>NC_132895.1:14308729-14998729 GCF_030463535.1 Salminus brasiliensis
GCCCTCGGAGCGACGGACTAGTCCGGTTAATTCTCTCCTCGAGACTACCATTTTTTATTGATTAATAAAATAGAATTTCATGAGTAATTAGCTTGATTCAGCAGCATACTGTCCACTCTTTTTTCTCATTAATTAAATATGAACGTTATGCAGGTCTGATTAGCACACTGGTTAGGGAACACTTGATGGGATTATTATCGACCAGGCACACTCGCGCGCATACGAATGTGCTTTTTAACAACAAAAAGGACGTATATCCTTCAAAGTGTTTTACTAACAGCAGATAAGATATTTAAAAAACCCGCAAGTAAACACGTACGCGTTAAGATGGTCGCTGTGAAGGAAACAGGCTGCAGCTGGTCTCCTTCTCTAGATCGAAGGTACCTGCTCCTCCTCCATGATGTGCTCGTCGCTGAAGCAATGTTCCACCCGCATTCAGGAATCCCCGCCCTCCTGCGCCGCTATTGGCTATTGAGACCTCGCCGTCTGCGCTATGATTGGCTAGTTTGTGATTGTAATCCAAGTAGATGGCGCTGAGTGATTTACTAGCCAATCATATGCAGCCTTGTCGGAAAACAGGTGGATTTACAAAAAAAAATCAAAGCAGGGAGGGCAGATCAGCTCAGTAGCATCGCAATGCAGCGAGAGGGGGTTGGATGCTTTTCTGCCGGGTGAAGCACCCGGCACTTGTATTGCTGGCCAGCACACCACCCGGCAAACTTCCCGGCTTCCCGGCAAACACCACCCTGCACATCCTAAAGCAGCTGGCACACAAACCGGCACACCTCCCGGCTGACAGGTGTTCAACTAGCATATCCGAAAGCAACATTCTAAAATAGCAGCCACACTATCCGGCACACCTTTAAACAGCCGACACACCAGCCGGCACATCCTAAAGCAGCTGGCACACAAACCGGCACACCTCCCGGCTGACAGGTGTTCAACTACCATATCCGAAAGCAACATTCTAAAATAGCAGCCACACTATCCGGCACACCTTTAAACAGCCGACACACCAGCCGGCACATCCTAAAGCAGCTGGCACACAAACCGGCACACCTCCCGGCTGACAGGTGTTCAACTAGCATATCCGAAAGCAACATTCTAAAATAGCAGCCACACTATCCGGCACACCTTTAAACAGCCGACACACCAGCCGGCACATCCTAAAGCAGCTGGCACACAAACCGGCACACCTCCCGGCTGACAGGTGTTCAACTACCATATCCGAAAGCAACATTCTAAAATAGCAGCCACACTATCCGGCACACCTTTAAACAGCCGACACACCAGCCGGCACATCCTAAAGCAGCTGGCACACAAACCGGCACACCTCCCGGCTGACAGGTGTTCAACTACCATATCTGAAAGCAACATTCTAAAATAGCAGCCACACTATCCGGCACACCTTTAAACAGCCGACACACCAGCCGGCACATCCTAAAGCAGCTGGCACACAAACCGGCACACCTCCCGGCTGACAGGTGTTCAACTACCATATCTGAAAGCAACATTCTAAAACAGCAGCCACACTATCCGGCACACCTTTAAACAGCCGACACACCAGCCGGCACATCCTAAAGCAGCTGGCACACAAACCGGCACACCTCCCGGCTGACAGGTGTTCAACTAGCATATCTGAAAGCAACATTCTAAAATAGCAGCCACACTATCCGGCACACCTTTAAACAGCCAACACACCAGCCGGCACATCCTAAAGCAGCTGGTACACAAACCAACCCATCTAAAAGCAGTCGTCATACCAACCGGCACATCCTAAAGCAGCTGGTACACCAACCAACCCATCTTAAAGCAGCTGGTACATCAACTGCCACATACTAAAGCAGCTGGCACGCCAACTGCCACAGCCCAAAGCAGCTGAAAAACCAACCGCTACATCTTAAAGCAGCCGGCACACCAACTGGCACACCGTAAAACAGCCGGCACATCAACCGACACATCTTAAAATGCCTGATGCGTCAGTATCATTGGCGGCAAATTCATCTGTGTCAGAATAATGTAAAGAAGAGCTGCCAGACTCAAATGATGTTGAAACATGAAAAATTCTGATAAAATGATTGGAAATTAAAGCACTGAGAAAAAACGAACAAACAAGCAGCTATAACAAAATTCCCTCGCTCTAAATCACCCATTTTGAGCGTGTTTTTGCCCTGCTTTAGGGCAACTCTTCATTCTTTACAACTCCAGCCTCTTTCATAAAGTGCTACTGCTACCTTACCAGTGTTTTGGGTTTTTTTTATGAGTTTCCTAAGTGTTGTATTGCCTCTCCCAATGCTTCTGCAACAACACTGATTAATCCGCTTTCTTTTTCAGCCTTAATATGGCCAACATTCTTATGAACAGCTCTGTCTCCGCTGTTGGGTTATCCTTTCTTGACAGTAAATGTAGTGCTCCCTAGAGAGACCCAGGGCTCCAACCAAGAATAGACATTTCAAGCCATGATCTGCATAACAGTCAATCTAACATGGCAATACTGGGAAAATACTGTCCAGTCTTATGTTCTGATATCTATGCTCAGTTTAAAATTAGTTGGTGCAAACAAGAGGTGCCATGTTTCAAGTTGTTTAAGTTGTTGGTGTGCCAGCTGCTTTAAGATGTGCCAGTTGGTGTGCCAGTAGGAGTACTGGCTGCTGTAAGATGTGCCGGATGGAGTGCCAGCTGCTTTAAGATGTGCTGGCTTACATGCTGGCTGCTTTAGGATGTGATGGTTGGTGTACCAGCTGCTGTAAAATGTGCCAGATGGTGTGCCGGCTGCTTAAGGACGCAGGGATCCAACCCCTATTGAACGCAATTCTTACCTGGGTTAGTACTCTCTCTCAGTTAGTACACTCTTGCAGAAAATGTTAATGTTGGTGTTTTTATATTTGTAACTGTAACATTTTTTTTTGATAGGAATAATTTTAAAAGGGAAGCTGCAATGGACAGTTACCATAATTACAATTAGTTGCCATATGGACAAGCAGTGGCGTATGGTGCTAATCCGTGGATGCGATAACAGGTTAGATTACAGATTGCAGGAATCTTGTCAGCACCATAAAAGCACTGAATTTGGATAAACTTCCTTCCTAGTCACCTAAACTGCTCTCATACATAGACTGGAACAATGAAAAACCATCAGCTTGAAAGCCAGCAGCTGTTTCAAAAGCCATGAAGCAAAATCCTAACTTCTAATTCAGCTTTCCCAAACCCCAGCCTTGAAAGCCCATCTGCACTGTAGTTCCACGTTTTATCACTTAGCTAATTTATCAAGGCCGTCTTGAGCTGAAAACACAACACTGTGCAGTGCAGGTGGGTCTACAGCTGGGCTGAAGCTAGAAATAAGTCAAACATGGAAGTGCTGACAAAAAATTTATTAAGACAATATTAAAGAGAGACAAGAACATCAGGAAAGATACTAAATTCTTTTTTTATTACATTATCAAAACAGTAAAAAAGTGCTTTCTTATACCTATGGTACATTTGCGCTAAGCAGCAGAACAACTTTCCAACAAACTGAACAAAGAGAATTCATTGAACACTTAAATACAAACAGTACTTCTGTATAGTTGAGTTCAGAATTGCATGCTCATGATGATGAATTGTAAACTCATTAAACAGTCATATTCTGGAATAATTATTTAAAAATATAATGCACAACTAAATATTTACAATGATTAGACCAGTTTGGTTACAGTACAGCAAAGCAAATTTTGTAAACTTTAGAAACTTTTTTTTAAATATCACCTTTAAATAGCACCTACATTCATTTGCTTGATTTAAATAAAAATAACTATGTTACAGTGGCAGCAGACCGATTTTAAATACACTAGAGCAATTTTTTAATCCACTGGCCACTACAATAATATAGCACCCTGCATTTTTACATTAGAAAATATTTGCACCTAAAATAACAGAAGCAAGATCTCACCACATTTGGCTTGGTAACATCACGAAAGGAGCAGACTCAATAAAAAAAGAACTGCAGTATCTAATGTTATGAGATAATTAAGTGCTTCAACTCCTCGCTCATGAGCTCTCCTAAAAATCTTTTAACTCAAAGGCACAAAATCCAGGAAACCAAAGTAACATCATACAGCCTCTAATTACAGTAAAAGGCACGGCCTTCAAAAATGAGGCATCTAAAACCACATTCTCTACACTGTAGAGCTATAAGCTACAACAGGACTGGATTCCTGCTCAAGCAGACCTCATAAAATGTTCACTAGAGCCAGGTTCAGGTGTGTAAGAGCAGTGGGAGCCCTCAGTTTGCCACCCCTGAGCTACACCATGTATTTGAGCGTGTAGGGCAGAGTGTAGGGCAAGGTTCTCCGTGACTGCAGGCTCTCTGGGCACACTTCTCCTGACCTTCATCCAAGACCATTTCTTCTTCTCCCTGGGTGAACTCAGAGGTAGAAACGCTCTGATAAGCTCTCTCAGTGTTCTCAGGTGGATCTGGCGTGTAGGTGGGCACGACATTAAACATGATGAAGCCAACAGTGATCACCACAAAAGACACGATGTACAGGGCCGAGAACTGTGAAGAACCATGGAGAGAAGTCAATGGTAGTTTATTAAAAAGCTATGTTAAATCCAGTCATTCTACTGCAGAACAGTTTGACCCCCTAAACGTCATGGTTATTGCAGGTGATGAAAGCATGTTGTGCTATTTGGACAATCAGATTAAGAGACCTGCTCGGTCATTCTTTCTTCCAAATTCAAGGTTTTAAAAAAACAATAAAAAAAAGCTGATTCTGCTTTTGTTGGAGTAATTGTTGGAGTCTGGGGGGCTTTATACCCCTCTAGCCTACACTTGGTATTAGGCATGGTGCCAGGTGGTTCATGTTTATCTGCTCCCATTCTATTGGCAGTACTTCTCTACAGAGACTAGACAAGCTCATTTGCACATCTGTGTCACTGATGGGTGCAACTTAAAGTAGCCGAATGCATTCATTAGAAAAGTGTCCACAAACATTTGGACATAGGGTCACTCCACTCACCTTGAACTGGAAAAGAAAGATGCCGCATAAGAGGCTGAATAGATCAGCAGTCAACAGGGAGAGGTTCACTGCCGTTGCACTGGTCATCTTCATCACCACAGGCATGAAACTGTACAGCCCATACATGCACAGCATAAAGGCAAAAAACAGCAGACCTAAAAAGAAGTGCACAGCAGATTCAGAACCTCCTTAAATATTTTTTTAAAGCATGGAATGTTATACACAGATTTATTGGTAAAAGTACTGGCTACAGAAACATGCTCACATATTTTCCAGTCCCAGTTAATGGCGGCTATCGGCCTGATTTCAAGTACAGCCCTTAAAGAAAAAGGACAGGATTTTAAAAAAAAAAAAAAAAAAAAAAAAAAAAAAAAAAAAAAAAAAACACACACAACATTAAGCTGAAAACTGAATACGGCCACATTACAGTGAAGTGACTTACATTTGTACACCACTGATCAGAGTCCCAAAGAGACCCATCATACCCAAGAACTCAACTCTGCTCAGGTTCTTCACTGTGTACTCCTGGCACACGTTCGACACAGCGTACAGTGCAGCACTGATGAGCACCAAACCATCTCCCAGCAATACATTTGCGTCTTCAAAAAGAGAAAAAACTGAATTAGAGAGAGACCAAAAAAATAAAATACGATGGGGAAATGAAGGGTGCCAAAGAGCTTTTTTGGAGCAATGCTATAGAAATACCAGTGTTGGTTCAATAAAGAACCTTTTAATGGATAGTTCTTCAAAGCACCATCTTTGTAAATTAGATGTATGAGGGATGAGGCAATTAAACTAAGACAATAATTATTTAGGAACCATTACTTGTTGCACAATTGCAGTCTGTAAATTAGGGCAACATCACAAAATCTTCCCCACATTTAATCTATATATACAGAGACAGTGAGGTGGACAGGGAGGGGGGACGAGAGAAAAAAAAAAAGAAAGGTAAAATGGTAGTCAGTACTCACTTGAGCCTTGGTCTCTTCCAGCCAACAGATCAGCCCCCACCATAGCTCCAACCCCAAGCAAACACACCCCCACAGCTACAAAATGCAGCGGCCTGTACCGAGTCTTCAGGAAGAACCAGGACAGCACCATCAACACTGGGATCACAAAGCAGTCCAGCAGCTATAATGCACAACATGAGAGCCCTATTAGATCACAGATCAACACACAGCTTAAACGCTAAAAATGCTTTAAGGTAACTGTGACAGGCAGCAGAGGTTCAATAGCATTTGACTAATTTTATAGTACAAAATCTGATTTAATGTGAATGAAAATCTGCCAAATAAAACACTACTGCAATGGCAGTGAATAGGCAAAAGACCATTCTGAAAAAGTGGCTGCTTATTAAGATAAATAGCACAGAGTCCAGAGAATGTAGGCTATTTGAGTTTGGCCTTGGGAAATGGAAATTGAAACTGGAAGCAGCGCTGCCTTGTTAAACAGCAGGGTGGAGGATCCCTTACAATATTCTTAATCTAAGTCGGACAAAGGTTACTAAAACACCCAGTGCACTGAGTTTGTTGTGTTTTTTCCTTTTTTAACCAACAGATGTTCAGCTAACTATAATGTACACCCTTTGGTCAGTATTACATTAGTATTGGTGATTGATTGGAAGCAAACAATTTATCACCAACATCTAATGTGTAGTTTAAGATTTCATAACTTAAGAGATACAACTTATAATTATATTATAGAACTGTAATAAACTATAATTCAAATAAAAACAGAGCCCAAGAGCACTACAGCAGAGATCACAGAGCTAATAGAAAACACACACATACAAAACAGACAATATTCTACATTCATAAATGTTCATATTATTATGTTGAGGTTAAAACCTATCGAAAACATCTTACCAGCCTCTGAAATTTGCTGTACTGATCCTGATCCTAACCGTCAAACACTCAAACAATAACTGTATATATTTTTTTTATCTGAATCTTTACATTTTTATACCCAGGCACACATTTTATTAATATACCGTTACTGTGCAATGAAACATGCGCACATATTATATACAGTGTGATACAGTGATGATAGTGAAATTGTAATTGGAAATACCTGAATGCTTGTAATGGTAGTAAACTGGTATGCCTTCACAACTGTGTAGTTTGCTTCAACATCTGTGAGCGCCAACAGCAAATACTTCCACCACTTTGATTTCAAAATCTGAAAAATACTTCCATCACCTACATCGAAGAGAACGAGTTTTAATCACTTACAGCCTGTGTGTGTGTGTGTGTGTGTGTGTGTGTGAGTGAGAGAGATTATTGCAAAACATCACAACATAACAAACATCATGTGTAGGCATTCCTAAAAAGATATTTGCTGAAGTACACAAACAGAATGAGTAAGTTCTAAGAATGCTTTTCTTGGTTTCAGTGCAAATCCTTTGAGCCAGATGTGAACTGATCTGTTGAGTAGATCTACTGTGTATGCTGGTAGGCTCTCTTACCTTTCCTGAATACCAGGGTTAAGGTGTAGGTCACAAACAGCAAGGTGTAGTTGAGGAAACTCTGCAGCATCGGAGTCTCCACCCGAGCTTTCTCCAGATACTGACTCGTCACTGCCGTCCCGCATACCAGCACAGACAGGACTTGACCCAAAGCAACGGTCTTCAGGAGGCGCCTGTGGGCAAAATGTCTCTTGATCACAGATTGTGTTTTTGCTTGCCATATGTTACAGTTACATGGTACTGCTTAATGTAGCACTATGGCTCTCTTCAGGAAGGAGCGATGTTAACATGCAAGTCATGCAGTAAAAAAAAATTATAAAATTCTGACAAAGTAGCTTTGTGGCACGTCGTTCACCGAGGACAAAACATCTAATGGAGAAGCTGATGATTCCTCATAAGCATCCACTGATTAATTTTTTTAGCTGTAGCGTCACCTAAAGATTAGATACAGTAAAAAAGCAGCTATCAATTTAACCAACACTAAAGCTACCGTTTACTCTTAGTTCTGAAACACTCACCATTGGAGGCATGTGACAAAAACAACAAACAAACAAAACACACTTAATATACATAAACTAGAAAAAAATATATTACATATTGCTCCAGTTAACCCCCCCCCCCCCCACACACACACACACACACACACACACACACACACACAATTACATTCTCTCTTAATTCTCCATTATTCCACCACTCAGACGCATCACCACAGACAGTAGGTGCCTGCATATAAGAGGCAGAGGAAAGGTCCTATAATGCTTAAATATATGTAATAATATAATTCATCACAATAATCATGCAGACGATAACCATTCTAAATGTATTTTAATGTCCAAGTCTAGTAAAGAGAAGGGCTTAGGCACTGTCTGGTGTAGGACCAGTGTATATAAAGAATTGCCAGGACTGCAGATTCAGGAACAGCTTTGCTTTGTAGCCTTTTGCAATTGGTCACATCAGCAGTCTGTCTAAGAGTCATTGTAGAGCATTTTCCCAGGCATACTCAAGCTGCCCTCACACTGTATTCATACCTCCAGGTCATGTTGTCAGAATGGTTTACCAGATAATCAAGTTTACATCATTTTTACCTTAGCCCAAAGCTAGTAGATCGACCTAGACAGGTCTACTTTTGCTTCTTAAGTTTTAGCAAACTTCAGAAACCAAGTATGTCTTTTTAAATTAAAAGAAAGTTAAACAATTTGATCATTCAGTAAATCTATCTTCTATGTATAGGGTATACCCTTATATTTGAAGGGTATAGACTTCAAAAAGACTCTAGATAATAGTCTACATTGAACATTTTAAAGTTCTGCATGAGTACAAATCCTGAGGATCTTACCATGTAAAAATATCTTTCAGCTTTAGCTTCTGTGGGCCACAAATGAAAGCTCCCAAGCTCTTAGACCTTCTCAAGTTCGCAGGGTCAGGGGTGATCTGTCCTGCCTCACACTCCATCTCGTCCTGAATCAGTGCTGAGAATCCAGCTGAAGGGAATTAAAGCACAGGGTTTATGATCAAATGAGCCCATATCAGGGCAGGACACTAATCTGTTCAAGAATGTGTGGCTAGCTACGTGGACTGACACCAGACTGCTGTAAGAGTAATTTTGTTGTAAGTTTGTTACCACAAGACCAAAAAACCCCACAAAAACAAAACAACCCAAATTCATGAGAAACCTAGAGTCGAGGGTCCAGACTGCCGGCATCACGTGAACAAAAACAACTGCCTACTGTGATCAGCTTTGTGTTTCTGACATTTAATTCCTCAAGCCTCTGCCAGAGAAAATACAGAGGTGTGTAGATCACCTTCCAAAAGGCCCTGAGAGCCGAGTCCCATGCTGAGCAAAGTACAACACAACCAAAAACACTGAATTTAAGAACAAGCCAGACCTGGAAACTACAACATCTGATTGTGTGTAGATCTGAGGTGCAGGGATGAGTTTTAACATCCATTAAAAAAAAATAATAAATAAAATAAAAACAATGATTACTACCAATGCAGTAAACGTAAAAACTAATTGATAATTGATAATAATAATAATAATAATAATAATAATAATAATAATAAAAATAATAAAAATAATAATAAGACAAATGGGGCAAAGAAAGTGTGCACACTTGAGAAAGGTAAAGTCTAAAATGAACATTACTACTGAGTAAGGGTTATTTAGATCTACTTTAGAAACCTGAATGGCATCAATTGTAGATTATCGAAACTCATCACATTTAAATAGAAGTAACAGCTGAAGTCTCAGACACCCCAAACAGAACATATGTGTATAATGTCCAGTAGAGAACTCCTGAAACGTCTCATCAAATATTACTAAAGAGGGTCTAGTATAGTACATTTCTCATCTGAACATCAGAAGATACATAAGAACTGGAGAAATAATAATAATAATAATAATAATAATAATAATAGGAAGTTGTACAAAGAATACAACGTTTAAGAGTGCATTTAACACTAAAATGTGCCAACTACATTAGCTAGCTACAATACCCCAGCAGGTCAGCTAGCTAGAACACACTACACTAATTAATCTGATCTTGTACACGTGGTCGATCCAGATCATAAACATCATACACAGCAAATCTTCCTGTAATCGCATTATTTTACCATTCAACGTCTTAATTACATACCTGACACACTACAAACCAATAAAGCAACATAAACAGCAGTTTTACAGCGAGCTAATCTTTAACTCTGTTAAATTAAGAGCCTTAGCAAGCTAAACTAGCCAAACCAGCAAGTCAGGTTTTAGATAAGGGGAAGCTGTGCTAAAGCCTGTGCTAAAGGTAAGATTTTAAAATATAATCCGCCCGTTTGTGCCGCTTTTGCTTTTAAAGTTAGCTAACGTGAACAGATGATTACCTCCTCCACTGTCAGGCCATGCCGCCGGCTGCTCTGACTTCCATCCATGCGCCTCTTTCTAACTCAAGTGTTTACGCCCGCTCGCTCACTAGGCCCCGCCTCTTCACTCAAACAGCCAATAGGAGCAGGGTCTCTGAACCGGGCTGGATGTCGTGAACCAATGACAGTTAAATACGCAACCAGACCGCGTCCTTACGGGTGTGGAGGTGCTGATGTCAGAATGATGCAAACCCAAACCACGGAAGTCTGATGATGCTCTGTGGCTGTTAACTGCAGAGCAGCACAGACTGGACGGAGACCCGAAAGTGTCAAGGTAGAAAAATGATATTTACAGACATAGACCAAACTCTCGAGCGGATACATCGTTCCCTCGAGGTTGGAGGGGATGATTTAGTTATTTTGAAGGAACAATTTTCTAAACCGAGGGAACAGATTGTTAAGTTAAAGGGACAAATTGTTGAATCGAGGGAAGGATTTATTAAATTGATGGATGGTATATTTAAATACTTAAATACTATGTATTAAATAGAGAAAAATGTTTATTAAATTGATGGACTGTATTGATAAATCCAGAGAACTATTTATTCAATTGAAGGAACAATTTATTAAAGTGAAAAAATAAATAAATTGAAGAATCTGATTGCTAAATTTAGAAAGCTGTGTATTAAATTTAATTGAGGGAATGATTTATTAAACTGATTATTATTCAATCAAGGGAATGTTTTAAGTCTCTAAATATTATTTTCGACCTACTTTACAGGCACAGTAAGTCTGTAAAAAAAGCATAGGTTGTTTGGAAGCATGAACAATGTACTTATACACACACACACACACACACACACATATATATATATATATATATATATATATATATATTTATATTTTTATATTTTTATATATATATATATATATATATAAATATATATTTTTTTTTTTTTCATTCGGAGATCATCTTTTGACGCAGTGTTCAGTGTTTTATGTTACAGACAGTTTGGTTCTATATAATAAGCAAATACAGTAAAATAAATGACAACCTAAACAGATCCAAAAATACTGATTAACTTATAAACAGTGCAAACAGATACTTATTAAACAGTGCAACTGAGATATACACCATACAAAATTCAATAGGATCCCCACATCCTATCTACATATGATCACTGATAGTAGATCCTCAAAGGCCCTCAAAAAGAGAATGACATAACATTTTGTGAACCATTTTCAGGAATCATAATTTATCTGATTTGATCTAAATCATTACACTCACCTAACATTACTGCATTACACAAACCTCATTAATTGCTGGACACAGAAGCAGACACAGTATAAATGGTTATACTACATGGCAGCTGAATTACAAATAATTGCTGTAGATTTCTGCACAGACTTTGTAAGATGATACCGGAGGTTTGCTTGCAAAAGGTGTGGTTTATTATAGAAGGGTGTTTAAGTCCACATGATCACCTGGTTGTTTAAACTGCAGGTGGCATAACAAGTGAGAAAATAACACTCTTGCATTTTTTTGTGGTATTATTTGAGTCTAGTTTTTTCAGTCTCAATCAGGATCTTTGGCAAAAAATGAAACCTGTTGCAATATATTTATAAATTCAAGCACTTGTGATAAGGTATTTATTAATGAAGTAGGCACTTTGCACTTCCCATTGGATCATATAGACCACTGCAGGCTGTCTGCACAAAATATTAGTGGGTGCATCCATGTGTAAACATAAAACTTACACTATACACTTATCAGCCATAAAAACTAAAACCACCCGCCTGTTATTGAGTAGGTCCCCCTCGTGGCCCTAAAACAGCTCTGAAATGTCAAGTCATGGACTCCACAAGATCTTTGAAGGTGTCCTGTGGCATATGTCACCAGTTCACCGGTTGTCCGGTTGGAACACTTTTAGTAGGTACTAACCATGGGTACATCCCACAAGACCCTCATTTGACCCTAAATATATCCCACCTCTTGACAGATGCCGTTCAAACGAGATAGTCAATGTTATCGACTTCATCGTTCAGTGGATTTAATGTTATGACTGATCGGTGTACGCTCCAAACAGCATTCTTAAATGAATGGTTGACCAAAAATCCAATTTACACAATTTCACCATTACCACAAACACAGTTGATCGGCCAAGTTTGGCATCTGACATTTGCTTTTTTAGTTTTGCACTGGAGCTACAAAGCTAATATAATGAAGATCTCTGGGGAAATATGACTTTATTACTTTTAGTGACATTAGCCTTGTAGCTTCTGTGCAAAACTAAAGAACAAACAGCAGAACTCCTGAGCCACTATATTTGTTTATATCAAACTTGTAAGGCTGACCTTTCAGGATATTTTCACCTTGACATTTACCTGGCTCTTGAGATGTCCTTTCCCACTTCTGTAGTGGGAAGTAAACCTGTAACGCCCCAAGAAGGTTGGATTCTTGGGAGGCAGACACCAGACATCCTTGTAGAGAAAAAGATATGCCTTCAAGGACATTGATAACTAGCTCACTCTCACTCTGAATAACAAAAAAAGGTGGGGAATGGGAAGCCTATCATACTGTCTGCTGTAAATCTGGCAGGCTTTGAAAAATGATGTTCACATTGAACAGCTCCATTCTTTTTAGTCAATTTATTGAGTGTAATATAATACATTTCATGGCTTGAAACAGTTATTGGACCTTTAGTTTCAAGCATTTTGGTCTCCGCCCATTCATAGAGATGGGAGCCAGGTCTTGTGTGACTGGAAATAACTGCATGGTGGCGCTGCAAAGATGGCAGATGAGTGAACAGACTTGCCTGTAAGGACTTTGCTAGTGTACACCTCATTTATTAGTGCTAAATCTTTTCATTGGCCATGTGTTTAGAATGGGTTGGAATTAATTATAGCTGTAGCTAATCAAACCTGCAACCAGACACAATAAGCAGTTCTAATATAGAATTTATAGTGTTATCATGAATCAGAAATAGCATTTACCTTGTGTGTCTTGCTGTATTTCTGAGTAAAACACAATATGACAAATAATAAGACAAAATGTTTTTTTCTGAGTATGTACTTTTCTGGACATCTTTAGTACTTCCATTGTAAAGAGAACCATCTTTAAGAGCAGAGTCTCATGTTTCTGCATGAGCTTCTTGAAGGACCACATTATGAGTGCAGGCCTGGTATGTATGTCTGCTTCAGCAGATACAGTCACTACTGGGAAGCTCCTCTGGCTGTCAGGTTGTTCACCATATGCACCACAAATCTTGTAGACAAAACTGACAGTAGGTGGTGCTCTGAGATAGGAAACACTTCTAAAACAGTGAGAAGAGAATCTTTTTATTCACTCCACATTAACAGTGCTGAATGTGTAGTGGTATTATTCATCCCCCTGTGTCTATACATCTCTTAACGTATCCTGGTTTCTGTGAACTCTAATTTTAGGATCCAGAAAGTAGTTTATATTTATTGAACTAGTAAAAGAGAGGGGATTCTTACATTCAGAGATTCATGTGCTTGATTTGCTTTACTTTACTTTAAAAACACTTTGTTTCATGGGTTTGCTATTAGTATGTTTTTAGTTATTCTGCATTTTTAATATAGTTTTGTGATTAAGGTGATGTTTACGTGGGTTATGTACTAAAACTGTTATATTTCATTTTTACTTGACTGTTTTCCTTACTGTGCTTTTAAGTCTCACACATGTAAACATGAGTTATGTTCTGATTGGCTGCCCTGTATTAAGCCTTATTCAAAAATCAATCCAGACTGAAATAATTCTGTGTTGGGGCTACACTGGTGGAAACTGAATAAGATACGTGTAATTGTTTTTGTGACATCGCAAGAACAATTAATTCAAACCTGGTTATTTTTTGTTACTTAGTTTTCATATATGCTGAAGACTGAACGCTTTTTACAATAATTTAGGATTGTTCTTATGATATAGCCTCATTTACAGTTTATTGTTATTAGTATGTATTTGTTTCTACTCAGTTTATCTGCTGCCATATACTTAAACCCTTTTGTTATACCATGTTGGAAAATGCTTTAAAGATGACAGCGTGGGCATGGCTATGTTTCAGGTGTCAGAGCACTTGTCATTCCAAAATCAGTTGAAGAAGATGAACACCTTCTCCCCCCCCCCAAACCCGTAAAACTGCGCCTAAACTCAGAAGCAAACGAGAGATTCCAGAAGCTGAAGTGTTGATTTGCACAATCCACAAGAAAAGAACAAATGAAAGCTAAGACTGACAGAATACAAACCAAAACCAGTACCATTCTCAAGGTTTTCTTGAGAATTTCCCCACTGTGGGATAATCTACTAATAAAGGATTATCTTATCTTAAATAACTGTAAAGAGTAAGAAAGTAGTCAGTGTCTTTAAAATTGATATATTTTGATTTATTTTATATATATTTTGTGATACACCCACTTTTACATTTTGATTCCCAACATTTTGCATCCCGATTCTGTTATTTTGGCTAAAACTTTTGACACAAAATGCACGGGATGGAAGCAAAGCTAATGGAAGTGGTGTGGACATGCAGGAGATCTGCTCAGGTATTCAGCAGTTATTTTTTGTTTGGCCTTTTGGGAGAACTTTTTATGCCACACTTATTGTTATAGGTCACATTATTCCTTTATTATGAAATGATTTTCAGCTCCTGGTGTTGAAGCACATTAAGAAGTTGTTTTCATGAGATACCATAAAGCACTCTTGACTGCAGGGTTATCCTGGTTATCTCTACTGTCAGTAAGATCGAGGACACCATGGTTGAGTGGCTGACGGTTAGAAAAAAGCTAGAGAGGCTTACTCATCACTTTTATCTTTTCGAAAAGGTGTGAATCTCTCACCTGGCATGTCTTCTGCTCATCATATCAATAAGCTGGTCAGGATGTTTTAGAGCAAAAGGACAGATCAGTCCTTCAGCATTACCAGGTGAATTGCCACAGCAGGTGTGCAGCTCTTCTCAGCTACGCTCTTAATCTTTTGCCACTGGTTCTTTGAACTGATGCTATAAGTAAGACCACTTTTCCCCTAAACTAACATCCAATGCATGGCTCGTTGGTTAGCCATGTTATAATGTGTAAATAGCTTTAATTGTTTTGGGTTTGCATTTAATTTAAGGAATAATCACATGTTCATTTTGGTTGTCTATGCTGCAGCAGACTCTGCCAGTATACAGATCCTGTATACAGTGCATGTTCTCAAAGCTTGGAGAAAGTGCTTGTGTCTCTGAGCTAGAAGAGTTCACCTCAGAGATGGAGAGAAGGCTCATACTGACAAGAAACTGCATGCTCATCGCCGTGGTGAGTTACACACTGCCCCAGTCTGTTAAATAAGGCCCACACAGACATTATTCTCTTTCTAGATATTATCCTAGAGACAATTTCCACATTGATTTTTATCAACTTGTAAAACGACCAATTGCTGCGTTTAAAGGAAACACAACCTCTATCGATGAAGAAAGGACTACAGGCAACTCCTCTTAGAGTTGACTTATATTGGAGCATTGACTCACAGCTGAGTGTTGACTCGTCAATCCCAGCGTTACTGTATCCAAGGAATATGTATTCATTCAACTCCAAAAAGTTCAGAAACAGCAGGATTTCCTCCAACTTTATAGCTGTGTCCAAAACTGTGCCCTATTCACTGTATATTGCTCTACTTTAAGTTCCCGGAAAATAAAACAAATCAGTGTATTGTAACAATCCCACAGTGCACCATAACATAGAGTATACAGATGATGTACACTAAACAGACATGAAACACCCATGATGCATCGAGCTGTTTGGTTTTGTGTGCAGTTTCTCTAAGGAACATTGTTTTTGGACCAGTGGTGCCCGATTGGATGGTTTCCTACTAAATAGGGTAGATTTTGCAACACTTTGCAACAGAGCCCATTAATTAACAATTCATTTGTAAATTAGTAAGATAAACAGTTCATTATTAGGCCATGGTTTGGTTTACTGCTATTGAAATCTGAACATCAGCAGTTTTAGATGTTTACATTTGGTGGCTTGTCATGCATGTTGGCAGATTTTAAAACACATTTTGGCTGAAAACCACTGTAACAATCTGGCAACCCTCTATGCGACGCAACACACATAACAAGGTGTCCAAAGTCATTCACTTCTTGGCGAGTTCTGTTCCTTATGCTCTACATAGGGATCTGGATTTTCTGGGAATAATAAATAGGGCACAGTTTCGAACACAGCTTATGTCCCAGCACCGTTTTTTCAATTCTTCTTCGAGTACATGAAAGAGAGGTTGTATTTAGCTCAACAGCACATATTTTGCAAGTGAAACAGTCAACCTATATTTCTGTGTAAAATCATGTTGTTCTTTAGACACTTTAGTATGGGTCCTCTGTGTGCTCTGCACTGTCACTGTTAAAGATGCTAAAGATGCTACGGAAGTGCAATAAATCTGAGTAAGAGTTGAGATCCTGGGATCTTCAGGACAACAGTCTCTAGAGTTTACTCAAAAGGTGCAATAAAGAAAAACATCCACTAATCCACAGTTCTGCAGGCGGAAAGGCCTTCTTAAAAAAAAGAAGTCAACAGAGAATGGCCAGACTGGTTCTGTAGCTGACAAAAAGGCTACGGAAACTCCGATAACCACTCTGAACAATTTAGGTGAGTTGAAGAGTATCTCGTAAAGCACAACATGTCCAACCTTGAGGTTGATGGGTTCCAACAGCAGAAGACTTTGGGTTCCACTTCTGTCAGCCAAGAACAGAAAGCTGAGGCTGCAGTGATCAAGCTCACCAAAATGGACAGTTGAAGACAAAAAAACACAGCACAACCAGCCTGAGGAACACAGATGACTTATGTCCCCAGTCAATTCAACTCTAGCATGACCAATGTATAAATGAATAATCTTGGTAATTTACAGTAGCAAATTCATATTGTTATTGCATTTTAGATTTTCATTTTACTCCTCATAGAAACAAAAAGAAATCAGCAGTCCAGAGAAAGGCAAAGATCAACCTGGTCAGATACCTACAGGTCACTATAGAGCGCATTTGAGAAAAATGGAAAAAATCAACCACAGGTTTGACCTTTTTGAGACAAAATGACTGGGAAAATAATACATGGAAGATCCTACACCTAACAACTGGGGTTACAAACAGGGCCCAGCCCATTCACCCATACTCTAATCACCCACTGTATTGCAAGCTCTATCCGGTAGGCACCTCCCCTCGTCAGAATTTTGGCTTAATTAAGCCTGCTTCTGCTATTGTCTCTCTCAGTCTTGTTAATCATTTAGCTGCTTGTGGTCAAACAATACAGGAAGGTGACAAGATCCTTAACCTAACAGTTAAGGTTGCTGTGCCCATTATAAACATTGGCTATTTAGGCATTTATACTGAATGAAGGAGAAAGAGGATCCAAACAGTGAGTTGTAGACAGAGCTGGTGGAGATCCTCAAGATCATGTTCCTTGTGCAGAAGACAATGTTCAAGGAGCACAACTGAGTCTACAGATACGTTAAGTATAACAAGATTGAGATATTTATCTATGTGGCGTAGCCTCAGCCATATGGTAGAAAAGAATATAAGGAATACTACAGATGTTATTGGTATTAGTCTCTAGCTCTGTAGAACTCCATATGACATGTCAGACAGTATGACCACAGGCTCCTTGTTTTACTATATTGGCCTATAAAGTGCAGAAAATGATGAAATCAAATAAATGATGTTTAAATATGCTGTATTGATGTTGAACTGTAGTGATGAATGCCTATCTACACCAACCTCTTGCTTACAACCTCTGATTGATAGCATTCTAAACTGATCTGGTCAGTGGGTTGGCTCATGTGACCATAATTTGTCTTCTCCAACAGTACATCTCTCAACAGGCAGCTCACGTTTTCCTCATGCAGTTGACATGACCACATGACCTAAGTTAAATATGGTTCAAATACACTTGCTCCAGTGAGCACCACCAGATGTCTGCTATTTATGTCATCCAGAAAACTCTGTGATTTGTTTTAAGAATGATATGAGTGTTTTGATTTAGAGTAGGCCCAGCTGGAGGTGAGAGTGCTTTATCATGAGCTGCTTACACATCAGATATCACAGCACAAGTCCCTAAAGAGCCATACAGTGGATGTATATTTAAATAACCATTTAGGAAGCTTTTTTTCTAAGAGCGTTGGACAGGGATGAGCTGGAACTGTCAGGCTTCTTATGGGAGCTGTCCGTGGTGCTGATTGTGTAAGGGTTTGCTTAAACTGTCTTCTGCTTCAGTACACTCCACAGCCAGCCTTCAGACTTGTAGAAACAGGTTCCATGTACGCTGTCAGCTTGCTCAAGCAGCGACAGTTTTTATGAGACATGTGAGTAAGGATGATATTTCCAGTTGAGACAGACTGCCTTTTACCTGGTTTCAAGCCAGGCTGAGTGGATTTGTTTTATGCGACAGTGACTTTACCTGCATTGCATTCTTCTTACTTTCTACTGTATGTATGTTTGCTTTATCTGTTCTGATGTGATCTGGAGTTTTCACAAGCAAAAACACTCAACTCAGTACTGTATACACACACACACACACACACACACACACACCGTAAAGTAGCTGAGATCTTGTGAGCTAGTTTGAAGAACAATGCTTAGTTACAGACTTCTGCTGGATGCCCCAAATTCCATCATAATCAAGCACTGCTTTACCAAAACTCCCAAATATTAGCACCACTGATGGGGGACTTGAAAGTCGTTGGTTATCTTCATCTACAGTGGCGTCTTGAGGCGGCAGGTCTGTGTGGCTCAGATCTGAGCCACATTGACAAGGGCCAAACTGTGATGGCTAGACAACTGGATCACTGGATCAGAACATTTCCAAAACATCAGGCAGGTCTTGTGAGGTCAGTACCTGCCAAAAGTTGTCCAAAAAAAGGAAGACAACCAAACAGGCGACAGGCCCATCAGGCCCATGATTCATGTATACTGTAAATTCATGATTTGATGGGAAATTATTCATATAATTTCAAGAGAAATTATATATAATATATAATATAATATAAATATATATATATACTTTCTCTTTAATGGATGATTCCAATCAAACTATGAATGACTTGTTTACATCTCAACAACTGAAATCGTGAACCACAGTTCTGAGGTAAAGATGTGGTATATAGAGCTTTTACAATATGCTACACTTAGTATACTTTATAAAGATCCTTCACACACACACACACACACACATTTATTAAAGAACCATCTACTTAAAGATACTTTAGGGAACCAAACGCGTTCTTCAGAGCAGAACCTTTTTTACTCCTTTTTGTATAGGATTCGCCTTCGTGGGGGCATTTGTGCGCGCGCGCGCGCGCGCGTGTGTGTGTGTGTGTCTGTGCATATGTGTGAGCCCATCTGTTCTGCACATGCTCAGATGGAGAGGCTCGTAGGCCCCTCCCTGCGCGGGAGTGCTGATCTGCAGGCGGATATAGCAAGCAGTGCGTCGCAGAAAGAGAGAGAGGTAGAGTGGGGAAGAGGGAGAGAGCGAGAGAGAGAGCGAGCGAGAGAGAGAGAGAGAGGAGAAAGAGGAGGCTCGCAGCTGCTGGATCCCCGGAGGAGGAGCGGAAAGAAAACGCCACCGCGGGACTGGAGCTGTGCTCAGGTACCTTTACGCACGGACGCACGGCGTTACGCTGATTCCCCACGTCCAGCTTTCAGAATGCAAGACTGGAAGGTGCTATCTGGAGAAGGCTCGTTCACGTTTGATTTACGTCCACTTGGTTACTCTATTTACCGTCAGGCGTCGTGCACGCGGCGATAGGGCTTCGTGCTAAGCATGCAGGTGACCAGGAGGGATCATAGAAATGCAACAGAAGGGAATGCAATTGCAAATGCAGTGTGCTGTGTCCATTCTGCAAGCACATAGAGGCTATAGGTGCTTATAGCTATAGTGCTATTTGACCGCTATTTCTGAGCTGCTGAAAGACTTGCCAAAGTGTCCAGTTGCATTAATAAAAGGTGTGACTGACCAACACCCACGCGCCTTGCAATAAGTTTGGCCACAGGCGGACGCAGCCCTTGTGGGCTAGGTGTGCAAGCCTCTGGATTCAGACTGGCCCAAAATACCATAGGCACAGATTTACATCTGGGATCAGTGTTAACCCAGTGCACTGGTCTGTGTTTGTGTTTCTACATTATAGAACCAGAATGAAGACATTTGTGGTGACCATAACAGTTCTGGTATTTGGTACCATGCTGTATCTCAAAGCTGTGGTTTGGTTTCTCTTATTTCAAGCCAAGTTCCACCATTCTGGTATAGTTATGGTGTTTACGGCCCAGGCTGGGATGCTCTCTGAGGTGTGGAGGCTGAAGGGCTGTGGAGTAGGGCAGGACCTGGGCATGCAGGGCAGATGACATATGCATTCATGCAGTGGCTGCAGTGCCAGGGCTGGGATAGCCTGAGCTGGAGTGGGTGGGGGATGGGAGGAGGGGGTTCTACCCAGCTCTTTGGTGCACTCCTTTCTTCTCTAATGCCAACCGGTGCCTCCTCTCTTCTGACTCGCTTGCTTTCTTATACTTACCCCCTGTGCTTTCTCTCATGTTCTAACTCTCCATCTCTCCATCTCTTCTTCACATCCCTCTTTATCGCCAGTTTTACTCCCCCCCCACCCCCCTCTATTTACTTATCTATCTATCTCTCTTTTCTTTCTTTCCATTTCTGTCTCTCTCTGTGGCCGGTGTGTTGAGCGGTTAACAGCCTCTCTGTCCCACAGGACCTTGTTTGCAGAGTTCACAGTATCTGTGTGGGCCTACACGCTTATTTGCAGACTAAAATACCATTTAGTCCCACTCTGTGTAACGCCAAGACCCTAAACCACGTCAATTTGCCAGTCTGCTTGTAAAGTTTTATGAGCATGCGGTCTGTAAGCTAGCCATGAGAGAGTGTGAGTTAAAGCAGGGGGTAAACGCCTCACTGTTGGCCAAGACACCAGCATCTTACAGCCAATTTAACCCCTTAAACATCAGCCTCGTTATTCAGTTAGTAAGTTTAGTTTAGTAAGTACTATCAATTATACTGTAACATACTATTTAGATGAATACATGGATAGATAGACTGTAGACTATTAGGGATAATATACCAAAACATAGCATGTATACAACATTAGATTTAAACATGGCACGCAAACCTGACACGTACATGCAAAAAGACAAACCTGCAAAAAAAAAAATCAATCCTGCAATGGGTTTTTAATGGGAATTATAGGCCCATTGCTGCTTTAACTCAGAGATGTTGGTGGGCTTTCTGGCATGAACTGCTGTTTTTGGGTTGTTCCACAACTTGTCTATTGGTCTAAGGTCTAGACTTGGACTTTGCCATTCCAAAATCTTACATTTCTTCTGCTTTTAACCATTTGTATTGTTTACTTGTGTGTTTAGGGTCATTGCCTTGCTGCATGGTCCACCTTTGGTTAAGCTTCAGTTCACAGACAGATACCCTGACATTCAGAATTTACAGGTCCATTAGTAATGGCAAGCCAACCTGTTGCCAAAGCAGAGACGTAGGTAGCTCCAAACAATGGTACTGCCACCTCCATGCTTCACAGTTGGGATACGGTTCTTATGCTGGAATGCAGCATTTGCTTTGTGCCCAACATAATGCAGTTCATTTAAACCAAAAAAGCCTATTTTGGATTCATCTGTCTCCAAACAGTCTCATCCACACTGTCTTGAGCAAACCTCCCACAGGCAGCAGGGTTCTTTTTGGAAAATGGTGGCTTCCTTCTTGGTGTATTTCCTTGTACACCGTTCTTGTTCAGTATTTGCCAGATGGTGAACTCATGAAGACTGACATTACTCAGTGTAAGAGAGGCCTGTGGACCGTTAAACGTTACCCTTCTCGTGCTATTATTCTCCGCACCCTTGGAGGGATGTTTGCTGAACAGACAGTCTTTGGGAGAGTAACAGAGGTGCTGAATGTCCTGTGTTTATGTATTATCTGCCTTATGGTGGCTTGGTGGAGGCTAAACTCTTTAGAAATTATTTTGTAAGTTTATGGCATGGTGAGTATCAATAATTCTTGTTTGGAGGTTCTTAGGAATCTCCTTTGATTAAAACATGGCACACTTCCATAAACCTGTGTGGAGAAGACCAGATATGAGACATTAAAAATAGTTAGGGGGGGCTGCTGAAATGTCATTCCTCAACAACTTCACTCAAGCCTTTTCCGACAACAATATTTAATGGTAATTTAATGTTTTAGTCAGTAAATGCAAACTGTAATGTTTTTGCATTATTTATCCTATTGGGTTATTTTGATCTACATTTAGGGATTAGATGGAAGATCTGGTCACATTTCATAACAAATGTATACAGAAATAGAGAAAATTGGGTTTACAGACTTGCTAGCAGTGCTGTATGTCTAGTTCTGGTTGTGATGATGGCAGAATAATAGCACTAGTAATACATATAGTAGTAGTACAGTAATTGCAGACTACTATTATTCGAGTTCCCACACTTAGAACCGTTATTACTGAGAAAGGGTCCAACTGTAAGGGGTTAAAACCTTCTAGATCAGTGTGGTGTTTCCACAGTGTGTGTCAAAATGTACAGTATGAGGCCACCGTTTAGTGTCTGTGAGGCAATGCTAACTGCCTGCTTCTTAAGTAGCTGCTACTCGGCCTTCACTTTTGGTATTAAGGCCCATGAGTGTAATCTCCACCCGTAAGCTTCAGCACTCCCTACCTGTGGCCTGAGCTGAGCAATGGAAAGACAGACAGAGAGAGAGAGAGAGAGCGAGCGAGAGAGAGCATGTAAATGTGAAGTGGTCTCACTGATGTCACGAGCCAGTGACGAGATGAGGCCGGCACCATCTGCCACGCTGGCTTCCCACTGCACTGCTTTCATTTCCCCAGGTGCTCCAGTCAAGACTGCAATGGAGTCAAAGTCAGCCCAGCACCACTAGCATGAAAACCACAGTTAACATATGCTTCTTAATCCTGTATCAAAAGACGGAGCAGATGCAAAGTTGAGAATTAGAAAGAAATGAAGTCGATTAGTCATCCCTTTTATCATCTTTATCAGCAAAATGTTGGGGTCTGAATGTGACCCCTATGCTTATATAGTAGATATTTAATTATGTATGGTAGTTACTAGGTAAGAAGTCCCAACCTTAGTAACAGAACAACAAGTCTAGAGACTGCAAATGTGTTGATGTGTAGCAGCTGTTACTAGGTTGGACAAGCTTCACAGAGTGTTGCAAAAATGCAATTCAGAGTATTAAAAACATGAGCAATGCTGGTTTAAAGTCACTACATGTTGACAATGTTGACTCTCTTACACCTCTGGAGCTGGACTGTGTTGTCGTAGCTTATTAATATAGGCAAGTTGGAAATGACAACAGCATAACAATGCTGTCCAATGAAAAACATGTATCTCCAAAACGGTGACTTTATAAGAGTAGGCAAAACTGCTCTTTACCTTGAATGAAGGTTGATGTAAAATAAAAGTTTATTCCAAGTAATTTAGAGCATTTCTATTTGTCTGTTCATCCAGAACCATTTACATAGTGTACAAAGCAGGGTTCAAATGATGGAGAAAACTAAAAATGGGCAAAAATGGAGATTTATGGTTTTCATTGGACAGTAGCGATATACACATAGTGGTGTAACGGTTAGTGGATAATCTGTGATCCGTGCGGATTGCCCTCCACAGTTTGGGGCGCATGTGAACCACTGATTAATTGCCCAAATTTAGCAGTGTGGAAAACAGCACATATGAGCAGCTGTCTGTCACTTGAATGAAGCGCGTGGAAACAGTCGTTACAGTTTATACACATTGTGCCATGAGAGTCAAAAGGCAACACGGCCAGGCATTTGTAGTTCCATAATGGTGGTGTGTGAGTGGAGAGCAGAGTTCTATTAGTGTGAGGTTTGGGAGTCTTATATGGACATGGGCTGAGTGTAAAAAGGAGAAATCTTCAAGGGAGTCAACCTCAGAACAACAGACTTCACTGTGAACTTTTAATGTGGAACATTAAAATAAAAAAATACATACTTACAAAATAAAAATAGGATATAATTAAAGTAAAAATAAAAATGGCAAACTAATAAAAACCAACAAACAGACCATGCCAAAATAAAAGTCACTAATACAAACAAACAAAAAAACATGTAAAAATAAGTAATTAATACAAATACTTAAACACAAAATACTCCCTTTTTTCGTTTTTGCTTTATCCGAAAATGATCCATTCCATGACTCAAAAACTGTTATCTGATCCAAACAAACAAAAGTTAAAGGCGTTTTTTTTTGTTAAGCATAAGCAAGGTTTGAAATCATCTCAGACTGTATGGAGCACGTTGTCCAAACTGCCCCCTTGCATGTGCCTTCAAAAATACCTCATGAGGAAGATTTGAGACTGCAGAATGACATCAGTCAGATATTTTGTCATTAGTGCAGAAGCAGTGGACGAAGAGCTGAAGTCATAATTAATCAGACCGGAGGCCTGGGAGTGGAGATGAATAATTCACTGCAGCTCCGGCACTCTCCAACAAAGCCCTGAAAGAGCTGTGATTGACAGACTGCCTATGTATTTCACACACCTCAAGCACACAGAGGGAAGCACAGGGGAATCAGCTCCCCAAAATATCTGAAATTCATTAGACCTTTGTGTAACACACACAATCTGAAACTGTGCTCGATGTGGCCTTCCAATAAAAATCAGTTAATTTTTATCCTTATACTAGTGTTGTCACGATATTAGATATAATTAATAGATTATTAATTGCACTAAAAAATTGTCTGATCACTTAATATTATACTGAAGACACCAAAGCAAAAATATTCTAAATCAAATACAAAAATAGGGATGAACCAGATTTAGAAGAATTATGTAGTTATTCTGTGTAGAGCTGGGCGGTATGGAAAAAGTTTATATCACAATATTTTTACGATAGTTTAACAATTTTACGATATAAAATATTTATCACAATATTTTGGCATATATACAAAATGCACCAACAGCGTGGCATTTTAAAAACTGTTATCCAAATACTGTCCCATACTGAGTACCATAATTTTTACTCAAAATATGCTGCACGCCATTGAGTTAAATAAGACTGAGTACACTCTTTCATACACTGTCATTACACTTTGTAATGAAACGTGCAGATAATTAGTTAATTAGATAATGATTTCCACAATACACTTTGTACCACGATAACAAATTAATTATGATACGATAAAATATTTTCATATTGCCCTGCTCTAATTCTGTGTTTTATTAGGAGTTTTAAGATAGATTGTCCTATGACAAAAATAAAAGGACACTACAGTTTTCTTTCCAAACTCTGATACTTTTCTGTCCTATATACATTTCACCCCGACAGACACTGAATCCTATGAATTATGAGGTTGTTAACAAATGCAAAATTTGCAATTTTGCAAAAAAAAAAAAGGCATGTAAGCTAACACTGCTGTGCACTGAACAGAGATCATAAGACTGACAACCTTAACAAAATACCCCCAAACAAACCAGCAAGCTGTAACAACTGTGCTGCTTACGTTTCTTTGGCTTGAGTAAAGCTGCTGATGTGACAGTTGCATTTGAAATTTTTGAACCCCTATTGTAAATTAGGTTTATTAGCAACTTTTTGAATATGTTCAGCAGTTTAGGCTGTAAGGAGGAGGAAGATGATAGCATACACTGAAAAGAACACCATGTCTATAGTGAAGCATAGCTGTGGCTTGGGGAGCCTCGGGTGCTGCTTTGCTTTGCTTCCTCTGTCACTGGAAACCCACTGGAAAGTGTGGCGGGTAAGATGGATTCAATCAAATATAAGGAAATCCTAGGAGAAAACACCATGCCTTTTTGAGGAAGCTAAAGCTTGGGCATCATTGGGCCTTGCAACAGGACAGTTATTCCAAGCATAACTTCAAGAAAATGTCCTGAAGGATTCTGGAGTGATCGTCATAGTCGACTGACTTGAACCTCATAGAAAATCTTTGGAGGGGGTATTTGAAGAAGGTGGTTGTATAAGGAATGGGATAAGTTTCCTTAGGAACCCTGCCAGAAGCTGGTGTCTAACTATGCATAGATGTAGTATCATTCACATGTTTTAGTCTAAACAAGCTTATAATTCAGAGGATCCAGAGAACCCTGTTTTTCAGAATAAAGATATGAAGTACAGTAAGTTACGGTGTGGCTAGGCTAGTAGTGTTAAGGTAGTGGAGGATTAGCACTTCTCTGTTTGTCACTGTGTTTCTTAGTGTAAGATTTAAGCCAAATGTCAGTGTCCTTTTGTGGTCTACTTTGGGATTTTATTGCGGAAAATAAGAAATGCTGTTGGAAGTCGCTGATTAAAGAGGCACTGCCGTGCTGATTTGCATTAAAGTCAATTCAAATTTGGAATTTGGGCTTTTAGTTTATTAGTTCATGTTTTTGGTTCATGGTTAATTTCAGTTATTGTGTTTCACTCAGAAATGCGTCTCGGCACAGAAGGAAAATGCTTTATTATATTCACTGACTTTAAAATAAATGGCGGAAACACATACTTCAGTACTATACATACTCTACTAATGCACTTCTAATGGTGGCATACTGTTTGACATACCATTTAATGTGGTAGTGTGCAGTTATAAAGATTGAGTGGTATTAATGGAATAATGGTTTATTGATTCAAATGTCAGATTTTGTTGTTTGTTTGTTTCCCTGATGTTATACTAGTTGCCCTTACACTGTGACGGCCTGGGTTTGATTCCCAGTTGGGTAAAGCTTCTGTTTCTGGGACTGTGGTGGCTCAGTGGTTAGGGCACTGGACTGTAGGGGTGTAAGAAATTATCAATATATTGAAATATCCTCATATGATGTCAATTATCAAAAATCAAAAGTTGCATTGTTAAAAAAAGTTTTGATTTACTGATTGATTAATTTACTAATTAGATAAGCAGTAGACTTAATAGTTTTATGCCTATGATGATGTTTTTAGACTATGACAGTTTACCTAAAATCTAATTTAAAAAAATGTCAATATCTCGTTACACTTCCAGTATCACAGTATATTGCAGTAAACTGAATCAGAACCTCTGTATCCTGATACATATTGTATCGCCATGTTCTTGTCAATACACAACCCTACTGGGTGGTTATTCACAGGGTTGTGGGTTTGAGACCCAGGTCCCATTAGCTGCCAACTGGATCATAATGAAAGACCTTGCTGAAGGGCTGTGGGGGACTGACATAACTGAAATAGCCATTCCTTGTACAAAACCTTTTAATTATCAAATAAAGTCACTCAATTATTTAAATATGACCTTATTCAGACACTTCTGAAGAGATTAACAGTGAAGCGAGGACATGGGGCTACAGTATCAACTGACATTCATCACTCTGTGTTCAAAAACGTCTACAGAATGGGTTATGCTGATTTTTTAGGAGCATGCAGTCACGCATGTTACTGTATAAAACTGTGTTAGATATGCTAATCGGCTTGTGTCTGCCCATCTGAGTCATATTATCATGCACAAGTTGATTTGCCTGGATTGAAAAGTAATGGAAGTGTATGCGTTTACATGGACTGGATTGTTTGTTATCTCACAGTATTGGAAAAGCATTGGACGTTTGATACATTGCGCAAGACGCACAGTAAATGAATTTACCTTCTGGGAATTGGTTTAGTGTAGTAGTGGCCCAGATGACTTGCAGCAGCGTATGATGTCATGTTCCTGCCTGACCTGCATTTGAAGAGCAGCAGCAGAGCGCAGGCGTCACAGGGACAACATTGCATTGGTATAATAGTGAAGGATCTGTTGAGCAGGTGCTGTTCCCTCTGCATGGCCTGCCTCTGTCCCGCTGCCCGCCGGCAAGAGCGTGTACTCCTAAGACTAACGAGATTAGAGGACCGTCTTGCTTCATCCCGCCAACATATCTCCCTGGCAACTGGAATTCGTTGCTAGCCACTTATGGCTATGGAAAAAAGTCCCCTCTTGTCTTTTCTTCTCAGAAGGTAATGATCAGATCGATGTGTGCAAGGACCGAAAACCACCCCAGTGAAAATGTATAGTGTTGCAGGAAACCAATGCAGCCTGTCTGGCAGGGGCCCAGAGAGAACATGCCAGGACTGTACGGGGGACTCTCTTTGTGTGGATGGTTGTGTGTGAGTGTGAATGGTTTTCATGGGATTACTTTAATTTCAATTCACATTTTTCTGTTTTAAAGGAAGAATCCAACATGTTTTTGTCCACGGCATTTGATTAATTACCACAGTATTAATGATGCTAAAATCAGTAGAAAAACAAACAAACAAAAAATTTCCTTTCTCTTAATTTTTATTCTTCCAGCACCTTTTACCTTCTGTAAAACTAGCCATAAAAAATATCCTCAGGTCATATTAACCCTGTGCAAACATCAGGGACTTCAGGTCTGTGGCAAACCTCAGTCAAATTAAAAAATGATTTAATGTGTAGCCTATAGCCTACATGCAAGTTGAACATGCAGCTGCTAATTTTCTAAACTAAACTAAACTAAAATTTCATTATTACTATAAGCATGTTATAAGATTGGTTATACATCAGGTGACGGCAGTCCGTAAATCAAGTAGCCACCCCCATCTCAGTTGTTTATGCAGAGATTTCTATACATTTTACAGATGTCCTGTAGAAATATTACATTACTCCTCCTCCCCATGTAAAATTAATTCCATTCTCATAGGGCTCCAGACTGTAAGAATTCAGAAAGAGTTTTCTTAAAAGAACAAGTTAAAAGAGTTGAATTATTAGAATTAATGTCTAATTTAACAAGAGTGGAGATTGTTTCTAAAGTACTGATAGTGTCAATATAAGGAAAAAAAATGGTTCCGACGTTATGCCCCATTTTTTTTTTAGATTAGCTGTTTGCTCTACTTTATGTTTACTAAAACATAATATTCAAATAAATACCATTGGTAAAAACATTCCTAAGAAAGAAACTTTTAATTTTATAAGACTTGTAATTTTGGAAAGCATTTGTAAATCTGGCCCCAGATGGTAATTCTAAAATGATCTGTTTAAATTGTTGAATTGCTAGAATGAATATCTAATTTAATAAGATTAAGTAGAGATGGTTCTTAATCAGACAGCGTAAGGAAAGTAATGGCTTTCATTAGGTTTTCAGTCAGAGTGGCACTGAGGAAATAAGCACAGGCATGTTTGGTATCCTGTCTGTATTGATGGCAGGTGTGTGAGTAGGGAGGGAAAACATAATAGGGCTGTGATTGAAATCGAACATGAGCAATTTGTCACCAGAGGGGACAGGCTATGAAGAGGTGATAACTCAGCCTCAGGTCAGTTAAATGCCAAAGTAGACACCAAATCCATCATGGCCTGTTTAAATAACCATGAATATGCATTTTCTAATTACAGACATGCCACTTAGTAGCCATTTAGTAGAGACAATGTAGTTTGAACCTATATACTTTATTTTGTCACTGCAAAACAAGCTTATATTTTAGAAACTGTAATGGGTGTGCCACAGTCATTTTGGAGCATTTCTGTTGGCTATTTTAACAGGAAATGTTCATGAAATGTAAAGGGAAGCTGTAATTATCAAATTCTGTAAGAAATATATGTAGAGTTTAGAAATATATCAATGCAAATGGGTCATATATTTTAAAAGATGCTATCTAGCATATTATTTATGATGGTATGACCTCATACTTGTCAATGATTTGAACACCAGAAGGAAAACATTACATCCGTAATGTTCTCTTTAGGGTCTGTCATTGTTGTAAAATCCCTTTTTTTATTATAATCTTTGAATTCATCTTTTGTCCCCATTTTCCTCTCCTTTCCTGTGGATGCAGCGTGAAGGATGTTCTCCTCTGTGAAGGCCTTTGAGGGGCAGCAGTACTCCACCCTAAAGAAGCAGTGTTTACAGAGTGGGACTCTGTTTGAAGACCCTTTGTTCCCTGCAGTGGACGACTCGCTCTTTTACCAGGGCAACCGCATCGGCCGTGTGCACTGGAAAAGACCTAGAGTGAGTCACTCCCACCAACCTCTACCTATCAGCCATGTACACTGCTGTTCAAAAGCAGTTTAAAAAAGCATATTTGCTTTATTAAAGCAAATATTTAATGGATTCTAATATTTTTTATTTATCAAATTAATTGAATTGAAAAAAATGTAAATATTAAAAACTAAACATCGAAAAATGTACCATGAAAACATCTTGTGGTTTCTTCTTGTTTTGCATGATTGTCACACTTAATTTAACATTAGGCACAGGCAGCATGAATAAACAGCAGATACAGCTTTTCATCAATTCATTTTTTAGGGAACAACTTGGAAATGTAATTGCCCTCTTAGTCACTCAATCAACCAAATGTAATCAAATTGGGAACATTTAAACTAGATGAGCCCTGTTCAATCTGGACATTGATTAAATAGAAACTTATGATCAATTCAGTAAGAAAATAAAAGGTCTCAACAAGCAGCACACTATACAGCAATCAGAAGAAACTCTGTATGAGAAAAGGGGTTTTATACGTTTCTGGGATTCCAGTCAGCCACAGGTGAGAGCCATTATCTCCACATGGAGAAAACGTAGAACAGTGATGAATCTTCTCATAAGTGGCCAGCCTTTTAAAATTTGTCTTAAGAGTGCAGCAGTGACTCATCGAAGGAGTCTCTAACAAACTCTAAGACTTGAAAACTTTGCTTGCCTTATGCAGGGTCAGGATTCTTCATTTCACCATAACAGACTGGCCAAAAATAGTAGACAGTTGCAAGGTGACCAAGAAGAACATAAAAACACCTAGATGACCCTGGGTCTTTTGGAATAATATTCTGTGGACTGATGACTCAAAGGTCTGGCATACATCTAAAGCAGAATTGCACAATAAAGAAATCCCAACAGTCAAACATGGTGGTGGTAGTGTGATGGTGTGGAGATTCTTTGCTGCTTCAGGGCTTGGGCAATTTGCCATAATTGACGGAACCATGATTTCTGCTGTTTACCTTAAAATCCTGAGGGAGAATGTTAAGTCATCAGCTTGTGAAGGGAAGCACAAAAGCAAGTGCACATCTAAATGGTTCCAAAGAAACCAAATTAAGATTTTGCTGTGGTCTGATCAAGTCCTGACGTGAACCCTCTGAGATGCTGTGGCTCGAAAGCCCATGATCTCCAGTTTTAGAAACCGTCTGGTTGTAGTTATTGATGCCAAACACGTTAATACCTTCAGGGGACACAAATTTGATGTTTGCACAGCTTCTGGCTTCCCACTATATTGGCTTGAAACCTAAGTTGCATAGGATTAGCATATCCATTCACATATACTCATTGCCTCTGTGTACCTGCAACCAAATTAGTTTAATAGTATTCAAAGTGTGATTTGAACTATAGTGTACGATGATTAAAGGAGTTTGTTGAAGCCAGCGCTTGCTAAATGTCTTTTCTCCCCTGACCGTTTGTCTCCTTGACTTTAGAGCCTGCTGCGTAGGTTAAATCATCTCTTGTAGCATACACAGTAGGTGGGCCGTGAGCAATTTATTCTTCTCTCATGGTGTCGAATTATTCAGCAAGATGCACAAGGACAGTTGGAGGATGTTTGAAAGGTTAGGTATAAGAAAATAATAAACAAAACTGAATAAATTAATAGAGATTTGTTAAAGGCTCTCACAATATGGACAGAATGCTAGCATTGCAATTCGGTAAGCCTTGCGAAATATATCAAATAAATCACCCAATAATGTGATTGGCTGCATAATTAGATTTCTAATTAAGTCTTATTTGCGAATTGCATCCATTTGTGATACACTAGATGTCCAAATGTTTGTGGACACCCCTTCTAATGAATTAATTAAGCTATTTTAAGGTGCACCCATTGCTGAAATAGATGGGCAAATGTACACACAATTAGTGTCCTGCAGAGGTGTCCTACACACCTATAGTCCCTGCAGAGAAGTACTGCCAAAAGAAAAGGCTCGGTAGTGCAGAATAACCTATAGGCACCATACCTAATGTCAGGAGTGGTGTAGAGGGGTATAAAGACCACAAACACTGAGCTGTGGAGCAGTAGAACTGTGTTCTTTGGAATGATGGTGCTCCATCCAATTCTTCTAGGATACTTTGGGGATTCGTGCTCCAAAATCTAGTAGAAAGTCTTCCCTGGACTGTAGAGACAGTTACTCCAACAAAAGCAGGATACACTCTTATTTGATACCCTTGATTTTATTAGAAACCGTCAATGAGTGTCCCAATACTTTTGTCCATACAGTATATACTGTACATATCATAAGGTGAAAATTGATTGTGATTGTGATTGTGATAACAATTGACAAGCAATAAATGTAGTGCAGTCCTGCCTGTTATGTGGAGAATTGTGGTGAAAGGTTCACTCATGTAATCAAAATATCTTTATGATAATGGAGTCAAATGGAGGCTAAGGAGCAGGGTAGCAAACCACCCTCAAAAGCCTTCCTCTCATCCATTACTAGGAATTGATAGAACGCCTCAGAGGTTTACCACAGTAATTGCGTTCTATAGCTCCTGTTTGTGAATTCAGTTGATAAAACAGACTCTGAAATCTGATTGGCTGAGCCATATTTAAAGCCTTTGTAAGATACTTGCTTCAGCTGGATCCAAGTAATAAATTTCATTAATTCACCAAGTTATTGTTCATGAAGCAGTTTTTGACTGTTATGTTGCTTTGCAACTGTCACCTACTTCTAACAAATTATAGTGCTTGTTGGATTACGTGTTTGCTGTAATTGTTATTAATACTACATATGGCACAACTGTCTAATGCTGTGTTTACATTTTGCCATAAAAAAAATGTACATGGCAAGTTACACAGATAACTTGGAAGATTGTTCTATTGATGTTTTCCTGCTGTATCCAGTAATGTCAGTGTAAAATGTATCTAGTATTGCAGCATTTTTTTACCTTTAAATTGTTTAAAATCCTTAATTTCTACATCTTGTAGAACATATACTCCCACGATGAACTCTGAAAACTCAACTTTAACAAAGACACACAGTGTCAGTAATGCGCAGCACCAAAAACTATTGAAGTACTGATAGCATCTTTATTATTGGACGGTCTTCAGCCTGCTAAACTTGAGTCAGAAAGTGAGTTAGTGACAGACAGACAAGCCAAGTCACATTCAAAAACAACCTAACTCTCAACCACTAATTCTGACCTCCTGATCCAGTTTAAGTTAATGCCACTTGTGTTTGTCCCGCATCTGACCAATCATTAAATGTATTATGTGGGCTAGATGTGGCCAGATTCGGGCATCAAAACAACATTGCTAGCCGGGGAACGCCCGGGCATCCATGTTTCCAAGAAGATCTGGTCTATCCCACCACAGCGGCCAAGGGCATTAGTTGGGAAAACTCTGCTCTCAACAGAAGGCTCCATTAATCAGTGTGGATTTACACAAATATGACTGGAATATGCAGTGTTATGCAGTTCATGGAAGAGGTCTCATGCAGCTCCACCAGAGTTAAACATAGTGAAGCAGCAGCAGCAGCGTTCTGGCCTGGGGTTTCAATGGCCAAGATGGCATTCACTCTATTACACCCTATTTTCAATTCAGTGATTTTAAAGCTGCTGTCTTAAGGACAAAAAATGCTACAATGTGGCCTCGAGTGGCTCATAGCCATATTCTTGGTTGCTGCATTATATTAGCACTCTGTGTTTTCAACCAAGGTGGTGTGTGGCTTAGAGATACATGAGCTCTGCTCAGATACTGATCATAAAAAGCCCACAGAAATCAATGAACTAGAGTGTGGTGTTCGCTGCATAAGCATAGCTGTTCAGTGGCATGATGTCATTCATTTCTGATTGGAATAACATGCTTCCTTTTTAAGCCCTATATGTTGGTCAGGCCTGTTATGTCATTGATTCTCTGGAGATACGAGGAGCCGCAGGCACAGCAGCAATTTTTAGGAGATTGTAGGGCATCGTAGTAGGAAACGTTTGCGTAGTCCTGCATTAAAAAAAAAGAGATGGAAATGTAAAACATTCTCCCCAGCCGACAGTGCCTGGAGGTGGGCTGACTGTCAGGCCTGTCCGAGTCAATCATTCCACACTCTCACTCCCTCTCCAGCTTTTCTGGATCCTGGAGCTCTGCCCGCCCCTGAAATCTCTCTCTCTCTCTCTCTTTCTCATACACACACCCACCCACCCACACACGTAGTTGCTCGCTTGTGGGGACCCAGCAGAGCCCCCTTCTGAAGCCCCATTATTGTTTATCACTGCTAAAAAGGAGCCGGACAGCATGGCTGTTTCTGCCTACTCTGCACTACTAGGTCCAGCTATGCTGGGTCCAAATACTCCATCAGCAGTACCACAGCACCAAGAGGAACCAAGAGGACTTTAATGTGAACCCATTGCACCCATGCACACAGCTTGTATGAACTCCATAGTACAGCGTTCCAGAGTAGGACGCTCTGTACATCCACACCTGAGCTTGAGGTCACCATACTTTATGCTAAGCTTGCTCTAGAGGCTGTGGATAAACTGCACTGAACCTGGAACCTGGAATATCTTTGGGATGAGCATTTGTGATCCAGAACTGACGATCTAACTTTATTGCCTGACTCCACTCACGCTGTTCGTGGCTGAGTACAATGTAATCCTCACAGCAGTGTTTTACATTCTAAGAAAGCCTCTCCAGAAGTGCAGAGACTGTTACTGCATCCAGCAAATGAAGATGCTCCCTATTAATACCCCTGATTTCAGAAGACATAGAGGGTGAGCGGGTGTCCATAAACATTTGAAGACACTGCTGTCCAATCTTAAAGAAAAAGGTGCCAAATTGGGTTTTGTGGAGTGATGACAGAAGATAGCCTCTTTTGGATCCCTGAGGAACATTTAAAATGATGGACCTTTAAACCCTTTAGATACTTAGATGAGCTCAGTTGGTTCTTCTTGATAGTTTCGGAGTATTAAAGCAGAAAGGCTAGGTTGTGTTTAGAAGGCAGTGAAAATGAGGATGGTGTGGACTGAATGAGCAATCATGGCCTTTTACTCTCTAAAGGATTACTCTGTGTTTATTATGATGGGGTGTTTTATGAGGAGTAGAGCTGGGATGATGAGGTTTGTGCAATTCATTTTTTTCATGCCCTTTTAGGTCTAGTCTGTTTCTTATTCCAGCCTCTTTAATAATGTCACTCCCTTCTGTCTGCTCATCTCCATCAACTCTCAGTCTCTCTCTCCATCTCTTCTCTCTCTCTCTCTCTCTCTCTCTCTCTCTCTCTCTCTCTCTCTGTCTCTCTCTCTTTATGGAAGCTCCTGTACAAAAACCCTCTGCCCAAATGTTCTGGGGACCTTCACTGGAGGATTCTGCATTGTACTGTGTCCACCAATGATTTTGTGTCTAGGTGTAGCCCATCTTCCACGCTGCCTCTTCTGCCATAATCCTGACTCTGTGATTCATACCTTCTCTGACGGTGGCCTGCTTCCCCTATTTGAGCCCCTGGGTGGGGCACTCAGGGGGCTGGGCTTTCTGCTCACCTGCACTAATTCTAAAGGCCAGAGGTTTAAGTGCACTCTATCAAATTTCTTAGTTGGACAAGCTAAACTGGCAATTTGGAAGTCGTTCTGGCTGATGTCTGATGGTCAGTTTCAGCCGTTGGTGAAATCACGTCTGAGCGTTAAATTTCTTTTTTACCAAAATACTAATGACCTCTCTAGCTTTGTGAAGAGGTGGTGTGTAAATGAGAGCTTTGTTGCTGTTGATGACTTTTTTTTTATTTTGATATGGGTTGTTATTTTTATTATTGTTAATTTTATTATTTCCTGTTTTTTGTTTTCTTCTTTTTTTTGTGCAAAACACAGTCCTGGGTTAGGTTTTAGCACAAAATCTGATTCTCCAATACTGATTCAATAATAGGGATGTAAAAGTCATAATGTCTCTCTGTCTCTCTCTCTCTCTCTCTCTCTCTCTCTCTACTCCTGTTTCTCTTTCGCCTTCCCTCTTTCATTCATTCTTTCCTCTCTCTCTCTCTCTCTCTCCCTCTCTTTTTGTCTCTCTATCTCTCTCTATTTCTCTCTCTCCCTTTCACTTTATCTTTTTCTCTCTCCTCCCTCTATTTTTACACACAAGAGAGACTTGTGTGTATGTATGTATGTCTCTCTCTCTATTTCTCTCTCTCTCTCTCTATTTCTCTCTCTTTCTCTCTCTCTCTTTCACTTTATCTTTTTCACTCTCCTCCCTCTATTTTTCCTCCCTCTCCTCCCTCTGTTTTTACTCACAAGATAAACTTGTGTGTATGTCTCTCTCTCTCTCTCTCTTTATGCCCACTGCTGAATCAATCAAGACACTGCTATGTTGTTTCTTGCCTCTAAGGTATTAAAATGGAATGACTCTGCCCGCACATCCACTTAAAATAAAGGAGTGTCCACAAATCACGCTCAGCACCTTTAGGACCCCTTGCCAAACTAATCTCACCCCAACTCGTTCATCATTGTCAATCTCTCCATCCCTTCATCCATCTTCCTTTTCTCTTTTGTTTTTCACTTGTTGTCTTTCCATCTGTCCATCTACATTTGGGCTCCTAACTGTTGCCTGTTTCTTCACCGTTGCTCTTCGGCCTCCTCTGTTCTGTCTGAGCAGAAGATGAAAGACACTGAGAGCATATGACATGAGGGCCATTTCTCCTGCAGCTCAGCGGCCCTGTGGCTCTGCTGCTGGCTGGGGCCTCTGAAGTCAGCGCTAAATGGCACTTTGATTGGCCTGGCAGTCTGGCTTGATTCTCAGAAATGGCCTAGCAACAGCCCCAGAAAGCCATCAGTTCATCAGCTAATAGAGATCAGAAAAGCCACTGGAGCGGAGTGGTTGGGTAGGAGTGTATGTGTGTGCCTGGGTGTGCCAGCGCATTTGTTATCATACATTTTGAGTACAGAAAATCTGAGGAGAAGGGAGGTTATTTTCAGAAGTAACGAAGTGAATATGACTTTGCAAACTGTAAGAGCAAAATAAATGCATATTAGTAGTCGCAAAAAAAAACATCCTAAAGGACCTCCCATCAAAATGAAACCTGTTTGCTCTCTTTCTGATGGTAGAAGCTGTACTTTGACATCGACTGTAGTAGGAGGTTCTGTGATAACATTTTAGAGACTGTTGGAGTTTTGTGGTCTAAATATTCTAAATATTCAAAAAGAGGTTTTTTATGGAGTGTCCAATTTTTGTTTTTCATATGGGACGCAATATTAATTCATATTACATATTTACTGCATTTTTAAACAGCTTTTCCGACATGGCTCCCTGACACTCTGCAGAAATAATGATAACATACACACCCACCCATATAAGAGTCTTTGAAACTGCCCAGCCCCAGGGGAAGGTTGTCCCTTGAATGCCATTTTAGACTGTGATTAAAAAAAACGTGTGTGTTCACAGAGGTGACTGTTCCGCTGAGCTAGTACACTACTGACCTTGAGTTAGCTCAAAGCCCACTAACGCACACCCACACACACACATTTATCCATGTTTAGAAGCACGCACTCGCTCTTATCAGTGGCTTCTTTACCTTTCCATATCTACTCCCACTTGCAGCTACATCACATGTGAAGTACAGGTCAGATCTAAAGCCATTTAATAATGCATGCATTAAAAGCAACTTTCTGCATTCTGTTCTTTTAATCTGGCAGAACCGCAGTTCGAGGGAGTGCGAGAGCGATGCTACTAATGGCTGTGTCGTCTTACGGGGTGTGTCGTCATATTGGGAGTGGTGGGTTGCGTTTAATGGTGTAGCTCATTGCATTGCTCTTTTTTCTCTCTCGCGCTCCCATTCATTCTCATTCTCTTTGAAATACAAGTGCACTATCGATCGCTAACTCGATGTGAAAGCACTTCAAGTGCGTCTGATTTGTTTTTATTACATGTGGTCGACTTGGCAATGAGATATGAGAAAATCCAAAGGAGTTCATCTCAGTTAAGGGGTGTAGTGATACACATATAGTCAGGGTTTGACTTAGTTTGTGAGTTCTGAGGTCAAGGTTTGATTTTCGATATTGTGATTCTGCCGAATACCGCTAACAAAATAAGATACGGCCTCAGAAACCATAATTCAGAGCATAACTTCAGAAATCCTGGTCATTTGAGTGTGAGTATGTCAATAGCCTTAATAAATGAGAGGTCCTTTTCAACGTAAGCCTCGTCTGCACTCAAACAGACATTTCCCCTCCTTCATTTGTGAAAACATTTCCATCCACACAGAGTTGAAAACACTTGCATGAGAACAAAGAAGAAAGAAAACGCAGAGCTTTAATGCCAAATTACACACTAATCCATATGTAGTGTACTGCACAAGTCACAAAGTGATCTAAATTAAATCTCTTTAAGTATATTTGTAATAGAACAGTGTTTACATTTATTCATATGTCAAAATATTTTTAGGGCTGTTTTAGGGCTGATGTAGTTCACTATATAGGAAATAAGCAGGTATTTGAGATTCAGACAATACGTGTGTTTTGATGTCAACTTTTTTTTTAATCACTTCCTTGGCTTTGTTTGCAGTCACCAACAACAGTTTTTGTATGTACAGGCCAAGATGCATAAAATATCCTCATCTTGTATATCTATTTTTATTTGTGCAAATAGATTGCATCTTTTAAATCTACAAGTATGTTCATATACATACTACTTGTAGCATTTGATAAAAAAAACAGACTGATAAATTGCAAAAATTCCAAACCTGACTAGTGCGCCCCCAAGTGGTTGGAAATTTAGTTATGCTGTGTCTGTAAATCTGTCTTAATGGATTATGAAATAAAGAGGAAATTTCTCTTTATTACTTTATTGCCCCACTTTCAAACACTCCTTAGCAACTCCCTGATGTTCATTTTTTGATTGTGCTGAGAGGCAGTGAGACCCGCTGATAATAAGGCTGGACAAACTCTCCCTTCAATCTGTAATGCTGGGAGAAGTCCTCTCTACTTCACCATCAATTGAGGTGGAATTTAAACCTCTAGCCAGGTTTGGAACAGCAAAAGTGTTTAAACCTCTAGCCAGGTTTGGAACATTTAATTTAAACCTCTAGCCAGGTTTGGAACATTTAATTTAAACCTCTAGCCAGGTTTGGAACAGCAAAAGTGTCCTTTATGAGCGTAAAAGGGTTATTGATGGACAGACCTCCAGATTTAAAAGCACCAGCTGTTGAAATGAATGGGACTTTTTTACATTGACTTTCATTAAAAGTTACTATTGTTCTAACAGTGATGGTATATTTAGCCTTTTTAGACAAAACATACACACACATACATCAAGAGAGCAGTGCCATCTTGTCCAGACAGGAATCAGGTAGTGAGAAAATCACTCCTGCGTTGTGAACATTGAAAGATGGTGTGCAGAGAGGCTTGAGGGTCGTGCTGTATGTCTGTAAGTGGCAAACAGTAATGGTATGTGGGTTCTTTTCCTACTTCCTGTGTGTGACTGTGGACATCTGTACGTCTGAGACATCCCTAGACTTCATCTTCCCGCTCTGTGGGAGTGAGATAAAATACATCCTGCGTGTGATATGAGTTGTTGAGAGCAGGTTTGAGATCTGCAGTGCAAGGCCAATACAGAACCACCTGCTGAGGTCTGGGAAGTGGTTTGTGTACCACAGTGAATGGGATGCTGTGGGAGTAAAAGTGCCAAAGAATGCTTTCATGAAGTTGCTATTTGATAGATTCATAGAAAGTACTTGACTTTGATTAGGACTAGAAGTGGCCAGATACGGTTTTACAAGCCCGTTTACAACCCTGTTATACCTCAGAATGAGACACGCGGACCCAGGGAAGAAAAAAGTGATGATCTCTGCCCTTATTGGCTGCCACAGTGTGCTATTTGCTAGGACCAGCTGGTTGACTGGTTTACAGAACCATGACCGCTCATGGTAGCAACATTGCATTACATACCTTATATAGCTTACCTTATTACTGGCATGACTGGCATGACCCGGAGTGGTGTTTCATGTGACACCAAATTTGTCCATATGCCATTCCTGTGCACTACAGTGCACAGATGTTTAGGCTAAGCTACTAGCTTTTATCTTAATGTCTACATCTACACATCTATAGAGATTACCCGAGTTAGCTTTTATCTTTGTCATGCCTCACGTTAGATCTCCCCATCAGTCTTTCTGTTGATTAAAATATGTAAATTATCTTTGTTCTAAATGGCTGTCCTCCCTTTCAGAAGTAAAAAAAAAAGAAACCATTGGAAGGCTATCAAATAATACACCTATCAGCCATAGCATTACCAACACATGCCTAATGAGGCACCAAGACAAACAAAGCAGCAGATCTTTTAAAGTCCTTGCCCATTTTTCCTGCTTTTAACACCATCAAGGATGGACTGTTACTTGCTGCCTAATATATCAACTCAGGTTGACAAGTGCCTCTAGAGGTGAAGATAATCTTTTACTTCACCTGTTAGTGGTACTAATGTTATGGCAAATCTGTGTATACTTGCTTGGCCTGCCACAAGCAGCATCATATTTGAAGAGCAATGATTACATTAGAGTGGTATCAACGTCTTAGGGCTTGGTGACACTGGCACATGCCACTGTGTTGTTGTGGCATCAGCGCTTGATGTTGTAGTGGCACTATATTTAGTGAAACACCCGGTTCTAGCCTCCATATTTATTCCAGCCTTTGCTACAATGGATATTTTAAAAACAAAATCCAGGATGAGTAATTACGCATTGCTCTGTCATTACTGGAAACATCAACAAAAAGACAGACAACCGTCCTGCAGTCCACTGCTTATTAGAGGTGCCAGTTTCTGTTGGCAGATACCAAATGCCAGTTTGTACTTGTATATGTGCCAGGTCCTGGCATTCGTGAGGGTCAGTTCTAGTGTTGTAAGCCACTCATAGTGCTTAATGACATATATGATAACAACATATACGAAGTCACTGTTTGTATGTGTTCCTGTGCCCACAATGCAGTATTTCGTATTGCCATCATAATAGGACATCACATGCAGAAATTACATTTTATCTAACCAGTTATGACATGTGCTACAGTACTGTGCATTCAGCGTAGCATGACAGCAGTGGCATATGTCGAAGTCTTAGAAGACATGTGCCAATACAGATGGCACCTACAGATCAGGATTAGAATTTGTGCCAATACGAAGTGGTACCTAGCATGGCATGTGCCAAGTTGGCACCTGTAATCAATAGTGGAATGCCCAGCAACAGTGTGAGACCTTTTGCCTGATGCAAAAATTAAGCATAGGCTAGATGCTAGTAGCTTAGCCTAAACATTGGTGTAGAAGTAGACATAGGCTAGATGCTAGTAGCTTAGCCTAAACATTGGTGTAGAAGTAGACATAGGCTAGATGCTAGTAGCTTAGCCTAATTATTAGAGTAGATGTAGACGTTAGGTTAAGAGCTGTGTGTATCCTAAATACTGGTGTAGAAGTAGACATAGGCTAGATCCCAGTAGCTTAGCCTTAACATTGGTGTAGAAGTAGACATAGGCTAGATGCTAGTAGCTTAGCCTAATTATTAGAGTAGATGTAGACGTTAGGTTAAGAGCTGTGTGTATCCTAAATACTGGTGTAGAAGTAGACATAGGCTAGATCCCAGTAGCTTAGCCTTAACATTGGTGTAGAAGTAGACATAGGCTAGATCCCAGTAGCTTAGCCTTAACATTGGTGTAGATGTAGACATAGGCTAGATGTTAGTTGTGTGTAGCCTAAACATTAGTGTAGATGTAGACATAGGCTAGACGTTAGTTGTGTGTAGCCTAGATAATGATGTAGATGTAGACGTAGGCTAGATGCTAGTAGCTTAGCCTAAACATTGGTCTAGATGTAGACATAGGCTAGATCCCAGTAGCTTAGCCTTAACATTGGTGTAGATGTAGACATAGGCTAGATGTTAGTTGTGTGTAGCCTAAACATTAGTGTAGATGTAGACATAGGCTAGACGTTAGTTGTGTGTAGCCTAGATAATGATGTAGATGTAGACGTAGGCTAGATGCTAGTAGCTTAGCCTAAACATTGGTCTAGATGTAGACATAGGCTAGATCCCAGTAGCTTAGCCTTAACATTGGTGTAGACGTAGACATAGGCTAGATGTTAGTTGTGTGTAGCCTAAACATTAGTGTAGATGTAGACATAGGCTAGACGTTAGTTGTGTGTAGCCTAGATATTGATGTAGATGTAGACGTAGGCTAGATGCTAGTATTTTAGCCTAATCATTGGGGTAGATGTAGATGTAGGCTAGATGCTAGTATTTTAGCCTAATCATTGGGGTAGATGTAGACGTAGGCTAGATGCTAGTAGCTTACCTAAAACATTGGTGTAGACATAGGCTAGACGTTAGTTGTGTGTTGCCTAGATATTTGGTGTAGATGTAGATGTAGGCTAGATGCTAGTGGTTTAGCCTAAACACTGGTGTAAATGTAGACATTGGCTAGATGCTAGTTGTGTGTAGTCTAAACATTGGTGTAGATGTGGACATTAAGCTAGAAGCTACTAGCTTAGCCTAAACATCTGTGCACTGTAGTGCACAGGAATGGCATATAGACAAATTCGGTGTCACATAAAACACCACTCCGGGTCATGCCTGTGGTACTGAAACCATGGTTGGGTCATGTAAATGTTGTCATGTTTGTGACATCACAACCACAATGCAGCTTTATTTCCATAATAATTATGGATTGGTACATTTTGGAAACTTTAACAATGTTCATATGCTACAAAAAACCTCTCTGTCTCCAAACATTTGGCTCGGTTTGGTGGGATACAGGCCCTCATGAGGGCTCTATGTGATTTAAACACACTGAGACTTGCTGGTGCATTGTGAGAAAAAAAGTCTATAAGGCAGCAGTTCAGACTCCACTGTAAATGCTTAATCTTTCTCTTGCGCTCATTTGTACAGTCTCCTGGGAGTGAGTGGTGAGAGTAAATGAGCTGTAGCCTGTGAGTCCACACATTCACCCACACATATACACACACTGTCTCTCTGTATCCCCTCTCTGTAGCACTCTCACTGTGCTTGTCTCTTGTCTACTATCCTCTCTGCTCCTTTAACATCTCTGTTCCTGTGTCCTTTCTGGCCTGAGACAGTTCCTGTGGTCAGTGCAGAGGTATGCTGTATGCTGTCTGAGGTGATGAGAGTGCATTGACATATTGAGGCTGACTGGGTCATGCTGCCTCGTCCAGATTCATAATGCTTATGAAATTAATTAAGGGGGCTTGTTATAAGAGCCAGAGGTACTCTTTGAAAATATTTTTTTTCATCTCAGTCCTCTGCTCTCTCTTGGCTGCGCAATTTAGTACTTGTGATTGTATTGCCACATATTGCGATAGCAGTTCACCTGGCAATGGATTGCCAAAGAATGCATTTACTGAGCATTTTAAGTTGTTCTTTGATGTATAAATAGTAAGTATGTGACTTAGACTGGGGCAAGAATATATTTACAACCCTGTTATTTTGCCTCAGAATTAAACATACAGATTTTTTATTAGTCTTGCGTAAAAGGTAAGAACTTAAAAAGCTCTCCTTTAATTGGCTGGTTTATGACACTGCAACGGCTCACAGGAGCTGCATATTATAGCATAGCTTTAACACTATAACAAAAAAAGAAAGTGTTGCCATCCTCTCTTTCTGTCCTCTCAGTGTGATGCGCTGACTGGCAGGATAGCTTTTAGCCCCCCACACTCGCTTGCCTGGTTTGATTTTCTTGGGTACTCTCCCTTCAGATGTGTGTTGGTAATGATGATAAAGAGAAGAGATGCTAAAAGCCAGTCGTCTAGTGTTAGCTTTTAGACTAGCATGGATGCCCCTTGGCTCCCTAGCTTTCACTTTGTCACATGCCAAGTTTGAGCTCCCTTTCTGCAGACGCTGGCACAGGGAAAGCCATGGTCATAAGGTCATGAGGCCTGGTTGCTAGCATTGCATCCCTTAATCCCATAACTAGCTGATGGTGATGAGCTGCTCTCCAGGACAGTAGAAATTTTGAGGGCCTAAGTAATATGAGTTAAGACAGGTTTAGGGATTTGGAGCAAGCCCATTATTCAACTATGCCGAGGAAAATACTGTTTGACATTCGAGGGCCCATATCCTAGAGTTTTCTGGCCTGTTGTTTTTCTCCCTCATTCATTTTTTATATGACCGTTGTCTAACCTTTCTAAAGAGGCTGTTGTTGTTACTGTGCTTTCAATGCTGATATATGTAAGTGATCTTCAGTCTGACTGACTTCCTAAGTTGCTAAGTCCGATTAAAAGGGAAAGCACACCTGAACCAGTTTCTGAAAACAGTGGAAAGTTAGCCTCAGTTAGCGGGATGTTCCGGGCTATACATCGATGTCCATGAACCATCGGTTCTTTAGTCATTTGGATGGATCGCTGTCAAGTCCAACTGCCTTTAACTTCAGCAGTTAATCGCTTGTTTCATTGCCAGTTTGGCGTTTTTTGTTTTCCTTATAAACATAGCCGTGTCTTCTGTTTTGCCATTCAGTCTGACTAAAGGGGCGTGTCCCAGTGGGACGTGGCATCAATGCATACCCTCTGTTGAATTTAATTCAAAGCTGGAGCTGAAACAGAGATGTGGCTTCTCCACATTGTTTTCTTATTAAGTTGTGGTTGAGCACAGCTTTCCTAGCATTCCAAGGTTCTGTCAATATTTGGTCCATCAAAATATTTTGTTTTCAATTTTTTTTGTTAATTTATATAAAAAAAAAAACAGATGTGAAACCCTTTCTTTTTGTCACTAAGTCAGAACTAGCTAATGTGTCTAGAGTAGTTTGTGCTTGCCTACAGGGAAAGAAGGGTGGACATGTTAATTTTCACCATAGCTTTAGCTTATAAATGTCTAATGAATTTTAGTCTGGACTTCAGCCCTCCAGCATCCTTCTATTTTTCATTTCTTCCCCTCCCTCCCCCTTGTGACAAGTGTTTTATGGCTTTCATCACAGATTCCCATTTCATCTTCACTTGCTTGCTTTTATTGCCCCTTTAACCCATGAGAATTCTGGTCTCTGCCTGTTTTTTTACCACTCCTCTGTGTTTACTCACATCACCTAAACTCTCTCCCTAGTTTTCTAAATGTTCCTCCTGTTGGTTTCTGTTTCTCTCCATCAGGAGCTGTGTGATGACCCTCACTTGTTTGTGGACGGGATCAGTGCCCATGACCTGCACCAAGGGCAGCTGGGAAACTGCTGGTTTGTGGCAGCGTGCTCCAGTCTGGCCTCGCGTGAGTCTCTCTGGCAGAAAGTAAGTTTGTGTACTAGTTCTGTCTGCAAAAACTGTAGGTACTGGATTTGCCTTGTCTGACCACCGATTTAAAAAGATAGACACACACACAAGAGCTACACCATGGTTTCATTCCTCTGACCGATCCTACAGAGCAAGAGCCTAAATGATGGGATCAGGTCCTAAGACCTTTTATTATCAGATTTTGTCATAAGAGTTAACCATGGAAACGACCCCTCTTGTTGGCCCACGGTATCGCCCTGCACTCATCGGCTCTGGACATTGCTGGACATTCCTGCGTCAGTATATCCCTACCCTAATGGGACCCTAATCGTTTATCCATCATTAACCTTTATACCCACCTGCAGATATGTGCATCTGCCAGATCTTCTCAGATCAGCTGTCACTTATGTCTTCAGTTGCCATGCTACGCAGTTGGAGTAAATTCTGCAGACCTACAGTGAATATTACAGTGCCTGGACTGTGCGAATGAACACTGTGGTTCTGTAGGTATTAATAGCATCATGTGTTCATGTGAAAACGCCATAAAACACTCAGTTTCACATACTGTGACTTATACCCCCTTTAATGCACTGACGATTTGTCCTCTCTACTGCAGTAGCAGACTATTCTATTGTTTTTCCTCTGAGCTGGTAATCAGTCATAGAGGTCTGTTGGAGCCCCCTGGCTCTTCATCTTTCCCCCTGGGGGAGTGAGAAGCTTTTCTCTGCTAGTGCTGCATTTCCTCTCCTCTACAGACCCACGCAGACTCGGACAGGCTGTCTCTCAGGGCTTCCCCATGCTGCTATTGCTGCTCCCCTCCCCTTGCAGTTTGTTTTCCTGACAGGGTCAGGCACTGATGAATTGGGGACAATCTGCCACTGTCCATGACCCCATGTCTCTGCTCCATTGCTCCGTGTTTTGCACACACACACATATAGTAGACGTGTATGCTTTATGTATGCATAAAGTCGCAAAAACCTGGGCAAGCCAACAGTGCACAGGTGTCAACCGCCCAAGGAATAAACTGAAGGTAAAATGATCTTGCAGGAACGTTCTACATTTCCTCATTGATATGCTACCTGCATTTTCATGCAGTAAAGAGGAATAGCAACTCATTTGGATCTAAAGGTGCTCTAGAATGGCCTACTGTACTTGTAACCTGGTAAAGTTGAATACTGGTACACGGAACTGACATACCATAAAGTCACACACTGTTGTGTCCTTTTTCAAAACAAAACCCAGTATTGCCCATTCAATAGCAGCATTCTATTAAAATAAATTTGAATAAAATAAATTAAATAAATATAAATTAAATAAATACATTTTATTTACCCCAAAATTTGTCTATCCTACTAGAGAAAGCCCTAGTCAAAGCTGGCGAAGCACTAAAACACGACACCATCTTCTGGGAAATGTTGTTGAAACCGGAGAACAGCACATTACCATCCAAATATGCTAGTTATGGGAATACGGGTTGCTTCTTAAATCTATTCTAAAACCCTTAAAACTGTTTAGTAACAGTCTTGACTCATGACGTATACACCTCCAAATTTATACCCCAAATTTGGTTGCCCTCTAGCGAAAGCCCTAGTAAAAGCTGGCAAAACAGTAAAAAAAAACCAACAGCAATGGGAGAATATGCCCTATTAAAAATATGCCCTGCTATATTGTTGATAGCTGATTTCAGATGGTCTAAGCTGGTCTTTGATGGTCAAGGTAGTTGACAAGCTCGTAATTCTAATGAAAGCATACCCTATGAGGGTAGGTTAGCTGGTTAACAAGCTCTTGACCAGCATAGAGTCATAGTCTTGCTGATTATGCTGGTTGGGCAGCTTAGTCTTGCTGGTCTACCAGCTTGGTCATGCAGGTCATGCTGGACAGCCAACTTGGTCATGCTGGTCAATCAGCATGGTCAAGCTTGATAATAGCTTGGTCAGGTTGTTCATGCTTGTCAGCCATCTAAACCATCAAACTCAAATGAAACCATACCTTATTCTGGTCAATAGCTAGGCTGGTCAACCAGCTTAACTTGAGCTGGGCCAGGCTGGTTTTATGAGAGAGCCGCACTGGAAGGCAGCATACTGCCATGATCCAGACCTTGTGACCGGGGCTTTTTTTCTGTGACAGTGTCCACAGATTAGGTGCTCAAATGGCAAACAAACTGGACTACCTTGAGTTGACTTTCTAACTAAGAAAACTAGAGCTAACTACACATCAGAAGGGAAGCACTGGCTTATGTTCACCAGTGATTTTTACCCAAAGGCCACTGAAGCAGGCATGTTTTTTTTTATTTCTCCATTTCATTTTTTTCATGGACTGAACTCACACTCATACACTGTTCCTTAGTCAGGGTTCTTGTGAAGTTCTTGTGAAGATGTCTTGTTGCTCAAAGGAACCACAGTGCTGTGATGTTTGGAGTTGTAAAGCAGAGGGCCTCTGGGAATATGAAACTGCTACCTTTGCTGTGTGTCAGTTCTGCAGGTGCCTGTTGCATAGTAATTACTGATATGCATGCCATTGTTATTTCAGATTGACCACCTATGGGAGTGGCAGTATGATGTGTGGAGCGAGGTGTCCAGCATGGTAGTGCTCTGAGTCTTTGAACGGAGAAAAGGTGTCACCTGTAGTCACTATCAGAGCATGTGCTTGAGACGGGGTAATACACCTGCTGTTCTCAGAACAATTGCCTCAGAACTGTGCTTGAAATCTAATCTCTGTACTGTCACATAGAAGATCTGCCGCGATGAAAGAGACTCGGATCTCTTCCACAGCTTTTACAACACTCTGAAGCCTCTCCAGCAGGAGGCTGCCCAATCCTGCTGGGATGAGAGTGTGTGTGTTGATGGCTAGGGCTTCACAGCAGCTCATGCTAAACTCAGAAACATGCTAAAGTGGTCATCAGAGCAGCGCAAAACTGGAAACCATGATTGGCAAGGCTCCTCCCCACAGGAAGTCCTTCTCCAGCCCACTTGCTGTGTGGAACTTTTAAAGCCACATCACATGGCAGGCCATGATTAAGCAGCATGTGCTGACACAAAGCCAAAAATCACCCCATTCCCATTTTTGGAAGGCAGCAGTGACAATTATTTGAGCTCTGGGAGTCATAAATATACATTAGGGGATTCATAGTGATAAACTAGCTTGGCCTTTTATTCAGAATGGAATCTCTGAGGCCGGCAGGGTGTGTGTAAGGTGTAATTATAAGCTGTGTATTATTAAACAGATCTCATGAAATCAGATTGGCTGAGCATTCAAAATCATAGCAAAATAGGGTATCATCTCTGGTGGTTGTGTTCCTTGGCAGCCATAGAATACAGTTAATGGACCACTTTCCTTGGTGGAAAGATTGTTTATTTTGTTTTTAACAATGAACATGTTTTTGAATATTATTGTTTTGTATCATATTGTACATTATTGGAATTTTTCAAACGCAGCAATCCATTCAGTGGGCCACATCACAGTGATTTTACCATGGTGAAGTGGGTTTTAGGATTAACACAGCTCCCCTTGTCTGTAGTAAAATCACTGCTATGCATATCTCATCTTCCTAAAATTTCACTCCAGGTTATCCCAGACTGGAGGGAGCAGGAATGGGATACAGAGAAGCCCGACTCGTACACTGGAATCTTTCACTTCCGCTTCTGGCGCTTTGGAGAGTGGGTAGACGTGGTAATTGATGACCGCTTGCCCACAGTGGACAACCAGCTAGTGTATTGCCACTCAAACGACAGCAATGAGTTCTGGAGTGCCCTTGTGGAAAAGGCTTATGCCAAGTAAGTAGTATGCCAGGGAAGACTTCGGGGCAAAACACATCCGTCTGAGCCTTATGATGAAATAAGGAGAAGAAAACAGAACTTTTATTATTTATTCATTCAGGTTAGCAAGTCAGTCACTCCTGCATGATGCAGTGAAACGCAATTAAGAACACAAGCTAATAAGAAAGCTTTGGAAGCTTATCAACATGATTACAGAGAAGCACTTCATTCTCTTCACCTCTGCAGGGTGTACGGTTGCTACGAAGCCTTGGACGGTGGGAACACGGCTGATGCTTTAGTGGACTTCACCGGTGGGGTGTCGGAGCCCATGGACCTGCTGGAGGGTCAGTTTGCTCAGGATGAGGTGGCCCGAAATCAGCTGTTCGAGAGAGTGCTGAAGGTCCACAACCGAGACGGCCTCATCAGCTGCTCAATCAGGGTAAGGGCACTGAGGCGCTACTTACATTTCAGGTAATTATGTACAACACAATTATTGAGTTATTCTTTCCATTACTTTGTGTTTCTAGTTTACGGCACTACAACGGCTCACAGGAGCCCCATAGCATAGTATAGTGTACTATGCTATCAGCACAGTTAACCAGTTGAAGAGATTATAGTCACTTAGTGAACTTTTAGGTTAGCACCCGCTTGCATCACGGGCATCCTTACGCTGCCTGCCACGGCAGTCCCATGGCTTCCCTGGCTTCCCCTGGCTTCCCAGTGCCAGTCTGAATGTTTTTTTACTTGCTTGCCTAGCCAAAAAAAAGTGAGTCCTGACTGTTACGTAACAGTTCTGGGGTTTTGGAATTGACTTGTTTTGATTATGCCAGATTTTCTTTTCAGTGTAGAGACCGCAGTGTTTGAGGTCCATGTTTGTCACTTGCATGTACTTAATTTTTATTACACTCTTAAAGGCACCTTTAAGAATATTTTTTGTGTTCTTTTGTACCATTTTAGAGATGCTTGCTTTGTTTAAACAGCAAAAAATATTGCAATCATTTTCTCACCTTAGTTTTCTTCACTTTGTGCAGGCTGTGTTCTGTTGCGTACTTAATAATCAATTTGGGTTAAATTATATTTATTGGTTAGTATTTACACAGTGCTTTTTCAGTAGTCTCTTGAATGCATTCCACATTACTTTCCTATTCTTTACTGATATCAGTGGCTTTCTAGTCGCCTGCAATAACCTGTACTCATTTTCTGTCTATTTTCTGTCTGAGTGCAATCACAGACTTGGTGCAGTGTGTGATTGGCTGTGATGATTATCATCAAATCTTTTTTCACACACAGTTTAGAGATGTAAACATAATGACAATCAGGAAGGTTGAGATTGCACAAATATCAATTCACATAAAATCCTTGGGCTCTCAGAGAACTAAATTGTATACCAGCACGTTTTCAGAATTGCCTTTTTGTACTGAACACATCGATAAAATCCCAGAACAAGTATGGGAATTAATCCAATCTACAGCGCAGAACAGAGCCAGCCTAATAAAAGCTTATCACGACTTCAGAGCTGGGATTGGCTTATTGCTTTTTTTTTGTCTAGGAGACACCGTTTGCATTTGGTTTGAAGAATGCTGTATTAGGAATGCAAGAAAGGCTCTTTAACATCCATAGCCATGCTTCTTCCAGACTCAACATAATTGCTTTTTTTATCTGACTCCTCCCTTTGCTCTGAACACACAAAGCCAATCTAAGAAACGTTTATGTTGACAAATGACGGGTGTCAGAGGGTGTTTTTAAGGCACATCTAATAGTGAGCACTTCATTTTCTCCTGAGATACACTGAGCAGCGTGCTCACTGGGGTATGTAGCTTTCTTTTGTGAGATTTACAGCACCAGTCACCAATATTTCCAAGATTAACTTCTCACAGCATGTTCTCTTTAATGGCATGGTTCTTCTTACTGTTTCCAGTCTTCACTGCTGTCGTAAATTAATCTGGACTGATAACTAGACTAGATCTAAGCAGGTTTTTAATCAGCCGTTGGCTATTCTGATTTTTATCACCAAATCCAAAGTTTTAGTCATTATCTGTTTAATGTGACCTATAGCCGACATTTGTTTGAACAGTTCAAGCTCCTAAACTGACGCACATGCGCAGAAGAGCAATGCTTTACATGAGGTTCGGTTTAATCTTCGACTGCATCACAGGAGCTGTCAAGGAGTTCCAGTGTCTGTGGGTTCAAACCTGATGTAAAAACTGCATGTAATTCAGCCAGGGCCGCTTCTCTGGTTTACGTCTTTGGTTTCTTTAAACTCTGACGCTGCAGCAGCGCCCTTCTGTGGCTCCGCTGGGAAATTTCCTTAGAAATTCCTTCAAACACGGAGTGCTTTCAACTTGTGCCTTCTAATTGTGTTTGAACAGAGACATCATCCCAAATATCAATGAGGTCTCTTACCTTGCTATACCGCCACTGCAAACCTCCCTCACTGTCGTTGTCCATTTTCCCTTGTCCCTTGGATTCCCTTGGATTGACATAAAAGTCGCATGTATTTTAATCTGGCTGTTCAGAGTCACATTGATTTCAACACAACAAATGAAAGTGGTCTAAATCGGAATTGTAAATTTTAAATTTCACACACTGCCACAAAGATAACACATGTAACACATGACGAGATTATCTGCTGTGTAAATGTAACCTTTACATAGTACATAGTATGTTGTCACAGGCATAGATATGACTACTTTGCCTCTGAAATAGCAGTGCAGTCCCATGGAAATTTGTAGTTTGTCCTTTTAAACCCAATACCTGTTGAGTTCCTCACTGTTGTATTTACTGCCTAGGCGACCACAGTGGAGGACATGGAGGCTCGGCTGGACTGTGGTTTGGTGAAAGGCCATGCGTACGCGGTGACAGATGTGCGGAAGGTACGCTTGGGCCATGGCCTGCTAGCCTTTTTCAAGTCTGAGAAGTTGCACATGATTCGTATGAGGAACCCATGGGGTGAGAAGGAGTGGAGTGGGCCCTGGAGCGACAGGTGAGTGATCAGGAACCAGATCTACACTCTTAAGCCCGCCCTGTTCCAATTGGATTAGTTGACCAGGAGGACATTTGTAATAAAACATTTTACACACCTCTGAATGCAGAGTTGCAGCAGCCAACGACTTTTTTCCCAAAGCCTGAAAAATCTGTAAAGGACATAATTCTAAAGGGTGAAAGCAAGTAGGGAATTCAGACTATAATTTTCTTTGGGGAAGAGGAACACAAACACTCACAGAACTCATCCAGACTAGACTCATCCAGACTAATCACTAAATAAGTCCTGTGAAAAAGGAAATGGTTCCAGGAGCCCATTTAAAATTAGCTCAATCCAAGGCCATGAGGGATAATAAACCTAAGTTTTTCACTCACTTTTACTCCTGTGTAACGTGGCATGACCATAAAAGTGATTTAATTTGATTTGTTTTCACACCACAGCCTTTTTCCGGATCCGGGTTCACTTGCTCCATGAATTCGATATGTCTGGTCAAGTGTAAAAATTGTTTTTGAGCTTGAAATTGGTCCAGAGCACCCGTCTCTGGTTCTGCTCAAATCTGTGGTCTGGGGTTCGCTTCTAGCTAACTCTGAAGCCATCCGCCCGGCACTGCATGTGGGGTTGTATGATTGGCAAATGTTTTTCAAATGGCTCCTTTGACGAAACCCTTCTCCATCAATAAGGGGTTCTTGATTGCAGGTGTTCCTGCACAGTGCAATGCCATGACTCCAGAAAGTGCTTTTCCTCACCCCTTGAGTGTTTGTATTCATGGAAAATCAGAAAAAGCTTTAAACACAAAGGAGGTGTCCACAAAGTCTTCATCAGAGTGGCTGCTGGTCTTATGGCTGGATTTGACTTATTTAATAGAGGTCTCACATGTCAGATTCTGTTTGCTTATGCTGTGGAATGAAAACCTGCAGCAACACCAGCCCTACTACATTGATCTTAGAAGCTTCTCTGTAAAGATTATTAGAGTTATATTAGTGAGGAATAGTAGTCTGGACCTGCCGGCAGGACCGCGAAGGTTAAGAGGTAAAAAGAAACATTTGTGACAGCCCATCATATTTGTGCTGTGTCATTAATTCCACCGTTATTCTCGTCACGGACGCACAGATATTGCTCATTTTTCCTTTTATAGCAGTGTAATAGCGAATATCCACAGAGACTGGAGAGAGACATCTCTCCCTCCTCCCCGGAGACACGTTCAGTCTAAATAACACACAGCTGAAGTGTCTATTCTTATCACCCGCCGGCATGAAATTGAGATATCAAGCCAGGCAGGTGGGTATCAAATTGGGAGCTGGTGGGGTGGAAAGGGAGAGGGTTCAGGGCTGTTTACACGTCAATTTGACCCCCTTTAAATAACTGGCTTCTTGTTCTACCACAGTCAGACTAAATTTCCTCCCAAACAGCAGGGTGTGAAATTGAAATGCAATTATAATTGGAGGCGGGAAATCTTGTCTCTTTTTTCCCCGACTGTGTTCAACCTCTGTTTAAGCTCTGCAGCAGCACAGCTATGGGTTCTATTGGCCCCTGAATTATTTACCTGCCAGTCGGACGGGTCTTATTGAGGCGCAGGCAATCGTTCTTCATATTTCTGCCTGATGAAATATTAATTAAGGGTTTGATGAGAAGATCACAGCGCTCCAGGAATCTCTGCGACACAGAAGCTGTGCACAAGCGCATGCATGTGTGTTGCAGCCTCTTCGAGTCTGGCGAGCAGAACCATCGTAAATGATGACTCTGGTGTGTGTTGCAGTTCCGAGGAGTGGAAGAAGGTGAGCAAGAGTGAGAGAGAGAAGCTGGGCGTCACAGTACAGGATGATGGAGAGTTCTGGTGAGAGCCTTATTGTGTGTTAAACCTGCTCCTGCTTTACGTTTAAACACAGACCTATAAGGCAAGTACTGAGTGCCTCCATCTTGTCTTCTCACACAGTGGCTTTACAGTGAGGTAAAGCAGTTGTCCAAGTCAAGTTGGACAAAGTTACTCTGGGTTGAAAGTATAGCTAGCCTTAACTAGAACCAGTTGATTGCTAACCAATGAATTCAGCATTAATAAATGTGCCATAATGACAGGTTGCCCATAAGCATGTTTGTCCAGTCACACAATTCCTCTGGAGCTACGGCGCTAACGTAGTAAAGAAATGGATGATTCACACACTGAGCCAGATTCATGGTAAGATAATAAGAGGAAATGCTATGGACGCGAATATGCTTACTCATTATATTATATCATAAACGAGGATTACCAGCATGTTTTACTGTTTGTGTAAAAAGTGTCTCTGTTGTGATTTTCTCTTATTTGCCTATGCATGTGATTAATTCATACACCACACCATCACACAAACAATTTCCCTGAATGACTATCACAGTAAATGTCCAAGTAAGAGGCAGTTGTTAAATCTTTACTAAAGTTCATATTTTGTGACAAGTTTGATGTGCATATACACACATATACACACACAGCTTATTATTATTAACCAATGTATTTAAAATGCTATCCCATCCTCATAGCATCATTACTCCTCTAGGTGTATGTCAGTTACAATCTGCCTGTGACATATGGGGGGTTGAGACAGGATACAAGTGCGAGGGGTCTTCAGTAATCATTTTAATATCATCCCTGAGATCCCTGAGGTCCCAGAATCCAAAAGTACTAAAATATCCATAAGCACAAAGAAACAAAACCCACACTAGAGCAAAATAACAAAACAAGTAAAGCAAACCAATATCAACAATGCTAGAAAACCAGCAAAGAAAGAACAGGGGTTTAGGAGCATCAGACACAAGCAGGAATGCCTGGGAAAGATAACAAGAGGACAGGGCTACAAAGAAGATGTGGTTGGTGTGGCGCAACAGATAACACCACTACCTACCAGTGAGCTACCACACCATGTGGGAGACTGGGGTTCGATTCCCAGTCTGGGTGGCCATGCTGCGCTACACCAATAAGAGTCCTTGGGCAAGACTCCTAACACTACATTGGCCCACCTCTGTAATACCAGTAACCATGTAAGTCGCTCTGGATAAGAGCGTCAGCTAAATGCCGTAAATGTAAAATGTAATAAAATGTAAGATGCAGGCGGGGCTAAGGCGGAGAAAAGAAAACAAACAAACAGAGCCATGTGCTGATGTGCACATGGCAAGGCATAACAGACACACAGACCAGGAAGGGAAAACACAGGGGCCAGACAAAGATACCGGTTTCACTGGCAATTAGATGCAATCTAAAAGATGGGCAACTGTATTTCTGTGCTGTATTATCTCAAAGATATTATTAGAAACATTGAATTTGATGTGCTGGTACGTTTTTAGACTCCAGGGGAAGTGAAGACAGTGCCACACATCTTGCATGCCTTGTTATTTTATTTTATGCTTCTATGTTTTTGACCCACTGTTATAAATAATAATGGACAAAATTATAAACAGATTTCAAGACGCCTGCTAATACTTTTTGATATATGTTTTCAGTACTCTTTAGTAATGCACTAATTTTGTCCATTTTTGTATATAATAGTATGTAAAACAGTATTTTTATTTAACTGTCAGGCAAGTGTAAAACAGATTTTTGCGCAGTGCGAATGATTGGCAGATTACTTGTTAGCTGCATTAGCCATGTAGCTCTATTGCAAACATTTATTTGTGGATTGATTATATTTAGTGTGAGGGTGAAAGAATGAATTTTTATTTTTTTTTATCCAAAATTACTGTAATTTTCCTGTCCAGCACCTCCAACCTTCTTCTCTAAACATGCCCTCAGGATGAACTTTGAGGATTTCTGTCACTACTTTACTGACCTGATCCTGTGTCGACTGATCAACACATCCTACCTGAGCATCCATAAGACATGGGAGGAGGAGGTGATGAGGGGCTCCTGGATGTATAGGGACGACCCGCTGCGCAACCGCTCTGGAGGCTGCATCAATCACAAGGCCACTTTCTTGCAGAACCCTCAAGTCAGTGTGTTTGTGTGTTTGTTTGTTTTGTACCAAAAGGCTCGCTAGTGGAGTTAAACAAGTTAAAGGTCTGCTCCTTCTTTCTGTAGTATGTATTCGACGTGAGGAAGGTGGAGGATGAGGTCTTAATCTGCCTGCAGCAGAAAGAGAAAAGAGCCACCCCCAAAGAAGGCAAAGGAGAGAACCTTGCCATCGGATTTGACATCCATCGGGTATGTCACTCTGATAATATCTGGTCAGTGTTGCTTGTGAAGTGGTCTCTTACCACTGATAGACACACGTATGTATTATATATATTAGACAAAGGAAGGACTGGATTCTCTAAGCTTCCCTTTGAGTCAGTCTCAAAAGAGGAATAGAATATCCTATCATTGAAAAAAGTATAAGACCCTGGACCGTTTGAAGGTTCTTCAGTTTGAAACTGTGGAGGAACCTCTTGGGGTGCTTTAAGAAACCTTCAAGGAGCCTTTTTCTTCTAAAACACTTTAAGTTGAAGAACCTCCAAAAGTTCCTCAAGGATCTTATACTTTTAGCTGTTGCATAAAGGTATGCCCCAAATTATTTATACAAATGCAAAATATTTATTTATTTATAGTAATTTTGTATCAGTAGTGCTGCTGATGATTTTAAACTAATTCTGTGTTTTACATTTTTACTAGAAATTCCATGAACAAAGATTCTGAACCTGAAACTGTCAAAGTTTTGAGAAAAAGCAAGCATCTATACATTTCCGATTGGTCCTGGTAATTTCTACCATATTCTAGTGCATTCTAATGAAGTATTAATTGAGAGAAGAATTGAGAATTGTATCTTCTTTCATCATTTGTTTGTCACTTCCAGCCAGAAGAAACCAAATCCAAAGTTATATATACAACTTTGGGCTTAATTGTAGACTATATATCCAAATGTATGTGGATGCTCTTTCTACTGAATGCCTTTAGCTACTTTAAGTTGCACCCATGACACAGGTGTGCAACTGCACACACACAACTTGTCAAGTCCCTGTAGAAAAGTGTTGCCAATAGCATAGAACTTTCTGGAACAGATAAACATGAACATATTGTCCTCATGCCTAAGGCAGGTGTAGGCTATAGGGTGGAACTGTCATCTCTGAAATGATGGTGCTCCATCTAGTACCTGGGATGAGTTGGAGAGTTGGGGATGAAGTAGGGTAGAGATCATCCTGACCTCACTTATGCTCTAAAATGTAGTAGACATTTTAAACTTTTTTATCCTGTAACTTCAGTGTGATTTAATAGTGGAAGAGTTCTCTTCATGTCATGTTGAGATGTGGAGGGATCCTGAATCTTACCTGGTGCTTTTGTACTAAAAATAATATGTTTACACCCACACTAATGGCCGGTGATGTGATAAAACAGGGTGCACAACATGTTTGAATTGCTGGGAGCCACTGGTTATGATTGGGGCTTGGAAGATATCATGGTCCTAGTGGGCTCTGGCTCATAGTACAGATAAGAGCATACATTGTACATTTATTGCCAATGTAATGTAATCACATTTCTGCCCTGAAAGAGCCTTAGTATTCTCTCCCTCACTCTAGGTGGAGCTAAACCGAAAGTACCGCATGCACTCGGCCCAGCAGAAGGTTGCCGGCTCAATCTACATCAACTCCCGCTGCGTCTTCCTGAGAAAAGAGCTGAAAGAGGGCCGCTATGTCATCATCCCCACAACATTTGACCCTGGCCAGCAGGGAGAATTCCTGCTCAGAGTTTTCACTGATGTGCCTTCAGACTGCAAGTAAACCAAACTGCTAATACTTATTATTTTACCTTTGAAAGACCTAGCTCTAAATCCTTGTGAGAAAGCTTCTTCATTCACAAATGCTTTATATTTTACAAGCCATTAGTGATTACAATGTTCTCATATCGTGCTGTTGTGCTGTTTTAGAGAGTTGACCCTGGACGAGCCTCCTCAGACGTGCTGGACGGGCATGTGTGGATATCCTCAGCTGGTCACCCAGGTGCATGTTCTGAGTGCTGAGGGCCTTCAGGGCCAAGACTCCAATGGAGGTAAACATTTTCAGACAGCTTGCAGCCCTTAGATGTCTCTAGATTCTCACGTTTTAAAAGGCTTTTTCACACTAATTCGAACACTAACATTCAGAAAAAGACCTGATAGGAAATTGATTAAAAAGAAACCCCTATTTTAAGGAGACATTTTAAATAATTGAATAATTTAAACAATTCAATAATCGTCACTAATGAAACCCTTCAATTTGTAGTTTGATTCTTTTGGACTAAAGCTGAACAGGATACATTGCTGTGTTTCGCTATGGTTCAAAATGACATATTTACAATGAAACAGAAACTGTACACAAAGGTCATATTTAAAAGGGCAAAAAAGTTAACTGGCTAGATTTTGTGACATATATTAGGTGACAATAAATGGGCTCACCAAGCTTTCTGAACCATGAACCATTTCCTTCAAACCTTTCCACCTTAACCTTAAAGCAACATTATATAGCAACTGTATCTTAAAATTCGTAGCCATTTTGAAGCTCCACTAACTTGTAATAGTGAGGATGGCATCTCTGTCATTGCCTCTCCAGGCAGGAAGGCTGCTACTAAACTATGGAACTTTGTTGGAGCTGCACAAGCCCTCTCGCAAGAACTGCTCAACACTGCACAACTCGAGTCGCATTTGTGTAAAATCCTGTACTATTACTCTATCGCATGAGTTCATGTGCTTCTTTAACTCCTACTTGTCAACAAATGCATGTGTAGAACTTTTCCATTAGGGGAAGTTTAAAGCAAGTGAATTTTTTTACAAGTGAATTTTACTCCACCACTGTAGGGGGAGCCCAATCGCAAAAGTAATTACCAGTTCAGAGCTCATGAAGTGATGGTTAAGAGATGTTTGGTCTATATGGACATATTTGATGCATTGTATTGTGTTCTTATTTCAAACTAACATCACCAGGGTTCAAATGGTGGCTTGGTTTAATGAACCACACTAATAGAGCAATCACCCAAGACCTAGCGTCAACACACCCCCAGATAATGGAGACTCGCAGATTGGAGGCTCTTCACAGTTTACATTACAGTATAAAACAAGGCTCTTTTACACAACATAGTGGAAATGTTGTGATGAACACAGTGACATCATGCAAAAGGTATATGCCTATTTTTGTTGTAATTTATCAACTAGAACATTTTCTAATGTGAGCAGAGATAAACGTATCACTGACACATCAAATTTTACTTTCTCTTTTTTTTAAAGAATGATAGTGTAATTAACAAATAAGCCGTTATCAATTCAGTCACATGGTTTAGCTACACTCTGAAGATTCAGTTTTTGAACACACTTCAAGGGCAAGATATAATGGATGGGAAAAATTATTTACCTCTCTTTTAGCGACATGCACCCAAAGTGGGCTGCATTTAGTAGGAGAAGAGATCTAGCTTGCAGCATGCAAAATGCAGTGCATGGCTACTAAAGATAAAGGAAATATATCGATAAAACTATAAAAAATATATAATCCATATATCCACCTTAAAACAAATAGTTTTCTAGCAGTTGTACTTGAAGATACCAAATAATGCATGTATTCAGTATTTTAAGTTAGTTTTAAGTTGAGGTATAAAAAGTAAGTGTGTGAATTTGACTGAAGCAAAAAAACAAACAAAAAAACGTGGTTTTAGATGCTCTTCAAAAACCCTGTTTATTTGGCTCAGAATGAAACACTGATTTTTCTTTTATTGTGGGCTTGTGACTTTATTAATAACTTAATAAATGATATGCTGGTTTGTGGAACCGCACTGGCTCACAGGAGCGGCATAGCATAGCTTTTAACACAGTATGAAGAACATTTTTGATCGGAGCAGTTTATTTCTTTGAATTAATTGAAATTAATTGTCACAAATGTTTATACACATGTTGGTTCTTGGTAAAGTATTTGTATGTATGTGAATGTGTATTTATTCTCTACTTGTTATTAAGGGTGTGTTTTCTTTATTTATGTGCTGCTGTCCTGGATTGGGCTCATTTGTAACTTGGGTTTGGCTTTGTTTCAGTTTGTGTTTAGCTCCAGTTTGCTAGTCTGGTTTGGTTTTGAAGGAGTGAATGATGGAGAGAAAAGATGGTAAAAGCCACTCAACTAGGCTTTAGTTTAACACTGTTAGCAAGTGGATTTGCTGGGTTTATGTAAATTTTGTAGGCGTAAATAAAATGGGCCAATACTGTTAGCAGCAGGGATTTTGAAGGAGAAACCAACAGTGTTTCAGGTTCACTGTATCAATTTGTGTCAGTGTACTGAACTCAACTGTGCCAAAGTAAATACAGTTTTTCATTCTAGGGCAGCTTGAAACCATGCAGCCCCTTGGGCACCCTCACCTCCTGTGTCCGTTTCTGCATATCTGTGCTTTATCGGTAGTATTTGCACAGATAACCAAAGATGATGAATCTGTGGAACCTGTTCTAGGCCAACAGTCTATGTGATAACTGTGGCTTACCATTATTTAGTTTATGCTGTATTCTAAAGTCTCCCTTTCCTTATCTGATCTGTTCTGTGGCAGTCTACCCTTGTCTGTGCTGCCTTAAGCTAGATTCTAAGGCCATTTATATAGCTCTCATCAGCTTCAGCACACAGGGAACTCTGTATGGTTACATACAGAGCTCCACTGCCCGCCTTGCGTACAGAAAATGGTGTGACATCAACAGCAGAGGTACTGAATCTTGGTGGCAGTAAGCATAAATTCCCTTTTTCCCAAGAGAAACACACAAACCCAGGGCACCACTGATATTAATCAGTCTGAGAACTTTAATGTGTCTGTTTCTCCACACAGTATCTGATTTATTCTGCCTTGCTGTGGTTTGTTAAACAAACTGCACTTTCTAATAGATGTAAGGCTCTCATAATTCAGAATCAAGGCAGATTTTCATTTGCTTATTGTGCTGTACCATTTTTTACACTATTATATTGTGGCCCATCTTCATAAATTGTAAGGAAACAGAGCAGTGCCCTTGCATTTGTCCTTTACTTTAAGTGGATTTCCACACAGCCTCATGTTCCTAGCTGTAGCTTTTTTATGCTAGTTTTGGCCATAAATAGAATACTATTTTTCCTGTATCCCCTTTTTCATGCAGTCTTGAGTTATTTAAAGCAGCATTATGCAATCATTTTTATTTTTGCTCCTGGACTCCTCCTCCTAGAGTCAGAAAGTGTAAATGCATTTCTAGACAAGCTAAGACATACAGAACCAGTATTAAAAGTGAAAGAAGCATTTGGACTGACTGGCCAGATTTTTACACAAATGTGACTCGTCTTATGCAGCATTATGCATTTCTTGCGAGCTTCGTCCAGCCTACTTCACCAAAGTTACATAGTGCAGTTGCCAGTGAGCTAAGCCAGAGTAGCAACAATAAAGATGCTATTTACCTTTTTTTACAAGTCTGTGGAGCATCTATTTATAAAATCTACATAAGTGTGCTTTAAAGCAGCAATATGCAATATCTTTTGCTCTCTACATTTGTGGAGTGTAATACATTTTTTACACCACTGGTGTAAATGCAAATCATGCAACAAGCTGCCCCTCATGTGCAGCTTTAAACATGCTTTTGCTGACAAGCTGAGAGATGCAGAACCAGCAAACACAACATATGAAGTGAAAGAAGCATGTGGACGGTCACGGTAGAGTAATATTACAGGATTTGACTCGGGTTCTTGACAAGTATGACTCGGATTTGACAAGTATGACTCGGGTTCTTGTGAGAGGTCTCATTCAGCTCCACCAAGGTAGCAGTGTTCTGGGCCCGGAGTGTCATTGCCATATTATCTCAAAATGCAGTTCTTTCTATTACAAGTTGGTGTACCCTGGTCCATAATTTCAAGGTAAAAATGCTGCATATTGTTGCTTTAAGGTGTCAGATGTAGCACATTGAAATATGACAAGTAACAACAGATGTTTTTTTTTCAGCCTCAGATCCATACGTGATCATCACTTGTGAGGGGGAGAAGGTTCGATCTCCGGTGCACAAGGACACACGCTGCCCTAACTTTGATGTTAAAGGAGTGTTCTACCGCAAAAAGCCAAAAGATGGTATTCACATTGAGGTAAGTAGACAGCTTCTGTAATGAGTGTGTAAATCTCCGACCTCCCAACATGTGATTCGATAATGGAATGCAATTTTGCAGAATCTAATTTGGTGTTTGGAACATTTCAGACTAATGTTTAAAAATGAACTGAATACACATTAGTGACTGGAGACATTATTATTATCACAGTAGTGGATTACAGACTATAATAACAACACACCAAGCTCTTGGAGGGCAGTATTTACATCTAAAACAGGACAAAAGATAAACTAATATTTTATTGAATATTATTATTATCAATTATAGTCATGTACAAAAATGGCCAACCCGTGAAAACCTTTGTTAACATATTTAAACATATGGACAAACAATATTAGGAAATGGAATTAATATATAAACTAACACAACTGGGAAATGTATGTCTTTAAAATCATTTTGAAATGCAGGGGTTTCCTCCTTGCAAAGTCAAACCTGTTTGGTCTCTTTATGGTGGTAGATGCTGTATCTGGCCATGTTAGCCTGTTGTTTCACTTAGATGTTTAACGTAAATTATTTAGCAGACAGCAGCTAAATTCTAATTGTGGTGAGATCTTTTTAAATCCCCTTTCATATTGATTCTTCTACAACCTTCTACAGGCCTCAGAGAGCTCTCACTTCTCCTCTAATCACTTAAACAATCATGACTAAATGTTTGAGGTTTGAATCAAATTGCATGATGCACTTAAAACATAAACATAATCCCCCCTCAGTGAGCAAGCCACAGTAGCAAGGCAGCAATAGGAAAACTCTGTCAGAGCTGAAGGAAGAAACTTTGGGAGGTACCAAGACTCAGAAGTGGGACCCATCATCCTCTGTTCAGAACTAAATGTTTATAATTTTATTTCGCCATAGCACCACATAACACTGCTTTTCTGCTCAGGTGTGCTGGATTATCACAATATAATATGATATAAAAGTAATAATGGTTGATGGTGGTGATAATAATAGTAGTAGTGAAGAGTTTATGTAAACTGCAACATTGTTGGTAGGCATATAGCAGTAACAGGAGGGTGGGTAGCTGGTCTGACAAATAAATAAGGTCTCTAAATAAGGCAGGCTCCTCCAAAGTCCTCTCGAGAAACGTTCTAACCTGCAGCTGATGTGCTGCACCTGATTCTAATTTGGGGCTTTTTAAGTAGTAATCAATGTGTTCTCCTTGCAAGAAAACTACACTTGTATTAATGAATTACTATTAATTAATTTTACTAATGATTTTAAAGGCATTTCTTTAGTTGTATGTGTTTAGTTATATTACCCCCATCTCTCCATATTGTTTAAATGAAGATGTTGTTTCAAAACTAAAGTAATTGAATTTCCACCTTCAGATCAATACATTTCAAATTCAGTTCAGTGCAGATCAATGCAGTACACCCCCTCTTTTCTGCTTTCTCTGTTCTCCGTTTTCTCCGCACTCTCTAAGATCTCCTTCCCTTGGCTTGCAGTGCTGATTTGCTGTCTCTGTCTATTTCTCTCTTTTCTTGTGTGTTTGTGTTTCCCTTCAATGCTCCTTTGCCTCACCCTTTTTCTCCTGATTGGCCCATGATGATGGTAGATCTACAATAAGAATGTCATTGTTGACACCTTCCTGGGTCAGGTGACCCTCTTCAGCGACCCTAACGACCGGCAGGAGCAGCACACAGTCCATCTGAGGGACAAGGGCAGTCGCCAAGACAACGACCTCCCAGGCACGCTGACAGTGCGATTGATCACCTGCACCACTTTAACCAACATCTGACCACTTAATGGCCGCGACCTCGCCCCTGCCTTTCTCCCCCTTTGCCTTCATCCCTCTCCTTCTCTTGTCTGTCAGTGTCCCTCATTAGAAATCCACAGGGTGTTCTTCAAACCCTCACTGATTATCCTGCCCGTCTGTATTATTCCGCAGTGCTCACATTGGTCCATGCTTTGATAGTGTGCATAAGGGCTATGCATTAGTCTTGCATGAGAAGCAGAGGCCGTTTTGGTATCAGAAACCTTGCGGAGTCTTCATCGCCTGATCAGCCGCAGCAGGTTTCCATTGTCAGACGACCTCAGCAAAAGTCCTTTATCTCCATCTGTCCTCCCTCACAGTAAGGCCTCCTCCACCTGTGTATAGGCTCACCTTAGCAACTCTTGATGATGAAGAACATTCCAGACGATGATGAACCTTCATCTTCTCCACCAAGAAGAAGAACCAGATAAAGAGATTATTTACAGAGCAAGATCTGGACCCGACCACTGGCCCTGGTTACTACAAGATATGGGTAGCCTTAGTCGGAGGGGCCGCAGCCAGGTCAAAATCTTGTCAGTCTTAGCCAGTGACCTTCGCTAGCATAGGATCTGGTCAGCCAGTGCAAGATCTGGCCAGTCTTAGCAAGTGGCCTTTGGATAGTGCAAGATCTGATCATGTTCTGTCTGTGTGAGAGTCGAAAAAAGAACCAGATAGAACCAAAAAAAGTGAGATCCACAACACTGAAGTCCACAGTTCAGTACCTGTTAGTCGTATGGACACCTAAACGTCACTTTCACTGGATGCTCTTTGGATGTGCAGCAGCATGCTTGAAGTAGCTTAGCAACCAGGGTGAAAAGCAGAGGCTGCTGGAGCATGGAGAAGAGTTCAGCCACAACCAGCCGCCTCCAGGGACCAAAAGCCCACCTAGCCTCTCTGCCGTGTCATCTCCATGGTAACGCAACTGCCATGCGTTAGAGGACAGTGACGACGAGACGACAGTTTTAACAGAAATGCCTGTTCGGTTTGCACGCGTGTGTGTGTGTTTTTGTGTGTGTGTGTGTGTGTGTGTGTGTGTCTGTATGCCTGTGCTGAACAATGCCCTCGGACATTCTTTAAGGACCCTTAAACGGTCATGCATGTGTAGACGGAGGGCAGACTCCATTAATGCCAGCAGTGCTTTAAAGTGGAGAAAGTGTTCCTTGGGGGACAAACACATAAATACACTCTGCATGTATAGTTAACTTTGACACAAAGGATCATGGGACTGTAACTGGATGCATGTGTGTGTGTCTGGGTGTGGATGTGTGTGTGTGTGTGTCTGGGTGTGGATGTGTGTGTGTGTTTCTTATTGCTGGGGTCTCTTCAACTCCTGCCAAACAGCATGTGCCATGATGTGGATCCTATTAGAACTGTGCTTCCACTCCACTAGGGGGCGCTGCACTGGTATGTTTGGAGATCTTCTCACTTGAACAACCTACTTACAGACACTTTGGTGGAAATGATCACCGGGTTTTGTGTCTTTTCAAATGGCTAGTGTGCTGTTTCACACTGAACCGCTATAAGCCTGTTTTCATTATCAGTGAAATGATCAGTTTCTGTGTTGCAAAGGTTTCCGTTGCTGCAGACCTGGTGGGCTTAGAGAAGACTGGAAAATAGCCCACAATATCAGTCTTTTACTATAGTTCAGTATAATTCAGCCTCCTCTGTTCTGTTAGATATGAATATGGTTCTTTGCAATATGTTTTTGAATGTCAGCTATAGTGCAAAATAGCAGACTGTTTGTTTGACCAAATCACGTTTGACTAAGTTCAGTCATTTTTTTTTGTTTCAGTACTTGAAAGAGGGCATTTATTGTCGAACTTTAAACTATTCCATGTTGTCTTAAGTGTATTTTTTTGTTGTTGTTTACAAAAAAAAGAATTACAAGTTACAAAAAAAGAACTATCACAAATTCTAAGTATTAGAGTCGCTGTGTTTACAGTCTGCACAGAAGCATATGTGCTAGGGTCGAGTCCGCATTATGAATACGGACATTGAGTTACCTAAATGGGCGCACAGTGACCTTCTCTCTTAGTCTGAAGGCTCATGTGCTGTGGGAACGAGAGGGGAGGGTTCGATTACTGGGTTAAGTATGCAGTGCCAAGCAGATTACAAGTGTTGGATGTCAAGAGCAGGAGAGATGTTCATGCCAAACAGATTAGCCCTGGGCATAATGGGGCATAGCGGAGCCAGAGAGCCAGAGAAAATGTGACTTCATTCAGGAAAGAGATTTTCCTTTTGTCCATCTTTAATTATTTATACAAGCTAGTTTGACCAACTTGAGTCAACCCGGACGTGTTTCAGAAGTCCATATGATTTGCTCTGTAGATCAAATTAGGTTGAAAAGGAAAGATTCTTGCTGAATTCAGAGGGTACTGGGGTGTTTTCTTCAATTGTGACAGATAAAATGGGTGGACATAATAATGACATAATAATGTCAGATCAGTTAAATCAGGTGAACAGTTGTTCTTTTATTTAGAAATTTGTGGAGAATAAGGCTACTTGAAAATGAAGGAAGTTTACCTAATTTAGTCCTTGCCAGTTCCACACTCTAGTTATGTCCCCTCCAAACAAATGCAACTACCATTCCACATGGACAGATTTATCAATATCAGCAACAATGATATTTATCAAACAACAAAAGAATGGTTTCATGCTCTTTTAAAGAACATGTTTACAATCACAGGTTCCTTATCCTTTTTACAGCAGTACATGCTAAACTAGTGAACCTGGTGAACACAAAACACCGTCATAAATGAAAGAGAACTGAACAACATGTAAACCTAGCCTTTAGCATGAGCATGAAGATAGCTAACAATAATAAAGATTTAATAAAGATTTTTTAATAAAGATTTTTTAAAAAAAAAAAAGAAGAGCTAAGGAACAACCAGAAACCAAGCTCCGCCCCCAGCAGAACAATATTTAGATTTTGTCTAAATAAATCATATCAGCAAAGCTCCGTTTAACTAAAGATCTATGGTTCTGTTTTTTTTGTCATTATTAATATTGTTCTTTTTTCAAATCTATGTAGCTGATTATATGTTATTATGGGATATCAAAATGATTAAGCTTCTTCGATTTAGTATCGGTATCTGTAACACATCCACGTAACAACCAGACCCTGGAAACATTAGAATCTTTTTTTTTCTCTTCTGCTTTCTCATCCACACTTCCAGTCTGGATTTGCTGGTTTAGCTTAAACATGGTGAAGGTTGGTAATGTGCCACTTTAGATTTACTAATGAATTTAGGTTTTCACTGTATTCTGTGTCTTTTTTTGCCAAATAATTTTTAGTTTGTGAAGCGAACAATGCCAGAAGCATTCCGGTTACTGCACACATTTGGGAATGCATATGAAGTCTCAGTTAACAGACTCAGTTAACAGGTTGATTTAGCTCTCTGCATGTCCATATTCTAGAACAAGCTTACAGTACCAAAATGATGCAGACTGTTCTCCAGTGTTAAACATTCATTAAGATCCAAATGATAAGATCCGCGGCACGAAGCGCTCGGACTGAACTGCCAGTGCTTAGCACCACATAAGTGTGTGTCATGTTGTGTTTTGAAAATATAGATGTTTCTGCTGCTTCCATATGCAAGTATGAAGCTTGTGTTGCATGTATATTTGTTTAATTGGACAGTATTTTGATCATTTGTATGCTCACAGCTTTGCCCAGGTATGAGTATGAAAGTGGCAGTAACAGATATATTTGCAATGGCCTGCAATGACATGCAGTTTAATGGATGTTAAAATACTGTAGTGTTCTTCGTCTCACTGTAAAATAAAGGTTGCTAAATGGGTTTTGGATTGGATGTACAGGAAGACAAGTTCTTAGCACTTACGTACACTATTGCCCACTTACCCAGATAATGGTCAATCAGCCAAGACACTTTTAGTGTTCAAACTAATCTGCATTAGCATTCGAAAATGTTAATGGAGCTAACAGATGTCGGGATTCACTGAAATCGTTTCGGTAAATACATGCCCACACACTTCTCTTAGCCCACTCAACCAAGTGAGGCAGACATGTTTATGTGGTTTTACGGGACAGTATGACACTTTTATACTGTAAAGTATAAAAAAGAACAAAACTGTACTCTATATAGATTATTGACCACATTCATGATTTCTGTTGTTTCTACATATACACTGATCAGCCATAACATTAGCACCACCTACCTAATACCTAATGAGTATGTCTCGGTTGTGCCGTTACAAAAGATCTGACCATTCAAGGCATTGAATTCACAAGACCTGTGAAGATGTCCTGTGGCATCTGGCACCAAGACAAACAAAGCAGCAGATCATGTAAGAGTTGGTAAGTTGTAAAGTGGGACCTTCCATGGTCAGTGCATCAGTGACCCTTAGGTCACCATGACCTTGTGGCCGATTTACAGGTGGTTCCTTTTTTTTTGCAGCACTTTTGGTAGGTACGGACCACTGCATACCAGAAAAACCTTACAAAACCTGCCTGATGTTTTGGAGATGTTCTGACCCAGTCGTCTGGCCATCACAGTTCAAAGTGGTCAAAGTGGCTCAGATCCTTAAGCTTGCCTATTTTTCCTGCTTTTAACACATTGCCCCTGTTTTCCAATTCAGCTGTCAGTGGTGCTAATGTTATGGCTGATTGGTGTATATATTTTTAGTTTAAAAACTTTCGTGATATTGTGTCCTAAACCACATTGGAAAGAACTTGTGACCTTAGTGAAGACCTGGATACAGTTTGAGAAAAGTGTGTGAGCATACATTTCTAGAAAAGATTTTGGGTGACTATTGACTTCTTGTGTTTATTAGCTTCTTTAGCCTCATAGCTTCAGCGCTAAACTAAAGAAGGAAAATTCGGACCCCAACACATCTTGGCTGATCTATTACATCTGCTGTAAGGGAAAATTTTTGTACATTTAAATTTCCGCTGAACCATTCCTTTAAACAACCTTCCACTGAAGTGGTTCTTGTATGGTATCAATCAGAAGAACCCTTTCTAGCACTTTTATGTTTACAGTGTTGCATCATTTCCTCAAGTTATTAACATGTATTATTGTGTGCCGCACCATGTATTACTGCACATATAGAAACTTTTCAGCAGTTTGTACGAGCAGAACAAGCGTTCATCACAGTTCCACCAACATGTTTCTAAGATGCCAGAATGCCATTTTCCCCAGTGTTTATGTCTGCTTCTGAGGAATGACACCGCTCTATCTGCTCTCTATCTCTGTCTGGCTGGCCTGCCCCGCTGCATGTACTGTTAAAACTGGAAAACTACTCTCTGTACTTTTACCCTGACATCATGAACAGTGATGTGCCATGATTGATTCTCTAGGCCTCACGATGCAGCACAGCCTTAAAGAGTCAGTGAATGCTTGTAGAGAGTGTAAACTTCTACTTCTTGCTGTCATGATTTTTTTTTTGTTTTTTGTTTTTTTGATATGGATCAGACATCCAGAGAATGAGCTTGTGATACTCTTGTATTTTTCTGCTGATGTTGAACTTGAAACTGACACACAAAATACTCTCTTGCATGATGATATTCTATATATGGTAGCAGATACTGAAGACTTTATAACAGGTATCTTTTTATACACCTTTGTTTAATCTTTTATAATCTATCCATTGAATCTTGTGTTCGACAAAACAGAATACTGTACGTTTACTGATTGTATGGGTTCAGAAAGCTGTATCTTGCGTACCTTTTTGATGTGTGCTTTATTTTTTGTGTGTTATTTCCAGTCTCTCCTGGGTTACACTGTGGTTATTTTATATTTACTCTTGAATTATTTATTTCCTCTATTTTGTATTTTATGTCAACTTGTGGCATGACTTTGAAATAAAACATTTAAAAAAACAAATTGTATTCGTGAACATCAGTTTAACCCCTAAACTGCCTATGACCCGCTAGTGGGCTGAAAGTGTTATTACAAACTTCTTTTTACCAAAGCATAGCCCAAAAGGACACCCCTCATAATGTAATAAGGCCTGCTGCCTTAAGGGGTTCATTTTCAGGAGCCTCGCTTTCAGTTTTTCAGACCTCACACCATCCAAGTAATCCTAAACACATTCAATGATGTTGAATTCTGGACTCTCAAGTGAAGTTTTTTGCACATCCAATCAGTCCCAAGTTCTTTAATGCTGACTGTCGATCGATTCAGATCCAATCTTTGTGTTTCTGTAATTTTGCAACCGAAAAAGTGCCATAGACTGGCTGCACACTTGTCGGAGGAGGCAAATGTCAGTCTTCACCCTCCGAGTGTCAGGAGCATTGCATGTGATGGGGGAGAATATGTGTGAGTTGGGAAATTGGGGATTAAAATTTGAGATAATATGGGGGGAAATTCGGAATAAAATAAAAAACTAGCGTGTTTAACCTCTCAAACTCCTCAGAATCACCAGTGATTCCTGGCTTTTCCCCTTACCGTTACAACTTAAGAATATCCCAGCCAGTTTTTGCATTGCTTTGCATGCAGGTGCTGAGTAGTAATTCTTAGGGTGTAATAAAAGTCATAGAGCATAATATATTATAATCCAGTCTGACTGACCTCCCTGACCATTCAGCTCCTAGTTCCTTTAAAATGCTGCAGTCAAATCTCTCTCTCTGTGTGTATGTGTATGTGTATGTGTGGTCTGCACTGAGAGCAGTTGCTGTCTGTCAACTACTGATATGTAATTACTATTTTATTGTGGTGATTTTTGTTGTTTACCGTTATTTAAGCAGGATAGTCACACTGAGATGAAAGATCTCTGTAACAAGCAAGCTCTGGCCAAGAATGAATGAGCTGTGGCTTGCTTTTCCATAGTGTGTACATTAGCCTCCTCCTCTCAGTTCTGAACGTGCTGTTTAGTGCTGGTTAAGAACCAAAGAAAGAAGCACGGTTCCCCCGCTGGTGGAACAAAGCGTTTCCAAAATAGTTTTGTTTCTAACCAACAGTACAGACTGGGTGGGAGAACCCCCCCCGCCGTTGCACGACTACAGCCAAACTGGTTGGTTTTGGCAGTGTGGATAAAAACAGCAGGATTTAAGAATCTGCTAAATCGAATGGCACACTGCTACTACCACAAAACTAAGGACTAGAACTGGATTGAAGCTTTTTTAAGCTGATACTCAATCCGGCCCTGGACCGGCCCTGATCTCTAAAGTCCATTCATCTGAGAACATCAGCTTCAGCAGTTTCAATAGTCATCGAAAAACTTTTTTTTCTGTTCACTTTTCATAGTAAGGGCTTCTTGATCAGCTCCACAGTGACCCAGAGTGTGGAGAAGTCTGTCAAGGTGGAGAATGGACTAAAAGATCTGTAGCTTTTTTCAGATGTGAAGCGAGAGTGGAGCTCGGTTTTCTGCTTTCTCTCCAAGATGAAAATGTTCTTCATCTGATGGGCACAAGTTTAATGGTCTACTAGGTGTTGTACAGTTGTTGTGAGTTTTTCATCAGTTTTGAAAAATCCTGTTTAATTTTTTTTGTTTTTATTATTGTTTTAGTTTCACTTTCCCCTTTTGCAAATGGTTTATCTAAGCTCCTCAACCTTCAATCTTCTGAACATGTACTTAATGACCGTTAGGGCTGTTAATTAAACCCAAGACGGCTCTACCTTTTGCACAGTACTGTAAACAAGGTGTGCAAGTGTGACAGAACCTATATAAAAAACTCCAAATAACAGATTGATGTTTTTCCTAGAACTGTACATCCAAGCCAGGAACCAGACTGTTACAAGAGTGTTTCACAGGATCATATTTATTTTCCTTCCTGCTGTTTTGTTTATGTATTAATTTTTATTGTTGTATTACGTCTGATGTTTCACGTCAGGCTCTTGCCATTTGCCTAAACAAATTGTTCACGGTTGTATCAGCCACACCCTGCTTCCTTTGTATGCACAGTTTTGACCTTTTCCATGCACAATACAAATTCAGAAAGAGAGAGAGCGAGAGCAGGGGGCGAGAGACCTGTGGGTCATTTGCTGAGCTGTGTCGGCAGAACTGACCGACAGATCTTTATTTCTGCTCCCTCCCTCCCAACCTCCCTTCCTCCCACCCGCTGTCCTGTTGCATGTGCGCCATAAGCCCGGCCTCCTCTAAGTAGGATCATGAGTGTGAATGAGGGAGTGTGTCACTGACCGGCTGCTGCTGCCTGACCCAACATCTCTCAGCGACAGGTAGTTCCAGGCCGGTGGCCTCACATACACACAAACACACACACACACTCACAAAGACTTGGGAAGGTATAGGAGCATGTGGTAAGGACAAGCTGTAGACAGGTGTTTTGTTTTCCAGGCTGCTGACGTTTGGTCTGGCCTTCTTTGCTTCTTCAGTTTGAACGTAGTTTGTGGACTTACCTGAAGGTTGGCGTGGAAGAAAGAAAGAAAGAAAGAAAGAGAAGGAAAGTAGGAAAAAGGTGAATTTCTCAATCTCTGAGAGGTAAGTAAACGTTCGGACGAAGGGCTTAGCTGTGCGAGGGCACCACATGCTCTCTTGGGGCTTTACTCAAAGCCTCTTACTGCTGTTTTCTGCTGTAGCATGCTTCAGTACCAGGCCTCAATAAGGAACCCTTCTGCTGACGTAAAAAATGATCTGGTCTGATTTGGGTTCATTGCTGTTTGATTGTTTATTTGACTGCTCCCATGGTGTATGGTGGATAAAAGGGTCAGCAGTATGCCGTTTGGTTTCTGCATTAACAGAAATGTCTTTACATTGCAGTGCATTGTTGAACCTCCTAATCTACGCTAAGATAGGTTCAAGCCGTCTGGTGTTTAAGGGTGGCCAGTATTTCGCTGAAGGCCTGAAAGCTTTTCAGAACAGAGAGTTAGGCACTAGAAAACCAGTATGGAGCTCAGGAGAGGTCCAGTCTGTTACAAAGTCAAAATCAGGTAGAACAGGGGTGAGGAACTTTAGGCCCGGAGGGCTGGATTCATGCAAAGTTTGGTGATGTTCCTTTGCCTTCAGTGTCCATTGACAGGTTTAATATGTGAGCTGCAGGTAGGGAAACTGTGTTGGCCCTCAGTTCCCCATCTCTGAATAAGAAAGTCACATGTTTGAAATCTCGGCTGAATCTGCAGTAAACTTTCAAGCCATTATTCTTCTAAGACAGATCTTAGGAGAACTTCAGAACGGAAAGATTCTACTACAAGATTTGTATTAAAAAAAAACCAAAAAAAACAATTGTGATCAGGTACACACATGGACAGAAGTATTGGGACACCTGCTCATACCTTGTTTCTTTGAAATCAAGGGTATTAAAATGAGTTCATCCTGCTTTTGGAGCATTGTTGTGAAGGTTTGATTGCATTCAGTGACAGCAGCGTTAGTGAGGTTCAGATGTTGGATGATCACCACCCTACCTCACCCCCAACTCCCCACCTCATCCCAAAATTATTGGATGGAACCACATCATTCCAGAGAACACAGTTCCACTGATCCACAGCTCAGTGTTTTATATCCTTCTAGCCCACACCTGGCATCAGACATGGTGCCAATAGGTTCTCAATGTTTATCTGATCATATTCTATTCAGAGAGTCATATTCTATTGTCAGTACTTCTCTACAGGGACAATTCAAACCTCCAAAACAGATCAACTTCTGCTCAACATTTTTGTAATGTGGAGTACAATCATCTAACTATGCAAATAACTTTACCTCATTAACTTCTCTGGCTTAGAAAGCCAGGGTCACGCTAAGACGGCCCTGGAGCAGAGAGCGAAATGCCTTCCTCAATGGCCCAACAGTGGTAGCTGGAAGAACACAGGTATTGAATCCACAACCTTGTGATCAATAATCTTGAGCCCTGGTAGAACTGGTAGACAGTTCAGTTCTATATGCAGTAGACCTCCAATCTCCTATTTGTTCCTTACACTTTGAATTGCATTGCATTACAGAAGGCAAAAGTGTTGATTAGTGCTTTGTTGCTTTGGCATACATGTAGCAGTAACAGCCCCTTGCACAGCTGGGAGACGCTTTGGAAAGTGGCAGTATGATGGTTCAGAGTGGTAGCGCTGCTACTCCAGTCATTAATCTCTTGGCCCTGTCTGAGACACTGGCTGCAGCATTCGGGAGCAGCGCAGGATTTGTGCGCCTTTAGCAAGTGTTTAGCCAGGAGCAGATGACAGGTTATAAAACACAGCGTCCTGGAAACGTGTGAGGAATATTAGTGGCTTCTGCTCAAATGTTTACACAAGCGCTCAGAATCCCTGGACTTTTAGTTTGGGTAAATCTCTTTATATGTGTCAATCATTTGGTTAACAAATCCAGCCCAGCAGCAAAATAATGGGTTTCATCATTCAGTGTGAATTTTGAGCTGCTACTATGGTCTACTTCCAGACATTTCTATGCTAGTTAGTCAGTAATAATTATTTTGCTGTCAATAGGTTTTGCTTTTTTCCTGCCCATAATCCCTAACCCAAAAAATGACCTTGTTATTGCAGCTAAAGATTAACAGCCTTTGTTTGAGGGTCCTGAGCTTTTTTTATTAGGACAAGGCTTAAGTGTTGTGTTGTGCTTCCCAGGACAACCAGAATATCGAAAGGGTGGTCCTTAACCACTTCTGTTCCTGCTTCTGCTAGCTTTCTTAAGCAGTAAGCCCTTAAGAGTTCTTCAGTATTATTAGGCAGTTGGTGTAATGTAGTGGTTAACACCACTGCTGCCCCTGTGTCAGACTGTCAGTCGCTCTGTATCCACCATCCTTAACATTAATACCACTGCCTTCCCCATTTCTACACTCATTGTACAGTTTGTCTGTATGCCCACTTACCATATAGAACAACTGTGAAGTTCTATAATTAGAGACTGTAGTCCATCTGTTTTCCTGCATACCTGCATAAGCCCCTTTTTACCCTGTTCTTCAATGACCAGGACCCCCACAGAGCAGGTATTATTTGGGTGGTGGGTGATTTGCAGCATTTCAGTGACTCTGACATGGTGGTGTGTTAGTGTGTGTTGCGCTGGTACGAGTGGACCAGGCACAGCAGTGCTGCTGGAGTTTATAAACACTGTGTCCACTCACTGTCCACTCTATTAGACATTCCTACTTAGTTGTTCCACCTTGTAGAGGTAAAGTCAGAGACAGAAGCTCATGTGTTGCTGCACAGTTTATGCTGGTCATCCTCCAGTCCTTCCCCACAAGACGCAGTGCCAATAGGTTCATGTATATCTTCTCTAGAGAGGCCTACTCTATTGGCAATACAGGGACTAGACCAGTGGTTCTCAACCCTGGTCTTGGAGACACCCTACCCTGCACATACATTGCTTTACCTTCTCCCAAAACACCTGATTCCACTAGTCAGTTCGTTAACAAGTCCTTTCAGAGTTGCAGTGGGAGTGTTACAGCAGTAAACACTAAACTGCATAAGGCAGGGTGCCTCTAAGACCAGGGTTAAGAAACACTGGACTAGATCAGCTGTGTGTGTGCATCTGCACATCTGTGTCAGCAGTGAGTGCAACACAAACATTTGGACATTTAACTATTTTAAAATAGTTTTTTTTTGGCTTGAAGTTCATTTGATAAGTATAAAAGTGTGTAAGCTAAAGATTTGTCCTTTTTCCTTTCATTTTTATTGTTAGTAACTTTCAATCGCCACTCGTAAGGTTATCAAGAATGAAAGGCCCTATAAAAGTAATATGTGCTTCGCTTTGGGAACTTTTGTTTTGTTCTTTATAAATGGTAAATCTTTACAAATCTATGGAAAACGACTTACAATGACTATTGTTAACACACTGTAGAATACATAAAAACCATCCCTAAGAACAAGTCGTACTTATTTTGGGCGAAGCGTCGTTTGTCCTTAATTTTTCAGAAAGATTAGCACATGTATGCTCAGAGTTTAGCATTGTCAAGCTGTTTAACTGAGCTTATTCAAATACAAGGCTGGAGAGAAACACTGTGTAAGGTTTGAGTGTTCAGGTCAATTAGGTTTATTGGTTAGTATTTATGCAAGTCACCGGTTGCAGATCTGTGGTTTGCTGCATCTTTTCGGAGGCTGAAAGGTGAGGTGAGGTGTAGCCGGCTGTAGGGCTCAGGTAAGCTGAGAAGCATTTTTAAGCTAAGGGGTGATTTGCACTATTATTAGTTAGTGCTGTAAGCACAGCACTATCAGTTTCAGTTCAGAATCAGTTGTGCTCAGCAAACTCAAATTTCCTGATGTGAGCAGTATGCTTAAGAACAGAGAGGCTGTGGGCCAGCTCTGTATCTGAAGTAGTTTCTGTATCTGAGATTTTCTTTATAGCTATTTTTAATGGAAAAAGGACAAATAAAAATGTTGCTATGGATAATGAGCATAATAATAATAATAATAATAATATAACACACTGTTTGCATATATGTACACTCATGTTCTGACTGCCAGTTGACTCGCCCTATTGCCCCAGTATTGAAGCTAGTATGTAGTAGTACAGTTAAAAGTGAAGCAGAACTTGTTTGCTAATAATTGCATTAGCATACAAATTAATATTTCCATCCAGACTAGCACATGTCTCTTCCAACACAAGTGAAGCCAACCATACTTAACACGCTGCCAGGTGCCTTAGATCATGTTTTAATTTTGAATTAAAAATTCCGGTGCTGTAGACATTAGGACCCCTGGTTGCCATCACCACCTCAGCAAGGTTTTCTACAGTAGACCTCAGCCCAATTCACATTAGACCTCAACAATTCAGTCAATCAGAAATTAAAAAAAAAAACTGGAGTGCACGTCTGGACCATCCTTGGTGGCTATTCTGCATCACATAGCAAAAAAATATGACATTTATGACAGTGGGCTTATTTACAATTACTTATTACATAATTACATGATGTCTGGCTTGATTATCAAACACTAGTGTACCACTGGGAAGGCTGTGTTACCCTTTGCGCTAAACCAACCCATTAATTATGAGCTTAGTTGGAGAATTAATTAACTAATTGTCCCTGCCAGCATGTGCTCTCGACAGGGTATATACATCCTTATAAATGTGAGCAAAGCCTATAGTCATTTCACCTTAATTACCACCCACCTGCCAAAGACCACCACCCCCACACTTAAACATCAGACTAATAGAAAACATTGTATTTAAGTATCACTAAAGGCCAAGCTAATCTTCTTACTTGATATGCTGTGAGGACAGCACATGATATACCATATGTCCCGGCTTATGTCCCAAACTGCTGTCCAGATTTACATTGCACTGCTTTTTAAGCCGCATACTCGTTGACCTTTGAGCTGCCATAGCAAAGCAACATCCAGATCAACTGAGCTAGCTAATGCCAGTGTTTACAGCAGGAAATCAGTGTGGTAAAAGCCGTCACAGACTGCAGAGAGAATCCACAGAGCTGAAATAGGCAAATGAGTCAACAGGAATATGTAAATTACAGTTTGCCTAAGCAGCAGGCTTATCTAGAGGAATCTGTGTAAGCTCCTAAAGGCTGCCCCAGTCTCCTTCCCCCCTCCCCTCACCTGACCAGCTGACCTGCATTGGGGAAGCATAGGTGATGCTGCTGTTAACCCCACAGAAACTACAGAGAGGCCAGAGATGTAGATCACGTAGCCTTAACACACTGCACCAGCTACTTGCTCAACATCCATCTTTTAGTACAATTGCCAGAGAATGTTGTGTTGCACTGTTGTTTCAGGGTACAGTACACTGTTGACAGTGAAGGTTTCTATATACAGTAATGTTCAGTTAGGATGCATAAGTCTAAGTAGAGCCCTGTAAAGCACTTGTTATTGCTTAGGTTAAGTTTAAAATGTTTTATGCACTCTCCAGTTATAGCGAATATCTCACTGTCATGCATAAATGTTGTATCTTGACATAATATGATATTCATAATATGAATCTGGCAGGTATTATTTACATCTTTTCAACGATGAATGGGCCAACAGAAATGCTCCAAAACGTCTTGGATTACAATCTTTTTTTTTTTTAATTGATTTTTTTTTACTTCCATAGAAAGTTAAGTTTTTTTCCTTCTCCTGTAAAGCTGCTTGTATGGAAACAAGGTTTTTGTTTGTCAGCAAGAATATGGAAATTAAGCAGCAAAAACAGCCCATGCACTCACGCTGAATGTCCAAATGTTTGTGGACACCGCTTCTAATGAATTTATGAATAGCCCCTGTAGAGAAGTACTGCCAATAGAATAGGACTCTCTGGAACAGACAAACATCAACTTATAGGCACCCTTTCTAATGCCAGGCGTGGGCTAGAGGGGTATAAAGCCCCCTAGGTTTGAGCTGTGGAACAGTGGAACTGTGTTCTCTGGGATGAGGTGGGGTGGTGATCATCCAACACCCTGACCTTGCTAACGCTCTGAAATTAAATCCGCACAACAATGCTCCAAAATCTCGCCTTCCCTGGACAGTAGAGACAGTTACTCCAACAAAAGCAGGATAATGCCTTTTTAATACCCTTGATTTCGGAAGTAAAATGAGCAGGTGTCCCAATACTTTCATCCACATAGGGTATATATCCAGCTATTAAGCCTACAGCAGTTTATCTGCATCCGTTCACATCCACATCTGTAATACTCACCTCAGTAAGTCTACTCAACTTTTTAAATCAAGTCCAGAACTGAGCAGCCAATGAGAACGGAGGTCATTCCCACACCAGTCCTAAAGGCACAGTACCAAAACCCATCCTGTGTAATTCTGTGTACAATTTGCTATTTGGTGCATAAACTACCACAAACATCATAAGTTGACCTCAAGGAATAAAGATCACTAATTGGTCCTAATTAATTAAACCTTTACATGATGTGAAGGTTCCTTCATTTTTTAATATTGGAGCTATATTTTTAATATAGAGCTATATTTTAAGCAAAATATAGCTCTATAGAGAACCATTAAAAGGTTCTTTAGGGTACCAAAACTGAACCTCCTCCACCGAAAAACACCTTCTTGCATCTTTGTTTTTAAGAAATGTACTGTGTAAAATTGTTGGCCATCTGAGAAATTGATATGTAAAGTTAATTAGTATATTAATACAGTTATTATTAGTTAGTATATAATACTGTTATTAATACAACAGTACTGTGAATAATTGATTGTGGAAAGTATAGTTATTATACACACTGTATATAGTTCTAATATGCAGTATATTCTTTCCCATTCTCTGGCAGTAGCGTTGCTCGGTAGGCTGCTCCTGCAGCACTGAGCTTGTGTTCCTTTGTTTGATAAGTATTGATTGGAGGTGATTGTGTAGCCGCTTCAGTGGCTGTGCAATTTAAAGTGGTGTGTCAGAGTGTTCAGGCAGTGACTTTGCACTGTGTGTTTCAATTAACATCTTCCAGTAACTCCTCGAAGTGTGCCAAACAAAGAAAAGAAAGGGATTACCCATTCAAGATCCCAACAGTGTTGGGCACGACGCTCACCACTGTCCTATTGCGCCGTGTCCCACTAACGAAGGTGAGAAGGTGTTGGTGGATTGTGGCGGATAGGAGGCCTCAATGATGGGCTGAAGCGTGATGACTGTAGTCCTCAGCTGTCCTTCTGACCCAGCCAGTCTGCAAGCCAATTAGCAGAGAAGATGGGGTCAGTTAAACTGTCTGCCACAAACTACTCATTACCTTTAGTTGACCACTGAGACACACTGAGGAACTCTCCAGTGACGTGCACTGAACAAAACATTTAACTTACACACATTATACACACATTTCTCACCAAAAGAAGTACGCTGCAGAGATCACAGCTGTGATAATGTAATACATACTATTCATGTGGAAACAATGAGCACATTTTAATAAGGAAAAATTCAATGTGCTATTTTTGTCTGTGTATTAGGGGCAGCTACATCTCTGTCCATTCACATGGTGCCCAATCCATTCCCTTCTCTCTGGGAATTGGCTTCCATTCGCTACCTTCTGGCACAATGGGATGGCTACTGCTGAACTACAGACTATTATCCTATTAGGCTATTCAAATCTTCATTGAGAGAAGTAATTTGTCCTTGCCAGTTCTTGGCCTTGCAGGTCTGAAGTACACTGTACACGGTGGGTAGAATAGCAGGGCTCTTCTGGGGATTAAAGGTTCTGGTTGGGTGATTCCAGTGTTGTTGCTGTATCTGGTTGCACAGCTGTTTAGAGGTGAGAAAGAACAAGCCAGCCATTGTTCTCCTCAGTGCCAAAGCACGTAACGTCCACACTTCAGATGTACGCAGTTGCATTATGGTTGTATGTCTACATTGTAGTTTTCCAAAAAAGGATACATATCGTCTCCGCTGTTGTACAGTGCTAAGAAGGGATTGGTGAGGGCACACATGCATAACGCTCACTATAAAAGGTGGCAAATAAAATATTACAGATGACGTAGCAGTAAAATTAGATGTTGGATAACAGCATTGGGCCGATATTGGCAGAAAATGCTGGAATCAGATAGAGGGATTAAATGAAGGAATCTGATCAAATTCTGTTTAAGCAGTGTTTGAGAAGTTACAGCATGATGGCCTACATTTAGATGCTCATCTGAAGTGTTAGCAGTTTTTAAAGAAGAAATATCCAATCAGGATCATCTGATACTCTACGTTTTAATATCAGAAAATAAAAAATGGTACATTATATTGGAAACACGCCAGTGGTCATAGGAACCAGACATCTAAAGAGTTTAAGCCTCTGAAAAAATGTAAGAGTGAAATGAAATGGTTACAAATAAGCTAATAAGTTGTTTAACACTAGAATGATTAAATGTTTTTTTGGCTTAACTCCTGTTTGCAAGATATATGCAGAGTAAAACATCATACTGGACTTATAGTAAAAAATAGTACAAATGTGTCTTTTTTTTTTAAGATCCTTCTAGATTCAGTGGTCATTTTAGATAATAAATAATATTTTCTGTATTTGTGTTTTAGACAGTGTGACTCCTGTGTCCTGTAAACAACATTGTAGAGAAAGTTAATGTGCATATCCACGGTGCATCATTTCACATCAGACTGATTTGAATGACTTTGTTTACATCCTAACATTGAAATTGTAAAAAAAAAAAAAAAAAAAAAAAAAGTCCAGGGAATTCCCTTTTAAAATGCACCAGGCTACTTGTTGTATTTCAAGGCAGGCTGATCTGAGGCGAATATAGGCTGTAGTCCTGCATTTTAATGAGCACTGTTCAACTAGCAATCACCCTGTCTAATATCATTGCCAAGTTTGTATGGATTACTCTGGAGTCTCGCTGGGAGGGTTAAAATAGAACAGGCGTTAGACTAATGGAGATTGGTGAAGCATTCACAATACTCAAAATACTCAAATAAGAGGTAGTCAGTTTTAGTCTGGTCTGTTTCCTAGTTCTAGATCCATGCAAACTGTTGCCTTTAGGTGGAATGAACACTTTTTTGCACAAGAGGTTTAATGAGATGTCACTGAGACTTATTGAACCATGTGTTTGTACTGTCATGAATTATGTAGTGTTAAATAATGGTAGCCATTTACTTTAGCACATTCTGCAGAGTCCCACAGGGTTCTATTTTAGGGTTTGTGAAACGGACACTATTTGTGGCAGTAATGTAGTTTTGAGAGTAATGAACTAAAGTGTGAGCTTACAGACGGGGTTTATTGGTTTTTTTTTACACAAAGCTGTACCTGCATGCTAAACATACAGACAGAAATACATTTTCAGGCCTGTAATGCATTGCACCCATTTATTGTTCCTTTAGCATGAGTGGCTAGCTGTTGGTTCCGTGCACATTACAGGTCACTCAGCAGCACATTGGCTCTAGTAGTACACATCACTCCTGAAAAAGTCTTTTCCCATCTGATTTCTGTCTTGCAACTGCACATATAACCACTCGCACTGAGGTGGAATGCAGTACAGAACAACCAGAAATACTCATACATTTCATAATTGGAAACATCTACAGTGTTTGTACATTCAGAGAAATATTACCCACACCCAGCGTAGCTTACAGCCGGGAGAAGCAGCAGTAATCTATTTCAGTAATTGGCTTTGACAACAAGCATATGTGTGTGCTGCTTCTATCCAGGAACTGAAACCTTTAGCAATTTATTTTCTTTTAATTCCTGCTAATTAAAGTGGGATTTAACATGAGCTCAGACATGTTTTACTGAAAGGGACCGTCGATCTTCTTATTGTACCATCTGTGTACTTATATAATGACTGTTGATTCTCTAAACTGCATTTTTCTACAGACACTCATGTAGGTTGCTGACAGTGCATATTAGCAAATAGTAATGTGGAACACATCTAATAGATTTACTTACTGTATCCTTTCCTTTTATATAAGCAGTTCCATATGATCTAAACCTTCAGCCATATTGGTCTAAATTTACCTCTGTTTCTCTGACTCACTGCTGGAGTTAGTCCATGTAGGGTCAATGTCTGATTTGTTTGACCTACATCTGTTAGACTAAGCTCTTTTGTAAGGGGCAATGCTGGCAGTAGAGTCTCAGTAGTCTCTCACACAAATACCTGTGCTTGTTGCATTTTGTTTCAGATATATAAATCTAGGCTTTTGATAAATTCAACATGATAGTTTCATTATTATCAATTCCTTCACTTCCTTTTTTGCCTTATCTCTCATAAAGTATCCATCACCTGCTGATCTGTGTCATCTACTTCAGTGATTTTCTCTCGTTCTCTGTGATAGTCTCTCTAGGAAAACTAAAGCACTTTCTAAATCATTGTACTATTAAATGTAATATTCTCTTTTCTGAATGAATCTTGTATTCCACACAGGATCCTCACATGGTGACCTCTAATGTCAAGAAGTAAACCAGAAACATGGTCATTCTGCAACAGGTAAACCTTCAGCAATGTAAGGGAAGAACGTGTAGTCTCTGTCCAGCATGTCCTAATGTCTGTGTACTGTAGAATAGTCCAAATAATAGCAACTCCTGGTAAACCTTGGCAAACTTCAGCCACCCTTCAGCCAGGATTTGCCTCCCTGTACTGGTTTTTATCTGGTGCATTACCTAATTATTATTGTTACATTAATGACCCAGTAAGGCTCTCTTGCTTGGCTGACTCCTTGCTTATTTACTGGCTTTTCCTACAGGGGGACTATGTCTGGTTGGATCCCAAGACAGGCCAGGAGTTTGACGTTCCACTTGGAGCTGTGGTCAAGCTCTGTGACTCGGGCCAGATCCAGGTTTTGGATGATGAGGGTCATGTGAGTGTTTAAAAGGCCCATACAATGAAACACAGAAGTTTCTTCACTTGAAAAGACATGGGTTTGATACAGTACAGCATGTGAGCTTGGTAAAAGATTCAAGAGTTCACACATAAGATATCAAAATAACCTCTTTTTGAATTGATCATGGTTGTCATATCACAATCAAAGACAGAGTTACAACTGGCCATCCATTTAGCCGACAACAGTTTAGCCATTTGGTGTATTTCTTTGTTTCCAGCAGTTCAATTCTTCAGTTCAGTCAAAACCAAGGTTCCTTCCAAAATCAAGGGTATTAGAGAAGAGTTTATCCTGCTTTTGTTTGTTGTTTGCTAACTTCTAGGGGAGGCTTTCGACTAGATTTTGAAGCATTGCTGTGAGGATTTGACTGGATTCTGCGACAGTTGCTTTAGTGATGTCAGGATGTTGGATGATCACCACCCCACCCAAATTGGATGGATTACCATCATTCCTGAGAGTCCCATAGGGACGAGACAAGCTGTGTGTGTGCATTTGCACATCTGGATCAGCAGTGGGTTGAATGCTTAATGCATTCATTAGAATGCGTGTCCACGGACGTATAGTCGTGTAGTACAAATGTCAAAAGTACACTTCTAAAGGACACAAATGTAGAAAAAGGGAAAAGGGTTTTGACCCTTTAAGTGAAAGGACAGGAAAGTCAGAGGTGATGTGGTGGTCAGGTAATGCAGTAACAGGAGTAAACTGTTCTTCTGTACAGGAGCACTGGATCTCACCTCAGAATGCTACTAACATAAAGCCCATGCACCCCACCTCCATCCACGGTGTGGAGGACATGATTCAGCTGGGGGACCTGAACGAGGCAGGCATCCTCAGGAACCTCTTCATCCGCTACAATGACAGGGTCATATATGTGAGTATCCAGAAAGCTTTATCAACCTCACATTCTTCATGTTTTATTCTGGTCCTTGAGAGGTCTTAACTTAATTAGCTCATAAACCATACATGCTCATTTAATAAATTATATCTAATTACTCTGAATTCAGTCTATTTAATCAGTCTGTTTAATTACAGACCCTCTAACGGATAACTTCTGCCTGCTAAAAGCTTTTCATTGTGTCTGAAAGCCAGTATGTCTTAATTTGATCTCATGCGTAGATAAAAAAGACATCATTACGTATTCCTCACACAGTGCTCTGAGTTTGAGCAGTGACAGTGTTTTTGTTCTGAAGGATTTGTTCTGGCCTCTTAAATGGAATAGCTTTTTTGCTTGCTGTTGTTTTGGAGGGTGCTCGGATCAGATTGCCTCGCTAAAATATGACCTTTTTCTCTTGGCTCATCAACAAATGCCCTTTAGACATTTTTCACCGCTGGAGTAGGTGATGGAGGGCACAGAGACTCTGACAAAGTCAGAGAAGTTTGAACTGCTGTGATTGAATCAGCTGACAGTGATTGAAAAAGCTCCTCTTATGCTAAGGTTTAAAGCGTTGGGATGTTTTCAGAGAAATTGAAAATGAAATTGAAATGCTGTCTTTGTTTACACTGCCGCTCAAAAGTCCCATTCACTCACAAAACAGTTAAATATCCCAACGGTCCGATGTCCTTCTTATCTATAACTTGAATGAGAACATAAATATATTTTTATGATCAAATGAATAAAAACTGTGGAGTAAAGGGTTATTTATGTGCTGAATTCAAACACTACAGAGTGTTTAAAACCAACCCACACACATCTTAACCTGAATACATGAAAGGGTCCAGAAAAAAACAACATGTAACCTGATGCTACCTTTCTGATTTCTTTGTTTCATGTTTTTTTATTGATATCATTGCTGTCATGCCAACAAAATTGCATGCAAGCGCCAACATTTCTCTAAAACATAACTTTTAATGGAAGTCAATGTAAAGAAAATAATAATTCTGTAATTTTGGAGCATTTCTATTGGTCCATTCGTCAGATCAACTGCCAGATTCTCATGATGTCAAAAGTAAAAAATGGAATACATATTTGAAAATACCAGACCCTTTGTACTTTTTGGATATTTCATAAAAAATGGACCAATTGGATAATTTGAAAGTAAATCTGCTACTTTAACCCCTTAAAAAAACCTATGGCCCACCGGCAGGATGAATGTGTTATTACAAACGTTATTACATTACCGAAGAATAGCTCCACCAGTTTGCACAGACGTCCATGTAGTTACACCTTAGTGTGTAATAAGCCTTGGATTGTAAAACGAGGTGAACACATGTTAAGAATGTTTGTCCATCTGTCCTTCTATTACTAGTTTTTTTTATTCCTTAAATAAATATCCTTAAAATTCCTTATAATGGCATTTCAGACGTACACAGGTTCCATCCTGGTGGCAGTGAACCCCTACCAGCTGCTGCCCATCTACACGGCAGACCACATCCGCCTCTATAGCAATAAGAAGATTGGAGAAATGCCTCCGCACATCTTTGGTATTGCTGACAACTGCTACTTCAACATGCAGCGCAACAACAAGGACCAATGCTGCATCATCAGGTAGTGGCCACTAATCAGCTAGAATGAACCTGCAGCTTCTCCATATCTGTGTCTGAGCAAATGAACAAATACCCACGCTGCTGTGCTGTTTTCCTTAGTGCTCAGTTTGGGTACAGTTAATAATAATATGTCCTGCTCTTAAGCAGTGTGTGTTAGCCTCATGTAAGTTGTTGGTAATGTGTTTTGTTCTCTAGTGGTGAGTCTGGGGCGGGGAAGACTGAGAGCACCAAGCTGATCCTGCAGTTTCTAGCTGCTATCAGCGGACAGCACTCCTGGATCGAGCAGCAGGTTCTGGAAGCAAACCCTATTCTAGAAGGTGGGCGGGAACTCTCCAAACTTCTCAACTTTTTTTATCCCTAAAGGCTATATATGACCAACACTTCAGTTGCTCACCCTCACAGATATATGACTTATATTTGTTTCATTGTAGATATTTAGTAATTAAATAACGGTGTAGTTTATAGTGGTAGTTTAATAATCAAAGAATAAGCCTGGAATGTAAAGGAGTACTTCAGCAATTTTCAACTTTCACTCTATCTGCTGCTGCATCTGTACCAAACTGTCAATCACCACAGACAGTAAGCTACAGTAATCACCAAGACGGAAGCTATTGGGCCGTTGCTGACCGTTGAAATTTGATCCTATAACTGTTACATTGTAACATTAAAGGGCTCCAGTGTCTCAATGAAGGTTTAACTACCAAACACTAGAGCAACACTGGAAAAAGCAGTTCACCTTCCATGAGGTTCTCACTCTTAAAAATAAAGGTGCTTCAAAAGGTTATATGACGGGTCCCATAGAAGACACATGTTCTGCAATCCATTTACAATCAGACAGGATTACCACAAATTCTTTTATTTAATCCCAAAACCTTTATATTGGAACTTTTTTTGAACAAATTTTCAACAATTTGTAGGGAGATATTGATGAATGAGGTACATAATTGTAATATAGAGCTTTAAAATGTTTAAAGAACCTTCAGTTGATGCATAGCTTCTGTTTCATCACTCACACATCTGTATTTATATAAAGCACCTTTACTTTTAAGAGTGTTCTGGTTTCCATGTACAATCAGGCAGGATTACCGCAAATTTTGGGAAACTAATCCCATCTCTGACAGCATGAATGCGTGGTATGAGTTCAGACCAGAAGACCAAGCTGGGACTCGGCCTGGCTACAGACTACAACTATCTAAACATGGTGACCAACTTCTTATAAAGTCTTCTTCTTCCTAGAATAAGCCACTGCTTCAACTATAACATGGATGAATTCTACAGATTTACATCTTAAATTAGAATTCATGAAACAATGTTCATGTTCATGTTCATGTTCAACAAAACGCGTTTCGCATAAAGATTACTGACGGAATTTAGCGACTGGTGAAGTGGCTTCTATTATAAGTGTTTTTCATATCGGTGAGCTTTCCATTCTTCTTTAAATACTGAGAAACAGCTACATTATTGTCTTTGATAAGCTGCTGTATGCTACAGATGTGGGAGATGGAAGAAACTGGCTGGAAAACACTAGACTTTGCCTTAATGGTGTTAAACCAGTGCTCAGCACCTTCAGTATTCCTTTAGACAGTTGAACCAGTGGTTAGCGTGTCAGTTTGGAAGCCTGATTGGATTGGATAAAGCATTATTCAAAGCTTTGCTCTGTTCTTCTAATATTACACCTCACCTGCTCCTTACCACTCCTGCTAATCAAGTGCATCCATATGGGAGAGGTTTCTTCTGTAGTGCTGAGGGGAATTCATTAACACACTTCAGTTCCCAACAGACCTGCCATCTGACCTGCTAGCAGAGCCTGAGACAGATGCCTACAGGAATGCAACTGAATTTTAAACGCCTATTCTTTAACCAAACAATGGAGCCGGTGGGCTGTAGATCAGTGCCTCTGTGTCCTAAATTAAAGACATTTTATCAGAATAGGAGCACTGATCTATCTATCCTCCTTTAATGGAGTCTTCAGTGAATCACTGCAGTAGAGAAGTGTGTTGAGAGGTAATTCTGGTGATCTCTCTTGTTTATACAGCATTTGGCAACGCTAAGACCATCCGCAATGACAACTCCAGCCGATTTGGAAAATACATTGATATTCATTTCAACAAAGGAGGGGCCATTGAGGGTGCAAAGATAGAGCAGTACCTGCTGGAGAAGTCGAGGGTTTGCAGACAGGTAGGAGAAACTGGACGTTCTAAAGCAATATGTGAATCATTTCCACAATTGATCAAATATAAAATTACAATAGTTAAATAGTCTTTTTTGTCAATAATCATGTAAATGTACTATATTATTTATGAAGTAATGATGCATGCATACACTCCTCAAAAATAGGGGTGCTACAAATGGGTTATTTTAGTAATGGCATAGAAGAACCACATTAAGATCCAAGGCCATATTCACCAACTGTTCTATTTTTTTATTAGTTTGTCCAAATTTTCCCTTTTCCTCCCGATTCAGTACTGCCAGTTAACCGTAGCACTAGCAACGCCCCCAACACATGTATTCTCCGATACATGCAAAGCCAGCCACTGCTTCTTTTGCTGCCGTTGAGGCCTGTGCTGGCCAACATCAAGAGTGATGAGAGGAGCGCGCCATCTACCCACCTGGAAAGAGCGCGGCCAGTTGACTCCGGCTGCTAATGGCAAAGTGACATGGCTTGGGTTTCAAACTTGTGACCCCCGGGCCATATTTGTAACACTCTGGAGCGCTTAGAGCCACTCTGCAGGACTTCATCAAAGAAAGTTTCTTCTTAAAACCCAGCAATGCTTTTTTTGTGTGTTTTATTTGGGATTTGTTAAATTTAAGATGATAATGATAAAATAAAAGATCTGCAACGTCATGAACCTGACATAGACTTTTTTAGTTTTCTTCAGAACAAATTTAAGAAAATCTTTAGGGAGATATAATAGAAGGCTCTTCACACTCTCTACAACAAACAAGATGCTCTGTGGACTCAAAAGTGGTTCCTCTGGCATTGCTCATAGATCCCTTTGTAACACCTATATCTGTAAGAGTGTAAGAGGAAAGCAAATTCATTTCATTACTTGTGTCAGTGCAGGTCATTTTTGGCAGAGTCCTGGTGAACATATTGCTGTTGATACTGTAGGAAGCTGTTCCTAAATTCAGAGAGGTTGTTGATTTACAGGCTCCAGATGAGAGGAACTACCACATATTCTACTGCATGCTGCGTGGTATGAGTTCAGACCAGAAGACCAAGCTGGGACTCGGCCTGGCTACAGACTACAACTATTTAACCATGGTGACCAACTTCTTATAAAGTCTTCTTCTTCCTAGAATAAGCCACTGCTTCAACTATAACATGGACTTAAATCACAGTGATGCATGTGATTCATTTTTCTGGGAAGGTTATCATCTAGTGATGCACTATCCTGTATGTCCCATTGTTTGTGGACACCCTTTTAAAGAATGAACTTAGCTACTGAGGCAGTGGTGGCTCAGCGTTTAGAGCGCCGGGCTATCGATAACAGGGTTGTGGGTTCGATTCCCGGGCTTGGCAAGCTGCTCCCCGGGCGCTGGAATTGGCTGCCCACCGCTCTGTGTGTGTGTGTACTCACTGCCCCTATCTCACTAGTGTGTGTGTGTGTGTGTGTGTTCACTACCACAGATGGGTTAAATGTGGAGGACACATTTTGCTGTACAGTGACAAATACATGCACCTTTACCTTTACTTTAAGTGGCACCTATTGCTGGCACAGATGTGCAAATGCACAGACACAGCTGTTCTAGTCCCTATAGAGAAGTACTGCCAATGGAATAGGACCATGTTGAATGCCAGGCATGGGCTAGAGGGGTGTAAAGCCCAGTGTTGAGCTGTGGAGCAGTGGAGCAACTGTGATCTCCAATACTTTTGGGAAGAGTTGGAGAGTTGGGAATGAGGTAGGGTGGTCCAACATCCGGACCTGACAAACTCTCTTGTGATGCAATCAAATCCTCACAGCAATGCTCCAAAATCTAGTAGAAAGATTTCCCTGGACAGTATAGCAAGTTACTCCAACAAAAGCAGGATAAACTCATTTTAATACATTTGATTTTGGAAGAAATAATGAATTATTATATCATTATAATGAATGAATAATGAAAAAAATTTTGTCCATGGAGTGTATCATTTGAATTCTACAGTGAATTCGATATTGGCCTAGATAAGTGTCTCTTAATCCTGTTTCTAGGGACCCTCTGCCCTGCACAACACAGTCTAAACAGCACAGCTGATTCAGCTCATGAGGAGCTTCATAATCAGTTGATGAGCTGGATCAGGTGTGTTGATGTAGGGAATAGTTGAAGCAAACAGTGCAGGGCAGGGGGTCCCCAGAGCAGGATTAATGAACACTGACCCAAGCCAATAATGATATGTTTAATATTCATATTAAACAGATTTTTTTTTGCTATCACTCAAATGCTGCAGGCATAGGGATGGTTTCCAAAACAGGGATTAAACCTAGTCCTGGACTACATTTTCCTTTTAATGAAGAATCTCCATTCACAACAACATATAGTCTGGCACTAGGCTTAATCCTTGTCCAGGTAACCGGTCCATAGTGTTCATAAGGCCCTAACCAGGGGTTAGTTTGCAATAACAGACATCCACCTCTTCCAGACGTTGTGGGAGTCTCCTGTATATTTATATCGGCTTCCTGACGTCTACAAAGGATATACAGTACCTTGAATTTGAGAGAGAGAGATAAAAAGAATTAAATCATTTAAGTATAATCGATAGAACAAAGCAAATCTAATGTTACTATTTAATAAATACTGTATGAGAAATATAGATATGCTTAGAACAGCATTTAAAATGCAAGCATTAATACTTAAACTCTTTCTGTTACCCAAAAATGTTCTTACATAACTGTGTGTGTGTGGTGTGTGTGTGTGTGTGTGTGTGTGTGTGTGTGTGTGTGCGCGTGTATATTGTGTGTTTACTCTCCGTCCTCCTGTCCTCGGCTGCTCTCCAGGGGAACTGCACAGTGTGTGACGGGCGGGATGATATGAAGGAGTACTCAAGCATCCTGTCAGCCATGAAGGTCCTGATGTTCACGGACACAGAGAACTGGGAGATCTCCAAGCTGCTGGCTGCCATCCTGCACATGGGCAACCTGCGCTTTGAGGGTAAACCACAGGGGACACAAAGCAACAGACAAGTGTTGACTAGTGTCTGAGCTCTAGTAGCGAACTGATCGATGTTATTACTGTATTCACAGCCCGCACGTTTAAACACCTGGACGCCTGTGTGGTGGTGCGCTCACCTGACCTGGCCAAAGCAGCAACTCTGCTGGAGGTGAGGGGTGTGTGTGTGTTTGTCTGTGTGTGTAGAGCTACATTACACTACACTAATACTGGGTGGGGCTTCCCTTTGTTCTCAAAACAGCATTGATTCTTTCTGTAGGACTCTCTGGCACCATGCTGCCTAATGCCAGGCGTGGGCTAGAGGGGTATAAAGACCCCCCCCACACACACACACACACCCACACCGCAGCATTGAGCAGCGGAACAATGGGACTATGTTCTCTGGACTGGATGGATGGTGCTCCATCTAATACTTTTGGGATGAGTTGGGGATGAGATGAGGAGGTGGTGATCATATAACACCCTGAACTTACTAACGCTCTTGTTGCTGAATGCAATCAAATCCTCACAGCAGTGAAGCAGAATCTAGTAGAAAGCCTTCCCTGTAGAGACAATTACTCCAGCAAAAGCAGGATAAACTCTTTTTAATGCTCTTGATTACGAAAGAAACAACAACGGAGCAGGTGTCCCAATACTTCTGTCTATATTTCATATATGCTTGTTTCTGTCAGTCGTCTGGCAGCAGCTCGCAGGGTGCTCGGCTGATTCTTTTCTGTCTATTCCCTCTGACTGTCTGCCTCTGATTTCTCATTATCCCGGTGGGAGGGAGTTATCAGAGCTGGTAGAGGAGGGAAGAGGAGGGGAGTTGGAGATAAATGCAGTCATTAGAGAGGGATCAGATGTTGTTATCGGAGTGTGTGCGCAGCGTGGGCATGGCCTTCATACTCCCTGCCTGCAGCTCTCCACTGCTCAGTCTTTCTGTCTGCTTCATCACTTCCATCTCGCAGGCAGCCACATGGAAGCTTGACTCTGAACAAAGTCCTGTTCTTTACAGAATTCAGTGGAGCAACTGCCCCTGGTGGCAAAACGCAGAATTTCATTCAAATGTGTGAGCAGACTGTTAATGTGTGTACTTAAGTACCAGCAGCTGAACTGATCAATTGCTATAGATTTTAGTATAATGTAATATTGATTATATGCTATAGTTTTGTGGTATAGCATATACAGTGTATAAATGCTGTATTCTGCTGTATATAAAAGGTTATTTACATTAGTTTAAAAAAGAGACCACTGAATGGTTCTATTCCTGTTTAATGGTTCTTCCTAGAATTACACTATTTGGACAAAAGTACTGGGACACCTGCTCATTTATTGTTCTTCTGAAATCAAGGGAATTTAAAATAGATTTTATCCTGCTTTTGTTGGAGTAACTGTCTCTACTGCCCAAGGAAGGCTTTCTACTAGATTTTGGAGCTCTGCAGTGAGGATTGGATTGCATTTATCGACAAGAGCGATAGTAATGTCAGGACATTGGATGATCACCACCCCATCTAAAAGTATAGACTGGAGCACCACCATCCAGAAACACAGTTCCACTGCTCCACAGCTCAATGCTTGGGGGGCTTTATACCCCTCTAGTCAACGTCTGGCATTAGACGTCTGCCAATAGACGTCTGCCAATAGGTTCATGGTTATCTGCTCCAGAGAGTCCATGTCTATTTCAGTCAGCTCAGCATTTTATAGTTCAGTAAAAATGTAGATTTACAAACAACTGTTTTGCCTTGTGACACAATATATCATTGCTGTCATGCAAAAACCTTGACATTATTTAAATATGGCAGTTTTATATTTTATACATACGCGTTAAACTGTGGCCAAATGTTATGATGAATTGACCAATAGAAATGTTTCAAAGTGATTTGAAAAAACACTGACTTCCATTGAAAGTTTTTTTCCTTCTCCTGTAAAGTTGCCAATATGGAGATACAAGGTTTTTGCCCAACAGAGACAAAATGTTGCTTTGATACTGTGTATTTATACAACATTAAATGTGACTAAGCCATAGAGTTACATGTACTTTTGCATGATTTTCACACTTTATAACCATAGCATTCATTCTTACTAACCAAAAAGGATTTATTGGCATGATGCCCAGAAAAAAAACACTTGTGGTTCACTAAAGAACCTTTTGGTGGATGACTATTTAAAGAACCTTTTGCAACCTTAAAGAACCGCCATGCCATGTAAACTCTTCTGAGAACTACACTATCTAAGCTTAAAAACGTTCAGGGATCCTTCATGTTTAAGACGTTTAAGATGTTGTATATTAAAAGTAATATTGAAATATGACAACGCCTAAATACAGTAAGGCTTATTCCACACTAAGGTGTATTACTCAGTAACTACGGGGATGTCTGTACAACGTGGTGGGGCTACTCTTTGGTAATAGATGTTTTTAATAACACTTTCAGTCCACCAGCGGGCCATAGACTGTTGAAGGGGTTAAAGGCTGAAATGTTCACTTGTCTGTTCATGAATGTAAATATGCACATTTTTTCTCCAGGTGGACCCTCAGGATGTAATGACATGCTTGACCACTCGCACCCTCATCACTCGAGGGGAGAGTGTGTCCACCCCTCTCAGTGTTGACCAGGGGCTTGATGTACGGGACGCTTTCGTTAAGGTTAGAGAACTTTACCCTGCTACTGAAGTTATTCTGCTTTAGAAGGAATTAAAATGCATCAGTGTATCATGAATCAGTCTGTAGGTCGTGATTGAACTGAATCATTTTTGTAATGTGAGAATCGATTCAAAGTTATGCAATAACCAACATTTGGGAGAAAAACCACACCCAAACACCTCCTCTCTATCATTACACACCCTATAAAAACACTCCTCTTCCCTCACCTTCTCGTGACACAAATTCGGCCTTGGGGGTAAGTGTCTGGCCTCATCAGGTCTCATCAGCTGAAGCCGCCCAGAACTCCCACCCAAGTTTCTCGAGTTCATTGTTCTTGCCTCAGCTTACAATCAGCATGGTCTGCACAAAATACAGTTTATAAGAGGAACGTTGTCATGGTTTTCTGTTCTGGCTCCATCCTTTCTTGTCTCCTTCCATGTTAGTCTTTAAACCTGTGTTTTGTTTTGTTTTCCTGCTTGCTCAGGTATTTGTCAGGTGTTATTTGTTTCCTAATTTGAGTTTCCATACTCTATGGTTTTTTAAGTTGATAAGTTGTAAGACGTGTGTATAATAACTTTTAGTAATATTTAATATTTCAAATTCTAAATAACGTTTAATGAAGCATGTGCTAATTTTTGGTAAAAAATATACATTTCTCTGCCAATTTTCTAAAAGTGAATAATAATAATAGTAATAATAATAATAATAATATGCTATATATAAAAATGTGAATAAATTCTAAATAATATATTATAAATCTGTTATATCTATTTAAATGTTTTGCTTTTATTCTTCGTAGCAGTGTGTTTTACACACATCCAGGCCCTTTCATGCATTCAGTGTATTTATAAAAATAAGTAAAAATGATAAAATACAAGATGCATTTCATGGCATCTAATGACATTTCTTATTTTTAGGGAATATATGGGAGGTTGTTTGTGTGGATAGTGGACAAAATCAACGCTGCAATCTTCAGGACTCTGTGTAATGAGGACAACACTATCCGCAGGTCCATTGGGCTGCTTGATATCTTTGGCTTTGAGAATTTCAACATCAACAGGTGTGTATTATCAGCCATGCTTATTTATTCTCATTTTCAGAGTCTAGAATCATGCCAGGCTTGATGATGATTGATGATCACCGTTGCCTGCTCTTTAAAGTCACTGAACCTTTTTTGCCCAGCTTTGAGCAGCTCTGCATCAACTTTGCCAATGAGAATCTACAGCAGTTCTTTGTGCGGCACGTCTTCAAGCTGGAGCAGGAGGAGTACAACCTGGAGCGAATCAACTGGCAGCACATAGAGTTCACTGACAACCAGGATGCCCTGGACATGATTGCCATCAAACCCATGAACATCATCTCGCTCATCGATGAGGAGAGCAAGTTCCCCAAGGTAAACAGAAAAGAGAAGTAGAGGATGTTCGCTTTGGGTGAAAGGACATTGATGTGATCATTTAAACTTTGGTCCTGTTATGCAGAGAAATTAATCAGTTAATCGTAAGACATATTGTTCAGTAAGTTCTATAAATGAGTATGTCATATTATTAAATTCATACATGCTTGTGACAAGAACAAATAAATACAAAAACTTTTTTAACATTATAAGTACATTAAAAACTCTTGAATTTACACTATGAAATGAGATAAAATATAACAAAAAAAAATTATTAATAAATTATGTGACAAACATATATGACAAAAATGGCAATATTTGGCATAGGTTTTGTGCTGTAGTGCACTACCTAAAAGCTTCAAAGTTTTGTATTTGACATACAGTAGAACTATCCACGAAATGCTTTAGTAACTTGATAACTTTCACTAATTTTATAGCCATGTGCAAAAAACATGCACCACAATAAGTAGGCATTATGTTGCTGTTTTGTTTGCGATATCAAATGTTTTCTCAGGAAAAACCTGAATAAAAATGATGTGAGGTATACTTTTTGAGAGAAGACACAGTTCCTGTCTTGGTGATTTGAAGTTACTGTTTGTTTGGTTTGTACACTGCGAGCAGATCATCATGTCATCATCAGAGTCATGTAGGGTTGAGTCATGTAAGGTTGCATCTTCGCTACAGTTCTTTTTATTTCATGTTGATTTGGAATGAAATGTAATGAATATGCCTTACTCCCTGCGTGTTACTGCACTGAAGGTATTAGTTCCAATCGCAAACAAGGCTGATTCACTGTGACAAAGTTAGCTTGCAGTTGCGTTGATGTGTGAATGAATTCTGATTCAGCCTCCTGTTGGTGTTTCTGATACTGAAGTATATGAAGCTTTTAATTCAGCATTGAAAAAGAGTCTTTAAGTAGATGTGTAAATACATACTGTGTTTATTTTGCCAGGGAACTGATGCCACCATGCTGAGCAAACTGAATTCCCAGCACAAACTCAACGTCAACTACATCCCACCTAAGAACAGTCACGAGACCCATTTTGGAATTCAGCACTTCGCTGGTGTGGTTCAGTACGAAACTAAAGGTACCTCTCAGAGTCACTAATCCATCTCTATTGTACTCTCACAAAGCAGGAGATTTTGAAGTTGAATGAAAATGTTAAACACAGTAATCTTTACAAGAGGAGGTGGTTGAAAGGGCCTATACTTGATTCCCACTGCTGTTTTAAATAAATATATTTGATGCAATACGTAAACACTGTTCATGCCATTCACTGCCCAGTTCATACAGCTAACTAAACTGCAAAAATCGCTATATAAATGTCATACTTAAACATGAATTTATTGGCAACATGCCTAATGCCAATCAGGGGCTAGAGAGGTACAAAGCCCCCCAACACTGAACTGTGGAGCAGTGGAACTGTGTTTCCTGGAATGATGGTGCTCCATCCAATACTATTGGAATGGCTTGGGTAGTTGGGGATAAGGTGGGGTGGTGATAATCCAACATCCTGACCTCACTAACGCTGTTCTTCGTCACTGAATTGCAATCCAGTTCTCACAGCAGTGCTCCACAATCTAGTGGAAAGCCTTCCCTGGACAGTAGAGACAGTTACCCCAACAAGAGCATAAAGAGATAAACTCTTTTAAATACCTGTGATTTAGGAAGAAACAGTGAGTGAGCAGGTGTCCCAATAGTGTAAATATTCTTGTTGGTGTAAAAAGTCTGGTGTAAAAGCAGGTTGTTTCCACTTGTCTTTTGGATCAGGTTTTCTAGAGAAGAACAGAGACAGTCTCCACAGTGACATCATCCAGCTGGTGCACTCCTCCAAAAACAAGTTCATCAAGCAGATCTTCCAGGCTGACGTCGCTATGGTGATGCCCTTTTCCCATATGACATCTGTATTAATCTTGCATTAATATCCCATCATACCCAAACTGAGCAGATACATCACTTCATTAGCAGTGCAGAGTAGTCAGCTTTAAGGCTGCCACGATTAATCAATGACATCGCCACTGAAAATGCGTCAACATCAATATTTTGAGCTGATGAATAGTTTTAATATTATTTTTTTATGACTTGCTTTTTTATGACTTGCTTTTTTAGGTCTCTAAAAGATAAAACGATTTTCCTCATTACCACTAATAAACTGCTCAATGAGGTCAGGCGTTTCTGGCTCCAGTCTGGTCGGCTCCATTCAGAGCTACAACTGCGAAATAGGTTTTTAAGGTTTCCAAAGAACCAAGGCATTGGAAGTATGAGAGAACCTGAAATTAGCACGAAACAAAAACAGGTGGTTTGTACACTGGGCAAAGTTTTGAGGGCATACCACCGCAGAAACACACAGATGTCACATGTACTGACTGCGTTGTTTTAATTTTGAGTAGAAAACCTTTTAAATGTGTTGATCTTGTAGTCTTGATCTTGTATAATACACTCATTATTACACCTTAGAATTTCTAGTGAATACGGGGCTAAGAGAAAAGGTTAAGGCTAGAATCTGGGCTTTTCCACTGATTGACGGAGCCAGTGTGTGTTTGTGCGCTTTGGGCTTGTCTGGATATAAACCATATCTAATGACTCTATTCAGCCATTATTTTAAGCACATTCTTTGTAGGGAATGGTATAAACACAGTAGATCAGGTACAGGTTTGGATAAGAAGCTTAAATATTCCCCTGCACTGCTGACTGTTATGCTGAAATTCTTGTTTAAACCTACAGTTTTACACTTAATAGTTCAACCTTTATTTACAGATTTGTCCAAATAAAATAATGTTAAACATTAATTTACCTGAAGAAAACAACCATTTCAACTGATTAATCAACTAATCAACAAAATAATCGATAGATTCATCGATAGAAAAATAGTTGTTAGAGATAGTTGTTGAGATATCAGTATAGGGTAGCACATTAACAGCAGAGCACTATTGAGCCTTGGCTTTTGTGATGTCCTAGGTTTTTCCAGACAAGCTCTCCAGTAAATTACACTGGGTTTCTTGCTGTGAACGTATGGTCTTGGGAATGTTCTCTTTGTCTCAGTAGCTCTGTGTTCAGGACGATTTTTTCAGCTAGATTTTTTCCCTCTTGGTGTTTATAGGCACAGGTTGGTTTTCGCACTGCACTGCTACTTTTTTCCTTCTTACTTCTGTGATGATGTCAGCCTAATCTCTCTTGGCCCAGACAGTTCTCTCTTTTCTTTCTCAGCGGACTTGGCTAACACCAGTCAATTCTCTCTCTCCCTCTCTCTGCTAATTATCACCCTCCCTCCATCTCCCTCTCTGTCTCTCTCTCTGATTTCTGGCTTCAGTTTCTCTGTGGCTATTTGCAGCCCACCACATCCCCTCACAAGGTAATCCATCCTCGGTGCTCTTGTGTCCCTCTAGGGCTTCCATCTCCGCAGCACTCAAAAACAGTGTCTCTGCATCGTTAACCCACAGAGGTCTTTCTCCAGAACTCATTCCTGTGGTTATTTTCTCAGTGGAAAGTATCTGTGACAGAGCAGTCAGCTTCAGCACTCTTCCAGAGTCATTCCAAAGGTCCAACAGTGGCATAATGTGGGGTAATGAATATGAAATCTGGGAAAATGTTAGTCATCAAATAAATAAATAAATATCAAGGGTAAGATGGTTCTGTTTCAAGTTAAATGTGGCTGGTTCTCATCGGCCTTCTGCGCTTTGCTGAGGAGAAACTCTTGTATGTTTTCGTATGACTTTCCTGGCACTGTGTGTGAGGTTGGGGAGGAAAAAAGCTTCCAAATCCAAGTTTTTCACTCTGCCCACCACTGCCTTTTCTTCATTATTCCAACACAAAGCTCAGACAGTGAGAGTGAGAAGGATACAGAGAGGAGCCTGTAAGGAACCAATGAAAGTTTCAGAAAAAGACAGAATGTCGGTTAAGAGAGGGAGAAAGCATGAAAGTGTAAAATATTTAAGAGGAGGAGGAAAAAAATGGAAGCACTTGTGGACAGAGGTAGTCAAGGTGAGCGTGGATACAGTGTATATGCTGTATTTGTTGATTACAGTGTATATCGTGGGTGTGTTGGTGACAGTGTATATCCAGTATCTATTGGTTACTGTGTATATCCTGTGTTTATTGGTTACAGTGTATATTGTGGGTGTGTTGGTTACAGTGTATATCCTGTACCTATTGGTTACAGTGTATATCCTGTACCTATTGGTTACAGTGCATATCCTGTACCTATTGGTTACTGTGTATATCCTGTGTTTATTGGTTACAGTGTATATCCTGGGTGTGTTGGTTACAGTGTATATCCTGTACCTATTGGTTACAGTGTATATCCTGTACCTATTGGTTACAGTGCATATCCTGTACCTATTGGTTACTGTGTATATGCTGTGTTTATTGGTTACAGTGTATATCCTGGGTGTGTTGGTTACAGTGTATATCCTGTACCTATTGGTTACAGTGTATATCCTGTATCTATTGGTTACTGTGTATATCCTGTGTTTATTGGTTACAGTGTATATCCTGGGTGTGTTGGTTACAGTGTATATCCTGTACCTATTGGTTACAGTGTATATCCTGTACCTATTGGTTACAGTGTATATCCTGTTCCTATTGGTTACAGTGCATATCCTGTACCTATTGGTTACTGTGTATATCCTGTGTTTATTGGTTACAGTGTATATCCTGGGTGTGTTGGTAACAGTGTATATCCTGTACCTATTGGTTACAGTGTATATCCTGTAACTATTGGTTACAGTGTATATCCTGTACCTATTGGTTACAGTGTATATCCTGTGTTTATTGGTTACAGTGCATATCCTGTACCTATTGGTTACTGTGTATATCCTGTGTTTATTAGTTACAGTGTATATCCTGGGTGTGTTGGTTACAGTGTATATCCTGTACCTATTGGTTACAGTGTATATCCTGTACCTATTGGTTACTGTGTATATCCTGTGTTTATTGGTTACAGTGTATATCCTGGGTGTGTTGGTTACAGTGTATATCCTGTACCTATTGGTTACTGTGTAGATCCTGTGTTTACTGGTTACAGTGTATATCCTGGGTGTGTTGGTTACAGTGTATATCCTGTACCTATTGGTTACAGTGTATATCCTGTATTTGGTGGTTAGAATGTGTATGCTATGTGTGTGTGTGGCATATTCGGTTTGTATTTGTGGCATATATGTATGTGCATCTTCAATGTTGTAATTTCTTTTATGTTGAAGTGAGTATAATACGCTGTTAATGTGCTTGTGTGTGTGTGTGTGTGTGTGTGTGTGTGTGTGTGTGTGTGTGTGTGTAGGGAGTGGAGACTAGAAAGCGCTCTCCGACTCTGAGCAGTCAGTTTAAGCGTTCTCTGGAGCTGCTCATGCGGACCCTGAGTGTGTGTCAGCCTTTCTTCGTGCGCTGCATCAAACCCAATGAACTCAAGAAGCCAATGGTGAGTCCAGAAATGTGTCTGAAAGTCACCTTTGCATTTGGAACTAAATACGCTCCATTTATCCACAAAATTAAATGTACTGTTGTGTAACTATTGCAAAATTTGGAAACTTACAAACTCTAACTGTCTTTCCTTCTAATGCAGTTGTTTGATCGAGGCCTGTGCGTACGGCAGCTGCGGTATTCCGGCATGATGGAGACCATACGAATTCGCAGAGCTGGATACCCTATTCGCTACACCTTTGCTGAATTTGTAGACCGTTACAGAGTCCTCATGCCTGGGATCAAACCAGCCCACAAACAGGTGGGTCTATAGCATTATTAAAGTGCACAACCAGCTTCACTGAAGAATGGAAGATGTGTTTTAGCAGCTGATGCTGCAGCTTTTGCAGATGATGAGTTGAGTTTTCTAACCGCACACTGAATAAAAGGACTGTTATAATCATAGTTTTATGATTTAAAAATATATATAATTTCATATGATATGATATGATATTGTGGTGTCCTGATTCAATGCATTTTATACAGCACAAATAAGTGACTTTATCATACACAAAGTAGTGCCCTATGTAGTGAAAAGGGTATCGTTTTGGACACTGTAGTGCTGATCTAACCATAACTATAATGATCTAACTATAATGTGCATATATTGGATTTATACATCCATAGTAAATAAGTGGCAGGTCAAAAAACTCCTCAAGTTTCGAGTATGTTTTTAAATAACTGCAGTAAAACAGCTTATCCTGTACTTCCAGCATTTATCAGCATAAGAACTGAAGGCTATTTGTTCTTTAAAATGTAAATAGTAAAGTAAATGACTGCAAACTTGGTCCAGATGTTGAGCCAACAGAACAGAATGAATAATAATAATAATTAAACTACAAAATTTTAAATTCAGTGGAAATGATTAGAATTACTGGTTTCTGCCCACTTCTGCTTATCTGTTATCTACAATAGTGCCACACAAATGCCTCCTTGTTAGTTGGTAATAAAATATGTATAATTTGAGACTCACTCCCAGCTTATGCTCTGTGAATAATCATGAGTATTTTATAGGAGGACCTTCGAGGTACATGCCAGAGAATAGCAGTGTCCGTCCTGGGGCGAAATGATGACTGGCAGATAGGGAAGACAAAGATCTTCCTCAAGGTTTGATCTTCCTCAAAGCAGTTTGTGCATTAGAGCAATAGGATTACTACAAATGTCTCCATTTGTGGTTTGCAGCCCCTTTCAGTGCTTTGAAGGGCGGCAGAGATTGAAAAGCTAGACATTGATCAAACTGATTAAGCAGGCATAAAGACATTGACAGAGTGGAGGCAGACAAATGTTTTATTTGGTGTGTTCATACTGCAGGATCACCATGACATGCAGCTGGAGATTGAGAGGGATAAGGCCATCACAGACAAGGTCATCCTCATCCAGAAAGCAGTGCGTGGAATGAAAGACAGGTAAAGCAGAGAGGCTCTGCAGGTGAATGGTGGGTAGATGTACAAACAAACGGGGAAACGATATGTGACCTGTGATTTTTACCCTCAGGGCCAACTTCCTGAAGACTAGGAGCGCTGTGACTCTGATCCAGAAAATGTGGAGAGGCTATATCTGTAGAAAGAATTACAGAGTGGTATGTTTTTTGCCTTTTTGTTGAATTTATAGTTGGAGACAAACTGTATTCAGCATATGGCCATAGTCAGTCAATAGAGCAATTATTAAGATCTGTGCCTCTTCTTCAGATGCGTACAGGTTTCTTGCGACTGCAGGCTCTGTGCCGCTCCCGAAAGCATTACCTGGCGTACCGAGATTCCAGGACACGCATCATTCTGCTGCAGGGCCGCTGCCGAGCTTTCCTCGTCAGACGGATGTTCTGGAAGCGCTTAAATGCTATCTGCACGATCCAGGCCTACACCCGTGGCATGATCGCTCGCAGACTGTGCAAGTGCCTCAGACTAGAGGTACAGCAGAGTGGCTGCTCTCTGGAAATGCTCTACAACAGGAGAGTTATAGCAAATAAAAAATTTTGAACTTCAACTATTCACACCAAATCGATTTCATCAAGAGTTTTCTGTAAAGAACCAAATGGGACTGAGGGAACTAGTGAAATATACAGAACGCAGAGGTGGAATATAAAAACAGTACACATTTAAAGGTGTCGTAGAATTTAAACTGTATTTACTTTTGTATGAATAAGAACAACCCGTGAACCGTGAAAGAAAATCCAGCATAACCAAAACAGATCTATAAAATGGGCCAATTCCAACACCCCCCCCTTCCTAAAACAAAAACCCCAAACAGTTATGTTGCTTATGTTTACACTCTCAAAATCTATTTACACCCAGCCTTCTAGTGAAAAAACTTGAGGCTAAAATCTAGCAGTCCAGACTGATGCAAAACTAATAATACTAATACAAAAAATAATTACAATGTTTTTGTCACAGTGCTAGTCTAGACTAGGCCAGGCTAGGCTCTGCCATGCAGCCGTGGGCTGTCTTGGTGCTCTATAAAAGCAGAGCTAGTCTTGTAAAACTGCATCTAGGTTTTTTTTGTCTCAGATACAGTACATACTTTAAGCACAATTTAAAATACTGAATAAAATTATTCTAATGCACCTTTAAAAACAACACTTAAGCCATGGTATAGCAGTGTGAATAGATCCATTTTTCTAAAAGGCTCTCAACAACCAAATCTCCTTCCAGTACAACTGAAACTCCTCCCCATGCAGTACGTCATTGCTGAGCTAATCAGTCTAATTTTTTATCAGCATGGACTGCTGAAGCTGTCACCTTTCCATAAGTTTAGGATTTCGAGGCAGCACAGTACAGGAAGAGGCTGAATGGATAAACAACTGCCATGTAACTTGTGGATTTGCATTTACTGTAAATGCATGTGGCTAAAATCATATCAGGATACGATCCAGATACACTCAAAGTGACCAGGTGTAAATGAGGACTTTGTCTATGTGCTTCTTTGATCATGCTTACACCTGGTCACTTCATGTGACTATTATCTACATTGTATCTTAATAAAGCCACATGTTTTTACACAGGGTAGTCAAATGTCTGGCTAGTCAGACTGAAATCTAATTGCTGTGTAGGATGAAATATGCAAGTCCATTCTTTACATGGCCACTAGTTTTTCATTCGTTCATGACATACTGCTCGTTTGATTGTACTGGGAGAAGTTTTAGTTGTCGGTTGTGTCTTGCAGAGATGGATGCGTTTACATAGCTGTAACATGTGGCTCAAAAGTGTCTTAGAGCACCTCCTGAAGTGGTTTGAGCGATCAGATTTGTATGTGGTTTAAAAGCGTCTTGGGTGTGTTTACACTTGCATTTTTATGTGTCTGTTTTATACTCAAGATATATGAACGCTTTCTTTAAACGCTGTCTTTGCATGTTATTACATATGTGCATGTTTGTGTGTGATTCCCTGTGAAGCGGGAGCGCAGGCTGGAGGCCGAGCGGCAGCGTCTGGCTGAAGAAGAGAGGTTGAGGAATCTGATGACAGCGCGGCGCGCTCGGGCTGAGGCTGAGAGGAAGCATCAGGAACACCTGGCCCAGCTGGCTCTTGAGCAGGAGGAGAGGGAGAGGGCACAGCGAGAGGAGGCGCGCAGGAAGAAGGAGCTGCTGGAGCAAATGGAGCGGGCCAGGCAGGAACCGGTCAGCGATTCAGACATGGTGGACAAGATGTTTGGCTTTCTGGGCAACTCCACCTCCCTGCCCAACCTGGAGGGGGATGCACCTGCAGGCTTTGAGGTTAGAGACTGATCAGTGGAGGTTTGGAATGAGTGTCTTAATGATATGAGGAAAATATGTTAAGGTATAAAATCATTTTGATTGTCACTGAATGATAAACTGAGGATCATAAGAGGTCTGATACTGTATAATAAGATTCACAAAATTCAATTATAATAAAATAAAAATGAAAAATCCCATGTATTTGAAATGTGCTAAGTAAATCATATAATCAAATTAAATATTACATAATATTTTTATCATATACACTTAAAAAATCGAATAAAACATCAAAAAGTAACTTTTAATATTTCATTTCTAATATTGAAATCTACATACATCTAAATAGAGTGACTACCAATGAGCAAAAAATGCAATCCAGCATTAATACCTCGGTATTTAATTTTTTTTTGTGTCTAATAGGACCTAGAATATGTTTCCAAGGACTACGAAGATGACAGCATTGATGAGGCTCTTCCTCTTCCCAATGAAGAACAAGAGGATCTCTCAGAGTACAAGTTTGCAAAGTTTGCTGCAACCTACTTCCAGGGAAATACAACACAGACATATGTGCGCCGGCCGCTCAAACAGCCTCTGCTTTTCCATGAAGATGAAGGAGACCAGCTGGTGAGAAACCCTCATCTTTATAACTCAACCTTTCCATTTGCAACTGACAGCCTTGTAGACTCACGGTGTGTTGACTGTGTTTTCTGCCTGTCTGTTCAGGCTGCTCTGGCTGTGTGGGTGACTGTACTGAGGTTTATGGGAGACATGCCGGAGCCCAAATATCAGATCAGCGTCAGTGATGGCAGCGAGAAAATCCCAGTCATGACCAAGATCTACGAGACACTGGGCAAGAGAACCTACAAAAGAGAGCTGCAGGCCCTGCAGGGGGAGGAGGAGGTGAGGGCATGGGAATGTACAATATCCTGCTAGTGTTTCTTCTGAAAGCAAGGATACTAATAGGGAGTTCTATTCTTCTGGAAAGGTTTTACACTGAGTGTTGCTGTGAAGATTTGATTGTATTGGTCCACAATAGCCGTAGTGAGGTCAGGTTTTGATGCTGGATGATCAATTCTGGATCATAAACACCACCATAAATACAACCCAATCCCAAATGTAGTGGATATAGCTCAGTTAATCCAGGGAACCCAGTTACTCCTCTGGCCAATGCTTGAGCATAATGACATCATGCTTGTGTATCTGCTGCAAAGCATCCCGTTATATTCACAGTGCTTTTCTATGGAGATTGTACTGTTTTAACTGTCTGTGTACAACTAAATATCTGTGTCAGCAGTAAGTGTAGCTAAATCTGCTCATTAGAATGGGTGTCTGGATACTTTCAGACACGGAAATCATAGGCACATGCAGTAGAACACTGTCTTGGCACTTAACAATCGAATAGTCAGTTAGAGGCACTTCATGAACATTAATTTGACATGTATTAAAAAGGTAGCAGTTGCACTTCTGGAATGTCCTGTCTCAGAATTGGGTATTGTTCATTTTTTGGTATTACATGTTGGGCATTGAGGTATTAGCTGCTTCCTGGTTTTCTCTACTTTGTAAATCAACACACTGTAGGTAACGAGAACCCACAATAATTAAGGCAATCAGTTGGTTGTATGCCCTTTGCGGCAGTCTTACAAGAGGCTGATGATCGGGCCACAAACCGTTGTTTATCTTTACAATAGCACTATGGGCTGAGCTGCAACACAAAACGGCATCATTATAAATATAATAAAATACCTGCCAAATGCAAAGGTAATTATTTAAAGGTAACATGAGTAATATTAAAAAACAGCTTTTACAAATGCTAGTAGACTCTACCTTTTGCTGTCAACTAAGGTGAGATCAGATTATTAAAGTTATTAAATTTAAACACTGGGCTTTATAGTATATCTGTGAGTATATCTATGAGTGAAGGCCAGTAATATAAAATGCTTATTTCCACATTTTGAAAGATTACATCATGTTTTTCTTTTCACTTTATCTGTTCTCTTTCAGAGTTCCATCATTGACAGCCAGAAGAGGAACAGTGTCAGGCATAAACTGGTGTCTCTCACACTGAAGAAGAAAACAAAAATTACAGAGGAGGTGAGAGCATTTGGTTATGGACAAAAGTATTGTGACACCTGCTCATTCATAGTTTCTTCCGAAATCTTGGGTATTAAAACAGTTTGTCTTGCTCTTGTTTGGAGTAACTGTCTACCATCCATGGAAGGCATTCTGCTAGACTTTCTATAGAGAATTTCTTTGAGGGTTTGATTGCATTCAGTGACAAGAGCGTTGGTCAGTGAGGTCAGGATGTTCCCAAGGTCCCAACTCATCCCAAAAGTACTGGATAGAGCACCAACCATCATTCCAGAAAACACAGCTCCACTACTCCACAGCTTAATGCTGGAGGGGTTTATACCCCTGTAGCCCTGCCAGTTCATGTTTATCTGCTCCAGAGTGTCCTATTCTGTTGACAATACTTTTAGCAAGGGGTGCAGCATAAAACATTTAAATGCATTTATTAAAAGGGGTGTCCACAAACATTTGGACATACAGTTTGTATATATAGTGCTTTTGACATTCAAATGAATGACAATACAACAGTTTGTACATGTTGTGTCCTTTTGTGTTCAGGTGACGCGGCGGCTGACTGATAGCGACTACAGTTTACAGGGAAACAGCATGCTGGAGGACCGGCCAACGTCCAACCTGGAGAAACTTCACTTTATCATTGGCAATGGCATTTTACGGCCTGCTCTGAGGTGATTTATTAGCTGAGACGTTTTTTTTTCTTCTTCAAATTATGATCTGTCATGCAGTAGGTCCTGTGGGAGAGCGTGTAACATTGCATTATTCCTATGCTTGTGTCATTAATAGAGATGAAATCTACTGTCAGATTTGTAAACAGCTGACTCAGAACCCATCTAAAAGCAGCCATGCTCGTGGCTGGATCCTGCTCTCACTCTGCGTGGGCTGTTTCGCACCATCAGAGAAATTTGTCAAAGTAAAAAACACTTTTTCCTCCTATTTGAGACTGATTTAGCTAGAACAGAATGTTTAAAACTCCTGAAATGACACCCTATGCAAATAGATCCACTAGCTCTACTCTCCTGTTATTTCACAGTATCTGCGGACGTTCATCAACTCTGGGCCTCCAGGCTATGCCCCATACTGTGAGGAAAGACTGAGACGCACTTTTGTGAACAAGACAAGAACTCAGCCTCCCTCCTGGCTCGAGCTACAGGTACTGTCACTGTGTTAACTCCCATTAACAGCCATTAGAAAATGCCAGCTGATTAAAAAAAAGAACTGGAATATGGACTTTCTTCTCCTGCAGGCCACTAAATCCAAGAAGCCCATTATGTTGCCAGTTACCTTCATGGACGGCACCACTAAGACACTGCTGACTGATTCAGCCACCACTGCCAAAGAGCTCTGCAATGCTCTGTCGGACAAGATCGGTCTGAAGGACCGTTTCGGCTTCTCTCTGTACATCGCTCTATTTGATAAGGTATGTTCACCCCAGGCTATCTCATGCAATCTTCTGCAAACTCTCCTGGTTAGTGTATGTATAGGGTATTTCATCATTCAGTTTGTATGTGATTCGCTCAGGTATCATCTCTGGGCAGTGGAAAGGACCATGTAATGGATGCGGTATCTCAGTGTGAGCAATATGCCAAAGAGCAAGGGGCTCAAGAGCGTAACGCCCCCTGGAGGCTGTTCTTCAGGAAGGAAATCTTCACACCATGGCACAACCCTGCTGAGGATAGCGTGGCCACTAACCTTATCTACCAGCAGATTGTCCGTGGGGTCAAGTTTGGAGAGTACCGCTGTGACAGGGTATGGATTGTACTTTGCTTTACTGTTTTAAAGCTGGCATGTTGGCATTTTAGTACTGATATTAGAAAATAAAGTGATACCATGTCATTTCTAGTATTCAGTCACTCTTCACGTCAACATTTTTGTCATTTTATATGCAGTAATAACAGTGCAGATAGAAATCTTATGAATGGAACACCAGAAGGCGTTTTATGTGCTTAGCTTAGATATTTCAGTTGCTGCGCTTTTCTGTGCAGAATGTATTAGTATAATTCCTAAACAATATTGTATTTATTTGTGATGTAAAAAATGTATTGCACTGTATTATATTGCGTGTGTGTTTTATGTTACATATTGTTTTGCTGAATTGTTAATGGTGTGTTAGCTTAGGGCTAACATATTAGCTTGTAGCTAGCTATACACAACATATACTGCAGCCTGTCTTCCTTACTCTTTATAATATCAAATGCTGAAATAAGCTAAAAATGCCCATTTTACTTTAAAATAACATATCAAAATCATTGTGATGCTGCACAGACTTATAATAGGGATCATGTCTCTTTTGTGGTTGTTTGTCTTGGCACTTATGCTATGTCAGTTTAATCATTACCTAATAATTTGTCTTTACCTAATACTTATTTTAAATCATAGATATGAAATTGTTCATTGTAGTTATCATTGTAATAATGCTTAAGTATTTGATACTTGATAAATTCTTCAATTAAATAACATTACAGTTGTCTATTCAAATAATCTCTTCGAATGATTAAGTGGTTATTTTATTTTACGTGGTTTAAATATACTTAAATATAATAAACTGTTTTCATCAAAAGATCAATAGCTCCTATTAGTAGTAAGGAACTTACATATTGTGCATATTAACATATCACTTATTATACTTTATGTTTTATTAAAAAGTTTATGTATATTTTATACTTTACATATTATGAAAAAGTGTTTACAGTGCTTTACTCATTTGTAGATAAAGTAGATGTTTAACATTTCAAATGACATTTATTAATGCATTACTAATAATTACATAATTATTTACCATTATAAGAATCTATGGTTAATTTATTACATTTTGGGGCCTGTTATTACAAAGTGGTGTCAGTACTTTTTTAGACATTTAGCCATTTTTGTGGTATCAAACTGAGAAACCACTGTATCAGCAATCAGAATTATGAATTTTGTAGATTGTTCCACACCTAGTAAATATGTATTCATGTTCATTTTTGTCATTTGATAACTAATCCATAGTATATATGTTGTGTGTGTTGACATCAGGAGGAGGACTTAGCTGAACTGGCCTCTCAGCAGTATTATATAGACTATGGGGCTGAGATTCTACAGGACCGCTTGCTTAGCCTCATCCCCTCCTACATCCCTGACCGAGAGATCAGCTCCTCCAGAACCATGGACAAGTGGGCTCAGGTCATCATAGCAACTCACAAAAAGGTATTCGCTAATCAGAGCTTATTTGTGGAAGAGGACAGGAAATCATCAGCCGAGCTCTTTCCTAGTTGAGCTGCTGAAGTGAATCTTCCTTCATTTGGGTCAGTGAATTCACAGTTAGGCTCTCTCCAGTAATATTGTAATATTCCTGGGATGAATGTTTCTAGCCCTTATCTGTGTCCATGTATCACTATGTTCTCAAGGGCATCTCTATCTGTCTACCTCTCACTGCTGCTCCCTGTTATTAACAATTCACATGGCCATGAACCGCTCCCCAATCTCTGTGTGCCAAGGACGGCCTTCTCATCATCTGCCCCTCTCGCTCTGTACATGATGTAATATGTTCTAATCAAAATTTAGATTGGGCAAAAAGCTTCCGTCATCAAGTTCTGCTCTCAGCCCCGCTGTCATTAGTCTCAATTTGCCCTCTGTGGTGTTGCCTGGGCTACCAAAACTATGGCTCTATAGTTTTGGAGGATTTTTTTAAGCAGATTTGTGAGCTGTTAGTGAAGCATTATTGAATACTGCAGCACCACTGTGGTTGCTAGACTCCCATTTCACTCCACTTGACTTTCTTCTGTAATTGAAGTTGATCCTCACATCCTAACTAAGACTGTCTTATTACAGATAGGACCACTTATAACCAGTTTAGTCCACTAACACTCTGTCGATCATGCACACACACTGTGCTAACTCTGTTTGGCTGGATCGAAGGAGCGAGTTGAGCTTTGACTGATGATGACTGGGAAACATTAATCGTGCGTTCCCTCTTTCAAGGGTGAAGGCTGATTTAATTACCCCTCTGCCTCTCATAGGTTAAAGTGATGGACATGAATCTTTAATGATGCTGGAGATCTATATTATGGATCGATGGAGAGCTCTGTTATTGCATGTGCTCATAATATTTTATGCATATGAACTGGCACTGCGCAAGGACTGATGGCGTCCAAGGAGACTCATGTTATTGACTGTTAAATGTCCACAGGGAATATACACACAGAAGAAGTTCGACCCACAGAGAGTAAAAGAGGAGGTGGTGGATTTTGCTCGGTTCAAGTGGCCTTTGCTTTTCTCGCGCTTCTATGAGGCCTTCAAGTTCTCAGGTATAACCACTGTGGAACACCTGTGTGATTTGTAGGGATTGTCCAACCTATTCTTCCCCAAAACAGTTCAGATATTGAGCCAGTGCTCTTGTAGGGGGTTCAGGTTTCATCTTAGCAAAATATACAATCATTCAAAAGTTTGAAATAAGTCAAATTAATTTTATATTCAAAAACAACTTATTTTACAATGAAGATTAAATCATTCAAACGTTACATCAAAACGTTTTTTTGGAAATTATTTAAAATATTTATTGAAAACACTGATTCAGATATTTATGTAAAATCCTAAATATTGTTGCTGTCATGCATGTCACTTTTTTGACTATTTGAATTTCCAATAGCTTTAAAATGCTTTTTACACTAATTTCCACTAAAAGTTTTCCTTTTACTGTAAAGTTTACTACTATTTTGAGTCTGTTTTAGTCAGGTTACGGGGTGTAATGATTTCAATGCAGTATCAAAAATTGAGAAATGAACTTTCTACACAGTTTATTAATACACGGACAGTGATCAAAACTAAGGAGAGTGGGAGTCAGAGTGGGAGGGGATGGGGAGGGGCTTTTGCTATACTAATGGGCTTTTTTGTCACTTAAAGTCACTTGATTGATTGCGCATGTGCTTGTTTGATTATTCAAAAATGTCATTAATTTTTCAGAATTTAATATATATACATACACATATACTGATTTGGTATGTTGGATCAGTGAGATCAGTTTATTATGAGTTCTTTGACATGCTATTTCTGTATTATGGCTCCTTCTTATTATGTTATAGATCTGATGTTGTGGTCCTTTGTGGTTCTTGTGGTTTTCTGCAGGGCCCAGTCTGCCAAAGAATGATGTGATAGTTGCTGTGAACTGGACTGGAGTCTATTTTGTGGATGAACAGGAACAGGTCCTTCTGGAACTTTCTTTCCCTGAGATCACTGCAGTGTCCAGCAGCAGGTTCAGTAATCCATTAAGCCTTTTTAACCATTCTAAGTTCTAATAACAGAACCATTGTTTTATTAGGTGAAAATCTTTCACTGGGACATATTCAGTAATATAATATCTATCACATTTATTCACTCAGTTCACTCAGTCATGCCTGTTTTCAGACTAAGATTCAGAAAATATATATGTAACTGTTCCTGAACTCATTTTTGTGGTTACTGAAGACACTTCACTGCAGATCCTTTCTAGTCTAGGTCTTGATATTCACATTTAAATCAAGTAAATGGTGTGCATTAGGGCAGAACAGGGTACAAACACATAAAATGTATTGTGGAGTATGTAGTTTAAGAGATGGACATGGCTTAGATCATCCTCTTGTACTCCTATAGCAGCATAATTTGCAATTTTTTACAGTAATTGGAAAAATTATTTGTTAAAAGTAATCCAGTTTTTACCCTAGAACTTTTTTCATAGTGTTTGTCAGTTACTGAGAGGTATATGTAGATTGTAGACTTCACACCTACTATTTTAATCACCATCTAGGTGCTTGTAAGATTATATCTTTAACAAACATGTACATAACTTACCAGGCTAAAATACACAACAGGGTAACACAGTGTTACAACTAAGCCTTCCAATGAAAACAATGGAAAATCACCCATAGTCCGTATCAACAAATATTTATTATTGGTTTTATGTTATGTTATGTTTATTTATTTTATGGTATTTTGTATTTTGATGTCATGTAAATTTAAAATAATTCCTTCCACTTTTTAATCAGCAATAATTTGACTCAGAATCTTTTCAATAATCATATTGATTTGGACAGACATGTTTTATGTATTTAAGTCAGAGGACACTTCTGATTCAAACAGATTGAACTTATTAATCAGTGAATTGTATTGCATCCTTTTATCAGACTTTCTAGTAACCATTCAGACTAACCTTTCAGTCGGTTACAATTGAGCCAAGCTATGGGGTTGTTTTATAACATTTCCACAAAAATACACATTTTCATTTGTAGCAATGACCTACAGGTTCCTTGTGTAAATGACAGTGGCCTATCTTCTGTTGGTCCAATGATCAGTTATTTCTCTTCTCCTCCTTCCCTACAGAGGAGGCAAGCTCCAGGGCCAAAGTTTCACTCTAGCCACAGTTAAAGGAGATGAATACACTTTCACCTCCAACAATGCAGAGGACATTCGCGAACTGGTTGTCACCTTCTTAGATGGCCTCCGTAAAAGATCTAAGTTTGTGGTGGCCCTCGTGGACAGCCACAACACTGGTGAGCTACATAGAACCATCACACTTCATCTGAATAACATCTATCAGTTATTTAGAAATTGTTCCTGTCAAATAAATGATTGGACAATTCAACTATTTGAAAACTTACTTACACCTTATGACTTCTGATCATGAATGGACCAGTACCAATGATCCAGAATGTCCTAGACTAAAATCTCTATACGTTAACATACACTAATTATGTGTGTTATGGGAACTAACTCAAAAGTACACACACAAGATTTGTTGTATACACCAGCATCAATATGAGGTCTGTTAATAAATAATTGAGGTGTTTCTGGTTGTGTGATTCTCCAGCTGGGCACGACTCCTCGTTCCTGAGTTTCTCAAAGGGAGATTTGATCCTGCTGGACGAACACACAGGAGAGCATGTGCTGACCTCTGGCTGGGCCCACGGAGTCAATGACAGGACCAAAAAACGGGGAGACTTCCCAGCAGACAGTGTCTACGTGCTGCCCACCGTCACCAGGCCCCAGTATGATATTGTGGTGGGTCGACTGTTCTGTCCTTCTGTTAACAGGAAAGGTCACTGTTTACCCTTTTAAAGTTTAAGGAACTGTGAGAGGTTCTAGACGACCATTTCTCACTCTACAAAATCTGCATATGACTTTAATAGCAGTTACTGAATATGCATTATCACAACTAATATCTGCATAATTGGTCAAGACATGAAGGTCTTGTCAATGAGTAATGAGGCAGAGTGCTGAAGTCTGCAGGACTAGAATCTGATCAATGCTTTAAGGGGTTGCATTAAGATGATGTTACATACACTGCGTGTGTATCAGTGTGTAATCTCTTTGTCTTGTAATCTGTTGGTCTTGTGTTATAGGCTTTGGTAACTATGTCTCCAGACCAGCGGAAGGACTCTGTTAGTTTATCACAGCTAAACATGATGGACAGTGAGGAGAAAGTGAAGCCCTATACTTTGGAAGAGTTTTCCTTTGATCACTTCAGGTACATTAAAAACACAATTTTTCTAGTAGCGTTTCTGTTGGCTCCATTTTTAAATATCCAGCTCTCAAAAGGACGAGCACATGCTTTGCGAGTCTCCTGAGTGCAGACCGGAAATGATATAGACAGAAATTATTAATAAATGATCAGGTACTTTTACCAGATCCTTTTAAAAGAATTTAAGAAGGCAGGTTTTTTTTTTTTTTTGCTAATTTAAAAGGTTTGCCTGATGTGACATGCCCAGATGTGTACCACTACCTTGTGTTATCCCAGCACGTGGCGAGGAAGAGTCACATGACTGACGGGGCGTGCAAAGTTCAGAGACACAGATGCAACGCGAGGCAACCCAAATGTGCTTTAATTACACATAAGCGCATTAAACACACCCAAACACTACTCCTGTAAACCAAAGTCTCTGTGATGGCTCTTGCTCCATGGTCCTCTCTACTGGCCTTCCCTTCTTAGCCAGGAGGCTCGTGCCCTCGCTCCATGGTCCTCTCTACTGGCATTTCCTTCTTAGCCAGGAGGCTCGCGCCCTTGCTCTCATACTGGCGAGAGACTTGCTTTTTAAGCTACTGGGAACTGGCTCCCAGCATGAAAAGGCAAGCGAAACAGCGACTATTGTGTTTACACTAGAGGCAGTGAAACCATACCGCAGTTTGGAGGCATACAATTACTTTCATATTGGAAAGGTTGGGAATATCCATTCCTGTAGTGTAGAGGGCGTCAGTAGCAGCTCGTATTGACCTCGTATTGCTTTTTGCATGTTTGTCACTCTCAAGTTTGGGTGAAGTCTGCAGTCATGGCTAGTTTCCATTGTTTTGAATGCTGTTTAGCGCCGAACGTCATTTCCTATGCTCATGAATATTCATTTAAAACGGTCCACAATAGACACAGAACAACGCACATCTGACAGTTACAGAACACCTGGACATATAAAGGAGGATGTGGGACGAGGGCGGAGACAGCACACATAGTAGATGTAAATAGAGAGATATAAACTGAAGACAGGGCAGACACCAGGGCAAGGCAGGCTATTGCTTACAGGTTCTCTTGTGCCCTCCAGTGTCAAAAGATTATCCAGCACCTACATTTAGGAAATCATTTTTTTTACCCATAATAATAGTCTATAACCTTTTTAGTTGCTATATAGAATTATTTTAAAATATTCTATTAACCCCTTAAAAAGCCTATGGCTCACTAAAAGTGTTATAATTACAAACTTCTATTAACAACCTCCATAAGCTATTTCTGACTGATAAAGATTTAACAACAGGGGTAGCAATCCAATTCACATCAGGTCTCTGGTAACATATCAGAAAATATTGTTTGAGGAAGTTTAAGTACCTTCTTTATTTTGACTCCTCAATAGATTGTACTTAAAAAATTTTAAATAAAGACACTTCGCTGTAAAACTGCTTAAAATTACATTTTCTGTCCAACATGTCATCTACAACAGCTGTTAAACCTTCTGGCTGCAGAAACCTAGCACAACAGTGACGCATTTTTGACCTTGTGTGTTCCTTAGTGTTCTTAGTGTTAAGGGATTAAGAACCATATATGAAAAGGTTTAGGTTTACCGGAATCACTGAAGCACTTAATCACAAAAAGAACACAGTTTTAATCTGTTAAAACATGCAGTTTAGGATGATATGACAAAGGAGCAATGGCAATGTTATTTTCCAGAGACTTGTGGCTTGTGGCTCTGATGTGGTTTTTATGCAGTCAATAACAGAGCATTTGCAACTTGCCTCCCAGGATCATTAAAACCTGCCATGTTTTTATGTGGATCGATCTTATGATTTATGAATTCTGCAATGCAGTGACAATACAATCATACGCTCATACTCTTTTTCTGTAACTCTTTGTGTGTATTGGTGTATCCCCTCTGTCTCCAGACCTCCTCCTAAGAGCACTCTGAGCCGTGTGATGATTACTAAAGGCAGGGGAAAGGATAAGATGTGGTGCTGCTCCAGAGAACCTCTCAAGCAGCCTCTGCTGAAGAAGGTCCTTAACCATGAAGAGCTCTGTCAGGACGCCTGCTTGGCCTTCATAGATATCCTTCAAATGCAAATTGTACTGCTCTAGTTCTGTATCATCGACTTTTTTACATCAGCTGTGGGTTTTGTGCATCTGTATTTCTGCTCCTTGACTCTTATGCTGCACCTATCTTGAAGTATATGGGTGACTACCCGTCCAAGAGAACTCGCTCAGTGAATGAACTGACTGATCAGATCTTCGAGGGAGCTCTGAAGGCTGAACCACTGAAGGACGAGATCTTCTGCCAGATCATGAAGCAACTCACTGAAAACCATGTGAAGTAAGTCACTTCCTTAGAGGATCTTCATATTCAGTCTTTAAAAAGTGGCTCTTTGATCAATACCTGAATAGCACACACACACACACACACACACAATCAGAATTTGACCTCTAAAGAACTGTTTGTAAGATGTTTTATTCATGGAACCAAGTTCCCAAGTTCCATGTATTTCATGGAATCATGCAACATTTTTTTATTATTCCAGTTTTACCTTAAATAAAGTCAATCAGCCAGATACAGTATGTTTGGTGCACAAAGTACCAAGTGTTGCTTTGTAGTAAACAGCTAACTTTGGGATCACTTGGATGGTCTATTGCAGAAGCCACGTTGCTGCTCACCTGACATTTGACTGAATATTTATTAAATGCAAATGAACTTGGAAGTTGATTGTAAATGACTGTCTACTGAATATATATCCCTGCACCTTAACCTAAACCTAAAATCTAATCCTAATCCTAATCCTAAAGAGTAAGGTTGAGGTTAGGCTTAAGGTTAGGTTAAGTTACATTCAGTAGACAATCATTTACATTCAGCTTACAGTTACGTTGCATTTAAGAGAGATTTAGTTGAATGTCAGGTGAGCATATACAAGGCATCTGCAATGGAGTCAAATATTAATGGAACTTCTAGCACTTCTAGCACTTTTACAACTCATATTATTTGTAATCTTTTTTTTGTAATCTTAAATTGTTTGCTTCTTATATTTCTATAATTCTATATTTTCATATTTTTATATTTATATACTTAAATTTAACTTAAATGTAACTCTTTATTTCATTAAGTTAAGGTTTAGTTTAAGTTTAAATTTAGATCTTTATTGAATAGCTTTGATGTGGGCAGACTGTCAAAAAAGCATTTCACTGCAAGTTACACTGTGTATTACTATGTATGTGACAAATAAAATTTGATTTGATTTGATTTTAATCATGCCCTATTGTTTTAACTGCTTAAATGCTAATATCCTACCGGACCTAGAAAACCTAAAATGGTACAAATAAAACAAAAATAATAATATTCCCTATTTTTCATCATTGTCCTCATTGTGACTACCCCTGCACATTTTTACATTTCACAGAATGTCTAATGTATACCAGATTGACTTTACTTTGTTTTATATGTGCAGATTCAGTGAGGAGAAGGGCTGGGAGCTGCTGTGGCTCTGCACTGGCCTCTTCCCCCCCAGTAACAACCTCCTGCCTCATGTGCAGAAGTTTCTGCAGTCCAGGAAGCACCATCCGTTGGCCCCAGACTGCATGCAGAGACTGCAGAAAGCCTTGAGGTAACGAAGTCAAAATAACACGTTCAACCACAGGAATCGCAACATCCTGTGCACTGACCTTTTCTGTTGTGTTCTGTTAGAAACGGCTCTAGAAAGTATCCTCCTCACCTGGTGGAAGTGGAAGCCATCCAGCACAAGACCACACAGATCTTTCACAAAGTTTACTTCCCTGACGACACAGATGAGGTGAGGTTTCTGATACTTTTACTGTAAAAGATAACGATAATGAAAATGTTTTGCCGGAGTGATGCCGTGGAAGAACCATGAATGGTTTATCAAAGACCATAGCAATGGATAAGTTAAATAAGCATGAAGATTTCAGAAGCCATTTTTAAATTTCAAAACCCATGTATGTATGATATATTTACAGTCAAAATATACTGTGACTTAAGCTGTGTCACTAAAGATGTGGGGCTATGATGAATTATTCAAATATAGATATACATATATATTGCTTGCAGTCATACCAAAACCTTATATCCCAAAAAAGGCCATTTTTATTAGGATTTATTAGGAAGTAATTTTGGAGCATTTCTATTGGTCCATTCATAATTATCATCATCAACAATTGACACAGTATAAAGATCAACTGTAACAGTATGGCTTTGGAGCTCCTCACATTAGTTGTTTTTCCCAAACCATAACTACACTCTAAAAAAGTCCAAAAGTTTGTGGACACCCCATCTAAAGAATGCATTCATATATTTTTATATTACACCCATTGCTGACACAGATGTGCAAATGCACACACACAACTGACCTCAACATCCTGACCTCACTAACACTATTGTTACTGAATGCAAGCAAATCCTCACAGCAATGCTCCGAAGTCTAGCAGAAGGTCTTCAATGGACAGTGGAGACAGTTACTCCAATGAAAGCAGAATAAACTCTTTTTAATAACAGTATTTTCAGAAGAAACAGTGAATGAGCAGGCGTCCCATATAGTGTATAATACTGTCTATTGCATTGCTGTTTGAGTAACTTTTCTTGGCTGTAGTGAAATGTGCTTTTGGTACTGTTATTGGTGGAATTGACGCCTCAGGAAGCAGGAACGATGTCCTGTGATGCCCTGCCCTCATTAGAATTCCGAACCAATTTTAGCTGCAGAGTTATAGAGTGGGGCTGTTTGCACTGGGCACAATGGCACATTCTCAAGAGTTTCAGCAGGAGTGATTAAAGCCGAATGTGAATCCACAGTCCTTTAGGTAAACAGTGTATAATGTATACTGTGTTCCTTTTATTAATCAGCTCAGTGTGAAATGTTATGCTGCAGTATTCATCAGATACAGAATCACTCTTTTTTGCCTTTATATAATCTATTTTCTCATTTAAAAAACGATCAAATATTTAGCCAAAACTCACTTGCGCCCAAACCCGTTCAAAGCTAACATGCTTGAGATATAAGCTTGACCTCTCCTTGTATTTCCCCTGACAGCTGTCTGATAAAGTGCCTATCTAAAGTCGATCTTCTTTTTCAGGCTTTTGAAGTGGAGTCAAGCACAAAGGCCAAAGACTTCTGTCTGAACATTTCTGGCAGAATGCTGCTCAAATCATCTGAGGGCTTCAGTCTGTTTGTCAAGATTTCTGACAAGGTAGAGCAAACCTGCAGTGGAACAGTAATCTCAGTGGCAAAGATATTAAGATAGCCGTAGAAGAGACGTCTTTAGGAGTTTGTGACCTGCTGATATGGTATAAATGAACATTTGGGACCAACAGAGTTTCATTTAAAAAGCATGACTGAAAGGCTCATTTTAAGGAGTCGGACATGGGATAGAGATAGAGGTTCATAATTCATCTTCAGTTTTATAGCCATTACACAGAGAACGCAGAACATCCAATTATATTCTGTTGTTTTATTATAGTTATTTGTTTTGATAATGAAAAAAGTTGGATAATGGAAAAGTTCAAACCACAGAACAAGAATTGTATGCAGGGGCAATGAAATCTATAGTCTGACACGTTAGAAATGCTTGTTCTAATAGCATGTGCATCATTAAAGCATCAGTATCTGATATTTGGCAGCAATTCTATCAGAGATATCATCACAATCTCTTACAAATAAGCATTCAAACATTACACACTCCTAGTGCCTCCTGTAGGCCCTAATCAACTGCTGGAGTCAGAGACAGCACAATTGGCCATGCGCTCTCCCCTCATCACGACGTTGGCCAGCACAGGTGTCTGTCAACTAGTGTGGCAGAGTTGAGGACCAAGTGCTTTTCTCAGAGTGTGTCGGCTGCCTAGCAATGCCGCATCAGCAGCAGTTCGGAAAAAGGTAGTGGCTGTCTTTGCATGTATCTGAAGAGAAATGTGTTAAGTACTTACCCTCCTAGTGTCTGGAGCATTGCTAGTGCTGGTTGAAGCTACAAACTGGTGGGTTAAAAAGGGGGGAAAATTCTACAGAAAAAATAATTTAAAAAGTATGCTAACATTAATTGTAATGCTGATTCATCCAATACACTTTTTTCTCTCAGGTCATCAGTGTGCCAGATGGAGATTTCTTTTTTGACTTTGTAAGACACCTCACTGACTGGATCAAAAAAGCCAGACCTGTAAAGGATGGTAATGATGTTTGTTATTCATTTTATATGTAATGTTGAGTATCTTCTTAAAAGAATGGTATTAAGACTATAGGTGCTGTTTATTTCCAAGGTATAGTGCCTTCGCTGACGTATCAGGTGTATTTCATGAAGAAACTGTGGACCAATACTGTGCCAGGCAAAGACTCAATGGCTGACTCCATCTTTCACTACTACCAGGTGAAAAAGAAGCTTCAGTAGATTGTGGTTAGATCAATATTTATTAGAAAAATATCCCTAATCTTTATTTTCTTTCTGTCTCCTGTACTTAATATGTAATATGTAAGCTGTGCTCAGTGAATTAGGTTTAAATGATAATATGCTGCTTCATTTTACCGCCTGCTTCAGGAGCTTCCTAAATACCTGCGTGGTTACCACAAGTGCACTCGGGAGGAGGTCTTCCAGCTGGCAGCTCTGATTTACCGAGTGAAGTTTGAGGAGGACAAATCCGAGTTCATCAACATCTCCAAGATACTGAAAGAGCTGGTCCCTCAAGATCAGGTCAGACAGCTCTCGTCTGATGACTGGAAACGGGTGAGTGAGATAGAGCACTGCTGTGAATATGAACTAAATATGAATATCCCAGCTAGGAAAATGATGTCCTTAGCACGTTCTCAGACTGGCTTTAAAAGTGGTTAGTATGTTATTTTGCTATTTTTAGATGATGAATAGACTATACATTTTCTAATGTTCTCACAATTTTCCAAGAAAGTTCTCATGCTAAACATTTAAAGAACAATCATTTTGTCCATAGGTGGACATTTCTTCCATTTGTATTTGTATGTCTCCCTCCTTCACTTACTTCCATTCATACTAAGGCTACATTCACATTACAAGCCTTATTAATCAATCCCGATTTTTTGCTCAGATCTGATTTGGCTTTCTTGAAGGTTCACATTTATAAATGTAAGTGACCTGAATAGGTCTGTAATGTGAACGAATCAGACCCTGAAACGTCACGCATTGATACAGTTATGTGCATTGCCTCCGCCACCTGCTGGCCCTGGCTGATGACGACAATTTACATTCATGTTGAATACCCAAAACAGATATGTATCCGATCTAGGACCACATATGCCTTAATGTCTTTGCCTTAATGTGACACAGATCTGACTTTTTCTTGACATGTCAAATCCAATCTCAAATCAGATGTTAGTCACTTTCATATGTGGTCCTTGATTTAATACATTTCCAATTCATGGGTCATTTTTATTAATGTGAACCCTCAGGATAGCCAAATCTGATCTGAGCAGGACAATCAGAATTGATTAGTGATGTTTATAATGTGAACATAGTTGAATCTTATTTGAAAAGATCAGATTTGTTATGACAAAATCAGATCTGTCATATTAAGGCAAAAAAGAAATTGTCATTTGAGTCACTTCAGCCTGGTAATGTGAACATAGCCTAAAATCTACACCTGTTTTTTTCAAAAGTTAGACAACTTATATGAAGCTTCAGCTACACCATTAACTTAGCCATATGATGTGTATGTAACTGCTGGTTTCTTTTAGAAAATATGTCAGCTGCTCTGTAGCAGGCTAATTCTTAAAATGCTTGTTCTCAACATCGGTTTCTCTCTACATTCAGAATCAAAAATCTTTGTAGAATATCTGAATTCTGTACATCTTGTGCGTTCGTTCCTAAGGATTGGTTCCTACAGGAGGAATTGTATTTTAAAATATATACCAGAATTATGGGAATTACGTGACCCATCTCTTTCGTTACAGTCTATTGTGGCCTGCTTCAACAAGCATGCAGGGAAAACTCAAGAAGAGGCCAAACTCATGTTCCTGAAGATTGTTTACAAGTGGCCCACTTTTGGATCAGCCTTTTTTGAAGTCAAAGTAAGTAAACCACTCATTTCTAATACTGTTTCATCATCAGTTGCACATGCACATGTATGTTTTCTTTCCCACAGATATGCAATTATTTTTAATAGCATTAATACTTGGTGATACTTCAGTAAAAGGCTGAAGTGACATCTTCACTAGGTTGTGATGACACCTTTTATATCATGCTTCTTTGTTACAGCAAGCCACAGATCCAAATTTCCCAGAGGTTCTGCTGATAGCCATCAACAAGCACGGCGTCAGTCTTATCGACCCAAAAACAAAGGTATGACTTCAAAGAATCGCGATGGATTGATGTGCTCATGCCTTTTAATCTGATATTCACTCAGCGCTCCTCTCTGTAGGATATCTTGATGACGCATCCTTTCACCAAAATCTCCAACTGGAGCAGTGGGAACACCTATTTCCACATCACAATCGGCAACCTGGTGAGAGGCAGCAAATTGCTCTGCGAGACATCACTGGTGAGTCATACAGAGATTCACAGCACACTCACAGTTTACACACATGTACAACAGTGGAGTACAGACCACGGTCACACCTGGCATGGGCTGCACTACTCTAGTACACAATGACCGAACAGAATAATAATACGCGTGGACTGATTTGATTTTCCTTGCTTGATCACAGGGCTACAAAATGGATGATCTCCTCACCTCTTACATCAGTCAGATGTTGACTACAATGACAAAACAGCGCAGTTCTCGTGGACAGAGCAAGTGATGCAGCAGTACGAAGACCAAGACTGTTGGTTATGCACTGCCTTGCACTACAAATACATACGTTCTGCTGACTGAACAAATGACCAGCCTTTTTCTGTCAAATCTATTACATTAAACCACAAACTTTTTTTTTACATAATTGCTCTTTTTACGTCCAATCAGAGCCTTAATTTTAAAGTGCAAGTTCCTCAGCTCTAGCTTCATACTTTAAATACTTTGGTGGGTTTATGAGCTACATTACAACAATCAAGCCACTGAGGATGCATTTTAGAAACTGCTGCTTGAGGATCAATGAAACACATCTCTTTTTTATAGGCTCAGTGTCCCAACTTGCACACCATGATTTTAAAAGCATAATTAGCTGATGTATTTTAAAGTCAGGTAAGGCATAGTTCAGCCCTGTCATTAGTGCCTTTTAGTGGTATCTACTTACACTTACTTTCTCTAATGCAGGTGACAACAGGTGACTGACAGAGACAAAATTTCATCAAGTATCACACATTACATTTTATTTTCCAGCACATAAACTAGTGTTAGTACTTTGTCATTTGGTTGCACCCATTGCAATCCATAAGGGTTCCCAAACCATGGCTCAGTATAAAGTTCAGGACTCTAGGCCAGTGTGTTGTGCAGCTGCATACCTCTGATGTCCTACTTGATTCTTTTACCATGAATGTTACCTTTCCTTTTAAGATACAGGATCAGATAGATATATTTGAATTTGAGAGAGGTTTGAAGAGCGGCTCAAATTCCTTTACCGTATGATGGACCAAGTATTACATAGCTGTGTACTGAAGTATTTGTGAAGAAGACAGTTATTTTATAACTCATCTATGCATAAATGACTCAAATCAAGCTAGTGTATAACTGAATCTTTTTAGACTTTGTTCAATTTATTTATTCAGTTTACTGTAAGAAAGCACTTGATTATTGACTGTAGTTTTAAAAGAGGACACTTGAACTGTACACTCCATTGTAATTTTCTAATGATGAAGGCTGCTGTTTTATAAAGAGAAATAAAACTGGAAAATGGGACGTGTGGGACTTTGTTCTGTGTATGACTAAGTGCAATACATTTCAGAGAGATATTAATGAGAGATACAGTGGAAGTGAAGTATGTTTCCTAATAGGGATGCACCTTTTTGAAAGATTTTCAAATATCTGTCGATACATAGTACTGATACCAACTCTGACTGAATACTTGATAGATAGCTATAAATCCTGGTATATATAATGATCCACATTTTATAGGTTGACTTTATTTCTTTTTTTTAACATCACAAAAATCAGTAAGCTTCATGGTAGTGGTGCTCTCTATTGTCGGCTTTTGTTAAATATTTATTTGAATATTTGATCAGCATTTTTATACAACCTACACACCTGTTATAAAAATGGGGGGGGGGGGGTTAAATAAAAAGTGTTTTGTTTTGAGGACCTGACACTAAGGTCAACCCTTAAGGTCAACCATACACTAGAAGACTTTGAAAAGACTCTGAAAATACTTTTAAAAGACTAAAGTCTGACACGCTCTTACCTGTAAAGACAATTTGTCATTACTCAGATCATTTAGCAAAGACTGAGAATCTTGCAGGGTCACTCTTTCTAAGACTGCAACTAGACTCCTTTAGATGGAATCCCATCATGCTCCTGGTGGACAATTACTAGAAGAGAAACTGTGGAGCAGAAACCGAGGCAGCATTGGCCACAGTTGCCTTAAGTGGGCAGTACTTTGTTCAGGAAAATAAATAAATAAAAATTAAGATGCCACAGAATCGAAACACGACAATGGTTAAATGAAAGGAACAAACTTTCCCAAAAAGGAACAAACTTCCCCAATCAGTGTCACGATGTACTTAACTAAAAAAACATAAATATCAAACTATTCTGAACCTTCTTGGCCAGTAATCAAACATGCATGTGAAGCCCACCATTCAACCCAGAGATGGAAACACAGAAATGAGCCCTACTGAAGTGGTCTGCACATGGCACACCTCTTACCGGTTTGCAGCCACAGGTAGCACAAAAACTGTTGGAGTAGGATGACAAAACTTACCAAGCCTTTAACAAATCTCCTGTAAAACAAAAGTTGAGAGTGCACTGGTAATTTAACACGAGGAAGGTTTTCCAAACAAAAAATATACTGAAGCTGGCATAAGAGAAAATCTGACCCTACCACATCACCAAGCCTCAGCCCAGACAGCATAATGTCAGTGAACTTTCCCTTTCAGCCAGCTTGGATCCTGACTTTAAAGGCTATGCCAGGGCCCTCATTGGTCAGTGGTGCTCATCTAATTCACGAACATCTTTTTGCACTGATGTGTCTATATATAAAGTCTATATAATCAACCTCTCAGTACTCTAAGAAGAAGATATACATGGTTATATACATTGGTACTGCTGGGGGATACAAGAATACAATGGCTCTCCCATAGTATCCATGTGTATAACAACCACACTCATCCCTGCTAAAACAAAGGATTATTCAAAAAGAGAAAGCTATCTCTCTAACCTGTCCTGAACTTAGTGGAGTGTCCATTGTCAGGTATCGTATTTCTGCCTGAGAGCCACTCTGCGCCCCTCCACCTCCAGTAAATCATGATAAAGATATGAAATGTGATTTTAAGGATAAATAGAGAATAGTTTCATACCAGAGGTTGAAATTGGGAACTGCAAATGGATCATACTTCTATTAATAAAGGTTAGAGAATACAGTAGTCGCAGGTACTTACACTAGTCTATTAGTTATAAATAACTGTTTAGGCTCTGAAATAAATATACGTTCATAAATATAAAAGCAAATACATATATTCAGGCCTCAATGTACAGTTCAGTATTTTACATTATATGGAAAGTCTGTAAGCTAAAAAGATGCTTTACATTCACACATGTATAAGCATCTTTTAATTAACAAAATGTGGGTCTTCTGTTAAAAGAACCAGATTAGACACCTTTATTTGCTTCTAATACAGTTTAAGAACATTTAATGAACATCATCTGTGAATTGCATGATGAAAAAGCATGGTGGCCATGGCCAAAAGCCAATCTGTACCAAGAGCCCTTTACGCTTCAAGTACGGCTCGGCTTGACCCACCATCATTTTAGATCCTCGGAAGACAAGCATCCGGGCTTATTTCTGTCCTGGCACCAAAGTGGTGCAATGAACTTCCCCCCTGGATGGCTGAACGGTAGAATTGCTTGCTGTCTTCAAACAGACTGAAGACCCACCCCACGTATTTAGTAGCATCTAAGCTTAGAGGTATCTTTAGGATTCTAGCCGATACAAACTAGCTAAGGGTATTTTCTGAGTGAAGCACTTTTGTAAGTTGCTCTGGAGAAGAATGCTTAAATGCCTTAAATGTCAATGTAAATGACTTTCAGTGACCCCAGGTCATTGTAGACCCACATTATGCTGTATTCCTGTGGTGTCTAGGGGTGGAAAACAGTAAGCCTAAGAAGGTTTGGAACTGACTGTGCTGCACTCAGAGATGTGCACAGACTGACCATAAAGAAAAAGGGTGCCTGAGGACGTGAACAGCACCAGTAATGATATCAGTAAGGATACCCACACTCCAGACCAGAGAGGATAACCAGGGCTTGGTCACCACATACAGGTTTGTGCTGATGTTCACATCAGTGGACTAACTGAAACAGAAGACACCACATAGAAATGGACTAATTAACAAATAAACAGTCAAACACTCAAGCAAACTAGTGCCAGAAAACTCAGAAGCAAGTCTACTTGAGATCACTTAACAACCCAGCTTGGGTTTTGTGATTAAATGGTGTGATGTGATATTCCTTTACTTGTTAGGTAAATTAGCCAAACAGTTCCAGTGGGAAACCATACAAGTGAGTGAGTGAATACGTGAGTTACAAACCAGGTTTATGAGATGTTTTCTATCTAATAACAAGTAAGGAATTAATCTTGTAATTTCTCGTCTGATTTACTACATGTGGAGTATGGGACACTCTGTACGCATTAGACTGCTTAACAAAATCCCGGTAGTGCTGCAAATCCATTGAGTTGAGTCTGACGTTATGGCTTAGGTTGCAGTTACTCCACTGGGGTCTGTCTGTCGGGGGTCTGCTGCAGCTCAGAGTCTGTCTGCTGCCCAAGCTCCAAGGCAGCCACAACACCTGTACCAACACAATTCAACCATTTGAAGACATTATATATATATATATATATATATATATATATATATATATATATATATATATATATATATATAACAGTGACAGTCTTATTGGTCCTCTTTTTAATTTTATTTCATTTTGTTTTATGGAAAGCTTCTTTGCAAATCTTTACAATTCAAATGATCAAATGTATATTAAAAAGAAAAAAAACACGAGAGGGAGTGTGTTATGTGGTTTATACAACAGTTTGGAAAATAATTAAGTAAGACATAAATAAACTGAATCATTAACGTAGCATTTAATATGTGTTAATGTTAGCATTTCCTTCCGCCAAATTGTAGTCCCTGAACAAGCAGCTTGTTGCCTGTCACAGTAACAAACAGTTCCTCCTTCAACTCTCCTTACATAGACCAACAAAGTAAACTTCGTTTCTCACTTACAGTTATTTTTTTGTTATTGAGTATTCTTGTCGTAATCATTTCAGTTTTAATTTAGGACATTCTTGTCCTAAATGCCTTGTAAGGTCAGGTGAGCATTTACGCTACTTATCGGTTTAACAACATTCAGCGGAGTGATACAGTAGAGTATTGCACTGGCTGCATTGTGTGATGGGGTCCTAGCTACCCAGAGTTGGGATTGAAATAGGACTTAATAGTTGTTAAATAGTTTATTATTAGTATGTATATATATATATATATATATATATATATATATATATATATATATATATATAATATGTTTAATCTTTTTCTTAAGTGTGTTATATTAGACTATATTGTGCTAATATACAGAAGTTATGTGCTATTAGACTGTTCAGTATAACAAGTGCTGATTTCGTAAAAGACAGAAAACAAGTTGCCTTGAGAACGAAAGCTGCTTAACAGTGAATCCCTTTGGGTTTTCTAATTACAGAAAGCTCCTTAAGACAACTGATCCCACGTGATGCAAAACATCAGCAAACATTGCTACCTTTTTGTGAAGGTTGTAAACTGTTACATTTAGATAATAACCTTATTAAATAACTTTTAGGGCTTTAATAGAAGTTTGGTTTGGTATCTAGAAGTAACACTGTCATGGTTAGTTCAACAATTTCAAGCCCTCGCAGACCGCTCACTTCCCCTAGCTAGGGTGCCTCCACGGCCAGCTCGGTTAGGCCTGATAAAGCAGCGTAAGCAGTTCGAAATGATGCCTTTCATATCACCAGACATATAAAGTGCGACAACTCGACAAATCATTGAGCTGCACCTGTTGCAAACTGTCTCAACGACGGTCAGTTTGAGGGGACGTCTGTAGGGAGGGAGCACACAGGGGGCGTGATGGGACGGACCCAATCGCGTACGTTACTCCACGCGCTTTAAAGATGGCAGCGCCAGTGAGTGAGGGAAGTAGCTAATGTATGTTTGAGCTCCAGTGACACTCTTATCTAGCTACGTTTGAAATGTAGTAGCTGTGTCGGGTCTCTCTGAAGGCTCGTCCTTTTGTCGATATAAGTTGTACCAGGACATTTAGAAGAAGATGTGAGGAAGCCCTCGGGTTAGAGGGAGACGCGGAGTTTCTAGCTAGCGGAAGGCTGCAGCCCGAGGTGGCTAGCTAGCATTAGTGTCGGACGCGGTGGCAGCTAGCTAGCTAGCTTCAGCTAACCAGCGTGACCTTCCACACCTACATACAGTGTGCTGTGTATCCTACAGTCCACACCTGCTTCTGCCACTGCAACCTAGTTTCTACCCACGCCTGTATCATTATCTGAGACGAAATTTAAGAATAGCTGCGTTGCTTTTAAAAATAGCTCCGCTAGCTATAGATATTAGATAGCTAGCTGCTACAGGAACTTACTGGCCATGAATATAGCTAGAGATAACTCTTAGCAAACGCAGCTAACCTTAAGAGACCTTATCTGACAGGTTGCTGTCCGTCACATTTTAATAAGCACTTCCAACTGTTGAATTGATGTAGCTAGCTAGAGATAAATGATATGCAGATAATTCGTCGAGGCGGTTGTGGAAGTGTCTAGCTAGCTAAATAAGCCAGCAAACTTGGCTATAGCTACTTGGGAAAGTTAGTTAGTTAGTTAGTTAGCTAGCTAGCTATCTGTGATCGCAGTCTTGCACTTGGTTTAATGGACTTTAAGTTATAAGACGTTTATCGTATTTAGCTAGTGCCAAAGGGGGTTTTCTGTGTAGTTTATATTTTTATAGAACACCGAAACAGGAGCCTTTGCTGCTTCTGTACTTCTCTGGCTGCCATGAATTGAGGAGGCCAGCTTTGGCATTTCCCCCTCTTTTCCAAACCAGGCTTGCGTGGGTTAGTCTAGCAGCATCTGGACGCGACGAGCTCCAACCCTCGAATGACAAACACCAAAGGGCTCTTACGGCTCCCCCATCAGCTGCTGGTTTTCTCTTCTTTAGTCAGTTGCGTGTTTTTGTGAGTAGAATGACATCCCGAGCTTTGCGGATCTTTCTTGGCTATGGAAATCCAGTTGTTGCGGTTTTCAGTGGGAGCTATTGTAGTCGCCTATATTTTCATCAGACAGCTGTGTGTAAAGGTGCCAGACAGGCTGGATCCGGCTTCAAACCGTCAAAAGTTGCAGTTGTGACAAAAACCACGAGGTATGAATTCGAGCAACAGAGATATCTCTATGCAGGACTGTCAGAAGAGGATCTTAAACAGCTGGTAAGAAAACGCACCTTTTATTTGAATGGGAGAGAGAAACCAGTGAATAATGAAAGATCCATACTAATAAAAGGTCTATTCATATGTAATATTGGTTGTATTGTTGTGTTGGGATTATCTGATGAGAAATAGCTAATGTTTGGTGTGGTCTAAACCAGGCTAAGGCTAAACAAACAATGAGAGCTTTATACCTAACCTTGTAAGAAGGTGTGGCCTGCCAAGATACTTAACTATGAACCAGACTTTCCAGTCTGTAATCGTTGCGCTTAGTAGTGTTGTATTGTTAGTCTGTATGTCTGTCTATCTAAAAAAAAATTCCCCTTTTTTTAAAAAAAAAAATCTATTTCATTAAAATTTTCATTTAATTTGATTTGCACTCTGCTCTGTGTGTTTTGTACTGTGCTTCTTTTTGCATTTCTGTCGGATGTAAACTGCATGCATTTGCCTTACAATGACAATCTTGAATCTAACAGTTTACTGGTCTTTTTCCTTTCCTGTATTGCTAGCTTGCCTTGAAAGGATCCAGCTACAGTGGGCTTTTGGAGAGACACAACATACACACCCATAATGTTAGACAGATTGTGGACAATCTGCAGTAAGTGATGCATGTTGTGATGCATAAACACATGTTGATATTTATAAACATGCAGACAGTGCAAGTGTTCGCTGTTTTAGGATAGATTTGTTAAGTGATTGAATTGGATTGATCCTTTGTTTTCTTTCTAATATTTAACCCAACATTTTTGCTGATATTGGCTGGATTCCATTATGTATAAATCTCTAATAGTTGTCACTATTCTCTGAGTGTTCATTTAGATATAGTTACTGTCATGCAAAAAATATATCTCCATTTGTCTTCTGTCAAAAGTTAATGTTGGACCAATAGAAATGCTCATTGAAGGTGAATCAAGGCGAATGTTCCACAAATTCATAATTCTTAATGGCCTGTTCTCTTTTCCTTAGAAAAGAAGGGGTTGAGGTCCGTGTTGTTAAAAGAGGGGCGTATGACGAAGACACCGTCAGATGGGCAGATGCCATTGTATCTGCTGGGGGTTAGTTGTATGCTTGTCACGCTGAAGTCATTTTAGCAAACAGTATGTTCAAATTGCTCTACATGCTGATCTGGCTGCTTGTTTGCTTTGCACCAGCTAAAGTCCAGAGAACTCCAGCCACTTTGATGTGTTCTCCCTTTTGGATTTTTAGGTGATGGCACTATGCTATTAGTTGCCAGTAAAGTGTTTGATAAGAACAAACCTGTAATAGGAGTCAATACTGACCCAGAAAGGTAAAAAAAGAAGCAGGACATCAGCACGTTCACACACATTACATTAGGTTGTTTGTCCCCCAAATGATTGTTCTCTTTTTCTTCTTTTGGGAAAAGGTCAGAGGGTCATTTGTGCTTACCTGTGCACTACACACATGCATTCTCTGAAGCATTAAATAAACTCAGGAAGGGGGACTTCAGGTGGGTCTCTTATTGTACACTATATTGTCAGTGGTAGTTTTCTGTGCTGATGGTAGGAAGGAGTTTTGTTCTCAAAGTTGGTAATGTCTTTACACTGCCCTCTAGAGCACAAACCTGCAGGCTGAATTTAGTTCTCCAGAACAGTTTGTTATAAATAACTTTTAATTATGTCTCTGTATGTCCTCTTCCTTCCTCTCTTTCCACCAGGTGGCAGTGGCGCCAGCGGATCCGGATGCACTTGGAGGGCACCGGAATTAATCCCACTCCAGTGGATTTGCACGAGCAGCAGCTGAGTTTAGAGCAGCACAACAAGGCTCACCGCAGCACCACAGAGTCCCAGCGCAGTATGGCTCTTGTTTCAACCTTTTTATCTTTGTTTTTCTGTTTTGTTTTGTTTTTTTCCTTTCATTTTTACCAGGCATGGCATTTATATTTTTACCATGACATTGTTATAGCTTTACCATATATTCTTATACCAAGTAAAAGAATGGGCTTGAAATTTGATGTTAGTAAAGGCATCAGTAACCTGGATTGAGACCCTTACTTATATTGAATACAAATATCCAATGCTGATCTGGACTGATTTAATGCCGTTCAAATAGCTCTGAAAAGGACAACATGGATCGATGAGAACTTATCTTAGATAATTGCTTTTATTCTGAGATGTTTGATAAATATGGGCCCTGTTTTTAAGTGGTATGATGGTGTTTCTAATGGGTGTACTGCTTACATTTGTAAAAAGGTATGTGTACTTGAGATACCTTGCTATTGTATAGTTACCAAAAATGGTAAGTAGATTGATCCATTTATTAACAAGAATGTTTTCAGACCAAAAATTACACAACTCCTGGCAAAACTCCCATGTTGCACGTTTGACTACCTCTCAGTCTGAGTCTTTTTTGTTTTCTTTTAAATTAAAGCCACCACTCTGCACTTTACCCCCATAGTCATTGTCAAAAGGGTTCAAATCCAGAGAGACAAAAGAACAAAAAAATGTGCCTGACACTCGTTGCACTGACCTGAAAAGTGCTAAGGTAACATGTTGTTTTGGTGACAGGTACAACACACAATGGCTACACAACACCACACCTACTGCCAGTCAGAGGACTCAATGAAATCTTCATTGGAGAGTCGCTCTCCTCCAGGTATCTGCTTGCCTACCATGCCGTCTTATTGTTTTTTGTTTGCCTGCCATACGTTTGTCCATTAAGCATGTTGTAATCTCATCAGTCCGTCTTCCTCACGCCACGCATCCGTGCCCTTCTCCCCTTACTTGTCGATCTCTGTCTGCCACAGGGTGAAGTATAAATCCTTCAAACCCCATCTTACCCTCTCGCTCCATAGGGCTTCCTACTATGAGATTTCCATTGATGATGGCCCGTGGGAGAAGCAGAAGAGTTCGGGACTCAGTATCTGCACTGGAACCGGATCCAAAGCCTGGTAGATTGCCTTTTAATTACGCTTGTCTTAAAGAGTTCTTATATATTCTGCTAGCTAATATGAATGTGTTTTTCATTGTGACATGCAGGTCTTATAATATTAATAAACTGGTGGAGCAGGCTGTGGAGGATGTCCTTAGAATAGGTATGAACAGAATGCAAATCAGCTAACTAGCTAGTCTGGATGATGGTTGGTCATAGTGTTTGTAATCAGGGTTTGGTAACGCCTTCACAAAACTGAAGTGGTGTGTGGCTGGTTTTGTTAAATGCATGGTCATCAACCCTAAGGTCCTTTTTAGGCTTTGTTCACACGGCAGGTAAAAGTTGTTATTGATGTGTTATGAGTTGCAGTGCAAACAGCAAAAAAAAAACACTGTGACTTTCAGTTCCATTTTGAGACAGTTTCATATGTGGTACCGAAATCCGATAAGTGGCATTGCGACTCAGCCTAAACAGTCAGCTCAGAATTCATGTGACTTTTACGTCAATCCAACTCTGCGTTTTTTGAGAAAGAGAAGTGGGTGCTTGCGGTGTGAGATGTTTTCATTCGTGGAATAGCGTCCCAGTATAAGTGCTAATAAATATTTAGTGTGATGTCTGCTTTGTATTTAAATGAGTTTCTAAAGAAATTGCAGAACATCAAAAGAATTTAAAAGCTTTACAGCAAAATAGAATGCATTCTCTGTGATAAGCGCAGCATCTGTAATGCTGGTGAAACCGAAATCTCCCGTGAAGCATGCGCTCTTTTGTGTGTGTGTGCAAGTTTAGTAATGTGAACTGTTCTGATTTGGGTAACTTTATCTGCTGTCTGAACGTAGCCTTAGAGGCTTATGAGCTTCCATTCTCTTTGAGAAAGTGTACCTAGAATAAATGATGTTTAAACACTGCAGTTAATACATGAGAGTAATTAAAATTATATTGTTGCATAGGTAAAGCCAAAACGGGTTTGGATTTTCCACTGAACCAGGAGGTCATTGAGAGTGGTAAATGCAACGTAATCTCTTTCCTTTCTGAGTGTGAATCTTTTGTTTGGTTTATGATCTGACTATATAGTACTAAAGTCTTGTAATTGCCATCTTTTTTTCTGATGTGTTTAGTGACCAAGGCATACAATGAGTCTCTTATCTTCAGTCCAGAAGAGAACAGAGTTTTCTTCAGTGTCCGAGAGCCCATTGTCAACAGAGTATTTTCCAATAGTCGCCAAAGAGGTTTTGCAAGCAAGTGAGTATGACACTTTCTTACAGAAATTTCATCCCAGGTCTTCTGGGATCAGTATTAGGAAACACTGTGATCTAGCACAGTGTTTCCCAACTCTGGTCGTGGAGGCACTGCACATTTTAGTGTTTTCTCTGCTGTCAATAAATCTGATTCAACTCTTTTTCTAATTAAGCTCAGCCCTCACTGTGAATGTTAGGGTGTTTTCACCCCTGTAGTTTGTTTGTTCTGGTCCAAATCAAACTTGGAGTGTTTTTACAGTGACCAGATTATTAAGGCTGTCAAAACCAGTTGTTTTAACATCCCTGTTTTACTTTAAGGGTATGTGTCCGCTCAAGGTGCTGGGACGCTTGCATGGTGGTAGATGGAGGAACGTCCTTTGAGTTTAATGATGGTGCTATTGCAACCATCAGCTTACACGAGGAAGACCTACTAAGAACAATTATTCTTGACGACTGAACGAATGGTTACTGACTCAGAGCATTATTTCTACTGTACTGTACCGAAGTCGCTTATCTTTCAAGACTGGATTGGAGCGGAACACACAAGGTCAAAAATGCGTCACTGTTGTGCTAGGTTTCTGCAGCCAGAAGGTTTAACAGCTGTTGTAGATGACATGTTGGACAGAAAATGTAATTTTAAGCAGTTTTACAGCGACAGTAAGAAGTGTCTTTATTTCAAATTTTTTTAAGTACAATCCATTGAGGAGTCAAAATAAAGAAGGTACTTAAACTTCCTCAAACAATATTTTCTGATATGTTACCCGAGACCTGATGTGAATTGGATTGCTTATCAGCTACCCCTGTTGTTAAATCATTTTCAGTCAGAAATAGCCTATGGAGGTGGACTGTTGCAATACTTTCGTCTGCTACAAGGAACCCCAATTAGACCCTACACAAAGCAAAAACTAGATAAAAAAAAGTCACTTTAAAGTATAAATCCTACTTTGTACTGAGCACTTACTCAAGGTTATCGCATGCTGTGCCAAGCTCTTGAAACGACTGGAGACATTCATCTAAGACTTGTTCGTCAGTGGTCATACACAAAAATACTTATGTATGATGCAAGATGTACAAATGTTCTGTTGGCAGGTCCAGGGATTATAGAGTGGCACAGTTCACAATGATCATGCCAAATGTACTTTGTTTAGAGAGAACAAAACACTGGACTGTCCAATTGTGCTTCTGCTTTCATCATTAAAAAGATCAATTTATATTTTGTAATCTACTTTTTTCTGGTTTAATCAGACTACAGAATAGTTTCAACAGGTCACATTAGATCACACATTTTATTATAGCAATTATACACTGTGAATGTAGCCCATCTTGAATGTAAAAACACAAAATAAATGAGTAAATAAAAGCAGAATATTTATTTAAAATCAGTGAACATGTAAATATTCACAAATACACTATATATCTGAGTTCTCAATAGAGAAGTCATTCATTCAAGTTTGTTTGCAATAGGTCAGAGTAGTACCAAAGTTCAAGATTTCAGGCATTTTGGTCACAAAGAAATACTTCAATGTCCAGAAAATGTGATTTATTAAAAATAAAGCTGCCAAATGTTTCCAAATGAGAGTTAAAGGCAGTAGTTTGGCAGCCGAGCAAATGCGTAGACTTGACCTTTTTTAATGCATTGGTAATATGAATATTAAAAACTACTTGATATGCAACGTTTGCCTATGAACAATACATTTCTGCATTAACCAGAACACTGCAACTTGTAACTGGTTTTCCAGGATTACCAACTCTGAAAAATTTGTCCTCACTGATCCACAAGGTGTTCCCAGGTAATAAATGGTGTATATTCCCTTTGTCATTATATTGTTTCCGCATTACAGCGTAATGTGCACAGAACAGTTTCCATAATGAGAACATACCCATGTCTCTGATTGTCGGGACAAACCTTTCAAACCTGACCCATACGCATGCTAATGTTCATTAAAGACACCCATTTTGCTGCTTGAGAAACATTAAAGTATTCATGTGTACAAACATGACCCAATAATGTCCATTATGGCTTTATGATGTGACAGCATTAGCAAATCATAATTAAAAATGAGGTTCTAAAACAAACAGGAGCAAGACATGAAATCAAACAAGAGTTTAAAACTAATGAACATATCCCTTAAAACTGTTTATACCGTAACTTTCAGTCAACCATTATCAAAGCACTTTAAACCATTATGCATTGTTCACTGAACAGTAAGGCTGGAGCTTTGACGAGGCTTAAACTTTTTTGGCTAAGACATTCTGTTGGCCTGATTAACGTTTCCACTTTTCCTAAAACATCTACACGTAACTTTTTTTTTTATTTTTATTTTTTTAAATGCCACTTCGGGGGGAAAAAAACGTTCCAGTGGACTCCCTTTAAAACGTTACATAACTATCGGCCATTCAAGACATTCTAAAATTCACATCTTATCTCCACTGAATTTCACTCAACTGCCAATGGACTGCAGGTTAGGGTTTGTATACAAGCCGACAGTGCATTCCCCAGAGTGCACGGTCTTTCCTCATAGATGAAGTGGGACGAGCCACGCTAGAGAAAGGCTGACTGTTGATCTGTATATGTGGCAGCCCTTTGCTGAGAATGGGCAAATAGCTGTCCTGTATCAGGCCAAACACTTCCAAGGTCTGCAGCTTTGGAAACTTCTCAAAGTCTCTGTAAGAGAGGGGGGGAAAAAGAAGACATTTAGGGGGGGGAGGGGGGGCAGTTTGCTTAATTATGCCAAATGAGAATTTAGTGCCCTGCTTTAATTCATATATAGGATCTCCACTTTTTGTAGGAAAACATTTTCCTACACAGAAGGAAAATAGTAAGGGTGCAGATACTGGCACTTACACACAGTATCGTCAATTAAGAGCGCAGATACCATGAAACACACACAACATTTATTTGCATACTTAAACCAAATGTTTAAACGACTAGTAAAAGATAGTAAAAATAAATAGTTAGTCATTAAACAGACACTTAATAGAACTTTGTGCATTTACAGCACTTTTTGATTTAGTACTTTTGTCTCGTTTGTGTCGTGAAATCCAAAATTAAGTTTTAGCAGCTTGTTTAAAAGCCACAAATGTTTGAAGTTTAGGACCTTTTTACATAGAGACATGTACCTGAATTAGCACTTTGTTACTAAACTGGAATTATTCTTTTCCACAGCTCTGAAATGTGAATTTTAAACACCAGTTAAAAAGCGGTTTGGTCAAGCTTAGCAAGATTATGCTTCCCTACTTGCACATGTTTCTGCATTTGCCGATGTGAATTTTCCAAACGCGCAGTTTCTTAATCCGTAAATGCTGTTCTATTAATGATCTTATTTGGTACAGAGATGAAAGTGGTATCGGTACATCCCTAATACATACCATACAATGAGCATACTAAAAGCCTCTCTATATCAATTGGTTTTGCAAACATGGTTAGGAGAAACTTTAACACCTAGTACTTTATTACTATATGCAAATCTAATGTAAAGGTTAACACACACTTTCATGTCTTTTTCTGTCAGTCGCTACATCTCCATGTTTTTTTTTTTTTTTTTTTTTTTTTAAGAGCTTTTCCAGTGCTTGGGCAATTTCAAATGTAGCATTTACTGTCAGGAATGGGTAAATAAAAATGTAAAACATGTCTAAACAAACAAAACAAACTGATTGTGATTGTTACCTCGTACACAGTATCAGTATTGCATCTGTGAATTTGGTGCTACATCCTATAATTATTCAAATAATAATAATAGCAAATCATGTGCAGGCGGTCTTACATGAGGGCGGCAGGGTGAATCTGGTAGCAGCGGCTCAGGGCTAAATGCCTGAGTGAAGACAGCTGCTGCAGGAAGACGAAACTGTCCGTGGTCACAAGCACACTGTCACTGTGAGAAAGACATTAAGATTACGACTCAGAAAGCAGAGAGACACAGACACAGACAGACATTCCAAGACAAAAGATGTCTTACCTTAAATCCAAAATTGAAAGGTTTGGACATCTTTCCACAAGGTTTTTTACATCTAAAAGAATGGAGAATTCATGTTAAAAAATGCTGCGTAATATTTGAAAAATTAACCCCTTAAGCTCTAAGGCTGTCATTTTCCTGAGTACAAAGTCATTTCACAGTAGTAACAGACTGATTCACTGTAGTTACTGGATAATAAGATGAAACATTATTAAATAAGCCTACAGTTTGAGGAGTACATTGTGGCTTTTGGCTACAACAGCAGAGAGTCAAACAGCATTCTTTTTCTTCAATAAACTTTCTTACCCTCCATGGTCATATTTTGCCTGTAGCCGCTGATATTGAGTTGAGTAACATTTGATGAAATGTTGTTAGCAATGGCCTGAACATGGTCACTACTGAAGTCACACCATGACACGTTCAGCTCTTGAAGCCTGGATCAAACAGAACAGAGGGTTAAGCGCACAATGCTTTATAAAACAGTCTAGTAAAGTTTATCCAAGCTCATTAAATTAAGTTTACAGGGAAGAGATTCAAAGGTCTCTGGCCTTACTGGGTACAGGATTGGAGCATCTTAGCCAGACAGTCAGGAGAGAACCCAGAACAGCCACACAAATTCAGCCGAACCAGCTCTGCATTCTGAGCCAAAGAACTGCAAAACAGATTAGGACGTAAAAGAAAGGTTTGCTAATGAACCATAAAACTAATGCAACACAGCTTTTCTTAATTCAGCTACTCTACAATCATAATTACAAACATTCACTGTTAGGCGACAGTATATTGTTGTAAGTTCACATACTGGAGAATGTCGTCAGAGAGTACGAGGCCCTCAAGACTGAGGTTCTGTAGTCGTCTGCAGCGAGACAAAATGTCTTCCAGGACTGAAGTCTGTACAGTGCAGCTGGATAAGTCCATATGATTAACCCGGAGAGGTCTGCAACAGACATGTGATTTGGTTGGACGGACACAAATCAAGACAGTAGTGTGGAAAACAATGTATCAAAATATGGCACAATGGACTTTTACACAAGCAGCCCACAACTTACTCTGTATTTTTAAAGCTCGGCTGACCAATGCACACGTGTGGACAGCGTAGCCTCAAGACTCCAGCAGTAAGCACCTGACCAAGTTCCCCATCCAACTGAGCTTTCCCTACCAGGTCCACACTGTGCCACAGGGACTCATCAAAACTGCAAAGATACACAAACACGTTTACACTCAAACTAAACAAACCATTTTGTCTGCAATTACAACGCTTTGGTCTTGCATACATTTTGATAAGGGATGTAAAAACCCCAGAGCTATTATGCTGACGTTCCTGTTTAAACATACAGGTTCAGACTTCATTTGTAAACCTTTACAGTTGTGTCAAAATAAGAGAACTACAAATGCTCTTTTTTTTTTTTTGGAAAAAAATTAATTGACAAATTGACAAAACTAGCTAGCAGCTGATAGCTAGTGGCAGCCCTAGTGTTGCAGGACATAAAGCATGTAGTAAGTAACATAATGTAGGTCAAATAACACCAGCCAGTGACAATGTAATATAATAACAGTAGGGGAAAGGTAGTAAAAGCATGTGGGTAGTTTGAGCATGATATACTGTGCCATTACTTCTGCATCTCTCACCTTAAACTGCAAGTGCCCACACGGTCATAACTACATAACTTACAGATCAGTCTCATTACACTTCAGTCATAACAGTACTTATATGGTCATATTAAACTTATTCTGTACTGATTATATCTAAAGTATGTTTATTAATGTATGTATAAACAAGACAAGACAGCATTTTTGCATGAATGAGCACAATAAATAAAAAAAAAAATAAAAAATAGCACTACTTACGCCAGTCGATGCCAGCGCTTACACACACGGGAGGTTCTGAGGAGATCCTGCAGTGACAGGCGAGAAAAGATCCCCAGCAGGAGCTCATCTGGGAGACTGTCCCAGCACAGACCAGCTGCAGGAGGGAACAAAACAAGAAAGAAAACGTTTATTTTCGTATCATATACTTTTATACCTATAAGGTAACATCATTTATATTGGAAATCCCAAAGATCCCATGAATGCTTATTGGCTGAGCGCTCATGCACTAGTGATCAAGTCAAATATCAGACCTGTTGAGTCCCTGCTCTTCCTAGGACGTCTGGCTAGCACAAAAGCGTTTTCCTTGCCCTTGCCACAGGGCCGGGGCTGTTTGCGAGGGGGTGACCAGTGCTGGATGAGTTCATGCGGGGTGTTTTCTTCACCATAGCACGGCTTTTGCTTCCGTTTCGTCTGAGACATGCACAACAGGGATCCCTCCAAATTCTCATTCAGACATGGAAGTTCTTGAAGCGGCCTGCAACACAGGATGGGTTTCATAGAAGTCAACATAAAAAGTTAGATACTGATCATAAATGAATAAATGAGATGATATATAAAGTATACATCGTATAACATTGTAATAACCGAGCCTCCTCTGCTCAACACATCGAGTAGCCAGCTAGCACTGTTTGCAAGCGCTGACCCACATTAGGCTTCTATAACCTGAATTAAACAGCCATCTGTCATAGTTTAAAGGATATATATCTAACAAAATGTGTAAAACATACATTAAATAAGGGGGTTTTCTTTCTCAAATAGTAAATTACGCGAAGTATCAAACTTTTCAAAAGTTGTTTTGGTGCCCGCCATAACTGAGCTAGCTAATAGTCGCAGCCGTGGCTTACTTGCCCTGATCGCGCCATCTCAACAATAGGACACATGAGATCAACATTAGGGAAAATAACAGAAATCAGTCCCCGTCTGTCTTATTATTTTATATAAAGGTAATTACAAGCACTTTGCCGGGATAGTGGTCATCTCATTTCAGTCTGGAGGCTCCAAAAGCCAAGGCGCGCCAGAAGTGCTGGAAAGGAGGGAGCTAAGGCTAGCTAGCTACACTAGCAACCAGCTCAGTTCCTCCCATCTTAACAATAATCAACATCGACGACTATTAACCGTCACATTATAATAATAGCATACACACAAGGTATTAAATAAACAATAAACAAATAAGGCTTTCAAACGAAACACACTGGCTTACTTGAAGTTGACCAGTTACTGAGTTACTGGGTCGTACGTGGGCCAAGTTGGCGCTAACGTTAGCTAATAAACATGAGAACGGTTTTCGTGATCATATTAAAACACACCAGACAAGCTTCCCATATGCAATACAGCCATACCGTTAACTCTCACAAGACATTTATTGAGCCGTTCTGTGTCCGAGGCAGGACCCGATCTTTACTAACGATGGTGAACTTAGATCGGGTCAGAAACGTCTTTAATTAAACCTTGAAACGGCACGAACAGCCAACATACACCACACAAGGCCAGCTTTGCATTAAATAAACGGCTGTATAGTTACCTCTCGACTGCCATCTCCTTCTTCTGACTGTATTTAAAGTGTGTTGTCTCTATTTCTGCAGTAAATATCTCTGATCTGCTCTCTACGTGCAGGCGGCAGCGTTTAAACACGCATCTGCACCGCCCAGACTGAGCTCAGCGGAGAGGACAACACAGAGAGTGTCGACCCCTGCTGGCGCGGAGGGATGACACACAGCTTGAACGCAGGGTGTTTGGGTTGGCCAATGTATATGGTTTATTTATAGATATCAGTAAACTCAGGGGATGCACACTTTTAATATTATTATTATTATCATTATTATTATTATTATTAATAATAATAATAATTATTAATAATATATATTATTAATAATTATTATTAATAATAATTATTATTAATAATAATAATAAGAAGAAGAAGAAGAAGAAGAAGAACAATAATAATAATAATAATAATAATTGTGATATTTAACCAACTAATGTAGTTTGGTGGAAGATGGCATCTAATAACTATATCTTTTGTCTTTTATCTGTTTTATTGTCTTCTGTTTTACATCTGCGGATTTCTGTATTTGAAATATCTGCCTCAAGCATGCTATGCTATTATAACCCATATTTTGTAAAATATTTTTGTTGTGCTTTTGTGATCATAGTAATAATACTTTCTAATGAAGATACAATCCTTAACTATGTTTAAAAAGATAGGGATCAATGGCCAATAAGCTAATCATTTAGATATAACACCGGGGATTAAGCACCGGATGTAAGAGTGTACTGTATTGAGTGCTACCTTCCCACTGCTGCATGTTCAGTCATAATCTACAATGTGAAATAAAAAAATTAAATTTAATTAACTGAATTATTTATTTCATTTTCACAGATCTCCAGCACACCGCGTCCCAAAACCCGCCGTGTGCAGCATGTATAAAGCAGCAAACGCTAAGTGCGCATGCGCGAAGAGTGAGTGAGTGTCGCCGAGTGACGTACCTCCGCCTCCTCGAAGCTGTTCTGGTCGCTGGGTGATGTTTGTGATTTTGGGGGGAGGCAGCGTGATGGCTCTAGTCCAAATAACGTTATTTGGTGGTGATCTTTCATTAACGGTGGTCTGTAGTTTGCGAATGGTAGCGGCGTAAGCAGCGTTTATATCCCTCATCGCAGTCGAGGTACGAACAACCCGAATATGAGCCTGTAGTTTCGTAACAAGCTGAGGGAGCGGAACAGGCAACTGACCCGCACAAACAGACGGCGAGGCAGTTTGACAGGTCGCGTGTTGATAATGTCACACAGTGGTGATAGATATTATATAAATGAATGTAAACTTTTAGCTGATTTGTTGGGCAATACTGTGTGATGATGATGGCGCTGTCTCTCTCTCTCTCTCTCTTTCTGTCTCTCTCTCTCTCTCTCTCTCTCTCTCTCTCTCTCTCTCTCTCTCTCTGTGTTTACTGCTCATGTTCAGCCTGTTCAGTGGGTTAAATGAACCCTGTCTACAGTTTAATGCGATTCGTTTAAACGGGTTGAACAGGTTTGAAGTACTCAGCTATCACATACAGCTTTCATTTTCTAGCTATCATTAGTGGTCTACCTCAGTGGTCCCTTCCCTGTGCTGATGACGTGATTAGTGTGATTACTACAGGAAGGAGGTGAGAAACCAGAGGAACAGAGTCGTAGGCCACAAAGTTTCTCTTGTGTCTCATCTTGAGCCCCGTAGTCATCACATCATCACATCATTGCGTTCAAGTACTGATCACGGCCCTTATGAGCTGAATCGAGCTAGGGCTGTGCAGGGGGACTGCTGGAGCGGAGAAATACTGGCTAAGATTTAGGACAAGATGATTTCTTCCTGTTATCTTGCTCTAGTGAAGAAAAACAAAGAGCCCTTTTAGACTGGCAAGCGGGACACTGGCTTTTGTCAGAGACGGGGGCTTTGTATTCTAATTGTAATTACCTAATGGAAGGCATTTGCTGTGTTTATCCCCTGTTATACTGTCTTGCCATTTTGTCTTATGTGTGTTCTTCCCCACTGTCTGATTTTACAGTTTTCACTAGTCCAGACGACTGCAACAGGGGAGAATGAGTGGGGCTGCGCTGGGAATAGAGATAGTCGTGGTCTTCTTTCTGGCTCTGTTCCTGCTGCATCGTTATGGAGACTTCAAAAAGCAACAGCGCATTGTGCTCTTTGGCACACTGCTGGCCTGGTATTTGTGCTTTCTTATCGTCTTCATTCTTCCACTGGACGTCAGCACGGTGCGTTTAGTTTGCTTTTTAAAAATAATGATATGTGTATTCGAGGAATTTTAAATGCATTGCAGCTTGAAATGATATGTGAGCTGAAATATATATTTCAGACAATATACAAACAGTGCATAATTGACCATGAAGAACATGCTCAGTCACCATCTGTGGGCCCAGGAATCTCCAACCTGACAACAGGAAATGCAACTGTCACGCCCACTGCTAGGTTAGTCTACGGTCTGTGTTTTTTCTATTGTGCTCATAAATAATGAAATAGGAATAACTAAGGGTAAGGACAAAACACTGTAGCAGTGTGTCCATTATTTGCATGTATAAATAATGTACATGCTGTTATTTGGAGACCAACAGAAATGGTTCAAAATGACCTACAATAAAATCTAAATTACTGTACCTTAAAATTAAGAATGTAAAACAATCCCAGACATTATGGCTTTGTTCATTACAGTCATCAATTCCTGAGAACACACTTGTGTTTTTTTTCTTTTATAGCATCCCGAAGGCATGTTACAAGCCATGGAGCTACATTCCCAATGGAATCATGCCTGTTTTCTGGAGGGTTGTGTACTGGACCTCACAGTGTCTTACATGGTGAGAAGGCAATGCCATTTCCTCAGATCTTAATACATCATCATCATCTTCAGTGTATTAAAGAGACTATGATCCTCTGCATATATATTTATTCAGGTTCTGCACAGTAAAAAGCGTACTGTGTTTTCTGTATTGTGCACTGGTATCTGGATGGTAATTCACGTTTGTTTGTTTTCAGGCTTCTTTTGCCTTTCATGCAGTCATATGCCCGCTCGGGAGGCTTCTCCATCACAGGCAAAATAAAGACTGCTCTCATTGAGAATGCCATCTACTATGGCACTTACCTGTTTATCTTTGGCTCACTCCTCATCTATGTGGCTGTGCATCCTCAGTGGCATCTCTCCTGGTAAGTAAGTAAATAGAGGTAGAAGTGGTAAAATTCAGGCATGGACCAATGTGACCGTTTTGTGGCTAATTCTGATGCTTATTTTAAGATTTAAATAAACATTGCAGTCTCAGTTTTAATATACACTATATGGACAGGAATATTGGGACATCTGGTTAGTCATTGTACTTCTGAAAGAAAAGAATATAGTTCCACTGCTCCACAGAGCAATGCTGCAGGGGGCTTTACAATCCATCCAGCCCATGCCTAGCATTAGATATGGTGCCAATAGGTTTATGTTTATCTGCTCCAGAGAGTCCTACTCGACTGGCAATACTTCCCTACAGGGACAGTGATCATTGGTTGTAGTCACATTCAAAATTTAGCTTATATTGTTGCAACATAGTTAAACAGTGGGTTTTCCATTAGCACTCCCCCCACCACCACCACCACCACCACCACCACCATCACCACTACTACTACTACTATTACTACTACGCTCTAAGCTTTCATCAGAAGGTTGAAGCTGTCATCAGTTATCTTTTCATCATACTGCTAATACTACAGGGCCTTTATATCAGGCCACCCGATATATCAACTTTGCTCCAGCGTAGGTGTCTGTGGCTGCCGAAGTATACATTATCTGTTATCAGCTCCCATGCATTGTGACTGTGAAACCTAATACACTTGCTGCTTCAGATCCCTGTGTAAGCTACTGTGTAACTGAAGACAAAACCTTGTATGTACAAACATACTTAGCCAATGAAGATTCATTCTGATTCTACCTTTTGAATACCTTTTAAACAGGTACGAACTGCAGACCATAGGCATCACAGCAGCCAACACATGGGGTCTGTTCCTGCTTGTGTTACTGATGGGGTATGGCTTGGTGGAAATACCACGCTCCTACTGGGAAGCTTCTCGGCAAGGACACCTGCTCATCAAGACCTACTTTAAAGCTGCCAAGCTGATGTCTGAGAAAGCAGATTCAGAGGAGAACCTAGAAGATGTCATGGAGGTGGGGCAGTGCATGCATACAGACACACTGCATGAAATGGGCGGTAGAAAATGATTTTCTATTTTTATTTTTTTAAATAAATTTTTTTAATTTTTATTCTGTATTTCAGGAGGTGAGAAAGGTCAATGAATCGATCAAGTATAACCACCCTTTCAGAAAGTTTATTGACACTATCCTTAGAAAGGTAAGAAGATGACATCAAAGATATATGGAAATACCATGTTTATATATTTGACAACATGACTGACTAAACAGCTAAACTGTACTTTCCCAATAAGTGCCCTGTTGAATATCAAGAGAAGATGGGAAGGAATATGGATGACTATGAAGATTTTGACGACAAACAAAACACCTATCCCAGTGAAAGGAGCTTAGTGAAGCTTCACAAGCAGGTATAGAGCTCATTGGTTCACGATAAGCCACATTATTATCTGTACTGTATAACACCTAATCGATTTGTCCGTTTATAGGTTATTTATGCTGTCCAGAGGCATAATCGTACACGTGTACAGTGGCAGATTCTTCTTGACCAAGCCTTCCACTTGGAGGACGTTGCTAAGAATGAGACAAGCTCATCTCGCCAGTTTGTCCGTAGCTTTGCGCCCACAGAGCCTCCAAGTTGGTTCAGTCGCTACATCTACACACCTACTGTTGGTCAGTGTTCCAAGAGATCTGTAAACCATTTAGATCGGCAAACAGTAAGCATCACAGTTGACACTCAAATGCTTGTATTGGCATGTTGTCTCTGTGTTCTTTACTAGAGTGGTATTGGGAGTGCTTGCTGAAGCAGTGGTTTTACCGTGCGCTGGCTGTGGTTCTGTCACTCTTCTCCGTGGCTGTGGTCTGGTCTGAATGCACTTTTTTCAGCACCCGTCCCGTTCTCTCGCTCTTTGCAGTATTCATCCAGCTCGCGGAAAGGGATTACAACTATCTGTATATTGAGGTATACTAAACTGAGCTCAGTTTTAGTATATATATAATTCCAATATAATTACTATACTTCCTGTAATTGTTGATATTGAATTTACTCCTTATTAAGTTTGAGTTTAAGTCATGACTGGAGAATCTCTGAGTATGCTGGAACTTTAATGTCTTCATTTCATGGTATTTTATCTTCTAGATGGCATGTTTCATCACAATCTTCTTCCTATGCACTTGTGTGTACTCCACTGTCTTCCGCATCCGTGTCTTCAACTACTACTACTTGGCCTCCCACCACCAAACCGATGCCTACAGCCTTCAGTTCAGTGGCATGTACGTGTTCTAGACAAATAAGCACACTTTCCCAAGTGTCCGGCTCAGTATGTGGTCGTTGTATTAATGTTATCTAAATATTTGCTCTTGTTTTTCAGGCTTTTCTGCCGCTTGACTCCTCCCCTCTGCCTGAACTTCCTGGGATTGATCCACATGGACTCTGCTATCTCTCACCAGGCAAAGGAGCAGACTGCGTACACTTCAGTGAGTAATGGCCACACCAACATATGGATGTTGGATGATCAGTGTCCTTTCAGAACTCCAGAACCAGAACTGAAAAGAGAACATATCATAACAAGCATTTATTGAAAATTTTATCACATGAATTTTGATCAATACTCTCATGTTCTTTTCCAGATCATGGGTTCTATGAGGGTCCTCTCATTTATCGCTAATGGGTTCTACATCTACTATCCCATGCTGATAGTCATTCTTTGCATTGCTACATATTTCAGGTCTGTGAGTTTGCTTGATAACAGTAAAATAGAAAAAAATTCTGAAACATTATAAATAATATTTATTTGATATAATAAAATGTTAAAATGTGATGTTATGATGTTAAGAATTATTTAACACTTCTATACATATTATAGTTCTGATGCACTCTAATGTAGTCTTATATTCTCATGTCATTTCTGTGAATTCTGGGCAGCCTTGGGACCCGCTGTTTGAACCTCTTGGGCTTCCAGCAGTTTATGGGAGATAATGAAATGACTTCTGACCTGATCGATGAGGGCAGAGAGTTACTTCGCAGAGGTGATGAATGTCTTTTTATTACGGGTTGGGAGCAGGTTATCTGTACACACGTAGGATATAAAATATTCCATTTTTGCTTACATGTCTTTGGAAATTCCCTACATTGTTTCATACTTGCGTTTATTTTGGTGGCAGAGAGAAGAAAACGACAGCGGATAGAGGACGGGGAGAACAGAAGACGAGTGAGTACCTGTCTTTTCTGTCTTTTCTGTGTTGTGCTTGTGTTTTGTTTTGTTTTTTGTTTTGTTTGTTTGTTTGTTTTTTGTGACCAGATTAATAATTTTCTCTTATGGTTCCCACTCTTTTTAAGGTAAATATTTTACATGGCAATATCTTACGTGGCTTCCTTACATGGCTTCCTTATATGGCTCATGGATACAATGGAAACAACTTTCAGAATAAATTGGTTTTACACAGACGTCATTAATACACATGTTCATATTTTACACTTGACCAATTTTTTCTCCTCTCTGTAAAAGTAGGCCTTAAATAAGGGTTTTCTTTGGTGTTTTGTTGGGAAGCAATATTTGAAATGCCCTTGAAGATGGATCTAGTGTAACCTTTGTAGAGAGTTGAATAATGGCTAAAGAGAAAGGAAGTCACAACTAGCAAGATAGATATTGCAAGTTGTGATAAACGTGCATAGTGTCTTATCCTCATTCACATATGTAAAACTGTCACCAAATGTGGTAGCACATGACATGCAGCTAGTTTCAATATAGCTGACTGATGCTAGCTAGCAAAAAAACATTCATCAGAAAAGTTGCTCACAGGAAAGTGGGTCAGTATGTTTGAGGCATGTGTGTGTTAATGTTCTATTAATTAATTACAAGTTTGTAAGAATGAGTAGTGTTTGGCTTGCGTATTCATTTCTAACAGTAAAAACTGTATAAACAGGTACATATCTGCATGAACGCTGTACATATCTGTCCACAGTCACAGTCTTGCTCATTAATCAAATAGCCCATCCTTTCCAAGACTTTAATAATAAAGTATAATAACTAATAATTCCATTAATATTTCCATGTTGGGCAACTTTCTCATTTTCCATGTGTATATGACTGAACAATTAGTGTCGTAAGTCTTTTAAGTCTTCAGGTTTCAAGATTGTCTGGAAATGTAGGAACCCTTTCCTCTAAGCACTGGGATGTTAGAGAAGGGAAAATTCTGGGCATTGTATTTCCCCACAAGACTGGAACTGAAAATCGCTGAAATGAGCTTTGTTCACAGATGCACATGGATAAACTTCCCTATTCTTTTTTTTTTCTTTTTTTTTTTCTTTTTTTCTTTTTTTTTCTTTTCTGTGCAAAAGTGAAATTTCTAGCAGTTCAATCATGAAATATTCTATAAGCCATTCTATAGTATATCCAGAAATCATACCCATTTAATATAACATTAATCCGATTCGCTACATATGTTTTATTTACATTACTTTTGGTTTTCCTTGTTACAAACAGCATGATGGTTACATATTGTTGCTGTCATGCAAAAACCTTGTATCTAAAAGTTTTGCCATTATTCGCTTTTTGACATAATGTGAATCTGGAAGTTGTTTATTACATTTGTGTCAAAATTGTGTGATGAATGGACCAATATAAATGCTGGATTCAAATGTATTTATTTTTGGGGGAAATGCTTCCATTTTGGAGACCCATGTTTTTTGCATGACTGTGACAATATGCTAAAAATACACTTAAACAACACAAGTAATCTGTGCGTAGCAGTAAGATGTTTGAATGCTAAGGTTTGTTTGAGGTTATCTTCCAGCGGCGCTCTTGTATATTATTTACGGAAATATTACAGATGATTGCTGCAACCCCCTGTGCTCCTCTGTGACAGGAATGGAGGGAGCGCTATGGGCAGAGAGATGAGGCAGCAGCCAGAAACCGAGCCTCCATCTCAGAAATGAAAGAAACGAATTACGCTGAAACGCTCAGTTCCAACACAAACAGACGTGTGTTTTTAAGCAATTTATTTAAAAAAATAATAGTAGTTTAATAATAATAGTTTTGGTATGCAGGGTTTTCGTATTCATGCTTCCCCCCCTTTATACCTTTCAATAGAAGCCAAATACTCTCGCAGTGGCAGTCGCTCTGGGAGGGATTGCATTGAGCTCCTACAAGATGCTGAGCCCTTGGACTTTAATGCAGAAACACTCACTGAAGACCCCTTGGAATCAAACACCAACAGGTTAGATTGATATTATCCATCTATATTATATATTATATATTATCCATTATTTTTGGTATCCATGGTCACTATAGCTATAGCTGCACTATAAGGATGCAATACACAATACAATATTAGGGCTGCAGATACACTGCATCATAATGCTATTGTAATATTCCTCACCGTATATTAAAACACACTGGTGAATCATTAATGTTTAAAGACTCCACAAAGGCTGTAAAAGAACATATTTTACAGGCCATGAGCAGTTTAGTATTACTGGTTGTACTTGCAATATGAGGACACAAGTATTGGGACACCTCACTAAATTCAGGTGTTGTGAAAATTGGTGGTTCTAAAGAGCTCACTGAATTCCAGCATGGTTCTTTAATAGGATGCCACACCTTGCAGCAAGTGAAATATCTAGAGAAAATTCTAGACCTGCTGTTAGAGCTGCAAAGGGGCAACTAACTCCATATTAATGCTATGGATTTGAAATGAGATGTTATAAAAGATGTTATTTTTTGTTTTCATTGAACATGATGTGGTGCTCAGCTGCTGGAACATGTGGATGTGTATTGAAATGAACGCACATTCTGTGCAGATGTGCAGACATGTAATGATTCCTGTGCTCCCTCCTACAGACACACTGGAGGGAGATATCTGTCCATGTCCTCCTCACAGAGCCGAATCTTCGATGACGTGTAAAAGGCATGCTAGGAGAAAAGAGATATATATAAAAAAAAAAAAAAGGTGACAGACATGTATGTATCTTCTGCTCAGTCTAAGGAGTGAATTTGGACCGTGGTTCTTTTGTACCTCATGAATGTAGAATGCTACTATATTTTCAGAAGGCACAACGAGTATGGGGCATTTCCATGCACTCCTTTTTCAATGTGATCAATCCTTGAAGAAAACATGCGTACCTGATGTTATTGTAGGGAACACAAATGCACACATGCTTGTACACACTAAATCTCAAGTGCCAGGTGGTCGGTTTGTTACATATAGGGGGCAATTATTTTTTTTTTAAATCCTCTTTTGCCTTCACTGTTGCTCGTATACAGGTATGGAAGGAAAGTTGGTTACTGTATAAAAATAAATTGCTGGAGCATGAAGTCATGCTAAACACTGCCCAGATAGTAGTTAAATATTTACCGTAAAGTCAAACTGCACTACATTGCCGTTCGTTACTTGCTACTGAGGTTTAGTCTGTTGACCACATAAGATCATCATGGAATCATTTCAGAATGATTTAAAATTAATTGAAATCATCACTAATTCACATACAGTGTTGTGAGAGAGAGTAAAAGAGAGAGAGAGAGTAAAAGAGTGAGAGTGAGAGAGTGAGAGAGAGTATGAGAGAGAGGCTGCCAGCTGACCTTCAGATAAAAGGCTGGTGTAAAGGAGATATTTCAAGATGAAGTTTCTTTTAATATCCGCACACTTTTAAAAATAAAAGTGCTTTAAGTGATTCTCTGAGCGATGCCATAGAAGAACCACTGTGAGTTCCACAGAGAACCTAGATGTTTATTATAATAATGGAGATAGAGAAGCTGGTAAAGATCCTTTACATCAAAGGAAGACTCATCAGATCTTTAAATACTTCTACACACACTCACACATCACTTCTGTGGCATCGCTCAAAGAGAACCATTTTAAGCACCTATATTTTTAAGAGTGTATGAAAGCTGCAAGCTGCACAGATGTACATATGTATGCACAATAACTGAATCTAATATTCATGTCCATTCCATAAATTGTGCTGTTTATGTGTTTGACCTTTTTTTGTTTTGTTTTGTTTTTTTGTACGGGGAGGGGTGGGGGGGGTTATATGGTGGAAGGCGGTGGGTTATGTTCAACTCCAAAATTGACTTTGCCCGGTGCAGAGTTTTTAAAAAGAGAACTAATCACACATTGTTATCCTACTATTTTCATTTCCTCCATCCTCTGCCACAATGTGGAATATCCAACTATTTATTAAATGAAAGGAATTGGTATTTTATGTCAGTGTTTGTCGCAAGTCTTATGGATACAGTGGGTTTGGTCTAACTGCAAACTGTATCTCATGTATTTGGTTGTTTTTGTGTAAGCTGCTGTTAAGGACAGTGCTAAATGAACCTTGTGTTACCTGCTATAAAGATGTGTCACATAAGAAAGAGAGAAATGATGTTACATGCCATTTTTTCATTGCACTGCTATCACTCATACAAAAGATCAGTTCAGGTTACTACCACTGTCGGTGGACCGACATTTTTGACACGGTTACATAAACAGGCATTAATATTGCAGAATAACCAAGGGTACAGTCATTTGCTGAATGAGAGTGAAGACAGTGAGTGATGATGTTACAGAAAATGTAGAATGAAAGTGTATAGCACGTATTTCAGTGTCAATCTTGCAACTTGCATTTCAAGTTTCACTGCTGACAGAATGACGTTTGTGTGAGAAAGGCAATTTGGCATTCGCTTATTTAAAAACAGTCATTTTTCTGCAGGTTAGGCTGCAAAGACACTAACCAGAATCCAAGGTGCATGAAATCCGTAACTATAAGAATTGCAGAATTCCCATGTAAATACCTCAGTTTCTTCAATCATTTGATGTACACTTCTTACTGCTTCTGTCTAAAATGCTTACAGCAAAGGTCATAAACATTTTTATGTAAATGTGTTTCCTGAGAAAATAGTATGTCAAATGTAAGAGGAAATCATAATACTGTCTACTGTGCACTCTTTAATCAGTTTAACCAGGGATGCATCTCTTAAAAGAATTCATTTACTGTATATTTATGAGAATGTTGTATTGGTTTCTTCATATGTGGGACTGTGATTTGACATGAAACAGTAATGAAGACCCCACACATGCTGTTGATGCTGGATTGTTTTGTTACCTGGTGTTGATCCTTAGTGTTTTAGTGGTACACTCCATAGAAACTCAATTAATAGAATCTGTAATCTTTAAAATGTCAATAAACGTTGGAATAAACCTTAATGCTGCTGCTGCTGCTTCTGTTGTTTATACAATGTAGTGGAGCTACAGCTGAATATGTAGCACGCATTGCAAGTCATTGGTGAAAGAATGGGTCATTCTTAGGAGCTCTCTGAAATACAGTGTTGTACTGGGATGGGACGTGTGCTGTTCCTGAGAAAGATGGGGTGTCCAGGGTCTATCTGTGCATGTGGCTGTGTACAGTAGAATGGGCTTCAGTGAAATTATTGTCCTTGTACAATTTTGATGTCAAAATCATGATGATGCTGAGATTGCAAGGGAAGGTGTTAACCTCTGCCTCTCTGCCCTGTAAAACTAAAGGGCACTGGAGGAAACCGAGTTTTAGAGACTCCCCTATGGAAGGATAGTGGAGTAGCTCCATTGACTGAGTCCTCTCCCAGACTCTCCCCCGCTGCGGGGAAGCTAATGGTACAGCCCAAACAAACGTGTTCCGTCTCCATGGTTACAGAGGAACGCTGGAGCAGGAGGCCAGGGGCTGTTAAGGTGGGTAGCTAGCTATAGATAATGTTAGCCAACACCCCAACCGTCTTTAACCTTACTTAATTAAAATCTAGCTATTATTAACTCGATTAAATTTACATTTACTCATAATTATTGTGTATATTTACTTATAATTACTGTCTGCATTGTATTTAGCCTACCACACCACACCAGAACCTGGGCAGGAGCTAACTAACCCCTGACAGTGTTGAGAGGATACACGGTGATCGTCTGTTTGCAGCTGATGTTTTTAATGATATATATATTTGCTTTGTTAAACGGGCATAAACTCGACTTTTTTAGACTAAAGCCACACTAAAACTGTCTAATTAGTTCTTGGTAAGTTAGCTAAGCACTAACTAAACGTGGCTACTGCTCTACAGACTAACTGCCAGTGAGTTTTTGACTGGGTATAATTTAACTTGATGATTCAGGTTAAAATAACTTTCTTAAAAATCTAAAAAAAAAAAAAAAAAAAAAGGCAAAATAAATAAATGTAACAAAATAAAATAAATAAATAAATATATATATTATTATTATATATAATGTTAAATTACATGTTAAATTATATGAATTATTATGTGTAATTAATAATAATTTAATTTAATAAGTTAATAATAAAGGTTATGCTGGTGGTTTTTACAGTACTTTTACTTTTGCTTGGTAGTAGACTAGTTTTAGACTTTTTGCTCATATCTCCAATGATCTCACACAGGTTTGTGTAAATTTGTAGATCAGGGTTGTGATGGCTGGAACATCGAGGCATGACCGGGAGATGGCGATAAACGCCAAAAAGCAGCTGTCGGAGAGCTCGGACCCCGTGGAGCGGCTGCGGCTACAGTGCTTAGCCCGAGGATCCTCAGGGATTAAGGGTCTGGGCAGGTAACCCCCCCCCCCAAACACACACACACACACACACACACACACACACACAGTTTTTTCAGGAAGGCAGCACCTATTATAGCAGCGATATCTTAGCAGCTGAGTGATTACTTTCCTGGTTTCCTGAGGGGTGGATTCACTAACCACACAGGTTGCTGTTGTGTAATAAACATATTTTAGATGTAAACAGAAGCAGTCTGCTGTGGGTTGATGTGAAATACACAAATACAGGGAAACGTACTGAGTCAGAATTGGTGATGTGTGTTGGTGATAGGGACCAGATATCTCTTAAGTATTAAAAAAGCACATGCAAGTTCACATATTACATATGAAATACAAACACATGCATTGCTTGACCCCTGGTAGTTGTCCTTTTTTTGGGGGTGGGGGGGGGGGGGGGTGGGGGTGGGGGTGTTATTTTTTATGGTTCATAATGTTTTTCAAATATTGTAACTTGATTACTATTTAAAGCTCAGAAAACATAGCACAATATTTCTCTGGTCATTTTGGAAATCAAAGCTGGCTGTATTTGTGATCATGTCTGATGGTTCTCATCACCACCATTTCACATTTAAACACTTTAAGCTTTTTTTAAAAACTGAATGGTGCAGAAACCTTGAAAACATTTCCCTTTTAGGAAGGAGTTCTGGGTTTTACCAGTCTCACTTCTGGCAGCCCTACACTGTGTAAATCTGTGCTTCGTCTGATCTAGCTTGTCTGAATGAACTCATTGATTAATAGACTTGTAATGTGTTGGAGAGGGAAAATAGTAATGTGTGCAGAGTATGGGGATTCAGGGCTGACTTTGCGAACCACTGCTTTAGAGTTTTCATGCCTTAGGAGCATAAAATATTGAGAAAATATTTCACCTCAGATTTGTTATCCTTTGGATTATAGCATGGGAAATTAAATGATCTATTATTATTAATACCTAGGTAGCTAAATAGTACCTGAACATAAGTATCTGAGCATTTTCAGATGCTGCAGCTCTGTCAGAAGTCTATCACAACTTCACCACAGACTATACTAATGTTTCTTTCAGAGATTTGGCTGAACAACCACTTTGTCCCTCTTTAGTAACCTTTTCTTGTCACTTACAACATGTGTTAAGTCTATAATGCCTAATGTCCATCAGGCTGCCGCTTAAACTGCAGCTGTGTTTTGCCAGAGCCTTTCGGATCATGGATGACGACAATAGCCGCAGTCTGGACCTGAAAGAGTTTATAAAGGGCCTGAATGACTATGGTGTTCTCATGGAGAAAGAGGAAGCCATGGCAGTCTTTCAGACCTTTGACAGGGATGGCAGTGGACAGATTGATTTTGATGAGTTTCTCCTCACTCTCAGGGTAAATGTATTACTGTCATGGGTAAAAACTATTGTATGTTTATTTCTGCCTGCTGATGTACATGCTTATTTATATTGCAGCCACCCATGTCCAATGCAAGGAAGGAGGTGATAATGCAAGCATTTAGAAAGCTGGATAAGACTGGCGATGGTGTTATCACTATTGAAGATCTGAGAGGGGTGTACAATGTCAAAAACCACCCCAAATATCAGAATGGGGAATGGACAGAGGATCAGATTTTCCGCAAATTTTTGGACAGCTTTGACTGTCCTGATGACAAGGACGGAAAGGTATGCTAATGCAGTAGCTGGTCTGTGTAATGCCTATCATGTCTTTCATCAGTGTGGGTGGGCAGGAAAATGTAGTGTTTGTGTGTGTTTCAGTATGAAGGGAAATTATGTACAGACAACGTTGTGCTGTTACTAAGTTCCTTCCACTACTCTTTTTACTGTATGGAATATTAAATGAAGTTAGTAGTTGTGTATGTCCATAAAGAGTATTGTTAATTACACCCTGTTTTATGCATCAGGTCACACAAGAAGAGTTTATGAATTACTACTCTGGCGTGAGTGCCTCCATTGACACAGACGTCTACTTCATAGTAATGATGAAAAATGCCTGGAAACTTTAACTGTCTTCAAACATTTGTCACAGGGTAAAGAGCTGAGACGTTGCTGAGAGTTACTTCAATCTCTGCAAAGCAATGGGATCTGTATCTTCCAACGAATCAGCACAAGGACGAGAAATTCCTAATGCACCTGCCCTGATTCCATTAAATCTGATTCTCTGTAGCAAGATATCAACATAGCATCAATCAAAACTTTGCGTCAACATTTATTTTGCTTCCTTCTGATTGCTCTTATAGAACAGTTCTCTAATCCCTCAGTCAAGAATCAGTGTGACGGATGTCATAGTTTTTGCAATGCTGTTATGCTAGACTGCAAACACTAAATACAGTACTTATGTATGTGGAACAGAACAGTACTGTCTCAGGTATGAATTTAGGGGCATCATGAAAGACCATGGTCCTTTTGGGCATTTCTGATTATGACATTAAAGAGATGCAGTCATTTCCATTATGCAGTGGCCTGTCTTTGCCTGTCTTTAATAGCTGGCTGGAGATCGTTTTGATGGAATCACTTGGCAATATTGACATTGACATGCAGATCTAAGGGACCAGATTTAACCCTCATCCAGCCAACAGAACAATATTAATTTCATGCTTTGGTGCATTTATATTTATGTTATATTTGACGTATACCAGCATGTTTTCTGTGCTTTAAGTGACAGACCAGAATATTAAGGAGAATTGGAACCATTAGGTCATTGAAGGAGGTGTTATTTGGTCAGGTGCTAGTCATTTGTGTGTTCAGACTGGTTGTATGAGGGTTACGATCAGTGTTAGCGGGGACTAATGTATAGTCTATGTTTTTTTGTGAGATCTGAAATCACTAACTTTCCTCAAAGGCTTTGGATTCACTCTCCTGTTATTTTCCTTAAAAAACAAAAACAAAAGAACAATAAATGATTATGAAATTCTTCACACATCACAGTATTTCTCACTACAGGCGAACAGTAGCTCTAAAGTTGTTAATCTGCTCCAAAATCATCTCGGTTACCTGCGAGTAGCAGGTGATGTGGTAAGCCTGCTAGAGGGAGACTATATCTCTATTTGACTGTATGAAAGATGGCTTTTGCACCTGTTCAGACCCTGAAATGAGAAATACAAATTTAGCAGTAAACCAGAAATTCACAACAGCAAATGCACACCAGTACTTCTGGGCTTTCCCCTTGGGCTTGGGCAGTTCCAGCTTTGTATTTCATCCTTCCAATTTTCCCATTTTAAGTTCATAATGTTGCTGATGGAAACTTTAGCATTTTTTTCAAGGGATGATCGAGTTCACATTAAGTGGAATTTGTTTTGTGGTAATAATCACATTCCCTCTCCTGTCTGTAGGTCACAAAAGAAGAATTTGTCAACTACTACAGCGGAGTCAGTGCTTCCATCGACAGCGATGCATATTTTATTCTCATGATGAAGACTGCATGGAAACTATAAGTGGCTCATTATATTAATTGCTTAATTTTCTTGAATTACTGTTTATTTTAAAGCACTGATTATGCAAAATATTTCATTTATTTATGTACTTTTTTACTTTGTTCATCGTTACACATAAGATTGTGCAAACATTGTTTGCTGCCATAAATTTGTTCAAAACTTTGTTTCTCAGCAGTATGTGTGTTTTTACAGAAACAATCCATCATAATTAATTTCATATTGGATGATAATTGTAAATACTAGGGGCTTCTACTGGGAGAGCTAACAAACCTGCATGCATCAAATTTAAACCTTTAATTACTTATTTAGATGTATTTACTATCATGTTAGCTAATATTGGTTTTGTTTTTTTACCCAATTATATTTATGTTGGGAGGGCCATGGCAAAACGTTCACCTCTCCAGGTAGTCCATTGTGGTGTATTTAGGATCATTAGCATTGTCCTGTTATGGCAATGTCCTCTTTTCACCCTCAGTTTTTTTTTTTACAGATGGTGTGATGGTGTTTTGCTTTGCTTCCAGAATTTGCCGTTATTTAATCAGATCTTCCCTCTAACAGTAAAATGTTCCCTGTACCACTGGCTGCAACACAAACCCAAAGCATGATCAGTCCACCTCTATACACAACAGTTGTTCTTCTGAAATTTTGCGCTCTCCAGTCCACAGAAGGTATTTACCAAATGGCTTGTTCAGAAGTCCAGAAGCTGAGAGTCTTTTTCTGTTGACTTTTCCATGAAGGTCATGTTTGTGCATATGTCGCTGCACAGTAGAACTGTGCACCACCACTCCAGGCTTTGCTAAACCTTCTGGGAGGTTCCTTTGTTGTAAATTGGATTGAGGTAATGGCTACAAATGGGAGAGGACGTTAGCCTCCTGGCTAACCAGGGAAAGCCAGTAGAGAGGACGTTACCTTTTCAGCAATGGCGTGAGAGCACCCACGGAGCCTCATATTAGAGACTCAGGTTTAGAGAAATAGTGTTCTATTTCAAAACCTGCCATCAGATGCCCAGCTAGGTTGAGTGTTTCTTCTGCTGAGCAAGAGAGAGCCCATATTGTCCTCATTTATCCTAACAGAATGCAGATAACTGCATCCTCTGGGACTGTGAGGATGAATGGCACATGGCAGCGCTGCATCAGTAAGCAATGTTTTACAAGATGCACCCTCATAAGGGGTCTGTATCAATGTATTCAATGACATCCAAAAACACAAATATGCCATAATGTTTTACCTTTTTTTTAATCTCATATTGTGCATCGTATAAACAGTCTATAATATGGATAGTACAATATACAGTAAAAGACACAAAAATGGATAAATACTTGCTTGATGAAAATCATCTTGAATACTCTTAATCATTATAAAGTTTAATAAAGACAATAAAAGATAATTGTTTTGAACACTTTTGGGCCTGTTGTGCAAAATCTTCTAAACTAGTTATTAAATGTGTTATGTACTCATTCATTAAACGTGTGAAAATGCTGTGTGACAAATCACTCTTTAGTTGGAGAGATCGTAATGGGTAACTGAACTGAAAGTGATGCTAGATAAAGCGTTGATTAGGATCAAAGCGAGTAGGTGTGTGTATTTAAAGTATATGTTTAAAAACCATCACTAATCTTCTGTTTGCATTCAGATTAATGTTGGAATTAGTAAACGGGCTTATAAAAAATGTTATATAAAAGAAAACCTATAAGAATGATTTGATGAGTATAATATATGTATACTAATGCCATAAACTGTATGTGAATAAAATACAATAGTTTCTGCTTTAATGTAACAATTGTGGAAATGCTGTGCGCTGTTCGGCGTGTCAGCTCATTGTACATCAGGGAGAAATGGGTACATCTAGTCTAGCAGCAGTTATTGTATCACTGTAAGCCCTTGGCAGTGATGCCTTTTGAAGTGCACACATTCGCAGCAGTCTGCAGATTACATGTGTTGTTGAAAGGACAGCGTGTCAGTCAACATACGGTAATTACAATCATTCTGAGCAATTTTGTGACTGTGATTACTGATCGCTACATTTCCGTACACAGGTTCTCTGCCCTCCTTGCAGACGAGTGTGGTTTGTCAGGCTGTGTAAAGGCCTTTCAGAACACACCCAACAGGAACATACAAGATTGCTCACAAAAAGCCCACAGAACATTTCTTTCGATTCATTTGCCATAATAACGTGATGAATCACATTGCGTGCAGGTGGAAAACCCTTGAGTGCGTTTGCAAAGTTAAACAGCCAACAGAGTTGTACTGTTAATCATTCAAAGTTGAGACATTCAGAGACAACTTTCAGCAGCGAGTGATATTGGATTGTACATTTCCCTAAGCACTGTTACCACCTTTCTGGAGGATGAAAGGCAAAACACAAGCAAAATGATGACTTGCTTCAGATTCGGCCACTTATTGATTTATCATCCAGCAGATCCGGTAATGTCCCTAAGGTTACGAGCAGTCCTCCATGAAGAAACGATAACATGAGCAGCCTTTAATAGGAGATTAACTTCTGTGCAATTTACGCGGCTCCCTGACCTCACTGTGTTTTATAGAGGCTGGACATGGTCACATAGGTCTCATCCCTGCAATCTCTTTGGACACTTGCTAGGCTCTGGCAGCCGACCTCGTTCTCCCCTTCCTTTGGCTCATCCAGCAGCTTAATCTTCAGGTGGGACATCTCCTCCTCCAGCCTCGTACTCGAGTCGTCTCCGTCCTGCTTCTCAAGCGGCGAGGCAGGCCGAGAACAACTCCAACCCGCATCTTCTTCAAGCTCAGGGGCGAGCTGCTTCTCCTCGGCATAATCTACGCGGTTGATGTTGATGTCGTTGAAGATTTCTGGGCTGAAACTGACGGGCGGCCTCTGAAACAAGAGAGGTTTTCGTTTAATTCGACCTTTCCAGCTACACAGGTTGTTGTAGGCAAAGTCTAAAACGAGTTACCTCCTTTTCCCTGTGAATGTGGGCGAGAGTGGCCTTTGGGTTTGGAATGTTTGGAGAAATGTAGGCCTGAATCCTAGAGGAGACCAAACGCATGTTGACCGTTAATTTCACCAAGCTTTTGTTGTAATCACTGTTTTCAATGTCAGAGGAGAAACGAGACTCACTCTTTTTTCCATCGCAGTACCGCCAACACGCTGACAATCACCACAATGACAGATGTGCAAAGAATGATATATGTGACAAGCGGAGGTTCTGCAATGGACAATTCTAAAAGAATTACACAGTGCATAACTGTTCAAACAGCTGATTGCAACATGTCCCCCTCGTGAAGAAACTCACCTGTTAAACTGCTCACACTGAACTTTTTCACCGGGCTCCAGGCAGTCCAACTGCCATTGAAATATGTGCCTTCAGGTTTGGCCCTCACACGTACATAGTAGATACCATTGCCTTTTAGAATGTGTGCACCTAAGGTCACTTGCTTGTAGAGCACTGTCATTGTCTTCAACAACAAAAAAAGAAAAAGTGTGCAGTGTTATGATATTGAATATTGAATACAGATACTGTTTGTATTTCCTGAATGATGGAGCCTTAGTGGAGAAATAAGGAGGGATAAAGGTTACCTTTCTTTCTGTGTCATTGGCTCCCCATATTTCCAGTTGGAAGATTGGTTTTTCGACAAAGTCGTGCTTGTAGTTAATGTTTATAATCACCATGTCAGACTTAAATGTGGCATTTTGTACTGACGGGACTGGGATTTTAACTGCATGGGCAGAGGGAATGGTAACAGATTAGCAGGAAATGTACAACAGAAATGTTCCACAGTGCTGAAGAAATGCTCAACAATGGCACTTTTTGAAATGGATTGAAATGAGGCCCATGTCCACGTACCTATTTTCACCAAATTGATCTCTTGCTTATGGACGCCCCCTCCTCTGAAGTATATTCTTAGTTCAGAAGTTCCAATTGCAGATTTCACATCAAATCTAAAGCTGTCCTTATTCAAGGTGGCATTTAGACATTGCTCTCTGGTGCTGGGGGAAAGAAATGAAAAAATCCACACCTTCAGTACGACTGCCACATTTATCATCAGATCATTTCCATCTTGTTTGTTCAAAAGTTAGCCAGATGCACCAAATCTATCCAAATTTGCATGTGAGACAAAACACAAAGACCAGCAATAGTAGAAAGGAAACAGCAAAGGGAAATACCATAGCTTTGCGTATTGAATGCTGTCGATGTCTTCATCATCCACCTCACAGGTAAGGCTATTATTCATAAAGGAGATCATGGACGAGCAATAAGCCACACTGGTCTCTGCATCAGCTGTTAGAAAATAGGAAGACTCAGCTCAGACAGTTCCAATGTCCTAGCACTGTTTAATGAAACATTCAGTATTTCTATTCACTGACCAAGCTTACCTACTGAACCCTCCAGTGCCTTCATGTACTTTCATATAGTGTCCTTTCAGGCAGTGTGCCCGTTCTAATAACACTTGCCTTGAATGGCCTTGTTGTATTTGATACATTTTAAAACAACGCTAAAGATGACAGTAATAAGCCTGGATCACCTTAATGATGATTCTCAGTTTTCCAGATCTGTAAGAATCCATCAAGATTAAGATCTAAAAAAAGAGACTGCACTTAAGATGCTGAGGTCACTTTTGGCATTTCCAAATGTGCAGGACCTGATCTTTTCACGCTTCAGTTTCACACCCAGTTCATCTTTTCACTTTTCACATTTCAGCGGAATTAGAAATAAGATCTCTTACCATCATCTCCACTTTCGGAATGAGCCAGAAAGGGACACAGTGTCACGAATATCCAAAAAACATATGCCATCTGTCAGCCGGTAATATTCACTGGCCACAACGAAAAAAGGAGCACTGCGGCATTTCACAGAGCTCACAACACAGAGTTGCACAGGCAGAAGGAGAGTGAGCAATTTCTCTTCAACTCGCAGTATTTATACCACAGAGGAAGAGGGAAGGGACAGAGAGAGAGAGAGAGAGAGAGAGAGAGAGAGACTCTGGTGTCTTGCTGCTTAAAGAAGTGAAGGTTAAAAACATTGAACACAAAAAAGCTTTTGAGACTAATTTTGGCAGCTTACATCAGACAGCAGAGAAACAGGTCAAATCAGGCAGAAGACAAGACCAGACTGGTGATAAGCAAAAACAAAGATTCATGAGAACGAAAAGCAGTGAAGAAAATGAAACTGAACTGAAAACCTGACAACCGACTTTTCTTAGTACATTTTTATTAACAGCACTGATGCAAAGTGGTCAAAGGCAGACGTTGAAAGCATACAAGGCCATTTAGGAGCTTTAAAAGTCACAGTTTTAAATAGGAGCAGCTGACACAGCTTCTTGTGGTGAAAGAAGCTCATCTCTCTACAGCTGAAGTAGATCTCAAACTTCAGCCAAAGCAGCTTAAAAAAATTGCATAAAAACTGTCATTTTCTGCCATTTCTTGCCATTTCTGCCTATGTTGTTTCATTTGCAGTTTGCCGTTCACGCACAGTAATGTTAAAGAAAAAGTGAAATAAATAAATAAAAAGCCCTCTCTCCCCTCAGCACACCTCCAATCTGAAAAACAACAACAAGCGGTAAGCGAGTCCAGCCCACTTCCTGTCACCTATGGTAATTGGGGTTACTTCAAAATGAGGACAGCATGTAACAGTTTACCATAGGCCTTACTGTTTCAGTGAAATGGAGCCAGCGAGATGTAAGGCTGTTCGTTCGACTATTGGTTTACTGATTATGAAATATTTCCTCAAACAGTCTTACACAAAAAAGTGGGCAGCCTTAGCCAAATCACACAGTTTGTTGTTGCCTTTTTTACTGAGAGGTATTAAACACAGCCTCTGTTGCTATTCAAGAAAAAGCAATTTCAGCAAAATCGAATGCACAGTTCCTCAGTGGTCATGTTTTGACACCCTAAGTGTTGAAAAGCCTCAGATTCTTTTCTGACAAGGTCTCAGACCTAAATTAGCAAATCAGGCCTGAATCAGGCATGTCACCATCTGTAACTACAACTGCATACCAACTGAAAACCATCTCCAAGTCTTATTATAAGACTTCCTTATAGTAACTTCTACTAAGCCTTATCAAACACTGGCTCCTCTGAGCAACAGTTTAAAGATCTGAAAACGAAAGTAATGGATGCCCACAAGGCAGGGGAAGGCAATTAGAAGATAGTCAAGTGTTTTCAGCTTGTGGTTTCTACAGTGCGACTCATTATTAAAGAACTGCAGTTCACAGCTAAGGCTGTGTTTCAGTACCTGTTAAAATAAAAAATAAACTAAAATACAAATTGGTCAAATGTGCCCCAAATGTTGCACCAAAAAAGACTATATGTACTGGTTTTTACTTTGGGTAATATGATGATTTATGTAACATGATATTACAATACAATACAGTTACACCATGTTTATCATTAGTTATACCCATTACCGTTTGTTACACCTCTACTCATTAGGACCCTGCTGGAAGACTGACCGCTGGGGTCCCCTCTAGCTGCGTCAGACCAGCTGCCACCCGCCAGTATGACCACCAGGCTACCCCACCATCCATACCAGACCAGCTGCACACCCTCCTACCACTGCTACCTGCCTAATGACCATGTTAAAACCTAAACAAACTCTTAACTATCAGCCACTATTACTATTACCACCATTAACTATCATTACTCTGACCATCACTGCCATGACTATATATATAAGCTATACTACACCATGATTATTATATCATGATTATGAATATGTTGCACACCTGAGCAGTAGAACAGTATATGTTGTTTAGTAACTTTTATTAATACTGTATAAATAGTTCTGATCAGAGGAGGATAGATGGGTCCCCCTTGTGACTCTTGGTTCTTCCCAAGGTTTCTTCCTCCAGCTCTGAGGGAGTTTTTCTTGCCTTCTTACGTCTTCTTATGTTGTTGATTTCTTGTCTTTTTACTGATTACTGATTGTGTAAAGCTGCTTTGTGACAACAACAGACAACAAAAGTGCTATACAAATAAATTTGATTTGATTTGATTCATATCATCAAAGAATTGGAGTAAATGAGCATCCTATTACAGCAAATATGTTTAAGTCTGTTAAGTTGGTCTAAGCAGATCTTTGCCAGGCAGCATAGTCACTACATATGTAACACTCAAAATGAATACTGAGGCTTTCAGATTGAGTCACGACTTTGTGATCGAATGAGTCAGTGGCTAACTGAACAGCAGTATAGTTGGAAACATGAAGCATAAGGACGTTTACATAGTGTGGATACAGCAGGCTGTGGTTACCTGATTGTGTACCTGCACACTTCCTGTTTAAGCCTAGGTCACCAATTTCTGTTTTGTTCCCTCTGACGACACAATCTGCTGTAAAAAATGCAGAAAATGCCACTGTGGTGTTACATCTTTTTGCTGTATGGGAATTACCACTGGCTGGATGAAGTTGCACACAGGCAGTTCAAGAGAATTGGTTCTCAAGTGTTGCTGTTTGTAATGACCATGGACACACACCAAACATCCATATGAACAGACATCATGTAGGTCCTCCGCAGGTCTTGATGAATGCCTGAAGAAACACTTTGTCATGTTGTCATGTTGAAAATTCACAAAAAAAAATACCCCCCCAGGCTTTCTTTTCCACATGGAGCTTTCTCACTCTTTGACCCACTCCATCTCCACTTTTTTGTGACTCTTCAGCAAACAGGACGGGACAGTCCCAAAACAGCTAGGCATTACTCTTTGACTAGCTTTCACTGCCACAGGACAGTTATATGCATAAGTCTGAACACCTCTCTTCAACTAAATAACCCAGCTAAACATTTTTGGTTAGTGAAACAATTTTTCATTTTTTCCTCACAGTTGAATTTGGGAAAAGCCCCTACATTTGGTAGGCAGATTTCAAAAAGTAACAGAAGTACATCATCTAAATGTTTTTTTATCAGTGTACATTCAGAAAACATTCTAGTTTATATTTAAATAAATGCTACAATAAATGTTTTATGACACATTTGAAATCTATCAGTGCGTGTATCAGTTGCATCAGTGTTTTATTTTTTAAGTTAGTTAGTTAGTAATCACACGTTTTCAGAATGTTTCTGGAACATCATTTCTCTAATGTTACAGGTTGACCTTCCTGGAACCTTTAAAAACATTGATAAACATTCTATAACGCTCTCTGGGAAGCTTGCTGGGAAGTCAAGTAATAGGTTGGAAATAAGTTAACTAATCATCTTTAGGAAACAACCTTAAAACCGTTCTTAAAAAGACATTTCTTACATTATAAGAGCAGAGCTGCCGACAATTCTGCATCATGAATCTGATTATTGAATTTTGTTAGGACTTTTCTCACAAACAAATTGAAAGATTTTTTTTAGGAATGCCTTGATGAATGAGGCCCAGGTTTTTTGTTCTCTGAATTGAACATATGTAGAAGCAACGTCATAACAACTTTACCATGTTTGATGTCTTTAAATGATATTAAGTTGAGGCAGTTTTAAATAAATTTAATTTCTGTAAAATCAATTGGAACAGAGTGCCCAAACCTTTGCATACAACTGCATGCGCACCTCCTAAACTGCGCAAGAGGAAGTGCACTGTGCACTTTTCAGTGTCTCAAACAAGTCTGTAGCTGTATCGTGGTATCAGCAGACGACAAGCGCTGACAACATCCCATCACGGTTTGCAATCTGCCTTTGGGCCTAAGGTCAGTGGACCATAGTAGTAACTGTGGTACGCAGTTTGTGCGGCTGGTAACACGATATGCACCTTCAAGATCAGCTCATAAGAAAGTCCGGTGATAAACTCTGTGGTGTTTCAGACGAGGTGAGAAGTGCCTAGTAAATGTCTGGTGATGTCCCTGGGTATCGGTGCACGCTCATGTGGGGTTCTTATCGTGCTTTGCGATCAATGTCCTTTCGATATCAACCTCTGTCAAGCAGTTCTATGAACTGTACACTTCACCTGAAGAACAGAATGTAGGAGGTGAAACAGAGACTTTTTTAATGAAACTGAGTAATGGAGCAACAGGTTGACTGATGCCTTGAAGAAGTTGTAGGTATTTACATGGACATGTCTCACCTCCCTTCCCATCCCCCCAACTGGTAGCAGCGTGCTCGGGTTCTTGCTATTACTGTCAAGGCTAATATTGACTAAAAACACTACACACGGCTCTTCGCAAGAAGCTCAGACTTGTGAGTGAGTAAGAGAAGCTGGAAATGCTGGGTGCATGTGGGGGTTGGGGAAAGAGAGAGTTAGAGAGAGGTTAAAGGGGAGCGGGTTTTTGCTGGGTGGAGGGTGTGTGCATGTGTGGGGTGGCTGGTTCGAGCTCTAGAGTGCGTCCGTGGGTGGCAGCTGTGGTTAAAGCTGCTCAGAAGGCAAGCAGAATGTGAGAACGGTGAAGGGAAAAGGGGGGAAAAGACACTCCTCCGGCTTTGTTCTGCCATGCTTTGTCATCTTTTTTTTTTTCTCAAAAAAACGAGGTGACACATCTTTTCCCTCTGCTGTCTCGCGGTTACGATTGCTGGTATGTGTGCCAGAGGGGCCGAACGAACTATTGGTTAGACAGAGAAAGTTGTGCAGCGGGGGCCTAGCATTGGTGTGCCGCGCCAGAGAATTCAAGGCCTCATCATACAGGATGAGAGCATGCTGAACAAACCCCCTGAAACCACACTACCATCGCTGGAGGCCCCTATCTCACACACCATCTCTCAACAACAGCTTCAGCGCTTTATCTGCACACAGCACTCTTCTGTACCTGCCATTCGTGAACTCTGGGATGTTTTCTCTCTCTCTCTCTCTCTCTCTCTCTCTCTCTCTTCTCTTATCTTGCGGTCAGCATCCTTTGAGCTCCTCGCTTTTCGGTGCCTCAAGATGCATCCATGTGGGAGGCCATGACTCGTGATGCTTAAACACAGAGCCCTGACTGCACAGATGAGCACTTGAGTCACAGACTCCGATTCGGGTTGGGTGTTGACTGGCTCAAAACGCAACCTGGTTCTTAACTGACTTGCGAAGGTTTCACAAATCTTCAGCCTGATGGAAGAAAATACACACAGCTGATTAAATTATGACCTCGAAGTGGAAAATAAATGAAACCTTTCAGTTCTAGCCTTGTGGGAACAAATCGTGAGCCTTTCAGTACAGAAAAATCTTTAGTCTTATGGACAGAACAATGTGCTGCATGTCGCGAAGCAGCTTGCAAGGTTTAGATCACATTCAACATACTAAACATACTAAAACCTCAGCTGCACTGGTTATAATGTTAACTAACTAAAACACTCTTCCTGCTACTAAACAAGTAGCCAACTGCTTCAGGCTGTTTTTAAACACAGCATTTACTGCATGTAGCAGTTTCTTTGGTCCTGCAAACTGAGGTTTTCTAAAGAAGCAAGGCTTTAATTGGGGTTTACTTTTGTATAATGCTTCAGCTACTAACAACTCTAATAATACAAGACTTGCCTTGCACCTGAAAGAGTCAACACTCACCTCAGACACTGACAACATTACTAGGACTCATACCCCTGAGACTTGACGCTTTTCTTCAATCTACTCAGACTTGCACCCCAGAGAATCAAGACTCAATGAGACTGGACACATCTTGGACTTGCACCCCAGGCACTCGAGACTAGACTAGAAATTATATCCCTGAGACCTGAGAGTTGTCGTGGACACCCCAGAGAAACAAGCCTCGCGCGGCAGAGACTGATATTATCACAACACACTTGAGCCTAAACATGGACTTCACTTCCACCTGAGAGGCTAGGACGCACACCACAGACACTCGTGACAAGACTAGGACACACAACCCAGTTCCTCAAGACTTGACTTGGACTTGCTCCCTAAAGACCTGAGCCTCAACATAGACTTGCACCACAGACAGTCGAGACCGCACACTGCTTCTTCAGCATTGTAACAGTGTCACGAACGGCTTGCGTAACCAAGAGGAGTGTAGGATATTATGAAGTGATGTCCATTTGTTTTTCTTTTGTATGAGAAAGCAAGGAAGCTGACTGAGATTATAGAGCTGAATGGAAGTGATACGCTGACAGCTAAGAAAAGATTAATGTCTCACTTTAGCCACTGAATCACACATGGGAGAACAGACAGAAAGATGAAAGGAAATAGACAGGAAAAGGTCATAACAGCCCAACGAGTGTCTCAAAAGACAGCCTCATGTGCAGCATGCAGATAGACTCCTGTCTGACACTCGGGGAGCTCACACCTGCCGTAAATCTGAAAAAAAAAAAAAGATCGAAAACAGAACAAGACCTGAAAATATAACTCTGGGGTGATGTAATGAGGACATGAAACATGAGACGGGTTTGTGTTGTCAAGGCGAACCTTAAGAGCCAGTGTTCTCGCTTGCACCGGTTTTGTTTACTCAGTCACTTTTGAAAGAGGCTGCACAGCTACATGTCTGATGACTTCCTGTTAATTAGTTACCACAAACTGAGAAAAACATGAGCCACAAGTCAAAAGCCGGAGTGTTTTAGCTCTTACTCTGTGACCGTTACTTGTGTGTGTGTGTGTGTGGATGGGAAGGAGCATAGCACTATGTTCACAAGACCTCAGTGAAAAGCCACAAACACAAACAGGAGGCAAAAGAAAAAAAGGAGGAAGAAAGAAAGACAGATGATGTGCAGTGCATGGATGCCTTGCATCCTGGTAAGGGGACATTACATTTCTGCTTCTCTGAACCATGATACTTCCTTTTTTCCACACTTTGACCCTTTGGCCACATATGAGGACAGTGTTTTAGTTTTTTTGCAAAAACGACTTCCTGTACTGAGACTAAGTTTAGTTTTTATACTTGTTAGGCCCTACCAATTCCAAATAGGAGAAATTAAAAATGCACACCAAGCACAAGTCTGGGTCTCAGGAGGTTAAGACAAACACTGAGAGATTCCTAAGAATAAAAAAAAAAGTTCTCAAATATTTTTGACAAGACTTCATCCTTTTCTTAAGAAGGCAACTAAGCTGGTTCGGTTGATTTGCAGTGTGAAAACACTGAAAGACTCTGTGTTATGCTGAAATCCAACTCCATCACGCAGCAGTATGTGCTCAACAGATTACACTAGGAATTCCTGTATCTACCATAACTGTAAGTTACTCCTTATGTACGAACGCCAATTAAAGAAAAACGAGGTTAATCTGCTGCGCTCATTGTGCTGTGTGACGCGCGTGCACTCAAAGGGAGTCAGGTCCTGGCAGAGAGGCAGAATTTGGCACAACACCTACAGAGGCAACTCCCCAGTGTGGAATACAGGGAGACGCAGCCCACGTATGTGATTAGTGCGAACTGGGCCAATTATATACAGTGTAAGAAAACTAAACACCCTGGTTCGGACCTTGTGCCTCGAACCTGAGTTACAGCCGACCACAAACACCCCACATACTGAATAAACGTTACTCATTAGTTAATTAGCAAGAGTCTGTGATTGAAACGCGTCTGTTTAAGCCCCGCCTTCTCACCGACACTATTGGTCTACATGTACCTGCTTCTACCTCAATCATTGGGCACACTGCTTAAGTCCCGCCTTCTTATCACCACTATTGGTGTACATTAACCTGCAGCTACATCAACCATTGGTCAAACTGCTTTCCATCACAGCCAATTGCCCACAGCCTAAAATGTCTAAAAGCAAATATACATTTTTATATAAGTTTATATATATTTTTATAAGTTTTTTTAAGTATTTGTTAATATTTATTTTTCATTGTCATTAAAAAACATTTTTAGTAAAACTATACAAAAACTATACTATTACTTTTTTACTTATTTTAAGACATAAGTAAGACATAAGCAGATCGTTTATGATTTATGAGTAAATATTTATGTATTAATGTTCATTATTATCTCCATTATTTTGGAGATAACTCCCTTTTACCTTCACACACCCACGCTGCCACGACTACACACACGTCCTACAAGTGAGGCTTACTTATTGGCCCCCAGCCACAACATCCTAACCACGGTGGACGCTTGTGCGTCTCCAGTGTCCTCGGAATATGGTCACCCTGCGTTTGCAGAGCATTTTGCTAAATCTCTCACCCCTCGGTTTTTCACCAGGTCAAAGAGTCCTGACGACTAATTATTGGAGCTGCATTCTGTAAGTATTAGCCAGCTAATAAAAGAGCACTTGCTTGGTTTCACTTTGCTGATGCTCCAGTGGACATAGTCGTTATACAGAACAGTGTTCCGTCTGTAGCAAACTATGTCTAGCTTGCTGTACTTACTGTGCTTACAATTTTACACTTACGTGTTCACACTAGTCTTGGGTTTGTAAGGTGTGAATCTCCACAGTTACTCTCCTCAGAATGACAATGAATTTGTTGAATCAGTATGTTAGCAACAGGATACACAGATGGGTTACTATTACAAAGGGTTAGAGGAGGCTTGACACATAAGGGAAACATAAGGGATGAAAAGTCTCCCTCAGTGGCTGAGGGACACTGTGACTTCGGCCTGGGGCAGATCTGGTCCAACTGAATAGAGAAGACCAATGTTAACATTTGCCATGATTGATTTCCAAAGCAAACTGAATGCCTTAAATTACAAATGTGACACTTGCGCATGGACCTGAAACCTCTGTGGAATTTGACTCCTGCCAGTATCTAATATCATATGATTAGCAATATGATAGCAAATGTGGGTAGAGTAGTTTAAAGCCATACTCAGGGGAAAGTGCAGTTTTTTCAGTGCAGTAATGACTCAAGCCGGTCTTTTCAAAATACAACTTGCAAAAACTACTCAGCATGTCCAGCATCTATCAGCACATGAACTGAAGCATATTGTGTTTTTTTCCCCTAGCAAATCTAAAGTAAATATAAACTCACAACAGTCTGGAATCATTGGCCATAATAATCCATTAAGACTAATGCCAGTAAGGCTTATTGGTACCTATCTTGTAACGATTGGGTTGTATCCAGAACCTGGTGACAATGTTGGACAACATGAGATTTGATGGAATTTCAACAGTGTTTTCTGTTTTATGTGTGTTACAGTTTGACAGTGAATGTTTAGTACTGGAGCCTACAGGCTCATAAGCCTGTTTGCTCTTTGGAGAGGTAGTGAGGACAGAAATAAAAGTCAGCATGCCGAGAACGGACCAAGGATTGAAGAATTAAAAAAATTAATAAACTGGAAACTGGTCACACGAATTATCTAGTTCATGGAATGTGTTATTAAGTCTACATATTATCTAGACATTTTCATTGCTGCCCAGATAGCAAGGACTTTTTGGCCCAAATGTGGCCATTGAATGAGAGTGTTGACTCTGGATACGTCTGGCTGCATTGACTCAGCCACAGGTTCACCTGGACCAGATGTCTGGCATATTGACGGTGGGCCAAATTGGACCTGGCTTCACCTTAAATGGGCCAAATATCAGGCATCTTATGTGCCAGAATTCTGTTGGACCGGGACCATGTTATGGGCCAACCTGAGGAAATGACCACAGGTTTTAAATGGGTCATATGTTAGTCATGTTGTGGGTCAGCTATGTACCAGAGGAAGTCACCATGGAACCGTTACATGGGATGATGTGTTGTCTGTACCCGACCTCTCTAATGCTTTGTGGCTAAATACAGTCCTGACATCCTGGCATTCAGACCTTTAGTGCAAAGTGCTTGCAGGAGACGAGAGACTGTTACTGCAGCAAAGAGGGACACACTCCCTGTTAATGGCCTTAATTTTAGACATTCTATCCATACACTTCTGTCAGTACAGTACAGGGTGCATGTGGGCTGTGGGTTCAAATGCCATGACAAACCGTAAATGTGGCTGTTACAGCTGGGTCATAACTGCAATAACTGACCCATAAGTGCCTTATCTGGGTCATATTTGGCTCACAGTCTTGACTGCTCAGATTGGCTCAGAGAGGACTGGTAAGCTGTGCAAAGCAAGAGGATTTAAGGGGCCAAACCTGAGTGTAGGGTTGTAAAAGTTTAGAGATGTTTTAAAGTTATCAGTAGACTTGTTAATAGATAATAATAACAAGATAATAGATAATAGATAATATTAAAGTACAGCTCGCGCCGCACAACACATCACAACACCACAAGGTCAAGCCCAACTTTTGGGCCACATGTGGCCCACACAACACTAACTGCAACCCATATCTAGCCCAGCTCATGACATTTGGACAACACATGTCCCACAAAATAAATGCCGCCATCTGAGTCTAACCTGGTACAGATTAGACCTAAATGTGTCTGCTGTGTGGGTAAAGATCCCCTTTTTATTTTTTGACTGTGAGGCGTCAACTTAGCAAACTTCAAAAGGATCAATTACATGGCATCTCTCAAAGTAGATGATTATTGCCATGTTGAGAGATGAACTCTGCTAGACTTGTAGCATCAAATCTGTTTGTTGAAATGGCTGCTCACTTTTGGCAGGGTTACTCAGACACATGAATGTAAAAGTAATATCTTGGTTATGCTGAAAACCCATATTTTCTTGGATCCTCTTGGAATGCTCTTAGAATATATTTTAGCTGAGAAAAACAGGTTGGGTCTTTCAGACATTGGCAAAATAGCTACACCTCTCAATAACTTGCATACAGTTCTTTGAACTGATGCTTTTAGAATCTACAATTATTTAGAAATGGGTCCGAGAGATAATCGTAATTCTTGTAAATCTACCATCATGCGTCTGAGATCTGCACTGAGCTGCCTGGACTTCCCCATTGTACTGCGTGTGACGGCATTGTACAATCCAGTAAGTGCTGTCAAACAAACCCTTTTTATATGGGCACAGAAAAGCTACCAGCTGTAGTCAGTCATGATCACTAACTAAGAAGGTTGCCAGTTTGGACCAAGCCTTCAGCTTACAGTGATTTGGAAGAGGAGACTGTAAGAGAGGGGGGAAGAACTTTGAGCTGGAGGTTGGGTGGATTCTGCTTTGTGGTAGGAGCCAATCCTCCCTCTGATAAGTGGAGCCAGCAATGATAGATGACAACGGTTAAAAGGGAGGTGTAGGGGTGGTAGAGGGTTGTGAAGACTTGTTGTAGATACGTGAACAAGGAAGAGATGGATTTTCATTGGATTTGAGAAGAAGGGCTTCAGGCATGTACCACCTCCCAAAATGTAGTTATTTTAGAACTCCATTTAAGAGGCCATGGCCAGTTTACAGGACAATTTGGAACTTGCAGAACAGTCGTATTGGGTGTATATACATTTTTTTTTTTACCCTGCATGTATAATTCGTGCCCTGTGTTGATTGTTTACCAAATTATTATTTTTTTCTTCTATTAAAGATCTATGTTCTACACCTAAACTGCCCTAGAAAAAAGTTAAGACACTTAAGTTTTTAAAAGACTAATATTGCCTTGACATTTCTGTCCATGAGAAGTGTACGTAAACATCTGATCACAATTGTTTATATAGTGTTCTGGACTTTTTTTCCCAATTAGCACATAGTGCAGATTATTTCAATTAATAATTAGATGTGAATTCTGTTAATAGACAAACAAAAACACAATGAACATCTAAAATAAGTAAAACATCAAGGAAGTTCTTAAAGTATAACATAACAGGTATATCGACTAGATTTAAGGTTTCACTTGCACAGATCTAATTCTTTGCCGTATCTGCTGTTATCATTGAAGCAACCACAATAAAAGCTCTGCAGATAAAAGCTGACGACCAGATATTTCGGAGGAAGCAACTGGCCTTAATGACATGCTGATCTGCACTTTTAGGGGGAAATGACAGCAGTGTCACTGTTAACTAGTGAAGTGCTAGTGAAATACAACAATGACAGATTTATTTTGCATGAAACTTCAAAATGAACAACAGATCCATACAGTTTAAGAGCTTTTCTTCAGACTTCACACATCATTACCTTCTTTTACACTTCATGATGAAGGTCTGAAAAAAAATCAGCACAGAAAAGTCCCAGAAATATATACTTCCTCAAATACATTAACACATTTTTGAAAAATCCAGTGTTTATTAAATGCAATAGACTTGCTCATCTTTGGACAGTATTCATATTTGAATTAGTCACAGTGGACTAATACAGTATGCAGATCACAATCACACCCTGATAAAAGCAGTAGACTGAATGTTTTGAGGGGTTTGGTGATTGAGATGTCAGTTGTGGAGCTTGTACTGCCCCCTGGCTGATAAAGGAGTGTGATGACGATGACGTGCTGCTGAACATATTGGAGAAGAAAGACAGAAACTGTCATTGGCAATGAAGTCAAATACAAACTGCAGATCTTTACGGTATGAACTGTATTAAATATACACATGTAGGCAGTTATGCAGCTTTAGTGGTTTATCCATCAAGAGGCATAGGGATACTTCTCACTGCTGATCTGATGGGTTTGATTGCACATTTCTGGAGCACCAAGAAGCCAGCAGAGGGCAGTACAAATTCCCAAAAGCTTCAGATAGAATCTCGAATGGAACAACATTGTGTACACTAATAAATACACAAGAGAATGAAAAAGAGTCCATATGACTTGAAGGGAAATCATCATCATCGGGGGATTAAAAAAAAAGTCAATCTCACAATGTAAATAAAATCATCATATACTTTTCACATATAAGCACTGAACACTGAAAGACAAGCCAAATGGTCTTCTTTATTGGCATTGAAAGTGGTATAAAGCTCACAGAGACCCACAAAACCATTGATGTTAATGATGTATAAATGAGACTGTTATGAATATGGAAAATCTGCATTAGTGAGGGTGAGGTACACAGTGCATTCATTATATGTCAAAAAAAGACATAATTAGACAAGGAAACAGTGTGTTTGAGCCAACAGCCTGGTAGATTTGCATTATGCATTGTTTCTGTCTTTTTTTGGCATACAGTCCTTCCTGTTGGCATTATAGATGTATGTATGAAGATTAAAAAAAGAGATTCTGTAAAATATGGTTTGTTAGAAAACAGTGTTTTGCTGTTATTGCTGTGGGATTGCAGATAGAACGATCCTCATTTAAATTAAGAGATTAGTTCATTAAGAGACTCCTCTTTTCTGGAACTGTTCCTTCATTCCAAAAAGTACTACTTGTAGTGCCTCCTTACACTTGCAAATGCCTTCCTTTCAACATGTACAACTTGTCCCCTTTTACCTCTCCCCATACAATAATTACCATTTCCTTATTCTGAACAGAGAACGTAGACTCATAGCGTATCTCCCATATCTCCGGTCTCCTACAACAGACCTCTTCTCCACACCATCGCTCGACTTTGGTTTGCCACTTTCCTGCTCATCTTTCTCCTGAACAGTGTGTGTGTGTGTGTGTGTGTGTGTGTGTGTGTTTGGAAAGCTGTATAAAACAGGACTGTTAGCGCTGTGACATAACAGCTTCAGGCTTCTCCTCAAAAGCTTGCTTCAATCTGCTGCCTGGACTTCCCAGAGAAAAGGATTCGCTGCAGGCCAGGAAAAAAGAAAAAGAGTGGGCTTCGTTTGGACAGAGTGAGTCACGGACAGCAGCCACTGCAATGCAGGGGTTTCTCCTGCTTTAGCTGGCGGCAGCTGAGAGACCAGATTTGCTGATTACTTTTAAGAAAAAAAAAAAAAAACTTAAGTGAATCAGTGTGGGTTGTCGTTTCACTGAGAACGCATCCCCGTCCCAGTCCAGACATCAGAATTGCCTGTTAAATCATTAACTGCCAGCAAAGAATGAACTGATAGAAAAGAAAAAAGAGCGGTCAGATCTGTTAGAGCTGCACTGAAGGTCAGTTCATGTCAGTATCATAGGATCTCCTGAGCCACACCCGAGTATGGGGCTCCCCTTTTACACACATTAAAAAGAAAAAGGCCTCAACACTGAAATTAGTCTGCCTGAAAGACTCTCAGTGGCTGCTGATGAATCCCTGCCAGCTCTATATTAGATGTTTATATGCTGGTTAGTGGGACTGTGCTGGGATGCGCTCCTGCAGGTCTGCTCAGGTGGAGCAGTTTGAAGAAAAAACGGGGACAGGCAGGTCAGACTCGTACAAGGAAGTCCAGGTTGAGAGATGCCGGCATGTGAAGGGTCTCTAAACTCAGGGCTGAAGGAGTGTAGGGGAACAGCACAGGGAATGTGTGCTTTGTGTCCACCAGAAGCTGGTTGTTTTCTATTCTGTCTTGGAGACGGTTCTGAAATTAGAAAACAACGTTTATCTTATTATCAATCTAACAAACAGATGTGCAAAAGCACACTCTTGCCCCTGTAGAAACATACTGCCAATAGATCAGGACTCAGGACTGGAGCAGATAAGCCTTGATTTTAGAGGAAACAATGAATAAGCAGGTGTCCCAATGTATTTAATAGCCGTAGTCTATGGGACATTAACCCCTGGCCTTATCCTTCTTAGCACCACTCTAACAGCTTTTTATGTCCACACGTTCATAGACATCTGCACACCCAACGGTTCTACATAAGTAACAGCCTCCGCTCTTCTGGAAGGGTTTTACACTAGATGTTGGGACACTGCTGTGAAGACGGCATGCAGCCACAATAGCATTAGCAAGGTCAGATAATGATGTCGGTTGGTCAGTTTGCCACTCAGCTCATGCTAAATCTGTGTCCCATTCGATTGGCAGTTATACAATCTGTGTAATTCAATGCCAGCCTCAGCCTCAGGATGTGTCTTAAAGAAGCTGAATTCAATAATTACAAGGTATGCCTACAAAATTTGGCAATGCAGTGTAGACTAAGAATGGAAGAGTTTTACCTGTATGTCTCTGATGAATGACACAGTGACCCTCTCCTCAAACTCATTCAGAGGGGTGTAAAGATTGAGGATCTTCACAATCTAAGGGGGAAAGCAATTGCAAGGTTCAGCATCTGAGTTAAAGTTACAGACTGTAACTAAAGAGAAGTAATTAGGCAGCCCTGTGGGACTTTACCTGTTGTGTACTAAGTGCAGAGCACAGATAGCAGATTGCCTCAGCGTCCTGAGAAGTCTTCTTCTTGACCTGCAGAAGCTGGGCTGCTTGGATCAGGGGCTCAATGGTGGCCACCACTCCACTTTGGTGTAGGTTTCTCCCTCGCAACCACTCCTCCATCTGACTGATGTTGTACCTAAATCCACAGAATGTAGGTCAGTAGTCAGTCATTACACACAATATGAGCCTTTGCAATTCTGTTATATAAATAAAAAAAAGTTTGCTTCTCTAGATTTATTATTATTATTATTATTATTATTAATTGCTAATATACCTAACACGTAAGCAACAAATGAAAACCTGAAGTCAGCTTCTCGACAGGTTTTAAATATGTGATGTCCCTTTATTCATGAGTTGTAAATAACTGTCGCATAGACACAGAGCAGGTAAACGTGGCCAAAATCTTTTTTGTCATATGTGACACAGATCTATTTTCTGTATGGCAGTGTCAGTGCCAAAAACTGTTTCCTTCATTTTGGGCCACTTTCATATGTGGAATTAAAACATATCTATATATAGGCCACTCAGTCCGAACAGCCAGATCAAAATATATGTGACTTTTACATCAATCCAACTTGATATTCACTGAGGAAAAGGGAAAATGGATGACAGCAGTGAAGGAGGTTTTCAGTGACGGGATAGTGAGGTAATGGGCATCATAAATATTAGGGGTGATGCCTCTGTCCAAACATAAATAGAAGGCACATCTCGCTACAAACCGCCCTGTTTTCGAAGAAATTCCTAAAGAAATGGCCGAACAGTGTCAAAAGCAAATAAAAAGTTTAAAAATGAAGTTTAAAGAACACAAACCAAATAAAGTGCTCTTCTAACAGCAAGCTTGAATGCATTCTCGTGATAAGTGAAACTGGAACTTGGCCTTAGGGGCCAAACAAGTAAGTCTATATGACAAGTGTCTCAGGCGTGCAGTCTCCATGATGGTAATTGGTGGTTGTCTAATGCCTTCTTACCTGAGCTGCATACCGGTGCTCCAGGAGCAGACGTCTTTGCGCAGTAGCAGGTTATTGAGTGTGACGGCATTGATGGAGTAGAAAAGCTGGCGGATGACCTGCTGGCCAATCTCTGGGTCCAAACCGTGTTCACCCATAATTGTGTTGAACTGGCCCAGCTGCTTGATCAGAGCCTCCAAGGTATAGCCCCCTGGGCCCCCAGTCTCGCAGTCCATACTGGAAGAACGGTTCCTGTAGCCCATAGGCTTGACTCCTGTCAGACTTCCACTCTCCAGCATAGCAGACACTAGCACACAGAGGGGGAAAAAGAAATGAGTTATTGTCCAAAAAAAAAGGTGGTGTGATATTCAGGGTCACACAACACAAAAAAAAACTCACCGATCATGGGCTGCAGAATAGTCTCGGCTATTTTAATGAGCTGCTGGTAGATCTGGATGGACAGATCACTCAGAACCTGCCGGTACTCCGCCAAGTCAAAGTTCTTCAGGCAGTGCTCATTTTGTTTGGGTGTGTTCTGGGTCATGAACGCCTGCAAGATAAGTCACACAAGACTTAGCTAGAACTGTGGCTATTTACCAAACAAAATCTCTTCCACTAAAGACTGTAAGCGGTGGTGTGTCGAAGCAAACGTGTTTGGATAGGTCTTGCTTCTCACCTCGTCTCCGCTGTATTGCTTCAGACAGTGCAGGAGTCGACTAGTGTTAGCCAGCCAGAAAGAGGTCATCTCAAAGTCGTCATTGTTTTTCTGTTTTAATAACAGCAGTGAAGCCATTGATGAGTACGGACACATCAACAACTCATGAGCTATTTGTCCTGTTGAGGGTTAATTTAGTATGAAAGTTAATCTGTCAGTGTGGAAAAAGATCGTGGATACGTACTTTGAGAACTTTCTTGACAGCATTGATGGTTGAGGTGAGCAGCGAGTGCACTTTCTGGTCATCATTGATGTAGTCAGCATGACGGATGCACATGAAAAGGATGTAGGCTGGGAGACAGGGGACCGTGGCTGACACAACATGGGGCTTCATATCTGAGAGCAGCATACACACAATGGAATTGAATACAGTAATGGTGTCATTAAAGTCAGTAAAAAGTACGGTTCACAATCCTGCTCATACTTACCAGTGACGAGTGTCTTTATCAGCAGGGCCTCATCTTCTTTGTTATACTCCAACATGCCCTCAAAGTCTTTTTCCTTCCTCTGCACTGTGACCTGCCGGATTAGCTCAGGTCTGGCCCTGTTGGACTGCATGGCTGCAGCTTAGGAGACCCCACACCACATTAGTATGACAGCAAAGTATTGGTAACAATGAAAATAAAATAAATATATAAGACAACAGTGGTATTTATCCAACCTTCAAGCTCCTGAACTTTCTTGATGTAGATCTTAAGTTGCTTTTTAAGTTTCCTCTCATTCTTTTCCAGCTTCTCCATGACCTCTTTGAGATCCTGGAACAAATCATCATCATCATTATTATTATGAGGTGGAACAGAGCATTAGATTTATGTAAAGATCTCACGGTGGCATTTATTAGCATTAGCAGAAAATGCTGTTTGGGGATAAAGGAGGGGGAAAAAAGGTTGAATTTGATCTGATCTTGTAACACTTGTAGCCTGAAATTGAACCCAGTCACAGTGTGTGAGGTCATGTTGTGCGTTGTGCATTTCTTCCTGAGTGTTTTAGACATTGAAGAATGATAACCTATTATTAAGATGCTCATCTGGAGTTAAAATACATAATTTTGAGTATTTTTTCAAGAGAAAAATATTGTTTTGGTATAGGATGATAATCACAATTAAAATATTGGAATTAAATTTACGTGTCTGGTGTAGCGCAGTAGGATAAGCACACTATGCTACAACAATAACGTCCCTGGGCAAGACATTTAACGCTACATTCTCTTACATTTGAAACTTGTAACACAGGTAGGTCCCTACCTACGTATGGCATTTCAGCCAAATGCCATAAATGTACATTTTACTAACTTTAGTATAGTATAATGGTATCAGAAAATATAAAGTGTCATTGTTCCATTTTTAGTTTTATGCCTTGGCAGATACGGTCTTATGCTAAAGATTGGGCGCATTTTGACGATTTTTAAGTGAAGTCCTCTGCAGCAGAGGTCACTAATAGGCGGGTCGCAGTCCGGGTCAGCACAGCACTGAGCTGTGGAGTAGTGGACCTGTGTTCTCTAGAATGATGCCGCTCGATCCACTACTTTTGGGATGAGGTGGGGAGTTGATACTTTTTACCAAACCTTGTACTTGACTGTACCTGTTTGCATTTCTTTCACTTCGAAACAGGTGCAACAAAGCCCATGCTACAGTGATGCGGTCTCTTGACAAAGTGTGAGCTGTGAAGGTGAGTGAGCTGTCTCACCAGGTTCTCATTGGTGAGGCGAGTGATTTCCTGCTGGACGCTGTACTCCACCAGGGCGTCTGGGGGTAAGATGCTAAAGCGATTCAGCATCTCCTGCTTCTTCTCCAAGTCTTCCTTCAACACCTCGATCTGGGTGTGCAGAGCCTCCAATTCATCATGGTGCTTCCGTGACTGGGACTGCAGCTGAGTCTCCAACAGCCTAACAAACACATGCCAAAGTTTCAGTACTTTTACCTACAAGTCTGATCTTTGCCTGTACACTCAATAAATGCTACATGCACCAAAGAGTCACACAGATCCAAATAATTAATTCACTCCAAAATATAAAAGAAAAGTGACAGGCAATGGAAGTTTCCAAGATATTTATTTTCCATGCCAGCAATACAGAGAAGCTCTCAGCTAAATCAGGGTCATAAATATTATAAGCAAGTGCTTCTTCTATGTATGAAAAGAGTGACGTGCAGTCAGTTAAGGTTAAAGAAAGGAGCAGGAAGGCAGCAGAGCACAAAGATTGAAGCACAAAACCACAACCTGGCTACTTGCTTTAGGCCCTGATAGGCCAGGCCAAGCTCTCCGTCTTCATTCAAATAACCCCAGTCCTGTGATTTACTGCTGTCCAAGCAGAGAGAAAGAGAGGCAGCGACATGAATGAAACCAGAAAACAGAGCAGAGAGAGAGAAGAAAGCAGTTAGTAAGGCAGAAGAGAGAAGTTAGCTGGACAGAGCAGGAAAAAAAACTAGCAATGTTAGCATTGACTGATGCTTTAGGCATTAGGGAAAGTATTGGAAGGTGTACGAAGTAATTCTGCAGCAGTGATTTTCATTCCATCTACCAATACACTTAAAAAATACATGTCTCCCATGATAATATTAATAATATAAGCTGGTCAGTCATGAAAGCACCATTTGGAGTGTGTCAAAAAGCTAATTACTCTAATCCTACCCCAATGATCCTTTTTAGACCAGGTGCCAGAGCCTGGAACCAAACCAACAACAGCACAATCACAGAGAACAAGAAAGAAGAGAGAAAGAAAATGCATGCCTTAGCTAGAATCAGTATAAAGCACATAAATAAGCCATACACCAATGCCTGGGATAGAGAACCCATGTTCATAAAAACACTCACTCCACTTTACTGTCAGAACAGGGTGGAAGGTGTCAGCTAAAAATACAAAAGTGCCAAGAAGAACATCTGCCAATCTACAGGTATCAATACAGGTATCAATATTGGTTAAAAGACAAGGCCTTGTTAGAACGGTTTGTGCGAGTTCCTAACAGTGCTGAGGAGCAGTGAGTGAAACTAAAGATAGATGCTGTGTATTGTTATTTTTAATATTATCAATAGCATGTAACGCAGAAGTAGCTCTTTTATAGTATTTACGTACCTCTTGGACTCGCTGAGTCCCTGGTATGCTTGCAGAGCCTCCTCCTTGTCCATTGGCTTTTTGTTGTTGGCCCATTCTGAGACATCATTAGAGTTCTATTAGACATCACAGGCAGAGAACAAAGAACGGAGGTTACAAGAGAGTTAAATAGAACTCAAAAAATAAGGATGCATGTTGCATGCATGGTTTAAAGACAAAATACAAACTTGATGTCAGTGTGAATCAAAAATTGTAGCACATTTTAGGGTCTAGCTGGATGTTTTTATGGGATTGGTGAAGGAGGGAAGACAAACATTATTACTGGGAAAACAGTATTACAAATAGTGAAAGTAAAAGCAGTGAATGAAAGCAGTTCCTTTAACACCCCTTTTAACATCCTCTTGACTTTTAACACATTCACGACTAAATGCATTAGCTTCAGCCAGAGCACACTAGCTCACAGGCAGGCAAACACATCCCTGTGGAACACCTTAACTGAACTCATCACAGTCAGAGAGCACCATGACAGACCGAAAGAGAGAAAGGTGTATACATATATATATATATATATATATATATATATATATATATATATATATATATATATATATATATATATATATATATGTATATATATATATATATACACCTTGAGAGGAAGGGAGCATGAGAGAAAGAGAGAGTGTGTACGACAGCATGAGCAAGAGCATGACAGAAAATGTGGAATAGTGAGTAAGCTACAGATACTGAGGGCAAGAGAGGTATACAGAGAGAGAAGGGAGAAAAGAGCAAAAACAGCAACTGAAAGAGGGAGAGGAAGGTGAAAGACAGAACACTCCACATTCAGAAGCTCTGTTCAGAAAAAAGAAGCAGTCTACAGTTAATGAAAGCTGACATGCCATGCCATCTCACAGGGCAGAGAGACAGTCATCTAAGAGAGCTGTGCGGTGACTCTCAGAGACTGTCTTAGTAGCTCTGCTCTCTCCTCTCTTCCCTGTAGAGCTTTACTGGCGCTCTGCCACACCTGGCTGCCCGTGCTATCGAATGAGGGACTTTCATTAAGAAGTTCCTGACAGCAGGCTAATGGACTGAATTATAATATGAGGGCTGACTGACCTGACACAGATTAAGTCTGAAAGGCTGAAGGGCTCAGCATACTTTAAATAAGCCTTGTTAAGATGGTCTGATTTATCAAGCCTCATACCCTGGTCAAATGCAAGACTGGATTGAAATAGTGGTTCCAGAGTACAAAGAAAAGGCAGCACAGTTTCGGCAATGCTTTCTTAAGCTAAAAGGCTACGGTACACAAAAATCAACAGCAACAGCGAACTAAGGTCTATTGGTAAAACAATATGCTATATGTAGAAAAGTTTTGACACCTACTCATTCTACACAATTCATTGTTTCTTCTGAAATCAAGAGAGTTTATCTACTCTCTACTGTCCAGGAAAGGATTTCTACTAGATTCAGGAGCACTGATGTAAGGATTTGTTTGCATTCAGCAACAAGAGCATTGGTGAGGTCAGGATGTTGGATGATCACCACCCCACCTCATCCCCAATTCATCCAAGTATTGGATGGAGCATCATTAGTCCAGAGAACACAGTTCCACTGCTCCACACCTCAATGCTGGAAGACTTTATACTTCTGTAGTCCATGCCTGGCATTAGGCATGGTGCCAATGTAATGAACTGTGTTCATTAAAACATCTCCAAAGCTCTCCTGATGGGAGTTATTATCCAAAAAAGTATCATATGTATATTCTATGTAATACACAATATTTGTTACAAATCATGAACACTATGTATAGTTTGATTCCACTTCCACTGCAACATATTTGATGAAATATGGTTTTTAACCTCAGGCAAGACATGCATCAATATCAGAGAGAAAATGATGCAAATACAGTGCTATAGTCACATAGGAAGAAAATCTAAAGAAGCACTTCTGTTAGCTCCCTAGTACAACGTCGGGTAGTGTAATTTTCCAGAGAATTCACAGTAGGACTGTTGATGACATTTCTCATGTGAAAAACCAAGATGCTATGCCTTTTCCGCAGCATACTTTTTGCATCAAGCCGTGCCTTCTGCACGTGCTACACAGGCGCTGCCTCATTTCCTGTAATGAGAAGCGCCTGACATGGAAAATCTCCGGCTGCACACTACATGTATAAAAGGACATCTTCGGATAATGTCCGGACCTGATTCTCCGGACATTTTTTAGCGTTCATATGTGAAAATGGTTTCAGTTAGAAAGTCTCTTTATCAATGAACTTTTAAAACTTCAGGGACTACACTTCAGTAACACTGACACTCACTATGTGATTGGCGTTGTCTGTTTGTTTTGTGGAGTTGACGATCTGGGTTTTCAGCATAAGAACCTCCTCTTTGCGTACATCCAGCTCCTCATTGGCTGCTTTAAGCTGACTGAGAAGTAGATTGTAGCTGTCTTGCAGTTCATTGGACGAGCAGCTCTCTGAGGCCCGGTCGACCAAGGCCTTCCGAAGTTCATTCAGATCATTCTTCAGCTTCTTGTTCTCAGACTCGAGCTCCTGCCTCTGCAGAGCAGGGAGAAAGAGGCAGTTTGAGTGCACATGTTTGTTCTTTGACTACCTGAAGAACTACAAAAACAGAGCTCTGATTTTGCAATTTAGCTCATGCAGAGTGAAATCGAAATATGTCTAAGAGAAGGTTCTGCAGTGTGTGTGAGATTGTAAGTGAGAGAATAAGAGAATACAAACTATAAAACAAGATTGCCCAGCCTGTCTTTCATATCATAAAGGCCTGTAATGGGCTAAAAGTAAACAGACGGGACACAGATAAAAAAAAAAAATCTATGGCTTTGTAAAGTTAGGTCTATAAACAACAAAATTCCTTTAAAAAGATTTGCATTTGCTGAGGAAGGCTGATGTTATATAAGTTCCTACTGAATTTAATATGCAGTGTCTATTTGCCAGTTTTCAAAATCAAGCAGGTATATAGGTCATCTGCTGAGAAATACGAGGATCTGAGAAAATGAAGGAAAACAGGGTGAGCGGAAACTGAAAAGGGGAGAGGAGAGCAAGAATAGGCATTCAATCTTTGCAATGTCTAACAACACACCATCTAAATAACCTAACACTCCATCATTTGCTCACACTGTTTAGACCTGTCACTATCTAAGAAACAGAGAGCTGGAAAAGCACTGAGAATTGCTAAACTATGACAGTTTCCACAGACACTGCACCACACTGCGAGACACAGCTGACTTAAAATCAGTCAGTTATGTAAGCCGATAATTTCTATGTGTTATCAAAGCCTTTAAATCATCTAATAATTTATCTATAAAGGCATGATAAACATTGCAAAAGACTTGAAGGCGATAGGCCTTGTACTTTGAGCCCTCTGTTGAGCTGAGTTGCGGCTTTGTGAGCTGTATTTTGTCAATACTTAGGTGAAAACTGAAGGGCTGACTGATCTGACAATTCAGTTCAATTCAAATGTATTTATATAGAGCTTTCTAAAAAATCTGTCACAAAGTAGCTTTACAGAGATCCAGCCTTTGAGAAAGACTCAAAAGGGAAACCTGACAGTGCTTAGATAACTGATGGCTATTAAGTCATTAAGTGATCAAAGTGTTTTTTTATTTTAAAAATGAGACATTACCTACTAAAATATGTTTACATTACAAACTATTTTGTACTATTATCATAAAACATTTTTAGTTCAGTTAGTAGAACAAATTCAGCATAAATTCAGCTGACAAAAATATATTAAGAGATCTTCCTGTAATATCACCCCAAATAGGGTTTGGAACAAATATGTAAATTGTATTGAACAAATATATTCTGAAAACTGATTTGTAGTTCATTTTGAGAAAAATATTTGAAAAAATATAACTAGGAACTGCATTACTTGAGATCTCCAGCTTGAGAAACTTACAATTATTAAAAATTAATTATAGATTGTAAACTGAAGTTTGATTTAAGGGAAATATACTTTCCAACTCATTTATGATATGCTGCATCTGTGCCACATGTGGAAGAGCCAAACCTACATTAGAGTTGACACATTTTGGAATATACATGTAGACCAAAATCGTAATTTCAGTGTCTTGTCTACAGACATTCTGACCACACTAACCTTTCTCAAAGCATGTTTTAAGAAAAAGTGGAATTCTGCTGACCCACACCTATAAGAGCCAGTGCTAAAATGAATCCACAATTTTAGTCAATTTAGCCATTTATGATAAGAAATAAAATAAATGGTACATGCTGTTCATTTTGCAAAATCAAATCATGTGTCTAAGCAGATTCAAAAAAATATTAAGTGTTACATGGCTGATGCAGATCATCTGGTTTACTAAAATGCAGCAAATTAAATGTTAATGTTGATAAGCATCTTTTTTCTAGCTCTACCTCTTTGGTCTGCTGTTGTCCCACTCACCCACAGTCTAACAGGCAGCAGTGCAAGCAGCACCAGAACAGCCAAAGTGCAGCACAAATCGATGTACAGAAGAAGAGACATGTCCCTAGTGTCTCTTAGTCTGACAAAGAGCAAAGTGTGTGCGCGTGTGTATGTGCATAAACCTTGAGACTGTTGTAGGCCAGATCTGCGTTCCCGTCTACCTCTGACGTGGAGTTCTTTGGATCAATCGCCTGAGAGATCAGGGAGAGAGGGGTAAAAAAAACTGTAAACATGAGTAGAAGTTTTCTGATAAGGCAGATGTCAGGTCTGTTACAAGATTGCTATGATAACCATTTATTATCATGAGCAGCAACAGAGGTGAGTCCAAAGATAAAGAACACATACTCTATAAGGTAATACTAGAATGTCCTATTGTAGCAACTAACTGCCAAGTGATTTTTAAAAGGCCCTTAGAATGCTAAACAGTATTTAACTTAGCATAGTTGAATAATGAGTTTGCTCATACAGGAACTGATAGACCATGAACCATAACCACTGTTATATCCTCCTTCATCCAGCATAAACACATCAGGGCTTAAAAAAAAAGTCATTTTATAACACTTGACTAACTTTCTATATTTACACCCCAACATTTTACATACCCCCAGCCCACTACAGGAAAACCCTAGTCAAAATGGCAAAATGCAACAGCTTCAGGAGAACACCCTGTTGCAGACAATGGGGAGCAGCATGTCTCCAGATCTGCTAGTCATGGGAATATGGGTTGCTATGTGAATCCTGTCTCATGACCGCAGTTGTCCTGTGCCAGTGTCTGCTGAAGAGAGGCTCAAACTCTGCAGGACAACGCAAAAGCTGTGGAAAGCAAACCAGGATCTGGGCTATACTAAAAGCTAAAGCTAGTTGACCCTACCATCTCCCTTAATGTCCACGCCTTCAAAATAAAAATAAAATACACACAAAAACCCTAAACAAACTGGACTAACTCAGATGACTACCTTTTTCCTAGTCAAAAATGCCAAACCTGGGGAAGGGAGCCAGGGCAAGGCTAAAAGCTAATAGGTTAAAATTTCCTCAGCTTGCTAACAGCACACCACAACATAATGACAACAAGCAATACTATTCGTTAACTCAGGAATAATTGGTGTTATAGTGCTAAAATTATGCTACATGTGTGGTCTGTAAGCTTTCACAAGCTCTGTAAAAAACAAATCAGCGTGTATCAATCTAAGGTTAAATAACAGGGTGGTAAACAGTTTTGTTAAATGACATCCGAGCATTGTTTGCTCCAACCAAAGTCACATATAATAACTATATACACATCAACAGCTTGCAAATGCATTCTTCTGCACCTTTTGGCACCAATTTCTTAAGATTACAGCTAAGTAAGTAATACACATATGCATAGCAGTCTGAATAACTCCATTTCTTCAGAACATTTTATTATTCATCAGGCTGAGCTATTCTCTAAGAGTGTTCACAGAAAGAGTCTTTAGGACACTAACTTTGTGCTGGCTCAGCTCCTCCATCTTCTCCAGGTTGGTCTGAAGCCTTTTTCTCTCCTGCTCCAGCTCTCGCACTCGCTTTTGCAGCTTCATAAACACACTCAGATCCATGGCTGCATTCTCCAAGCCTGTTTCCTACAGGGGCAAAGAAAACGCTGAAATGAACTTTGCAGGACAATATAAAATAATAAGTCAGATGCTCATAACAATTCTTAATGAAGTTCTTGCTCATTAAGAACTAATCCTCTTTACCCGCTACAGTGAATTAACGGCTGATGGGAATAGTTTAGCAATGTGTGTCTAGAGTGTGTACATGCCTCTATTTGTTGAATGATACCATCAGTCTCGCTCACTTCAGACATGGAAATGGAGGGGTAAGGGGACTCAGAGCCTATACTGCTCTGGTTGGAGGGGTTCCTCCGATGGCCTGGAATGAACTACAAGATCAAAGACATAATGAGATATAATGAAATAAGTATTTCTGTTCTTTTCTTCATTTCTTTGAAGCTCCAAATTGCATTATCTCAGGGTTTTTGCTACCTTGGCATAACTGGCCTCCTCCTGAAGGTTGTCATATCTCTGCTCCAGCCTGGAAAACTCCTTCAGCAGGTTTTGATAGCGTAGTCTCTCTTCATCAAGCTCAGCCTGTAGACGGACCTCCTTTTGAGACGCACTGCCCTCCTGGCCTACAATGCCCACACACACACACACACACACACACACACACACACACACACACACACACACACACATTTAAACTGTATTTTAAAGATTAAGACGTTGTTGCCTGAAGGCCAGTTCAAGGCTTGTATTATATTGTGAGTGACAAAATACACTATATACTAAATACACTATAAGTTATAAGTCATTCCTTGTTTCTTCTGAAATCAAGGGTTTTACAAATAAGATAAAACTAGATTTTGGAGCATTGCTGTCAGGATTTGATTGCAATCAGCAACAAGAGCATTAGTGAGTTCAGGATGTTGATGATTACCACCCGACCCTATCCCAAACAAACTGGATGGAGCACCATCATTCCAGAGAACACAGTACGCTAAGTGATGGCTGATAGTGGTATCGTGTAGAATACATCTTACATAGGGAAAACCTCCCATAATGTATTCAAGGTGGGGTACATTTTGGCTAATGTTCCAGGAGGAAATTATAACATCTATATGCTCAAGGACTGGCTCTTTCGAAGTCTGGAACTGCAAAGGAAACTGTAATTCTGCTCTTAACTTTTTTGCACCTCAACCACATTTCATTTTGTCATTTATTCATTGTAGTTATTAAAATAGTAAATCTACAAGCATTGGTTATGATTCATGGTTAAGCATTCTCTACTCCCAAATGGTACTTGAATTTGCTTTTTAAAACAGACAGAATGCAGGTGATACACATCCCAACTCTGCACATCACACCGAGATGATAACACCATTTCTGTTCTGATGGTGAACATCACAGGACCTGTTACAACACCACCACACTGCTAAGTGCCACTTATTCTAGATGAAAAGCAGTAATTCCATTTATTGCACTATTACTAACCTTAATTTTTATGACAGGATATGATGTGGTACAACTTGCAACTTTATACACCAACTTTGACCCTTTCATTTTACCAACTACCATATCATCACAAATCTGGATTGCATAATATACAGCGTGAAAGCCAAGCTAAACAAAGACTGCTGAAGTGCAGGAGAACTGAAACGCTTGAATTAATTCAGCTATTTTTCCCCTTGGTTGCATGTACTTTTCAGTTTATCTGTGACAAGGCAGACATATGATAATGTGGCCATGTTATGTAAGTCTACATGTCTAACCCAAGCTGTCACAGCCCAAACACAGAGGGCTGACTGTGAACTAAACCTTCTGTGTCCTATTTGCCAGTTCTGTATACGAAATACAAAGTAGCTTTTCATCTCAGTGGAACAACATCTACCTCTAAGGTCTGACTCTCAATAAGAGCAGCCAGAGGCCAAGACATTTTAGATAATACAATAAGTCAAACAGGCTATGCTCCTGTCAAATGCACTGCAACAGTATTGTCGTTGGTATAAAAATAAACCTGGGGCCAGTATGGGAAGCACATGATCGTCATTCAAAACTTGTGGTTATAATTACATTATCGACGCAAGCCTAAAGGGAGTCAAATATACAGGGAACAGTTGAATGTAGCAATAAAAGAAACGCTTTAAAAAGTTCAAACTAGCTTTAACAAAGACCTAACCTTTGGTTTCAAGTACCATTCTCGCATGTGAACCAGCTTGGAAACAATGCTAAGCTCAACAACAGCAGGTAAAGAGGTGATCCTGCATTCCTGCCCTGAAATCCAATGCTGTTTCTGTCCGTTGCGCCCTCTCTCTCTCCCTGTCTTTCTTTCTCGCCCTATTTCTAAACAGAGACCCCTCTTGTGTGGGAAACAAAACCAAGCCCTGCCCTCTGGGAAGCTCACATTTACTATAGCTACTCAACAGACAGTGTGCGAGTGTGTGTCTCGAGATGCAGGTGCACTGGAGTGTGAAACTCACCTTCGTGGCTCGTGGAGCGACGGATTCTCTGATTCATTTCCTCTTTCTCTGTCTTCAGCATGGAGTTTTCCTTCTCCAACTCCTCCACTCTCTAAGGAGGACAGAAACAGCGGTCATCAGAACTTCACCTCCAAACATCTCATTAACTGACAAAGATCTTGCTAAATAGTGAGCAGCTCAAGATTAGTTCAGTCGGGTCAGTTTCTTCATTAATGTTCTAGTGGGCAATCCAGATATGTAAGAGATCTATGAACTGCAATATCCGAACTTATGGACAGAAAGGCCAGCAACAGTGCACTTAACACTACAGACATTTAGCTTAGACATTAAGTCTGTGTATTCTCAGCAAAGGCAGTTATCAGTGTGACCTTAAAGCCTTTAATGCAGCTGACATTAAACCAGGAAAATTAAATTCACTCAATTTAAACTAGTAAACTGGTGGCAGCTGACTTGTGCGCAATGGTCCTGAATTGATTACATGGCAATAAAGGATGTACATTAGTTATATAACATATAACCTTACATTCACCCTCCGTCCTCCTGTAAAGCATCAACCTTAGCCTCACAACTTGAAACTTGTCTACTGTCAATTGTAGTTCCTTTAGATTTTAGTAAGTGCAAGTTCATCTCCATTTACTTTATATTCAGCTTTATCTGTTTCTAATCCCCAACTGTTTACTACTGTTTGTTAACAATAACCAATGTTAATGAATTGAGCAGCAGTATTTTGCAAATATTAGTTAAAGTTCAAATCGATTTAGTCTAGTTTGATAAGGGACGTCAATTCTCGAAACCTTTTTTTAACTTTCATGTTCTATTCATATAAGCCTGACTGCCCACACCCTCACCTGCTCCAGACCAAGCTTCTCACTGCTGTACTCCTCTTCGAGCCTCTTCCTCTGGGCGTGGGCTTCCTGTAGAGCCGCCCTCAGCTTCTCAAGCTCCTCCTGCAGAGAGGTCAGCTGAGTGTTGTCTCCTTTGCGAATGCGAAGGGTTTCCAGCTCTTTTTGCAGTTTGTTGACTTCTGTGCCCAAAGCATTGTTGGTGACGGACAGCTGCTCGTTTAGAGTCTTGTACTCTTTTGACTGTGGAAAGAAACAGCACAGATACACAAAAGAAACCATTTGTCTGATTGATTGATCGACTGGTAACACATAACAATGCAGGCCAGGTTTCAGGTTGTGAACTGGGAGGAATAAATCTAAAGCAGAAGTAGCCAAACCATTGTGTCTTAGGGGGGCAAAGTTCAGTGGACAAAATATAATGCACAAATAAAGAACCTTCTTTTTTATCTTCAAAAAAAAATATACAATTTTAAAAAGAATATAGCACACTTTTATTTCTGCTCTCTTACTGGACATCTGGTGGCATTAGGGTAACATTCTGGTCTATAAAGTAAGCTTGGGTGCAACTGCTGGAATGATGAATTGGTCTTGTTATTTGACACTGTATGCCATACTGCTACCCATAACTATGACATACAATACAGTGGCTATGAGTAATAATACTCCCCACTTGTAGAGAATCTTCAGCCTGTTTAAACTGAGTGTATATATAAGTAAGTAAGCTATAAAGATTGCAGCCATCAAAGGAGCAGCAGCTTAAATCAGCATGTGGTTCTTAGATGTGCTGTTTGAATGATGATACTGTGGTGGCTTAAAGCTTCCATTACTTGTTAGCTATATCAGTCTTATTAACTTTGGATTAATAATCTAGTCTTTGGAGGTGGTTTATAGGCAACACTGATATTATCTGCGGAAACATATGTGAAGGACTAGATTATTTAGTAATGAGTAGTGTGGTGTTTTACCACAGGCCTTTCGTACCTGATCATCCATCTTTCTCTGAAGCTGAACAATCTTGTTCTCCATGCCAACGTTGAGTTTCTTGAAGTGCTCGGCCGAGCGGGCCTCGATTTTCAGCTGTTTGAGCTGGCGTTTGGCGAGGACGCGGCGGTAGGCACACTGGATCACGATTGCCGCATTCCGGGCACGGCGGAACTTCTTCCTGTCCAGCCATCCTCGTACTGTTCTTTGGATGATGATTGCTTTGTGGTGGAGCAGGAACTGAATGGATTGAAAGAGAAATAAAAGGAAGAAAGTTACTCCTCTGTAGCAAAGAGAAAAGAACCTCACAGTCAGGGTATTACCCTACAAAATGGATTTTCATGTGCCAAAGAAGGTTGGTGTTATGCAACGTTCTGCAGAAAGCCCCACTCTAAATGCAATGCATGTTGTTTCCAATCTTCCAAACTTTTCAGAGCACAGCTGGTGAGGGGGTGGAGGAGATCAGAGTGGAGTGGAGTAAGAGAGGCAAGGAAAGAGGCAGAGCAAAAAGAAAGAAAGAAAGAAAATCATAAAAGTGAAAAAAATGTTTAAAAAAATAATAAATGACTGCAAATGAAATAAAGAAAATAGCAGAAAAGGAAGTAATAAAAAAGGAAAAAAAGAAATAAGGAATGAATTATAGCAGAGGAAAGAATGCTAGGTACAGTAGAGAGCAGTGTGGTACCTCCTGGTATAGTCTTCGTGTGAACATGCCCCTGGTGAAGGCCTGGATGGTGATCACAGCCTGGCGAACAGTCAGATACGCACGTCGCACCCGCACCATCCGGTACTGCTTCTGGCAGATGAGGGCTGCTCTAGTGAGACGTAAGTACTCCGCATACCTAAGAGAGCAGGTGAGAGAGAGGGTGTAGGGGAGAGAGAGAGAGGGGGGACAAAAGGACAGAGAATGAGACACTGCTGAACAGAAAAGAGGGAAAGAGGGCTTAGTTAAGTGACTACAGTAAATCCATGCAAAGCAGGCTCGATCGAATTCAAATATATCCTCTTACTTGCGTGCCAAGTATCCACGTCCGTATCTCTGCAGTGTGACGGCAGACTTGCGGATTTTGAGGTAACGCCTTCTTTGCAGCCATCCACGCACTGTTTTCTGGATCTTAATGCAAGCAAAACGGAACTTGTCTGCCCTCAGCTTCTCCAGGTACGCTACCTGGCCTGCTCTGAAGAAGATCTTACTCTTTCCAAACTGGAACTTGTCTGGATCCTGGTAGGAACATGAAGTCCAGAAGGTGTCAAGGTTCAATGACACAATCAAGCAATAAACATTGATTTAATAAACAAAAGCAACTTTAAACGGTTGGAATTAATGTGGAATGAGTTTCTCTCTCGTCTTGACAGTTTTATACACAGTGAAACCCTATTACAGCTCCGGCATGCAAAAAACTAATAAGACAAATGAACAAATCTATTAGAGAGGTGAACACACATCCATAACTGAGCCTAATAACCTGCACTCCAGCATCCCTGCATCCCCACATTCCCATAGCCTGAAGAGACTGATGCTGATTACGCAGTTTTTCATCAGGCCCTCATCGGGTGGCCGCCAGCTTTAGGAGAGCGGGGAGTCCGGAAATGCTGAGGTAAGATAGCTAAGCCATTAGTGAACACTCTGGAGATGAGTGCGGATAAGTTCACAAATTGAACTTATTGAGATGATAGAGATGAAGAATGATATTCTCAAAATGCCAAAGGCTGAGTAGCACTCAATGTGATACATCTAGCATTTTCTCACAGCTCTGAAAGAGCAGCGTGCATCTAACAAGATCAGGGATTGGGCCTTAAAAATAACTGGCACACTGACGAGTCCCACAATATGCCCAGAAAAGCATACTGTACATCACAAAACACATTACTGACCACAAAACAGATATTACTGTCCATCCCTACTTCATTGTACTTTTTTAAAGAGTGCAGGATACTGTTTGCATCAGATTCAAAGAGAATACATAAAAATACATGTTTATCATAGCTGATGTCTGTTTTCTCTTATATAATAATTTGAGACTTCATCACCTTGATCAAGGACTCCAGTAAGTTTCTGCAGACTTGCTTCTTATCACCACCAGTCATGTCTTTCTTCTTCATGAGCACCCGATATCTGCTATAGAAATCTAAGTATGTCCACCTGAAAGCATACATTAGAACAGATCAGTGAGAAATGCGTAGTTCATCATTAAATCAGTAGTACAGGATTGACACAGATTTTATGTCAAAGTAAGACATTTATTTTTGCTAGTCCTCCCTAATCAATGTTTTAAATGCTAGATACACATAATATCAATACAATATTTTTTTCCTTTCTGATATGAAATTATTATCACTATATGATGATGAGGGATTTTTTTTTATCATGGTAGAGCTGTCAAATAAGAGGCCCACCCCTCGACACCAAAAAAAAACCTATAAATTACTTTACACCAGAGGAAGATTATTTCTATATTATTTCTATAATTATTGTACACTGTGTTGCTTTGTGGTCCAATGAACTAATACAATTTAGTCTTGTATTAATAGTAATAACAGACTAGTCTAGCCTAATAATGCTGTTTTCCTACTTACAACCTGTTCACAGACTCGTATATACAAGTATATCCAAGAGGAGGATCATGTTATTTACTGGCTGGCAAATGTACAACACATCCTAATTTCCCTTTTCTGAGTGCTGCCTAGGAGCGCAAATTCACTTAGTATAAAAGTTAAAGACAGAACTCTCTAGGGTCCTGTTTAATTCTTCATTTAATTTAGACATATCTACAACATTTGTCCTTGATGTCTTAAAGAAAGCACACTGAAAAAGAAAAGCAGCATAGTCTTGTGCCAAAAAGACCTAAATTAAGTGTATGCTTGGAATTGTGTATTTTGTACGATCTTCATGGGTTCTTTAGTAAAGGCAATGGTGCTAAATAGCTACAGAATCAGATTTATTGGTCACGTATGCAGACACACACAAGCAATGTTTTGGCTGTTGGTGTCTCTGTAGTACTGTAGCAATATATATATATATATATAATCTACATATAATATAACAAGATATAACAAACATTAGGATCAGGTTTAGGGTTAGGATTAGATCATGGTTAGGGTGGGGTTCAGAGTCAAGGTGGAGGTTTGGGTTATATTGAGTGTCAACACTTGCAACGAATTCACACATCTGATACATACATATTTGCATCTGGTCAATGCTTACAGACCTGAAGTTTTGACTTACAATTAAACCAATCATTAAACTCCAAAAGATCAGAACATGGGCTTCTTTTTTTTTTGCTGTACGAATAGATATTATGTTTCCCTCTAACACTAATCCAGGTGTATTTTATATTAATTTCTACATTTTATAACTGTGTGTGTCAGCAAGTGCAACTAGAGACAAGGAAAAACACTGGCATTGCCTGGAAATTCCCATATTGGCACATCCCTGTCTGAAGGCTTACATAACTGAATGCCAGTTGAAGATGAAAACACTGATAAACCATCTAAAAAGCATGTATATTAGTCTTATGTTGATAACAGCTGCTACTTCCATCAACTATCCAAGCATAGTGGATAGTGTAGTGGGTAGTGTAATATAGTACTGTATTGAAGTATGGTACAACACCCTTCCTGTGGCACACTAGGATTGGATTCCCTAGCTGGACAAGCCCACCATGTTATGGTGCACTTCATGTGGTAAACAAACAAAATTAACTGTTTTGTTTTATTTCATGCAACAAAAAAAACTTTAAATAAAACAGCAGTTCATTCAAAGTATTCAAGTTAATTAAACCTAGTTAGAGTTTCTGTTTTTACACTGTTAGCTGTGTGCACTGTTAGCCTTTAGTGCTAACTCTGGCTCATTTACAGTAATTTCTCTGTTAAGTACTGTCAAATAAATTGAAATGAAATGTGATTATGAATTAAAAATGATTTATATGAACCTATAATACATCACAAGTTTAAGAGCTTGTTGAGGACTAGAGGAGTAAAATCTGAAATTATTACCTGGAGGGATATCCTGCAGCGCTGATGCGGATGGTCTCCAGAACTCCACATGCTCGTAGTTGCTGGACAGCTCTTCGCGAATCAAATCTGCATGAAAAATCAAAGATTTAACAAAATCTATATCAAGGAATTCACTAAAATCAACATAGACATAACCCTGGCATTACCACCTGATTGTGAAACAAACATTCAAACACAATAATCCAAAACTGTATTTATAGACCATAAACACAAAAACACATCATGAGTCCAGGAAACCCTACCGTATCTTTTTCTTAAGGACTGTACACATCTCTCGTGTGAGAGGCATTTGGGAGGCTGCTGTCCACGCACAGACTCAGAGGCTCTGGACTTCACTCTGAGCTCTGAACACAACTTTCTGCTGTTTGGTAAACACCCTACCAAGCATGTGACAAGGCAACATCTCTTAATTTAGTCCTCATGAAGAGGCCCTTGTCTTCAGGAATGTGCAGGAAGAACCCAACAAAACAAGGCTGAGCCATTTGTCAGAAACCAGAGCTATAAATTTAAGATTTTGCATGAGAAAAAGTTCTTATCTTCTTATTCTTTACAAAAAAAACGTCTTATTTACACTGCACATGGGTACTGGATGCCACAAGATGAAGTTAAAAAATGTGTTTTTGCTTCTTATAGAATCTGAAAGAGCATCCAAGACATCTTGTATATTTTTTTATGTATACAGTCACAGAAACAAACTTACTTTATTAACAGCCTTAATAAATATGAAGAGCCCTCCCCCCTCAATAAAACGTATAGAGCCTATCCATTCAACTCAGATTATTAGTAATTACATCTGAATTAAAAAATATATCTTTTTAAATGAATAATCACTTCCGGTTTTGTTTCAGGTTGCACCCCATTTTCTACCCAATTACCCAATCATACTCATGTAAACTCTCCCAATCACTAGTAATGCCCCAAACATTGTATGATATAATCCAAATGTCACATTCCTTTAAAATGTAGTTTCCAGTGTGTGTTGGAACCCAGCTCAGAGGCTCAAAACGCTCTTTATTAGCTACAGAACAAACTCAACAAGACTCCATATTAGAGCAGGCATGCGCTGCACAGAACAAAGGATTCCCCTCCCTAAACACCCAGGAGTATACCTGACACTGAACAGCCCCTGGAGTCATGCAAATGAGGACGTGCACCAAGGGCTGACACAACACACTTAAACCCGGAAACAACACCCCCCCCCCCCAGCTACAATATAATCAGATATTATCTAAAATAATCCTGCTGAGCAAACCGTGAACAAAGATCTCCATGTATAAACGCAACTCTGATCTGACACAAAATTGCAAGGCGTAACATACATTCATAATATCAAAACTGAATGTATAGATTCACAGGCCTGCTTCACAGATGATGTATAAACACAGAACTTACACAAAGGCCTCTTTGTTGTCATTGGGTTTAATGCAGCGCACGTAATGAGGGGTGGTAGCATTGAGGGTCTCCATCAGAAGATGCAACGAATTCCGAAACTAGAAAGAGAGTTGCATATATATATATATATACAAACAATCAGTGATTATATTGATACAGAAAAACTTTAACTGCATCTGTAAAGGTTTAAATCCATGATTCCTAATTAAACTCTTTGGGTAGCCCTGCCCTGATTTAGCACTCATGATTTAGCGTTTGCTCTATATATAAGACGCTGATATAACTAATCAGCTAATTAACATGTCCCTCTGGAGCAGAGGTGGTGTATTGGAATAGGACACACACGGAAATGTGCAGGACAGAGCGACTACAGGACCCTAATTCTTAAAACAGATACCCATAGTACGTTATCGATTAAGAGAGCAGTTCTCAAACCGGTCCTTAGAGTCCCCAACTCCAAAGCCTTACAGAATGTGGACTATCTAGCCCTGAAGACCAGTTTCAAAACCAGCGTCACCAGTTAGGAACGGCACATTTTGTGTTACTTTTAAAGAGAACCCTGACTGTTGAGACTTACAACAGTGTCCCGTACGAAGCAAATGGAATTGTTTTGTGTATTACAAAAACATCAGAAATGGACAACACTCCACTAGTAGGTCACCCCGCACAGCCACACTGGGATAATGTCATAAAGTTGCACTTGACTCAGCCCTACTGAAAATAAGACATTCAGTAAAGCTGTTAATTTGGGTGAAGTCACAATCTAGCTAGAGCTGAAAAGACTGAATTATATATTGGAAATAGATTAGATACTTCGCTTGCTGTGCCTAACTCACTGGACAAGACACTGGTTATCTGTTTAATAATAATCAGTGTTTAGCTTGGTTTGTATAGCAAATTTAAAAAGGATTACACGAGTACACCATTTTCGATGCCTACATGTCTTTACATAGCCAGGGTTCTCTGTAATAAAATCAGCTGTGTTAACCAATCTAACACAAGTAATGTGTTCAGATGTTTAACACAAAGCTGGGTTCTGTGTTGGAGATAAGCTGTGCTCTCGTGGTCTGACACAAAATGTGCTAAAATAGCAACTAGGAAACTGTGAAACTGTGAAGGGTCATACGATGTTATCCTTCTTACACAACATCATATTACATCAGTATACGTATTATATGTGCTGCATGTCTCATAAAAAAATCCTACCAATTATAAAGAAGATGTAACCAATTACATAGCTATAAGTGGTTAATAAGAGGTCAGTCTATGTTATTGCTTTCTTTGATGTGGATGATTGTGCTTCTTACCTGGTGGCCTACAGTTTTGCGGTGCTCACGGTTGTGGCCTTTGATCATAGGCTTAGCAGGACGGACGTTGATCCTGGAGGTTTTACCAGATGGAGGTAGAGCTGGACCATCTTTTGCCTCCTGGAAGAGATCTGCTACCAGCTGAAACTGAGGGAGGAACACCACCACAAGCATCAGAAACATGCTGGAGACTGAGCAAACATGAAAATTGCACAAGGAAAAATACCCAGTCATGACTGATCTGTTTTGAACTTATGTCTTCATTGTTATTGTAATCATAATCATATTTATCCAAATAACATAAATATTAATAACATCATATTAAATTATTGGGAATTTATTGCATTTCTTAAATGATCATTTGTAATAATAACATTTTAGGGTATAAAAGAAATGATGTAAAAATGTAATACATTATTACTAATAATTAACCCAAAAAGCATACAAGAAAAGGTCAAGACATTTTACATTTTAACAAAGTTTTGTTAAATTTCTGAGATTTTTGACAAATATTAGTATATTAGGCTATATTGACAAATATAGCCTAATATACCATTTATATGCATTTTTCACAACTTTCTAATGCCTTAAAGTTTAAAAGTTTCAAACTGGACTAGATCATATTTCTCCAGCAAAAACGTATTCTTTCAAATACACAATTTGTTAATGGTAAGTGCATTACACACTGTTTATTATTATTTTTAATGATTACTCAACTACACCCAGCCATACCATATGCAACACACATAAGAGGCCTCTAAATATGTAAAGTACTAAATGGAGTCCATTGTAAGGAAATACAACAAATATGAAGAGACGAAGCCATGTTTGCTGTGTTTCAGAGAATGCTGTCACTGATAGGTCTGACTGGAACGGACATACATACAGTAGAGCTGACATACAATGCAGAATAAAGGCCAATGACTCTATAACCACTGTACAGAAGAAGCTGGAACAGCAAAGGCACATGTGTAAGATTCAGACATAAATATAATTAATTACACAGTGATCTCATATAAAGTGTTCCTCACACAGGTTTCATGAAGGATCTTGTAAAAAAAAAGGTTAAAATTGGGGTTCAAGGTGGCATTCCTTCAGATTTAATAAGAACTGTCAAATTTCAACCTTCTTTTCTTTATTTTTTGTTTGACGTTAGTTTTACTGCCAATAGAACTTGTAACAGCACTTCTGAAAGGCAGCCTGCTCAAAAACTGTAAGTACAGCCGATTAGACCTAAACTAAACAATTTAAAAATGGGATCGCCACTAAAAAAGTGATGTTACATTTCCCATTAGCTGCAGAGACACTTCTCGTTTTGGGCCTATTTAAAATGTTAAACCTATTAGTTACGCCCTGAGCTAATTAATGCTGCTTCAGGTTTTGAAGGTTTTGTTTCTCTGCATTATCAGCTCACAAACAGGAAACGGTTCAAACCTCGAGCAGTTCTCTGTTTATGCTAGTATAAATCACCTTATCTTGTGTTCCTATGCACACAGTTGCCAAGGAGCCTCAGGACACAACACTAAAACAGTAAGGTGTGTGTTGACCTAGAATAAGCAATCCCTGCCTAAAAAAAAGTGATGCATATGGCTGTCATTCCTATATCTTGACTGGCCCATGCAGTGTCTGCTGGGTGTAGATCAGGCCAGGATATGTTGCAATAAAGGAAAACATTAGGAAACCCTTAAACACTTAAACCCCTTAACCACTCAGACACAGAACATGGGCTTAATTGATTTTTCAACTGTGGAGATAACAGAGTTCAACGCCGTTACATGGTTTATATTCAGGAGACAAACACAGCAGAGCTTCAGAAGACAAAGTGTGACATGCTTTCTGTTCCTAACCAGAATACAAAAATGAATAGAAAAAATTTAACAATCAAATATCACTATTTTATTGATACTCTTCAAAGGCATTGTGCCTCTTTCTCAGTTTGATTAACTGCATTTTCATTAGTATTATACTTAAACACCAAAATCTTCAACAAACGTAAAAACATCAATTATCAACAATCAATATGTTCACTACTATACAAAAAAATCTTTTAAGCTCCAATGCCAACTCAGACTGTACAAAATTCTGTATGTAAATATTCATTGTTGTATTTATCATTTCACCTCTTTTGGTAACAAGAAATTATTCAAAATGTAATTTTGTAAATTTAAATTTTAAACTCGGTGGCATCTAGTAATAAGGCAAAAAATGATGTAAACTGTTTGAATTATTCGTAAAGTTAGGAGATAAAATTAGTAAAAAAAAAAATCAATAAAGGTTTGTTGAGGTGACTGCTTCTAAATCTACATGTTAATATATATTATGGTTCACTTACTTTTTTTAGCCTGCACTGTGGATGTTTATTCTAAATGCTCAATAAGACATGCATAGTACAACTCTAGTACTTCAGTAGTTTGTGTGTTGTCAAAATGATTTTTTTTCTTTTAATTATTATTATTAGCTATTATTATTATTATTATTATATAAATGTATTAGATCAGTAGCATTATATATATAAAAAAAAAAATTACATTCATCAGCCTCACTTTAAACAGCAGCTTTTATAACTCAAGTGAAAATATTAAATGGTGTAAATGCTGTAAGTGCACAGAGCAAATGAGAACTGGTAATTATGCCCATCTACATTAAAATTAACATTTTCTCACAGACACATGAAATGTCAATGTGACAAGTGAACTTTTTTAAAATTGGCAACCTGAATGAATAATTCTATAATGTGAATATTTCAAAATAAGCAAAGGTACCAGCACCGCTCCCCAGCTCTGTGTCACATAATAACTATTCAGTTTGTTAATGCACATGAAAGATTCCCTCTTATTTGGAAGGTGAGGATTGTGTATTTTCCAGTCTCACCTTGCTGGCCTTCAAGATGTTGATCTGCTCTTCATACACAGTGTCTCTGTTCTTTTCCAGGAAGCCATCACACTGATACTCCACCTGAGACAGACAACCAGTCATTAGGCTGAACATGCGCACCAAAATAACAAAACAATATACCATCGTGTGAGAACTTTTGGTGGAATGTGGAACATGATTAGGCTGCATTCACTTTAGTTTGTCAATAGCTCTCAGTACTGTGTTACAGACCTGTCTGCACTCTGACACGGGTTACATTTCAGCTCTCCAGTTTTGTTTCCGTGAGCTGAGAAGAACTAAGCTGTTCCTGAGTTTGAGTAAAACTACAGTATATGAGAAATCACCAGAGGGCAATCTGACACCTCACTGACAAAGGAAAAAAATGAAGCACTTTTCATAAAAACATGCAATTTTAAACATCTTCATTACAAGAAGAATGTTTAACATTTTACATAAAACCATTTAACATCTTACATTTTAAGAGATGATGATATAATAAAACACTGTGTCACATATGAAAGAGTTTTGGTCAAACGTTGTGGTCTTACTGTGTGTCAGATTAATTAATTACATTTGTAACATGAGCAGTGCATCATTAAGTAAAAATTATTCATTTTTCAGATGATACTAAATAAATGTGCAAGACCTAGCAGGCCACCAAAACTTCCCTATCACATAGATGACACCTAAAGTTTCACCCTTAAGAGAGACAGAGAAAGGAGAAAATCCACAGGTGTTTCTGTCCAGCCTTCCACTGTGAGGTGTGGACTGTTGCCCTGTGGGCTGTGTGCACAGGCACCTGTGTAAAGGCAACTATGCTGAGCAGGTTGATGCCGGTGCGCCCATCTACTTGGCTACCATGCTGGAGTATCTCACTGCTGAGATTCCTGAGCTGGCCACCAACACTGCCCATAATAACAAGACGCAGAAGAAAAAGAACATCAAACAGAGAACATGCTTGTGTTCTCAGGACAATGAACTGACCACTCAAGAATCCAGACCTCACCATCACTGAATGTGATAACTAATAACTGTGGAGTTAATAGAAGATGTTCAATTAAAATAAAATTGATAACAAGAAAGTGATATCTTTTTTTCCGCTCAACAGCTTGATTCACATCCTTTCCCCTTTGAAAGATATTAAAAATCTATAAAATATTCTGGAACTCTCCTGAGAGAACGGCGTCTGAATTAATTATCCATACACAAATGCTTCTGGACATTTCCAGAAGCTCCAGCAGTGCGTTTCTAAATAAGTGGAATGGAGAAACAGCATTGATCCAGTTATTCTGCAGCACCTAAGAGACCAATTTACAGTCCCCACCCTGACAGTGGTGATCACGGTTGGCATGACACAGCACAACATGTGTCGCAATTCCAAACAAGCTCATACACGGTGATGCACTTGAAATAAACCCACCTTATCCGCAAAGTGGACCACAATGAAGGAGGTATTGGACATCCTTGGCTTCTCAAAGTGCTCACTTTTCAGGTGCTGGCTGTACAGCTTCTGAGCCCAGTTCTGATCTGTTCCTTTAGGTACCTGTGAGAAGAGAATGAGTGAAAAAAGCAAAAATGCCAAAACAGCCTCTATTCGGGTTACCTATTGCAGGACTCATTTGATGCTATTCCAAATTATGCTCAATAACTTCAAAGCTTTCTTGTGCTAGATTTGGGATGGGGGAAGATAGGGGAAAATTAATAAATAATCTATTCATTTTTCAAAAGCTTTTAAATGTGAATGAGCCATTAAATACAGATACCCAGCTGAGTCTAGTTTTAGGCTCATTAATCATTATCTTGAGAGATAAATTCCAGCGTTCAGAAAAGAACAAACCTTGCACTCCTCATCGAGCAGATCCAGAATCCCAAGCTTGGCCTCTATAAGGTCGATGCAAGGCTGGTTGTCGTAAAAGTCAATGAGAGTCCACGGGATCTGCTCCTTCATGTACTCCTCTTGCTCCAGTTTAAAAACATGCTACACGAATTAGATGAAAGGGATTTATTCATTACTTAATTTCTTTATTTATAAAGCTGCTACAGGCATGCGGCTAAATACTGTCATGTATATTTCAAACAGGGAATTTGAAAGCAAGGGAAAGTGAGCAAACGGGTGGCTTTCTTCTCCATCACTCACAGAGTTAAACTGTTGCTGAAGTTTCTCGTTGGCGTAGTTGATGCAGAACTGCTCGAAGCTGTTAATCTCAAATGTTTCAAATCTGTAAAAAAAAAATTGGATGGTTTATGGAGGTAAGTTTAACCTCCCACAACACACTCTGGCACTGCAACCTAGTACACACAAACACACACACACACACACACATACATACATACATACATACTTTTCAGCTGTTTATTTTTTTCTCAGGGCATGCATTCCTTGAAAGCCTTACTGGTCATGCATTGATTAATACTTTTCTCCTCCAGGCCATCAGTCTAACACTATATGTCTAAATGTTTGTGGACACCCCCTCTAATCAATGCATTCAGATACTTTAAGCTGCACTTGTTGTTGACACAGGTGCCTGGCCCCTGTATTACCTATAAAATAGGACTCTCTGGAGCAGATAAACATGAACCTATTGGGATAATGCCTAATGCCAGGTGTGGGCTTCAGGGGTATAAAGCACTGAGCTGTGGAGCAGTGAAACTGTGTTCTCTGGATTTAGGGTGCTCCATAAATTTGAGAGTTGGGGTGGTGAGCATCCAATGCTCTTGTTGCTGAATGCAACAAAATCCTCACAGCAATGCTCCAAAATCTAGTAAAAAGCATTTCTGGACAGTAATGACAGTTTCTCCAAAAAGAGAAGGAAGCCTACACTCTATTTAATACCCTTGACTTCAGAAGACACACTATATGAGCAAGTGTCCCAATACTTTCGTCCATACTGTGTATCAAATGCAACCTGTCCTAATCAATAGTACCATGCTGTACTGAAATAATCAACAGCACCTAAAGACCAAAGGGCTGATGTTGAATTACCCATAAATGTCCAGCACTCCAATGAAAGAGTGCTGTTTGGAGGAGGTGTGCAAAGCTTTGTTGATGTGCTCCACTATCCAGTCGAAGAGATGGGCATAAATGTGTTTGGCCAGAGCGTCACGGGCATTAGTCGCCTGTGCGCGGGACATATTCTTCACATAGGTCTCAGATGTGGTGACCAGCTTCCTGTGGCAAAGCCAGTGCTCCATCTGCTCCTGCTCCACACCCAGCAATTGGCAGAAATGATGCAGGTAAGAGTCATTTCTCTGCATGAAAGAAACAATATGAGATCAGATTTCTAACAGTGGCAGTGTGTCTTATTTAGCTCCTTAAACTGCATCTTATAATTCCATTATTAAACTCAAGATGTATTACTCAGTAACTAGTATATAACTAGTATAAAACCCAGTAACTACTATAAATTAATATGTAAACTATGTAGTTTTCTCATAAACTATGAGACTAAGGATATGGATATGAGTGAAATACACACACAAAAGGCCCTTAGAGCTTCAAGGGGAGCAAGAGATGAAAGAACAAGCAGTACTTCTAAGGTGAATAAACTCCTTATAAATATTATACACACCATACCTAATACATTTATTGAGGTGTCCATTTTAATTGATTATGATTTTTTGTGCAAAGGATCAGCAGCTTCCTTTGTTTACATTCCTCCACAAACACCATTCTTGTCCAGTGTTTTTCTAAACATTTGTACGGTTTACCTCTGATACTCACACCTCCAATATCACCTCCTTAACTGAAACATTAATCCCTAATACAGAGGTTCACTTCTTTTTTCTAGCCTTCACCATGGATATTTTACTAGCACTCCAAAGGGATTATTTTATTTTACTAGCACTCCAAAGGGAATATATATATAAAGAGTATATATATATAGAGTGTGTGTGTGTGTGTGTGTGCATATTTATACACATACATACACGTACATACACGTACACAAACACACACACACACACAGACACACACACACAGACACACACATACTGCAATAATGTATGTCCTAACCATGTAACCCTTTACCTCCTCAGTTAAAAGATAAGCATTCTTAAAGATACAGTTTAGCTTAGGTGAGAAGTTGCATGATCTACAATACATGATACACAGGATTCCGTAGACGAGCACTTACTGAGATATGGCAGGACTCTCCATCTCTCTCAGAAACAATGTCTACATTACCAAGGTGCAAGATGGAAGCAATTATTTTGAAGATGCTCATCTGATGGCTCTCCTTAACACCTGGATATGGGAAAACTCACAGTATAAACACATGCAAAAACAAGGTGCCTGGTATTCCTTGACTTGACTTTAAAAGTCTTGATTAGAGAAAATTATGAAGCCATATAAATGGGTGATGTGAGAAAGTGACCCTCACCCAGCAGAGAGAGCGCTTCCCTCGTCTTCTCCAAGTCCTCAGCATCATTCACTCCATCGATAAAGATGTTCTCACCAAAAGAGGTATAAGTGAAGTCTTCTGCACTAGCTTTAAAGCAAAGAACACTGTGAACACTTATTGTTGATATGGGATAGCACAATATATTGTTTCATAATTGGTGTCTGCAACACTGACACTGCAGAAGGATACAAAAGAGCCCTTGAATAAATCAGGGTACTTTTATTGCAAGCTGTGAGCATCAGGACCAAATCCCAGATGCCTCTAATGAGTTTTCTGCTTGTTTTGATGAATCAGGACTTTGATATGATCCTGAAATAGTACAATCTTCAATGCAAAGAACCATGAACAGTGTTGCAGATGGAAAGAGACTTCTTTTGCAACATCGTCTAAATCACTTATGCAATATGCAGTAACCTTTATAGTATTACTGCATAGTAATAGTACTGAATCAGTAAGCAGTAATATGCATCATGAATATAAGCACTGACCACATTGCAGGACTACTCACTTAGCGCTAGATCTTTGAACTCTGGCAGGCAGGCTGAAGCACAGAGCTGGTAGAAGATGTGGTAGTTCCTCTCGTCCTCAGCCTGCAGAAACACAAAGTAACCACTGTGTGAAAGGCCTTATTCACAAGTGACGCTGATGAATCGACACACTCTTGTTAGAGCTGCAATCAAGGCTAAAAGCTTTCCTCCCACACCAGACTCACCTGAAATACGACTCTGGACTTCTCCAGCAAATATGTTCGCATGTTGGCACCAATGATGTGATATCTTCTGTCAAAACCGATCTGGATGTATTTCCCAAAGCGGCTGCTGTTGTCATTACGTGTCGTCTTTGCATTCCCGATGGCCTGCAAGGACAAAGCATGTCTGTCTGTGAAGAATGCCTGCAATGCTGACAGTAGGTTAACATGATCAGAAACACGGGATCAACATGATAGATGATTCATGACATACTTGCACATTCTGTCGTAAGTTCAATCTAAATATATCTATATATATTATTATTATTTTTGTCTTTTATTTTTACAGAGGGGATTGTTCCTCTATCATGTATATGTTATATAAATGATATATCTAAAACATGGCATTTTTTTTATAGTATTAATATATGCAAATAAGCACACATTTATTTAGATCATTTGTATTATTTGTAAAAATATGTAAAAAATAATGTAAAAACTTTGAAAAAATAATTGTCCGTAATTGTGGATGGTGACCTTTGTTAGTTACATCCTTATTCTAATTTTTTCCCCTATAATGGAAAAATGTTTTAGACCTCTTTTAAAGCTGTAAAGTTATAATTCGCTGTTCACTGCACTCTGCGGAGCTGCATGGAGCTATGCGGCACACATCAGCAAGTTAAACTGTAATGACAGGGATCTGTGTTAAAACACACACAGTACATGAGAGTAGGATATTTTTTTGACATGCTGTCAGGGTAAGAAATCAAAAAGACATGAAGTCTGTATTTCAGGTTGTCTTGAACCATAACAATCAGTTAAATCTTGTGTTTGGGGTATTTCAGAGTTTCTTTTACTGGTGGTTTGTCTCCTTGTGCATTGGGAGTAGTCAATCTTGCCACTTTAAGGGTGATACACAAAGTCACATTAGCCGTGATGCCGTTGCTTTAAAGGAAGCTAGGCCATCAAAATCCTGTGTTATCCCCTTGCTTGAAACACTAGTAGTTTATTTTATTTCTTTTTTCTGCAGTTTGCTATTAACATATTTTTTCCTCTAACCTCCATTCTCTTCCCATACTGTTCCACAAAATGTTCCCATTTGTATAGTTTTCCAATTTGTACACAGTTTCTCTTCATGCATTGAAACAGCAATTTTGTTGTGCTTTGTATTCTGACATTAGAAGCTATTGAACTCATCACTACTAATGTCTGTGCTTCTTTGGATATGGTATTATTGGTGACCTGCAAAAATGAGTGTGTTTCTCTGTTTTCTGAGAGCTCTCTTTAATCATCAGGCTTCATTTGGACTGAAATGATAGCGCTAATTGACTGAGAGATTTAGGCACTCTCCTTGGAAGTTAGACTTGCTTCCTGAAGGGCAGATTGAGGTTGCCCTGCTCTTATCAGTTCGAACAGACACAGTGTGACACCATGGTCTAATCTTGGGGCTCCGCACTGAAGTACAGCAGTGAGGGGAAAAGCACTAGAAACGTAGCCTTGGTCATTATAGCACATATCTATATACACTACATGTACAATAAACAGAGATTGTGCATTGCCTTGTACTTTGCTACAGCCTCTACTCTTCTGGAAGAACCTTACACAACATGCTACAACATTGCTGAGAGAATCTGATTGCATTTAACTGTGAAAGCATTAATGTAGCTTTATAAACAATGTGGGAAATAGAGGATATGTCAATTACTATACTATATGTGCCCTTATATCAATGCACTGTCATTTATTTCATAAAATATCTTATGTCGTCCTGTGAGTACTGACATAAGGTATGCTATCATATTTCCCCATCAAAGGCCTCAGTGCTGCCAAGTCACTTCAACACTATCCACAAATGTATTACTGTGTAAAAGCATTGCTTAATATACCGCACCTCCATGATGGGACTGGAAGCCAGCACTTTCTCCTCTACATTTGTGTCACTAGCTGATCCTCCTACAGTGGCGAAGTAGCGCATGGCATATTTTGCACTGACAGTCTTCCCAGCTCCCGACTCGCCGCTCACGATGATAGACTGATTCTTCTCATCTCTGTGAGGGGAACAGTGCAACAATGCATGTTTCATAACATAATAATACATTTACCAGTGACATGGGCCGTTACAAAGTAAGCAAAGTAAGTGGCACGCATCAGCCTTTCTGTGACAAAAAAAGGAAGTGGAAGATAACAGTTATGTACTCATGAGTTAGACTTTAGACAAAGGCTACGCCATGTTTTGTTATACTGGACTCAGTGCAGTCAAGTCAGTGCACAATGGAAACAAAGGAGCGTTTTTCTTCTGACTCTCCTTAAAGGTTAGATTTGTGCAGTAAAATAGAAGGTCATCACTGCACAGTAGAACAGCGATTCTCAACACGATTATTCTATTGTTCTGGTAACTGTCACTTCTTAACTACATAATGAACGTATGAATTATGAGGAAAGAGCTTGTTGTGGGTATCTATCATTAATATTAGGCTGCTGCTAAGAGGAGCCCATGGCAGTTGATTGTTGGGACATGGTCCAAAGTGTCCCAAATATTCATAAAGCTTTAAAATCTGCATCATCTGGCATTTTCTAATGATCGTTGTGAACAACCTATAGCAACAATTTAACAAGCTAATTAAGGTCTTAGTAAAAGTTACATTAGAGATCAAATCAAATGACATATCATGACGCACACACATCTAAATAATAATCTCATCTAAAATATATGTTTAATCTAATTTTATGTCTTTTGGAGATCAGTTCACCTTTAACTTACTTTAACTATTCACAACAACAGAATTTTTGACTGGGGTTACCAAACCTTTGTGTCATATTTATTTAGCTCTTTTTCAGGACATTTTTGTCCAGGAATGCACAAACACATATACATACACACTCCATCAACACACACCCCACATGAATGCTGCATAAGAAGAAGCACTTTGACAAGCTCGGAAATAACTGGCCTGTAAACTCCGCCCAAAATAATTAAAGAAAACTGAAGATGAGCAGATGACAGCACTACGCTAGGTCTACAGAACCATTCGTCGCCATTTCTACTCTCCCCCTCACTTCATTTTGTTGTCGTGACTCTGACATGTCACTGAGGAGTCACTAAGAGCCTGCGGGGGCTGTTTAGACTGAACTGAACTTAAACCTGATGTGAACATGGGTTTGCCTTTTGTTTTTCAACAGGAAAAAAATGCAAAGCCTTCTGGGGAATGAGGACGTGTGCACTGTAATTATCCACCCACTCCAACCATTATTAAGCAAGGCAGGCTGAACTTGAGATTATTCAAGGCTCTCACAATCAAGGTCCAACTGGTACACACGAGGTAATCTACTGCATAAATGCAGTATAAATAAACTTCCTTATGCCGTGTAGGCTGGTCCTTCAGGGCAACATAGAAATGGTGGAACACTGCCTGTAAATGAGGATTAAACTCTTTAACACCGAACAGTTTGATTGCACAGATTTCAAAGTGAGAAAAGCTCATTTGTCAAGTCATTTGAGGAACTGCACTGTACATACCTGGCCATTTGTTTGTAGGCCTCTTCTGCCACAGCGAATATATGAGGGTTCATGTCCCCCATATTTTGCCCGCTGTAGGCATTGATGACCTCTTCTCCATAGATCTGCAGCTGCTCATATGGATTAATTGCCACCAGTACAATACCTGTGAGTAAAAAGAGCAGAAAAATAAGCAGAACAATAACAAAAAAATGTTAAAATCTGCTTCTGTGGCATTTTAAGCCACTGACCTATACTACTAGAGAAAAGGGAGTAAGAGCTAATTATAAATCAAATTTAAATAACACCACATAAGCTGGCTTCAGCAGCTTTGTAGCATGTTAAAACCTCATCTTGGGTGAATTTGTTCATGTCCATTATAAACAGACAGAAAGATAGATAAAACAAAATAAACAAGAAAGAATAAACTAGAATGAATATGAGACTATAAATATGGTAAATATGGTGCATGATGGTGTATACAAATATATATTTATGTACATATTTGAGAATACAGGCAAATTTGATACTGATTTGTGTACATGGATAGATAAGTATTCATACATTTGTGTACATGGATAGATAAGTATAAGTATGTATACATTTGTGTACATGGATAGATAAGTATAAGTATGTATACATTTGTGTACATGGATAGATAAGTATGTACACATTTGCATAAAGTATATAGTGTTGAATATTATTATTATACAGAAACAAAAGAAATGTACAGTTCTTTATTCTTCTTGTCCTTAGACCACTGCCTTTGCCTTCAGATAAGTCTAAATATGCCTTTGCAGCAAAAAAGTATGTGTAAAGCCTTAGGCTACTTAGCAAAGCAATTGTTAAACTTTCTTTGCTGAGTAACTTTTAATTTTATAACCATTTTTTTAAAATAATAATATATCAACACCACAAATCACAACAGTAATATCCATATTGTTAAGACAGCTGTTTTAACTATTCACTCTGAATAGTTATACATAAGAAGCAGAATGACATCGGGAAAGGAATGACAACCCGTCACGAGTCTGGCACAAACGAGAGAGAGAGAGGAAAAAAAAAAAATCAATGGTTGACTTCCTTTGAAAAAGCCATTCAGACCGGGAACTACTGAACAAAAAGGAAGCACTAGGCACTAACATTGTAATGCTCTGACAGGAACAATATGCACAAGTGTTTGGTCATTATAAAGCACAAAGAACAAAATACATCAGAAGACTTTCTTACTTGCTAAACTGCAATCTTGCATGAATGTGGGATTAGTCAGCTAATGCATTTAAACATTCCGCTCATCTTCTTGTTATCACACAGCTACACCCAGAGCCCCATGCTCTAGTCGCAGAGAGATAGTCAACCCTTCCTCTATCTGTACTGATGGTAGCAGCGCTAGAGCTGCATGCCAATTGGGAAAGCATCCAGACCTACCTAGACTTATTTAAACATGCAGGTTGAACTGTAATTGGTAGAAACTGGAGGGAGAGAAAACTAAGTAAAACCTTAAATAATGAAACTGAGTCATTCGAACAATGAAACGCTGCCCTTTAACAAACACTGTCATGTTGCCATGGGGATGGACAAACCAATAAAAACACTGATTGCACACGATAATGGGCAGAAGAAACGCCTTCTCTGTTCGCCTCCACCAAACCCAGCTGCCAGCGCATTCCAAATCACAGGAAAGCACACAGTGCTGTTGACTGCTGAGGAGGCGATAAAGATGCCAAAGAATGTGAGTGAAGCCTCACTGGTCAGTCATACCATAAAGGGTCAGTGTTACAAGATTAATACAGTATCAAAATTTAAGACTGCAGTGTTATATATATATATATATATATATATCTATATCTATATCTACATATATATATATATATATATATATATATATATATATATATATATATATATATATATATATATATATATGTGTGTGAAACCTTTTGTGTGTTTTTTTGTAGATGAAGCATTTTGTGGTTTCAGCTTAAATGTAAAAAGACTCATGCTTTGAATCACTGTCACCATGTGCCCTTGTTTTAATCACGACAACATTCAATATTTTCTGGCTGGAATTTGTTCCTATTGTTCCCAAAATATACTTTCGCAACCACCCAAGTGCTGCCAATATGTGGGAAACTGAAGTCAAAGAGCATCACCTACACAGCCCTTTTTCTCTACCCCTTTTGACATCTTGAAAAAAAAATGCAACCCATTAAAACGACACAAGTCTAGACTGACTTCTGTTTCTTTGTAATCAGTGGATTATCAACAGACTGCTGACTCTGCTGAATTCAGTCATTCTAAATGAATTTGGACTATCCAGATTTAGATCAGTACATGTTAATCTGAGACTGAACAGGTAACAGATACAATGCACACCATCTCAACATCCTCAACAAGCTGCTAGGATGTTAGGATTAGATTGTGGGTTAAAGTTAAGGTCAGGGTGAGGGTTAATATTAGCTTTTGGTTTTGGTTGAGGTTAAGGTTAGTGTCAGGATTAGGGCCCAGGTGAGGGTAAGGATTAGGTTTTGAAGTGTGGTTAAGGTCATGGTCAGGGTTAGGATTAGGGTTTGGTTTAAGGATATGATCAGTATAAGGGTCAGAGTGAGGGTTAGGATTAGGGTTTGGGTTAAGGATAGGATCAGTATTAGGCCCAGAGCGAGGGTTACTGTATTTTTAAGTACTTACCACAGTATGTGTAAATATGGTTGGACTCCAGAAAGCGGACCTTGAGGTTATGTAGTACGGCGGGTTCATGTAGATAGCTGAGTGCTGTGAGGTCATTTTCTCCCACCAAAATATCAGGATTCCGAAGAAAAGGAAGTTGATTGTCTTTGGGACCAATGGGATATTCCAATGTCTGTTGCAAAAATGGAACAGTGAATTACAATTTAATTAACCTATCCATTATGGGTGGGTGATCGGGCATAAATATCACTGGGAAACATGAATATCACAAATATTTATCTTTCCTGACATATTAAATGTATTGAATTGACAATTCTATGGCAGCACATTTTAAAATAAATTAAAAAACGAAAAATCTTTTTTTTTTTATTCAATATTACACAAACTGCAATCAATCCAGGTGACCAGGGCTAATGACACTCTCTTTCCTAAAGAAACATGAAGCTGGTCAGTGTTGTAGAAATGCTAATAATGTCCACAGTATGCTCAGAAAAGCTTTGTGGTCTAAGTAATGTGATGTAATTTATAATGATAACGATAAATTCTAACATAACTAACTGCTACTGCGTACTATTAGAAACAAAAACTGAAACGGAGTGCGTTAGTAATGTAAATATTAATAACCTCCTCTAAATGGCGTGAAAGGGCACACTGTTAAGATAGACTGCATGCAATTTGTTTTGTAAGTGAGCTAAATGCTGAATGGCAGTGAACTTATTGCTGCTGCTCTCCATTTGCGTAGTTTGGCCCCACTCAGTAAGGAACAGTGTGCCCAGCATCCTTTATTTTCTCAATTTACACACAGCTTTAATACCTGCTCAGTTCAAGTCTGATAAAATCCCATGTAGCAGAGATTAAACTTCATAGTACTAACTTTTAGGAGTGGTGTGAGAGGAGAGGGATTACTTACTGATTCATCTTCTAGTTTGAGGTGCAAGATGGGATCTCTCTCTTTATAGTCTTTGATGATCTCAGCTGGCTTCCACACCTCCTCTGGGTCGGGGATCCAAACCCGAGTGTACTGAAAAACACACACAACAGAGCAGGCCTGGGTTATTTGATCTGACACAACCTCAATGACTTTTCCTTGTCAACAGGCCTTAAATCTTTTGGTCACCAGAAATCAGGGGCGATCATCTCAGATCTCTCAACAAAGCCATCCACCACAGAATCCATCAGAGAAAGTTGAATTTCATCACAATTCACCATTCGTTTGGTATGGTTCACTATAAACACACACAAATGTGACTGGGAGGAACCAAATATGCTCCATTTATTAGGATGACCTGTACCCCTAAAATTATACAACTCAATACAACAATGCATAAAATCATGCAGATACGGGCCAGCAGCCTCAGGTAATCCACCACCAGACCATCCGAATGGGGAGAAAAATGTTATCTCAGTCAGCAGCTCTGTGAATGGAAATGCTTTGTTGATGAATGAGGTCAATGGTGGTTAGAGCTGACAGAAAGGCTACAGTAAGTTAGATCACCAGATCTATTGAGATCCATGGAGTTGACCTGACACATCACAATGCATCATTCCATTTTTACATCCCTACCAGGAAGAACACGTATGTTATGATTACGTCACAGTACTATTTTCACTACATTAGAATAGATCACATCGACTCCTCAGCCCAGGCAAGACAAACACATCACAGCAGCCTTTTTGCATAAAGAGAAAACCCACAACAACAACAGAGATAAGAAGCAGTAGTACTGCTGTATCAGCTTTATGCACATTTTGTTTATGTGAGCTAACCTGCTGAAGCTCAGCTTGGGGGGCACAGGAGGTAATGGAACACCAGAGAGAAGCAGCTTCACACAGTCTGATAAAGAAAGAGTAATGCTCACTGTTGTGTATTTGCTCTTTATCATGCAACAATCAGACAAACCACAACTGAAGACCTAAAGGCCACGCTAAATAGACTAAAGACCATGCCTTACAGTAACCAGTGGCAGGCAATGGAGTAAAATGTGGACCAATTCAATTAGGTTCATTTTGAGTAGATGAATCCTGTGATTAACTTTCACACAAACTGTCTGAATCCATGGTTTAAAATTAAAAGCACTCTGCACAGTTTTGCAGTTGCGATTTCTTAAAATTCTGAAGCAGTATAATATGCAGCGGAAACACGGCTAGTTAAAATCTCGCAGATCATGAAACCTCTGATTGCTCAAAGACGATTCAAACCCATGTTTGACATTAACTAAGCTGTGAAATTATGAATATTTTTATGTCCAATTCAATAAGCAACCAGTGTCCAGACAATAATAAGGATATTTCATTTTAATCTGGATATTTAAAACTGCTGGTACTGTGACAACCTCAAGCATCCAAAAAACATTCTTCATCATAGAAAATGAAGCCCATCTCAAAGGCAAATGGAAAAGAACAGAGAGAGATAATTATATTAAATATATATTAAGTCATAGTTGCTGACCTCAATATTGCTCATTGTGTTTACTTAGCAAGGAGAGCCTGTTAACATGAACGAGACATTTATTTAAAAAACAAATTACGGTTCAGTTCCAATATTTTAATAAACTTTTTATTAATTTTCACTGCTCTTTAAAAGGGTGTAACTGCATTATTATACTAGTATATTGTTATTTAATAAGTGGCATTAAATGCCACTGAATGAAACAGACAATAATATTGCTAATCGCAATTATATCTTGTACAAAAAACTGTTATTTGGACAGGGCTACTTACATGGCTGTTGTCCGTCATATCCACTGATTCACGAAAGATTTTTTCGTATCAGCATCTTTACATTTTAATAATATACCATTACTGCAAGAGTGTCAAGACTATATGCAGTCTACATCACAGTTCCTGTCATGTACACACACTGATAGATGCATATATGCTACATGTGGCAGGAGGTGCACAGCAGATTGAGGGGAAAAAAATCCATACTCTCTCACATCATTGGTCCATATGTGCTGTTGAGGCAGCACCAACAAAAGCTCGCTCTCTCTTTCTGACTCAGCTGAGGAGATCTGGATGATCAGCAAAAGCTTCCCTATAGCATCTCTACATTACTCCTGACGTTTAGCCAGCACACTGCAGAGACGAGGCAGATAAAAGGGAAAGCATAGAGTTCTGAAAAAACTAGTCCACTGTTGCAGGAGATCAGTGAAGAATAAATTAGTGTTCATTAGCTGTCCTTCCGCCTTGAGGCTTTGCTGCTTAACTTCTCTTTAGGAGGTTGAACAAAGCATGCATGCACTCAGATAACACAGACAAAAGTACCAAATGTAACCAGAAGGTGCCAAATGTAACCAAACATGGTTCTTTATAAAACCCAAAGTGTTTTCTGGGTTTTCTTGGTTGAATAAAATGTCTCCCTTTTGCAAAATGAATGAAATTCATAAATAAATAAAAAGGTGAGGTGAAGATTTTTTTTCAGTTAATGATTATTTTCATTATGAATGTATCCGTGGATTACTTTCTCCATTAATCAATTTACTGTTTCATTTTTAAACTCTGTTTGGAAGCATATTTTTGGGAACCATGAGAACCATTCATTTTTATACCTTAAAACCGTAAACCGCTGCAACCCTCAATTCGCAATAGCTTTATAGTATTCAGATTATCTAACATGGCAGAGGGAGTGTTTTATGTGAGGCTTGCTCCATCATTTAACAATGATCTTTAATAGGTGCGGAGAGGGAAACTTAACCCTACAGCTGACCACACAGATCAGAACACAATTAAACCAAACATGTGAATATTTGTCTACTGTAAATCTGAGCTCAATGGATCTAAATACAGTTAAAAAATAAGGGACATTGCTTTACTGTTTTATTAAGAGAACAGTACACTGAGAAAAAGTGGATAGAGGTGACTTTTGGCTGTTAGCAAGTTAGCAACATACCATAGAAATCTTAGCTATGCTGATTAGTGTCTGAAATGAGAATGAAAAAAAATGTTAATAGTAAATGTTAAAAAAACATTTTTTGTCTATTGTTACAGTCTTACTGTACCCAATAGTTTTAATATAACCAAAGGTTTTTAATATAACCGTTTCTGTGAGTGTGCAGAACCTATATACAATTCAACTCTATCATATAAAGTTTCTATTCCAATTAAAGCTCTTTCAACAGACAATAAATAGAATCAATAGACTCGGGTCAAGAACCACTCTGGCAACTGTATTTTTAAGAATGCATTGATGTGTACAAGTGTGAACGCTCTGTGTTCAGAATGAAACGTGAACAACAGCTCAAACAGTGTTATCAGTTCCAAAAGGTGTGCCACGTTTATTAGTGAACTGCAACTTCCACTGGACCTTACACATACACAGTCAGAAAGCCCATGACCTTCACAATCACAAAGCAAGCAGACAGAAGAATGACAACAGGTCTGATTTCATAACAAGCCTATCCACTTGCATTCACATAACATCAAACATGCTTTTTGTTCTCAAATTGAGAAAATGTTCCGAAATGCAAAGGGTTCTTTGAGCAATGTCATTGAGGAACCATTTTTAGGCTCAATAAAGAACCATTTTTGTACAGGAGATATGTAAAAATGTGTGAGGAACCTTTTAAAGGTCTGGAGAAGTCAATGTAAAGGTTCCTAACAACTTTAAAGGTTCTTCACACTCACGGCTCCTTTACAAATGTGGTTCTTCTATTGTATTGCCCACAGAATCCTTTGTAGAACCTGTATTTTTGGCCCATCGAGTGCACAGACAGATGAAATACAAACTTTGTTTAAACATTCTGCGTTCTGATAAAATCACAGCCTGATACTTGTTACTTTACTAATCACCCAGAGATACATATTATGCTCTACCACAGTGCATCCAAAAATAAAGGCATCATGTTTCTATTATGTAGTGAAAGCTTCTGAAAACATGACACAGTCACAAGAAAACATGCCAACTTTAGTCACTCCTAACTACAACAACACCTTCCTTCCAGCGTGAGAGGAAATATACAGCCCACGCAAGTGAGACAGACTTATGTATACAGCAGGGATGGGTAGAATTTTTTTTAAATAAATAAATAAATAAATAAATAAATAAAAAATAAATAATATTCATATCACTATATCAAAGTAAATTTTATATTCATTTCATCACGTCTACAATAACAATAGCTGCAATCCAAAGCCTAGGCTGCAGGCGAGGTAGGCTGATGTGGATTGATGTTTTCTTGTGTTAATATTTTCAAATGTTAGTTTTTAGAATTAGAATTAATTTCTGTGAAGATATGAGAGGTTAGACTGTTCCAACTGTGTGACCAGCAGGCTACTAGGAAGGAGTCTTCATAAGACAGTCCTACCGACAACCCGCCCTACCTCGGCTGCTGCCTAGGCTTTGGAATGCAGCTTGTAGGGTTTGTTTGGCTCCATAAAATGACACAATATATATAGTAGTAGTCAGTGTGCATGAAACAGCCCTACAAGGTATACCAAATGAACGGCATATGGCCCAGCACGAGTATACAGGATTGAAACAGACATAATGACGTTTCTAAATATAAGTGCCGACCTGACTGCCGATTTCTGTCCGAGCTTATACAGTTTTCACCCTCAGGCAAACGGAAGTCACTCCATATCTGAGGCTGGAAAGCTGACGGCAGCGATTTCTATCCATGCGACGTAGATAGGGAAGCCAACAGAGATGCCCAGGAATCAAATGTTGAGAGCATCCAGTCTGATCATATAATATCTGTGTTGTTATTTCAGCAGTTTAATCAGCGCTGTTCACTGTAGCTGTGAGATCATGATAATAGCATGTCAATTTTCCCACATGAATCTAGGAAAAAGCAGCCTTTGTAAACCTAAGACAACAAATATAAAACTCCTACTAGCTGCAACAAGAAATAGCCAAATCAAAGTACTATTCCATCTCTTTATGTTTTTATACACCAATCAGCTACAAGTTATCTGGGTACAGTGGCATCTGTCAAGGGGTAGGACGAACATATTAGGCAGCAAGTAAACAGTTAGTTCTCGAAATTAAGGGAAAATGGGTAAGAGTAAAAATCTGAGCAACTTTCACCAGGATGACTGGATCAGAGCCTCTACAAAACACCAGACAGGGCTTGTGGGAGTTGAGCGGGAGTTGCAGTGAGCAGTGACCTTCTAGAGCTGGGCAATCTGACGAGATTTTATCGCATTGTGATACATTTTGTTATCATTATACACAATATGCTTTTCTAAGCATATCAGAGATGTTGTTGGTGCTTAATAAACACTGATGCACTTCAGGTTTCATCACCAACAGTGTGATTAGACTGGTTAAATTAGACGGAGTGCAGAAGATGTATATGTATAAATCACTGTACTCAGGACAGGAGAGTCTCTGAACAGTAGTTTTTAAGAATCTCTTGCTACTGATGTGTTTAGTCTGTGATTACATGTATCAAATATCGGGTATTGTGAAATCAGGGATAAATATTGGGTATTGTGAAATCAGGGATAAATATTGGGTATTGTGAAATCAGGGATAAATATCGGGTATTGTGAAATCAGGGATAAATATCGGGTATTGTGAAATCAGGGATAAATATCGGGTATTGTGAAATCAGGGATAAATATCGTGATATAGTATTTTACCATATCGCCCAGCCCTAGTACCTACCAAAAGCAGTCCAAGTTAGGACAAACCGTGAACCAGTGACCGGGTCAGATGTGCCCAAGGCTTATTAGTACAATCCATGGAGATCTCACCTTGCAACATACAGAACCTAAAGGATCTGCTGCTAACGTCTTGGTGCCACATACCACCGGACAGGTCAGAGCTGTTTTGCGGTACGAAGTGGCCCAACACTGACCACAGATGTCTTTGACAATCAAAATTTGCTTAGGGAGAAGCTCTGACTCAGAGTTACTCATGATCAGCTCTTCAATGAGAGGACAGTTCACCTTGAGATTTTGCTTCATCAAAAAGATGAGAACTGGCACATTGAGGACATGATTCAGAGACACCACGCCAAATATTCCAAAGTGTAGGACGGATTTGCTTTTTTCTGTTTTCAAGCGGCCAAAAGCAGCAAAGCAACTGTAGACCTGAACCCAAAAATCAACTACAACAATCTGAGGAACATTTAGGTTGCCAAGCTGAATATTTAGAGATACTCACTATCTCAGAGTTTCTCACAATATCACAGAAGGTGTTCTGTTTTCAGTTTAACTTGTTTAAATAACACTAACATTTTTCAGTACAACATAGCATCCTTTTTGCTTCACAAGTATACAACGATTGATTGCAGTTTTACACTGCAAAAAAAAGGCTCAGGGTTCTATAAAGCAGTCCAAGCAGTCTTGTTAAAGGCTAAATGAGATTCTGGCAATTAATCCGTCAAGCAGACATAAAGCTATGCAGAGCTACTTCAAGGGCACTTTTGCTTAATAGGAGTTAAGTATATTTAAGTCAAATCATAAAGCCTAATTGCATTATTAGGATGTCAATCACATAAGGCATCTTGAGCGGTAAAGATTTAAACAGATCTAAAACTCGGCTAATCACTCAGGTTCATGTTGGCAGACAGCCTGCCCCCCTAAACATGAACATACAAGCGATGAGAACCTCAAATGTTCAGCAGCAGGACAGCTTCGATGAGTCACATGCATAAGCTCCGCAAAGTCCAAGTGACTCAACGCGGCTGCAGACATCTGTCTGGAAAGCTGGGGTCTTTGGGGGTCTCTTGGCCTCTTCTGTGATACTGTATTATGTTATTGAACTCTTTAGGATGTACCTCTGTAGACAGCACAATCTCACAACTGTTGATTATATTCTTACAAAGACAGCAACAGAATGTTCAGCCTCTGTACTGGAGTATAGAACAGTATCTAGAACGATAAGGCCAAGAACATCAATGTTATTCACACACATTAGCAAAGATGTAACCATGAGTTCTAATCACCTAGAACAATTATATATGTAAGATCATCTTCCCAGATCATCTTCAAGAGGTCTTTCAGCATCTCACACAGTTTGAATCACAGTTCTGTTTTAAAACAAATGTGTATAAATGAGCAGTGCATGCAAATGATGGACTTAAAGACCTGAAACAATGAACATCTGGAAATAAATATTTCTTTTTCGTTTGGTTTGAAGAGTAAAGGCAGTTTTACATGCTTAGTAGAAAGTGACTACTGCCATTCCAGGAAGCTTCATGAGAAGCTGGGAGCTTACGGTCATTTAGTGCATGCAGGGTTTAACACACCTTCAACTTATTAACTTATTAGGAAAGCCTTTCTGACTGCAGATGGAAAGCGAGCATAGTAGGACCAAAGTGCTTATAGGCAAGTCTGTTCACTCAGTGACCATCTTTGCAAGGCCATGGGGCAGTTATTTCCCATTAGTATTTGAGAAAAGACCAAAATACTCAAAACTGAAGGTCAGATTACGCTTTAAAAAACATGTTAGTGCCATGATATTGGCAATCATCCTCCATTTGTGGCCTAACCAGTGAGCTGAGGGGCAGAAGCCACATTGAACGTTGCAACAACTAGTAGGGCCTCCCTTTGCTCTCAAAACAGTCTATATTGTTTTATAGTACATATTCCACAAGATGTGGAAGTTTATTGCTGTTTCCTTTGGGATTCTGGTCCATGTTGACAAGATTGCATTACAAAATTTGTGCAGCTTGGTCTGGGGAGCACTTTCATGCCGCAAATCTCCCGTTCTACTACTTCCTATTGGTGTTCTATTGGATTCAGATTTAGGAAGGCCACTGAAGAACACTGAACTCACTGTCATTTTTATAAAACCAGTAAAAACGCTTGCTTTGTGACATTGACATTACCATGCTGGGAGTAGCCTTTAGAAGAAGGTTCTGTTCAGCAGTCTGATCCATTTAGACTGATCTCAGATACAGGCCACGTTTAGAAGACAATGTGAACAACCAAGCAAAACAATCAGATTTGGGCAGTAAAGCAGATTAAGGCCACTTTCACTTGCAGTGTGAAGGAAGCCTCAATGTCTTGTAACGCCATGATCCATGTGTGTTCAGACATTACAACGAACACTTGTTTTCATTTTAGGAAACCTACAACAGCAAGAGGAAACTGGGTCAAGTGAGATAATCAAATGTTTCCAGAGGCTTTACATCATTTCTGTGGAACTGTTCAACATAACCGGGAGGGAGCCGTCAATGGATCTACAGGGTTAAAGGGATACATTGTGTTTTTATTTTATTTTATTTTAACTTATAGCACAGAGGATAATGTATTAGCCTAGGAGCATTAAGCACTGGTCTTAATTGAAGTCCTGCAGTTATTCCAATCTAACATCAGCCTGATATCAGCTAATATAGAGCAATGCAAGGCAGCTCTGTAAGCCAAGACAAGCCAGAGCTGAAATGGGTTCAAGTGAGAATCTGACAGTACCAATATTGTGTTGTTTCTGCATAGCAGTAGGCAATGTCTCATGCAAATTAGGACATGTGACAGCATCAGCTCATTTGATTTGTAAAACGTGCTCTGACAAACTTACTATTCCTGGACACCATGAAAGCTACAGTAAAGATTCCCCTAACAACTCCAGCTTTAACTCTGGGCTCTGTTTCAGGTTTGGAATTATGGGCATTAAGTACACCATTCCTGTGGGGAGTAAATGGAATGTAATGGAATGTAAATGGGAATGATCCACTTAATTATTTTGACCATAGACACTCAACATGAAACTGGTCATTTAAATTAATACCTGGATATTTTCTCTTTCAATTTGTTTTTTTACAACTCAAGTAAAGTGTTCCACTTCCCTCACTCTTTCACCTGTTACATGAGCTGTTGGTACGTATTCAGGAAGAAACGGTGCATCCTTTCAATTTTTTCACTGCAAGACTCGTTTCTAACGTCTGTTTCTAACGTCTGTTTCTAACGTCTGTTTCTAACGTCTGTTTCTAACGTCAGGAAAAGCCCAGGGCTATCAAACCCAGGCTGAGCTGTTAGACAACACTGTCAAAGTTTATTTTGTAATTAATTACTTTAATTACTGTGCAACACTGCATATCTATACAGCTCTGCAAGAGACAACAGGCAATAAATCACAGTTATATCTCTGAAATGATAAATGTAATTGATCAACATCCTGCAGGCAAATAAACACACTTATTTTATGGTTTCTACCAGATAACCTCTATTTCACATTGAGACTCATTCGGTCATGATGAACTTAATAAAATTATTTAGCTATTCCTTTTTAAAAATGTACATGATTATGAAAATGAAATAGAAAAAGTATTTTGACAGTGTTAATTAGGTTAGCGAAAACTGTCAATATATAAAATATTTGTTGGTGACCTATTTTGAGAACTAAACAAAAAGTAACACTTGAAAATGAGAACTATAACAACATTTATTACACTTCTGTCCACAAATAAAAACTAAAGGATAATGTGAAAGAGTGATAAACTCTGTTTATCTGTCCAGTGATCAGCATTTTTCAAGCCAGCTGTACCACACTGTATCCTGATGACTTGTTTTTGTTTCGCCCCTCTTCTTGCTTATAAACAACATCCTAAAATTTTTAAATGACATTAAATTGGTGTGGAACAGAGAAAAAACTGCAATCAATATAGTTAGTATTTTTGTATATCTTTCCAGTTTGCCAAGTACATTTAATCAAAATACCCATAATCGCTGCAGCAGACGAACATTGATTAAAATACATAGACCATTCACAGAGATAAGGAGCCTGCTGCTGTTATAAAGTTTTGAAACCAAGCAGGGGAAAAACTTGAATATCCACTGAATATTCAATATCAAAATAACTGAGCTCAAAAAATGTGCAATAAAGATCACCTATTTATGGATGCAGGTTGTGCATGCGACATATAAATATATAAAGTGTTTGTATTTACATATTTATATCTTTAGATTTCAATACATTTATATTTAGATTCTATAGTCCTAGTTTGATATGTTTCATGTTTGGTTTTAGCGTCACTTAATGTTGATAAGACGTATGCCTGTGTTTAATCTATCATCAATAGATGATACAGTCTATCATCAGCCCTCATAGCATTTCAAATGCTAAGGGTCAACATAGAAACCAAGGGCTAAAAGGGGCTTCATATAAACAGACCTTTTTTCACTATGACTGAAGTACACCTTCAGTCATAGTGAAGTCTTATTGTATGTACACACTGCACTGTATCTGTTTAATTAGACAATGCCATACCTGTGAAACTGTCAGCATTTTAAAGGTAAATGAATGCAAAATGTATCTGAGAAATAAAGGGGCCATATTCATGGTAATAAATGTAACATCATTTTAGACTATTGTTTAGGAAAGTTAGCAATAAATATGACCTCTAAAATAATAAAACCTTAAAATACAAAACATACATTTCAGTCAAAAGTCTTTGACAAAATCGGCTGGTGGGAGGAACACTGTGTTTATTGAACTGAATTGAGACACTTTTTAAATGTAAAAATATTGATCTACAGCAAAATAGGTTTTGAAATGATGTAAACATTACTAAAACTGCTCCCTTGGTAAGTTACATTTTTTCATGCATAGGCAAAACGTACATACATCAGGCTACATATGGTCTACAATGAGAAGAATCTTCTGGGTGATGAAATGCTTTGCACTGACTCCCACAGAGAGTTTTTCTGGTTCAGTGAGTGGAAAATCTGTTTTTTTGAGCTTCTTATAGCGCTCACTCACACAATACAACACACTGGGATAGTAATTAGGACAGGAGAAAAACCAGGGAAGGTCATTATCATAAACAGAAAACACGCACAGAGCTTTAAGGAGTTTTGATTGCAGTCAGAGAAAAAAAAACTTAATTTGCTCAATGCTGAAATGCAGAGCTCCACGACTTCAACAAGAATGGTAATTGTGGTTATACTGAGCGATGCTGCGATGCTGAATGTTAAATGATGTGTGCTTTGGAAGAAAACGCCTCTGATGAGTCAGGCCACATTAAGGCTTGGAATTTGTCAGGAATATAGAGCTGTTTGTAAAAAGTTTGAACCCCTATTCAGTAAAATACATAAATATGTCCTCTACTGGAAACTGTGGCAACTTTTAGAGCACACTTTATTGTTTTCTAATATCTTCATTTAAAAACTCAATGATAATTGTCCATTAAAGTGTCTATAAAGAAGGAGTTCTCTGTAGGGAAAGTGTACTTCTCTTCATTTCACAAATCAATTAAAATTGGTCATTTTTGTGGTTGCATAATCAGAACCCATCAAATTTAGCTGAAATAAGCAACTGGCAGGCAAGCAATACTTACTAGATTGATTTTAATTGCCTGCTTGGCTTTTTAAAGAGCAAATTATATTATTTATATAGGGACTATTGGCTGATAGAACTTCTAGAAATGTGTAAGTGCCATATTGGATTGTTGACAGTTATCCAAAGCATTATAATAATCACCTCCTAACAGTTTGTGCTTTCAGAGGGAACCTCCTATAAATGAATAAACTGCAAATAATAGGGGACAGTGTGTTTATTTAAAAATTAAGCCCAACAACTAACAAACAAATAGAAAACAAGAAATGTAACCGTAACCTATGAAGCAGAAGTACAGAGCAGTGTTTCTGCTTTTCAGCACTAATTTACATTTATATTTAATTTAATTCCTTGCAACTAACCCTCCTAATATATTCAACTGTAAGGAACAACAATAATGTTCTAAGGTCAAACTGACCCACATTTAACCATGTTTAAGAATCCAAAAGTAGATTATAACCTTCTTTAGCTCAATTAATATAAATATATCCAATATTTAGTGTAACTGTTGTACAGTGTGGTGTACAATTTTCACTCCAGATCACAGTTCACTTACGATAATTCACAATTCACATAAATAAAGAAATATTTGGTCTTAGTTTTGGTCCAAATATGATTTGTTTCCATACCATTTGGATCCTCTATTGGCACTACAGGGTCAAACGGACTGCAATAGTATGTATGCAATATGAATACATTTTAACATAATATAAACACATTAAATGAGTCATTTTCCATTTACTCCTCCAGCACACTAATTAAGCCCAGCAAAAAAGGTTTCATGCTTCAAAAATGATTCGAAATATAAGATTCTTGTATTTTTTAACTTTGAAATGGGTCAATCAGACCCGCAACATAACAGGAGGCTTATTCAGCAGCAGTCTCTCATTAAAGATAAACTGAGAAATTCCTGCATGAACCAAGTTCTCGCCCCACATTTAGTCATACAGTGAACAAATGACTCAGTCATGACCAATTACCTCAACAATGACAACAATCCCAACATCCATGCCCAACCAATGCCCCAAGTAGATTCTTTAAGAGACCTGGTTCAATCAAACAGGACATGAGCCTCAGCTTTTATTTCTAATTTAAGGACACCCTTGCCACATTTCACTGATTAACATCACACAAAACTGCTGAGGATGTCCCAATTTAGAGTGTGTGAAAAACTGCAAACACTTATGGCATCTTGCGGTTTCTGCTGATTGCGAGAGGTGTCAGGTTGCCACAACACAGGGAGTCACTTAAACCATGAATGCCTAAAGCAAACCAGCACAGAGTCATGATTTAAGACTCAAAGTGTGGGGTGGGGTGAGAATATCTGGATGGAGTTGGGTTAATAATACTGACTTACTGATTAAGCACTTTACAGCCACTGCAAAGCAGTACAGCAGAATTCAACCATGCTAGAGGTTAAACACACTCAGTGAGCACACACCTCACACAGCCACCTCTGCCACCTCAGCCTGGGGAGCAACTTGGTTGGTCAGGGCACCTTAGCCTTGAATGAACCAGTGACCTTCCGGTTCCAAGCCTGCATCACAAACCTTTACACCACAGCTTGCGTGATCTCACTTTGCCATGTTACTGAGCTGCCATTGATCAAAGCTGTGTGTCTATGCAAGCAGTTTCTTCTTTTATGGTGCAATAAAACAACACAATGAGGTCACATGGCCCTCCAATACTCCTGTCAGAAGGACAATGTGTATCATGCAAGCAACACCGCTGACATCGAATCAGTTTTGTTGATTATTCTGCAGGTAATATCAATAACTAAATCAATCTTTAATATTTTTCTAAACAATTTCAAGCCCATAGCCTTTGTCTGAACCATCTGCACAGTTGGAAAATGAAGCTTCAATAATGGGATAAACAGATTTAATTAGCAAGAACATGAAAAGTGGGTGGTGCAGGTAAGACCAGACTTAATGCGCCAACAGCTAGTGAATGCCAGACAATCCTTTACCATGGCTGAATGACCAGATCTGATCCGGGCGAGCTCTCAGAACCAGTGAGAGTGCCAATAAATACAGACAACATTTTTTTTTAACTCACAAAATGTGTTAAGCCATGGCCTAAAGGTTACAAACTTGGGACCAGAAGGTCGTTGGTTCAATCCTCTTGACTGGGAGAAATTGGGAGAGGGGGAAACATCCCAATTCACTTGTGTGTCTGTTTGGTGCCTCTAATTCCACTTCACTTTGCTCTAAATGTCTCTGATGATTTACAGTGAACTGATGAGGCTCACTTTCAGGAGTCAAATCTCCGGTCTAATTAAGCTTCTTTTACTGATAGCTCCAACTCTGCAGGGAAGCATACTGGAGACAGAGCAGGTCCAGCAATTATTAACCATGGATTATTTGTATCAGATATGCTGATGAAACACCAGGCTGAATATCTTTCAGCTGCTCAGCTTCACATATTCAAATTTTAAGAGAAAAAAAGCCTACTACTTAAAAAGTGCTCTGCTGACAACAGATTCACATAAAGACTCAACAAGACCCTGAAACAAAAGATACGACTAATGAAATGCTGTCTAAGATTTAAAAGAGATGTATGAAGGACATCTATGATGTATTTTCAATCCTTTTAAAGACTCCTCAAGCTTTTACACAAGCATACGTTACAAATGCACAGCATAGCATAAACCCCACCAATATCCACCTCTCTGAAAAATGAGAGGGTTGAATGAGAATTCATCACAGATAAAATGACTTGGATGTGTCATGGAGCGATGTGCCTATGTAAAGAAGGGATGGACTGGCCATTGTGAGAATCAAGGCAATTCCCAGGGGGTTAATAAGTGTGGGCTGTGTGGGATGCTGCGAGAGTGAGAAACTAGAAAACTGTTTGAGGTCCAAGGCTGAATCATCTATGATTCATCTTTTTAAATCTAAATCATCAATGTGGCTTTTGCAAAGGACTGGGCACCCTAAGACATTGAAAAGCAAATAGTAAGTGCTATAAATTCTGTCTCTTCAACTTCAAACATTGTACTAACACTTGTCAAACATGGACAAGCAACTGTTTAAAGATCTTAAAAAAAAAAAAAACAGTAAAATAAAAGTCATGGATGCTCACAAAACAGGGAGAGACTGTAAAATAATAGCCAAACTATTCTACATTAACATTTACATTGAAGTGCATGTAAATGAATTAGGAAATGGCAATTCAGAGAAAGTATGGAGGTCTAGATGAGATCTGACAGACCAAGAAAACCGTGGGAGAACTGCTCATATGCTGGTAAGAAAAGCAAACCAGAACCCCCATATGACTGCCAGGACCCTGCACGAAGATTTAGCTGAGTCAAGAGGGTGATGCATCAGACAAAATTGCAGCAAAACCTGGATGCGAATGTCAAACCATGTGTTAAAAGGCTAAAGCTGTAAAATGACTTCTACAATAGAATACTGATCCTAAACATTCATCCACCAACTACTACCTAAAGAGACACCTAAAGAGAAGCTTTCGGAATGACCATAGCATTCCCTGATCTAAATCCAAACCAGGAAAATACCGGATCTAGAGATCTAGGGAAACCACAAAATTAAATGACTTTTATCTGGCTAATAGAAAGTGTTTGCAAGCTGTGATTTCTGTGTCCTGACTTTGTATGGCGCCCAAATCTCACACTCGCACTCAAAACCCAAAAGTTACACTGATGGTTCTGATTAGCTACAGAGGCTGTGTTTACAACTTCTCAATAACAAAAACAAAACTAAACACCCAAACGTTTTGCACAAGACTGTATTTGCACTGATATATGAAAATCAGTGGTGACTCTGCTTACAACTCTTTACTGTTTAGATTAGAAAAAAAAGTTTTGTACTAGCAGTTATTTATATCCAAGTCAAAACACAAATATAAACACAGTATTAATGTATAACCTATAAAAAAACTAAATCAGCACCTAAAAGTGCATTCTTTGAATCCCTTATGCAGATGATCAGCATCAATTTCTTGAGGAATATCTGTCGGATGTATGACGTGTGGTTTTATAGCTTACAATGGAAGATGCAAGGGCTAACATTGCTAATAAACACTGGACTTAGACACTCATCTTCATAAATACATGCCCAAATCTTTTTACTTGCTTTACAAACCTTACTAAAACATTTAAGCAAATATTGGAACTACATTATCACTAGTATTATAGTAGTAACACTTTGTGCTGTAATTTCACCTTCCACCTTCCAAGTGACTTTATTTTTACGTTTGTAGACTAAAGTAAGTCATACTGTGTTCAAACACCATTAGTATGTCTGCACAAAAGAAAGAAAGATCTGGAATTTTGTATGTATATATTGTATTTATATGGATATTGGGGACAGTCTAGGAGCAGTCAGTTAGCAAAGTTAGCCCAGCATCTACGGCTGTAAGATGCACACATCTGATACCAAAATGTGATGGATGATCATTTCTTTCTGGGTTAAGTGACAAATGACGTTAAATTGTTTTCCTTTAAGGGCAGAAAGCAGTTACTGCTTCTTTCCTTAAAGCAGAAGGATAGTCATCAATATTCATCATTTGTACAAAAAAATACCTTTTTAATCAATAATCTTTGTAAATGACAAAGACAAACCCCTGCATAACTTTAGTTCTGTACCATTTAATGAGACAAGATCAAGTTAGGAAACTTTTATTAATAAGATTGCAGAGTTTCATCTATTTGTGCTGCCATTCAGGTGTAAGGAGCTCAGAGCTCCCCACAACAACTTTACTTCACATTACAAGGTTGTATATCAGTAAAATCAAGGCAATTAATATGTATAAAATATGGAAAAATTACTGTGATCAAAGGAGAAAGAGCTGGTTAGAGACAGAGACCTTTTGCCTGTTTATTTGTTTTTGCAGATTTTCAGTGACCTTACCAATCTTCTTACCCATCAGGGACCAGACTGTGATGACAGACTCAGACTGCAATACTGGAATAAGAAATTATAAATAACACTAAAATGCCAAAACAGAAGCCACACCTCACTGAATACACACCACAGAACAGAGCAGAACAATATACAACACCCACAACTTAATCACAGAAAAAAGCCTACAGACGCTGTGAGTGCAATAAACATTTAAATCACTAGTGCAGGCAGTTCGTATGGCAGTCATGATGTATTACACCATGAAGAAGTAAAAAAAGGAAACACAACACACACTGCAGTAAAACTGGGCAGAGAGAGGAGGAATGAATGCATTGTTCAGTTCTTCTCAGGTTTCATTAGCTTCACTCGAATTCCCGTATTTACATATATGTAATGTTGGGTGTGAAAGGCCGGGGACTAAATGTTTCCATGGTGGTACTCTCCTAACCACACCCAGCACTGTGTGTCAGTGTGCTGACAATAAGCTCAGGTTCAGCCAGGCTGGGTGTGTCCTTTAGGAAGTGCTGCTTCTCTGTACCTGTGATCTTCGGCCTTTCCACTATCCAAGAGCGAACGAACTGTGTCGAAACTTGATACCGCAGCCTGACTGAGCCGATACTGCAGCCTCTGCCTTAGTTAACACGTGTGAGCTTTCCGGGTGAGGTAACTGCATACTTCTTTAGAAGAGACGTGACCTTTCTTCTTCTAAATGCACCTTACAGCTCCTCCAGAAACTAATCAAATCTACCATTTCAATAAATGCTAGTCTTGGTAGAGGTGCTGATTTGACAATATTTGTTATTGTGATAAACTGTGCTTATTGCCATGCACAATTCATTTTTTAGAGCACATTGTGGAGTCTTCAGTCCTTAAAGAACACTTACTAAATTGTTGCTATCAAGCAAAAATTAATGAACCAATAGAAATGTAGCAAAATCCCTTGAAATAATAAATAAAAATAAAAAAATAAAAAATGCTTGTCCTATTACAAAATCGATAACCTGTCCTGTTTAACTTGATATAATGCAGCTGCTCTGAATAAATATAATTGTTTTACTAGAGCTTTTATGCAATTTTACAGCCCTGTATTTACCTAGGCATAGTTGAACAATGAGAGTTCAGTACATGGAAGCTGTAAAACTGACTAATTCCAAAACCTTTAAACTGTTGCGTAACAGTCTTGACTCATTTTATTTACTCAAAATGTACATACAACTAGTGAAAGCATTCAAGGCTAAGCGAATGACAACTACAAGACATGAAGGCAAGGCTAAAATGGCCAAAAGCAAGTAAAACGAGCAGGTACTAATCAGGTGCTAGGCTAAAAGTTAACCCTACCATACCCTACTACAATCTCTGAGGCAAAATAACAGGGTTTAAAAAGCACAGCCAAGCTTTTTCCCCCTCAAAGCCAACCAAAGACAGATCTACTGTTTACACATCAAAGAGAAGGTGCCTTAGAATGCATTTACTGAGGAGTTAAGTGAAGTTTTCTTTGTTAAATAAGATTTCTTTTTTACATACATTATCTCCCAATGGGTGGGATATTTTAGGCAGCAAGTGAACAGTCAGTTCTCGAAGGTGATGTGTTAAAAGCAGGCCAAGCTACTTTGACCAAGAACCAAATTGTGATAGCTAGATAGCTAGTCAAATCAGGCAGACTTTGTGGGGTTTTACCTACCAAAAGTTACTTAGGAAAGGAACATTGATGGTCCTAGTGGGCCCACCTAACAACTTTAGGACTTTAATATTGTATATTAAATACATTAAAACATAACCTTTATACGTGTCACATTTTAGTGTTTTGGCCCAATAAGTTCAATTTATTGTGTTTGTTTAATTGTGTATCAAACAACATACAAACACCAAAAGCTATTAAAGTTCTAATAGTGCCCTCTTGAAGAAAATCTCCAAAATAGAAAAAAACCTCTTAACTTTCAGTCACTTTGTAGGATTTTTATTGGTCCATTCATCACTAAATTCTGGCACAGTTTAAAGTTTTTCACTCAGAAAATCAATAAAACATGTAATATGACCGGGGTACCTAAACATGTGTACACGTCTGAATGATCTTAGGAAAAGCTCTCAAACACAAGATGGAAATCTACAATTCCCTCATTTCTGGCAGCCTTCCCTGCTCACTGTGGCTTGGCCTCGGTTACGTTTAGCTTGTTTCCATGGTGCTGCAGAACAGTTAATGTTCATGGATGGATATGGCTTTCAGAAGAAGTCCCCTCCGCATTACCCCTCATAGCTGTTCTGTGCAGCACTTTTACCTCTGCTATTACAAAAAAACAGGGTCTGAATGGAACAAGCTCACCTGGATCTGGTAACGCTCCAGCCTTAGTGGGGGAGGGAAACACAAACATGCACACATACACACACCTGGCTCTAAGCAGCTCTCCCACTGGACCTACACTACTTGTTTATCTGCTCTTCTGTATCTTTGCTTTGCACTGGGCTCTTTTTAACCAGTCTGTTGGGGGTTCACTTTACTGCATTGGCACTTTGTGCTGTTTGGCTGCCACAGTTGCTTTTTCTTGAACATGTTAGAGCAGGGTGGTCTTCCAGAGATCCTCTTACAGCTAATGAGAGATAATACGCATGCACTGGACTTGAATGAGGATTTGGTGAGGGTCTCCCCATGAAAATATATAGTGGGGGGGGCAGGGGTATACTGTTCCTCAGTCTAATCTTGTTCTAGTTTACCATTTCAATAACATACAAACACGCCATCAAGCAGATGCTACTAGCTAAACAAAGAAATTAATCTTGGCCATTCCTTGATTGCTCACTAGATTAAACTGTATGTTGTTTGCTCAGATTGGGGTTAACTACTAAGTTTAATAGCCAGTTATTAGTAATTCCTATGCAGAAACCATTGTGAATTATTTGGAAACTGTCTGCTTAGGCATATCTTGTTGAGTCCCACCGGGTTCTATATTAGGGCCTATGAAACTGATGTTTAACAAAGACAGTTATGACAGTGAAGAAGTGTGGGCTTACATTCAAGGTCTAAAGAGTTAAACAAATGTATGTACATAGTAGAGGTTGGTGTGTGTGTGTGTGTGGGGGGGGGGGGATAAAAGTAGCCAGCTGGTCGAGCTCATCCAAACCAAAACAGATGGAATTTCAGGATTTGCCTCTTTACCTTCAGCAGGGATTAGATTATCAAGCCACTGATTAGTCAGCATTAGGCCGGGATGAGGAGAAGATGCAGTAAAGGAGAGGGGTTGTACTTTTTTATAGTTCTGACTTGCCTTCACCTTGCCACAATGAAGGGTGGTGTTTGGATGATAAACCAAATTGTAAATGTAGCTGAGCACAACACATCAAAATATATTTGATCAGTCATTAGAAGCCAATAGACCACTGATAGTCCACACTGAACATTAAGATAATCTAATAAATACTGCTCACATAACAGCATTATGAATTTCTATTGGTTCGCAGCTGTAAGCACAGTGGGGGAAAAAAGTATTTAGTCAGTCACCAATTGTGCAAGTTCTCCCACTTAAAAAAATGAGAGAGGCCTGTAATTGACATCATAGGTAGACCTCAACTATGAGAGACAAAATGAGAAAAAAAATCTGAAAATCACATTGTCTGATTTTTAAAGAATTTATTTGCAAATAATGGTGGAAAATAAGTATTTGGTCACCTACAAACAAGCAAGATTTCTGGCTGTCACAGACCTGTAACCTCTTCTTTAAGAGGCTTCTCTGTCCTCCACTCATTACCTGTATTAATGGCACCTGTCCACAACCTCAAACAGTCACACTCCAAACTCCACTATGGTGAAGACCAAAGAGCTGTCGAAGGACACCAGAAACAAAATTGTAGACCTGCACCAGGCTGGGAAGACTGAATCTGCAATAGGCAAGCAGCTTGGTGTGAGGAAATCTGTGGGAGCAATAATCAGAAAATGGGAGACCTACAAGACCACTGCTAATCTCCCTCGATCAGGGGCTCCACCCAAGATCTCAGCCCGTGGGGTCAAAATGATCACAAGAACGGTGAGCAAAAATCCCAGAACCACACGGGGGGACCTAGTGAATGACCTGCAGAAAGCTGGGACCAATGTTACAAAGGCTACTGTCAGTAACACACTACGCCGCCAGGGACTCAGATCTTGCAGTGCCAGACGTGTTCCCCTGCTTAAGCCAGTACATATCCGGGCGCGTCTGAAGTTTGCTAGAGAGCATTTGGATGTTCCGGAAGAGTATTGGGAGAATGTCTTATGGTCAGATGAACCAAAGTAGAACTGTTTGGTACAAACACAACTCGTTGCTGAGTTGCATCCAAAGAACACCATACCAACTGTGAAGCATGGGGGTGGCATCATCATGCTTTGGGGCTGTTTCTCTGGAAAGGGACTAGGACGACTGGTCCGTGTACATGAAAGAATGAATGGGGCCATGTATTGTGAGATTTTGAGTGCAAACCTCCTTCCCTCAGCAAGGGCATTGAAGACGAAACGTGGCTGGGTCTTTCAGCATGACAATGATCCCAAGCACACTGCCAGGGCAACAAAGGAGTGGCTTCGTAAAAAGCATTTCAAGTTCCTGGAGTGGCCTAGCCAGTCTCCAGATCTCAACCCCATAGAAAACCTTTGGAGGGAGTTGAAAGTCTGTGTTGCCCGCCGACAGCCCCAAAACATCACTGCTCTAGAGGAGAACCTGCATGGAGGAATGGGCCAACATACCAGCAATGGTGTGTGCCAACCTTGTGAAGACTTACAGAAAATGTTTGACCTCTGTTATTGCCAACAAAGGATATATAACAAAGTATTGAGATGAACTTTTGTTATTGACCAAATACTTATTTTCCACCATTATTTGCAAAAAAATCAGACAATGTGATTGGTCTACCTATGATGTCAATTACAGGCCTCTCTCATCTTTTAAAGTGGGATAACTTATATATATATATATATATTCTAATAAATATACAATTTAGGCCAATATTAGTTAGGCCAACATTAGTTACAATTTAATTTTTATAACAACCTGGCACCTGATATTTTCAACAAAAGAGCTAACTAATAAAACATGTAAGTACCAGTAAGGCTAAATAAAAAGCTATGCTCAAATTTAGTATATATCTAATTTTAACAATACTCAGACAATAAATAGACTGTATTCTTATCACAGGAACACAAAAACACTTGTCTCCTTGCGATGTGCATGTGGCGTATTCAGTGAGGTGTGGCTTCGTATACGTATATTCGTATCGTGTGACATGAGTATCGTGGAAGCTTTCCGACACGCCGCACTGCATCTGGCGTAAAATTAGCTTTACAGTAGCATTATGCAAGAATTGTTTTTTTTGTGCTCATGGGCTCCCTCTACAGGTGAACCGTGTAATTCACTGTAGAGAAGACACATTTTACAAGCTGAGAGATACAGTCTCTGAAAGTAAAAGAAGCATGTTTACTCATGCAGTAGAGCAATATTACAGGATTTTACACAGCATTAAGCGGTACTCACAAGCACTCGCCAGAGTAACACAGGGCAGTTAGCAGCGCGCCAAGCCCGGAGCAGCAACCCTTAAAGGATCTCAATGATTTTAAAAGCTGTTAACTAGAGGCAAAAATGCTACATAGTGTTACTTTAACCACTAAATACACATTCTGGCTTTCACTACTATCATTTATCTAGAAATGTTTAAAAGGAAAAGCTGAAGATAACGTAGCTTCTCACTCACCAGCTTTCCCTGTTCCACAGTAGATGTGTATTTAAGGTGGAATGCCAAAGCGGGCGAGTAAGACTTCAACTTAAGCTTTGTTCAAATGTACTTTGTTTGGCTGTATTGTCAAAGGCTTAGTTATTAATCGGAATCATCTAAAACATCGTAAATGTTAAACTTTGTAAATAAACACTAGTAGCTTAAAGAGCGTGCATGTGTGTGTGGAGAAGGGGTGTATCTCTGTGGCAGATTCAGCTGACAGTAAGACTAAAATCTAAAATACAGTCAGATAAGCACTAGCACATTACCTCTGACCTGACTCTGACTGATTAAGATTAAAATCGAACTCCTGTTTTGTTGGTTTGTTTGCTTGTGCGAGCTTGGCTTTCTGACGTGCTGATTATAGAACTGCTGTAAATTAGACAGTAGATAATTATTATTATACAAAATATTTAGTGCAAATCACAATTATAATAAAACCTTAGCAATGATATGATTTGCTAAGGTAAAGTGGTAGTTCTGGTATACAAGTGAGCTGTTTCTAAGCTATAGTTGTTACTAGGCAGTTGCTATGGTATTCCAGGTGGTTAATATATATATATATATATATATATATATATATATATATATATATATATATATATATATATATATATACATACATATACATATATATATATATATATATATATATATATATATATATATATATATATATTAACCACCTGGAATACCATAGCAACTGCCTAGTAACAACAAGTATTCCAGATTGCTGCTATGCTGTTCAATGTGGCCGCTAGGGTGTTGCTGTTCCAGGGTGTTGCTTGAATACTGTGGGGTGAGTTAGCTGGTAAAAAACTGAAACAGAATATACATCGGATACCTAAAATGCTGCTCAATCACTACTACGACTAATAATAATAATAACACTAATAATAATAATTACTAATTACTAATAATAATTACTTATAATAACAAAAATAATACAATTACTTAAAAAAACTTATATTAGATTAATGTATATGTATAATATCTATATTATACATATATATCATCTGGAAAAACAACCCAACATCCATGGAAAAAGTACTCCAGTGTTGTGAAAAGAGCAGTGTTGTGAAAAGGTCACTGTACATCATAACCCAGGTTTAATGAACCCAATCAGCTGAGTTAAAGTATCTCAGCATGTTTTCTGTCCAATACTGACCCAGCACTGGGTTGCCAAATAACTGGTATTCATGTAGGGAAAAAACATATTATGTCTGATTAGAAATTGCATTTTCAAAGCTTTAACAGGGCTGGCAGAAGTCCACGGGGGGCACTCTGGCAGAAGGGGACACTGTAACTGTGTGTACATGGAAATTTTGATGATTATGATTAAAGTATAATTATTTCTTCAGCTCCACACTCAAAGCCAGCAGCCTGCTTTTCTTAGTGAACATGTCATCATGAAGTGCACTTAACGCTGAATTCTCAGTTACAGATCTCAGTTTTCATTCAGGACGTTTTTAAGCAGATGCCAAACATAACTGGGCAGTTACCGCTCACTAAACAGTCAAAAAAATATGGAAAGGACCGAGTCACGTGCAGGATTAGTAGCCTGACAACATGAGCCAGCCAGGCTTGTTCTAAAATCCCCGAAATCATTTTCATGACACTGAAATATTGCAGGACTGCTGATGTTTTCCGGTTCTGATACATCAGGAGAAAAATAGGTGAATCAGTGCTAATCTGAAGCAGGAGGAGGAAAAGTGGCTTCAGTGACGCAATTAACTTGTATATGAGTCATTGTGTACGTCCTCCAAAAGTGAGGCATGGAACAGAAAGAGACAAGCTTTACTCAGGATTTGGAAATTCGAAGCAAGCTCACTCAGCTGTGAGGCATCCATGCTTTTCCACCAGAGTTACATAAGACAAGTGGAACACAGCGACGTCAGACACAGGATTTTAAAGGTCCAATCTATAGATTATATTATTATATTATACATCATATATATTATATTTTCTGCCTATTTTCAAAGATTGCTTTCTTTTTTTGAAGCTAGAATTGAATGTGGGATGTACACACAGTTAAAGTGCGATGTCCCATGAATATCAATGCATATTCATATAACTGCTGAAGGTTTTTAACTCCATTCATTCACTCAATGCTTACGTTATGTGGACTGCTTCCTGGATTAGACACTACAGGGCAGTCAATCATAGGTAATGTACACAGCAGTCTTAAAGAAACAGTATATAAAAAAAGACTGCTCAATTCTGAGGGAAATTAGGACTTTGGTACACAATAATAATAATAATAACAATAACAATAATAATAAAGGACACAAGCAAATTTAGAAATACATTAAATGTATTAAATTAAAAATATATTGTATATCAGAATCAGCCCACAGCTAACTTGTCCATGTCCATGTAGCAATGTAAAGTATGGCAAATTATAAATATCAATAACTGGACAGAGGAATCAAAAGCAGGGCTTGATTACAGGTGCAAAGGGATTCCTCCACCTCAAATTAGAAATACATACAGACAAAAAGACATAACCACCATTTACATTTACATTCTCTGTGATAAAAAAGTACTCAAGCAGAGGTTAATGCAATAGAAGTACAGAATAGTGTCTGGGTGTATGAGGGTTTGTGGGGGGTACTTTAAGAAAGACAAAATAAGATATGGGCTTTTTAAAAGTGCACACAATAATCTCAATACCACAATCTGAAAACCTGAAAAATGAACAGCCATAATAATGGAAACTGCTCTGTGTGTAAACAGTGTTTTACTGACAGAAATGTAGTCGAGGGCTGTACTCACAGTCCACCCACACCATCATTTAAGAGGAGATTAAACAACTGCAGAGACAATACATGAGACCGGACTTTACATGCCTGAGCACCAACATAACTACATACACTATATGGACAAAAGTATTGGGACGCCTGCTCGTTCACGGTTTCTTCCAAAATCAGGTTTCTCCTGCATTTGTTGGCGTAGCTGTCTCTACTGTCCAGGAAAGGCTTTCTACTAGATTGTGGCGCATTGCTGTGAGGATCTGACTGCATTCAGCGACAGGAGTGTTAGTGAGGTCAGGCTGTTGGACGTTCACCACACCACCCCACATCTTCACCATCATCATCATCATCATCTCCAACTCCTTCCTCAGATCCACAGCTCAATGCTGGGGGGCTCTATACCCCTCTAGCCCACACCTGGCAGTAGACAAGGTGTGCATAGGTTCTTGTTTACCTGCTCCAGGTAAGAGTCCCATTCGGTTATCAGCCCTTTCTTTACAGGGACTAGACAAGCTGTGTCAGCAATGGGAGTAGCTTAAAGTAGATAAATGCATTCATTAGAAAAAGGTGGCCACAAATATTTGGACATAAGGTATTTTCTAAAAATCCAGCAGCCCTCTCCCTCTCACACACACACACACACACACACACACACAGAGCCTGTGGTGAAACACCGAAACTACCGGCAGACAGACCGAAACTACCCCAGCTAGCTACCTACCTATCCAGCTTCACTGTGCACCTGTCCGTGTTAGGGGCTGCTGTAGTATGGCGTTTAAACTGCTAGGCTAAATAAATAGCACCTTATATTTAGCTAGCTAACTAACTAAGTAACATTAAACTAGCCACCTAGCTAAATAATGTGGTAAAAACACATGAATAAGTCACCAGTCAGCTGCTATAAGCTTCAGCTAGCTGATAGGGCTTTAGGTTAACGTGTTGACGTCCAGTACAACCTCGAAATAAACAGCAAATATGGTATTTGTCCTCTTTAAAAGTATGTATATAATGTAGCTACACAGTAGCGTAAAGCACTTAGCTAGCAAGAGAAATTAGGAGCCATAGACAACGCAGGAACTCACCTTAGTGTACAGCTCGTTCACTGACATGGTCCCAGACAGGACTACAACATTAGCATGCTGAGTTTACACCTCGCCGCTCGAAAACGAAGGAAATACGGTTCCCATCAAGTTTTATAGTCCAGGTAAAGCATGTCCCGTCGCCATCCAGTGCCTTAAGTCCTGGTAGCAGCTGATATTCCCAACTTTGTACTTTTGAACTTACACGGAGAGAGAGAGAGAAAGAGAGAAGGTGGGAGGGAGGGACGGACGGACGGACGGACTGACCCTTGCCTCTTCACGGCAGGTGTCTTTCTTTCCCCATTTCCATCAGGTTAAACTGAGCAATCCTGCTGACCCCCTCCCCCTCAGCTCTGTATAGAACTAAAGAGCCCTCCTTTGTCCTGAAACGGCTGGAACTGTTAAAAGAGACCGATAAAATAATCGTAAACACTGTAAGAGAGTGGAGCTAATTTAAGTTGGCGTGTTTCCTTCCCGTATCCATTGACTCCAGCACAAAGTGTGAAGCCTCAGCGGCTACACCTGACCGAGACAGCGGCCACCAGAGCCGGGAGCGACCCCTGCAGGACAGTCGGTGCGCTGCACTTCGGGTTACATGAATATAGCTTAGAGAAGGTTTGAGGGGAAAGCACGAGTGCTGATTTTATGTAGTAGAGTGGTACATCCAAGTCCTAGTCATGAGAGGATCACTTCCCTATATAGTGTACTGACTGTCCTGCTGTAATACACCCACATGAAGTGATGGATTATTGGTCATAAAGTTGTGGGTTTAATAGCTACCTGAGTCACTGAGCTACCACTTATGGCCCCTTGAGCAAGACCTCTAACCCTCTCTCCTCCGGAACAGGGCTGCGCCTGTGCATTTTATTTATTATTATTCATAATAATAGTAGTAGTAGTTTACAGATCTTATATCAGTGCTAAATGCATTTGCTGGGATCAGATGTCTTGGAGAAGGAAGAATTACTGTATTACCAGGAATATGAATATATAACCACGTCAGTATTATAAATGATAAATACTATGTCTATGTGGGGTCTGTATGGGTAACTGTGGACCAGAAAGTTTGTTCTCGGGTTCCACCCTGGCCTCACGTATGGATGCCCACCAGGGTCAGTGATGGGACCAGGAGGAGTTAAACATGGGCTCTATCTGGGTTGTACATTGCATACAGGGCCTAGATGGGACCCATGTGAGACAATGGGGCCCATTGTAACAATGGGGCCCATTTGGGAAGACCAACTGGGGCCCAGTTAAAATGCATGCACAAACCTACTTAGAGCCCATGCCCACCTGGAGCCCCCCCAAGTAAGCCCCACATGAGTACGTTGGCTGGGAAGCGAAAGGGTAAGCAAAAGCAAAGCTTGATTGTAACATCAGAATTGTTACCTATGATTATTAGGCCAGAAGTATTTTGTGTGGTATGCTGTTGCAGGCCTATGTGTGTCTTTAAACTTCTGTTTGTTTTATTGAACAATGAAATATCTCAGCTAGGTTCAGGAGCACTTTTGCCCTGTTATCTACAAAGTATGTGTGAGTTACTGGGTGTAGCACAAGCTTGTCAAAATTGCTTTACGTTCTGTGTCACCGGCACCACAATGACATGTACATTTTGTTCAGAAATAAAAATGAATCCAGCTCTTAACCCCTTGATCATTTCCTTTTAGTCTCAACTGTGACCGTCTGTCACACTTTTAATCATAATAATACGTGGTTATTAGCATTGCACTTGTGAGCAGCACACCAGACACAGTCACGTAAAAGTACGGCATGAATGGTTCTTTGAGAGATGCCATAAAAGACCACTTTTGGATCCATAAAGAACCATGTGTGTCATATTAGAGAAGTGTGAGTGAGAAGAATCTTTTAAAGGTCTAAAGAATTTTGTTTTTGTTTTGGAAAAGTTCATAATTAAATTCATTAAATCCATAATTCTCTATGACCAACATGGTCATATTTATGGAACCAAAAGCGGTTCTTCTCAGGCATCGCTCAAAGAACCATTTGAGGCAACGAGTAGAACAAACTGACTTACCCTGACATAAAGATCAGGCACAGTCGTCATATTTCCTTCTTTGAACTGAAAACTGAAGCAGTATCCACAAAACAAGAGTTCTGAGAAGCACTTGCAGGTATTTCCTTCTTCTCAAGTCATTTTTAAAAGGCTTTCAAAAAACTACATGGAGCACCAAGCTGAGAGCGCTGTGAACATCAGGTTGGGAGTGAACTAACCACTGCAGACTCATACAAGGACTTGAGTAACAACCTGAGTGGCAAAAAATGGTAGAAGACAGAAATGTCATCAGGCAAATTGCTCCACTCCCAAACCACTCCTTCAGCAGGTATGGGGTGTTGAGCTCTTTAACATGCTTTAGGTGTCATGGAATAGACAGTCCTGCACAAACAAAGCTGGTACACATGTCGTAATCATTTAAGCAAGAAGACTATTGGATAGAAGCTTACTGCCCATTCATCGCACCAAGCCTTGCAATCCAGTGGGTAATCTTTCAGGGTTTACATGAATCAGACCTCCAGACCTCCAATTGTATTCTTCCTTGTCATTGCTGGTATCCCTAATTATAATACAGTAGAGACAAATTCAAGACACAGACACATTGTCTTGAGTGTGTATTGTGGGGCGTATCTGTCTCACAGCAACAGCTGACTTGACCAACGTGAGCAAGAACAAATTACTCTAGGATTTACTGGTTCAGGAAGAAGAACCTTGTTACGTAAGACATACGGCTTGACTCGTTGGAGTGGCTGTTTAAGGGTGTATTCATTTTGACCCCATAAAACTCCTGGCAGTCAAGTCTGGCAAGTTTTGCACATATAGGTACATGAACAGACTGCAACCTAATTCCAAAGTAAATAGCTCTCTGATCCTCACCCAAAATAGCCTTGCGTCACACATGAAAACCATTTAAATTAGTTTCGCACATATTTCACAAACAAATACTTTATACCTTAGATTTTTCAACATTTCCACATAATTAAAAGGTTAGGATGGTTAAGGCATGAATGGTTAAATTGCAAAGATCTGAAGCCTTTTATGTCTACAAAAGCTACCTCACAGAAAAAGCTATTACAGGAACAGATTATGCCACCTGCTTTAACACAATGTATCTCAGTGATTAGAGTATATCGCTTCTAAAAACACTGTATCAGAAGAAATAAACATGAATACAGTCAAATAACAAGAATGTCTCACTTTGAAGAAAGTAGCTGAGATCTTGTGAGCTAGTTCGAAGACGATGTCTCCAGCCAGCACATGGATTTGTTCAATTCCACTGCCAGCTTACCTGATTAAACATCATTAAGCACTGATTTACCAAACCAGGTGTTGGATATATAAATACTACTAAATAATAAATAATACTGATCACCAATGAGGACAGAGTTGGTATGTTTCTTTAGTCGAAACCACTCTTACTGACTTATGAATGTACAGCTCAAAAACGTTGACTTCCTGTTTTGACTGTGACCGGGATCAAGTTCGGTCACAGTCTTTGATAAAACTTTTTGGTTAAAGAAAAATAAACCTTTTGGTCTGTAAATGCAGCTGCTGAGATTACTTTATTTCATGTTTGTTTTTTCATAGGGCCATCATTAAGCAATAGGCTTAAGGAAGGTTTAGCTGGAGGTTGGTCGATCCCTTCTCCTGAAGGGGTGAACTGCTGTGAAGCTGGAGACAGGCCTGGACAGGATGTCCTGTATCTTCTGATTGTACTTCTCCTGGTAAATCAGGCCTCTTTGGATCTCCTGCTCTTTCTCAGCCTGCTCTGCTTCACGTAGTTGCTGCTGGTGCAACATCTGAGCCAACAGATCAGCCTGATATTCCTGACAGGATTCCCTGAGACTGCAGAACAGCGAGACACATATTAATGACCTGAGGCTGAGTAGACAGAGAGAGATAGTGAGAGAGGGAGAGAAAGAGAGTGGTGATAGGCTAATGCTGAAAGAAACCCACCGAGTTTTTTCCTGTATATCCAACAGCTTGTTCTCTTGGATGATTCTATTCAGGCCATCCCTCTCAGTAGCAAGTTCAACCTGTTTCTGAGCATTACGCTCCACTGAAAAGAAAGAAAGAAATGAAGCAACAAAGAAAGTAAGTCAGAAATAATTATCACCACAATTCATAACAAGATCTAAGACATTCTGTGCCATGTTACTAACCACAATTGGTGTGGTTCGATGTTTCGTCCTTTCAGTCCATTTCTTTTGCCTGTAGAGAGGCTTCACTATTTTCATTTCCCATGTACTGAACTGTACTGAACACTTGTTCCAGTATGTATAAACATGCTACTAAGGGTTCTTTAAGCAATGCCATAGAAGAACCACATTTTGTTCTATAAAGATCCATTTTTGAAAAAGAGCTTTGAGTGAAAAGAGCCTTTAAATTGATAAGGAACCTTAACATCCACTTTTTTAAACCCTTAAAATGTTCTTCACGCATACATCTCTTTCACAAACGTAGTTTTTAATGAAACCAAACATGGTTCTTTTAAAGCACCACTCAAAGAACCCTTTGTAGACCCTTTTTTCTGAGTGCATACTTACGTTTTTCCTGTATTTGTAAGCGCCGAGTGTCCAGCACCTCTCTCATGAGCCGATCTCTGGCTTCTTTCTCCAGACGCCACTGTTCTGCTCTGCGGTTCCAGGTCTGTTGGAGCTCTGCCTCCATCAGCTGCTCCGTCTCTGCCTCCTGCCGTCTCTGCTCCTCCAGCTGCTCTGCCAGGTATTGCCGGTACCTCTGCTGTTCCTCACGTAGCTCCAGCTATTTAACACAGCATGAAACTTTGAACACTACAGGCTGAAAGTATTCAAGTTTTCTAATTATTGACACTTGCATGCATGTAAACCTAAGACGTTTTTCCAGAATGTGCCTTAAGTTTGGAGTGATTTGCTCCTATTCTAATGTATTATACAAGAAAGGCCTTACACCCTTCATGAAAAGCCATCTGAGTGTGAGAAAAAGGTGGATATTATTAGGAAAATTCTCAGGAAAACTCAGGATAACCTGTAAGAGCAAAACTGTTCCAAAGTTGGTGTTGGTTCCGAGGTTTTGGTACATTTCTATACATGGTTTCTGTTCAGGGTTTCAATATTGCACGCTATATGGGCGACATGAAAACCATACACATCCTCTTCCCTTTACTCCTCTCGTGCACGGTTCCTCTTTGACTTACAGTGGCGTGATAAAATCTTACCTTTCTCAGAGCCTCTTCTTTTTTCTCATCTTTCTCGTGTGTCAGCAACTGCTCCAGGATGCTCATGTCCAGGGCCAGCTCGTCCTGCTGCTCCCGTGCCAAACGCTTCATCTTCAGGCGCAGGGAAAGGTCCAGCTGCCTGCGCCGGCTCTCCTGGCTCTGGAGCTTCTGCCTGTGCTCCCGTTGCTCCTCCAGACACAGCATCTCCCTCTGCTCTTGCTAAACAGCACAGAATATAAACACAGTTTCAGCAAACACAGAAGACTGCAGGTACAGTATCAGTCAAAAGTATGCAAGGACTGATCTTGCTGTTAACACTAGTTCATTTGGCAGGCCAGCTGAAGACAGAGCTCTCCAATCTTATCTGCAAAGGGTCGGTTTGGCTGCAGGGTTTCATTATAAACAAGATATGTCATGGGGCTATACAGAATCTATTACACTGATAATCTACACATATTAGATAACCGAAACAAATTAAACTGTCTGATTAATAAACTTTTCATCATTCTCATCAATTAGAAATAGCTGTGGAGTAGCGGTGGATAAGACTGAAGACTTCTGGCATAAAATTATGAAAAACATAAACTTTTTGGCACTGTCTGCATTTTAAGCAAAAATGGTTTTACATTATGTGTCTAAATGTTTGTGGACACCCCTTCTACTGAATGCAATCAGCTACTTTAGGTTGCACCCATTACTGACACAGATGTGCAAATGCACACACACACACAGCTCTCCAGTCCCTTGTATACTCTACCAATAGAATAGGACTCAATGGAGGCTCTCTGGCACCATGCCTAATGCCAGGTGTATGAAGCCCCTCAACATTGAGCAGTGGAACTGTGTCCTCTGGAATGATGGTGCTCCATCCAGTACTTTTCTGATGAGTTGAGGAGTCAGGCATGAGTTGACTATTAGAGACCTTGCTAATGCTATTGTCACTGAATGCAATCAAATCCTCACAACAATGCTCCAAAATCTAGTAGAATGCCTTCAGTTTCTCAGGAGACAGTTATTTAACCAAAATCAGGATAAACTTTTTTATACCATTGCTTTTGGAAAAAACGAGATGTGTCCCAATATTTATGTCTATATAATGTATATAGTACTAAAAAGGGATATTTGACTGTTCTTTGACAATAGAAAACTATCTTAAAGGTTCTTTAAAGAACCACACAGCCTGTAAAAATGTTAAAAAAAATGTATATGCAGAACCATTTATGTCTTTAATGGTTGTACTGGTTTTATATAGAACAACTGTCTTTACCCGTGAAGAATCACTTTATAAAGAGTGTAATATTAAGACATGGTTTTTACATTATGGTTATATTACTCTATAGTAATATCAGTATATGGAGCCCTCAATTCACAAGTTTTATGGAACCAGTACCAGTAACTTGGCCTCTTCATCTTTGAGCTGTTTGGCCTGCTGTTTCTGCTGCTCAGCAGCCTCTATCTGATCACGTAGAAAAGCCAGGGTGTGAGAGTTGCTCTCTCGCTGACGCTGAGCCTCCTGGTTCTCGCGCTCCTCTTTGGCCAGTCGGTCATTCTCCCACAACTGGGCAAACAACATTTCTTCATCCTGATGCAGACGACGTGCTTCTTCCCGAGTCCGTATTTGTGCAGCTCGCTCTCTGCAGACTTCATCCTGTCTACGCCGAGTCTGTGCAGCCCTCAGCTCTTCACACTGCTCTCTGAAATGCAGGAGGTTAGCAATCCACAGAACGTAATACTGAAATGTAATACACTGAAGACATATTGTAATATATTATTAAAATACAGTTGGCAATGTATTGATGTTTTGTATAGAACAAATTCTGGAATGAGCTACTAAACTCCTTCTGCATTAGTTTTCTCTTTGTAAAAGCAGCAAGTTGGCATTTACAGCATCTCCATTAGATACAAGCCGAGTTAGCAATGATGAAAATGATCCTACCTGAAGAGCTGATCAAGTTTTTCAGCAGCAACTTTCTGTCTCTCGCTCTCTCTTTTCTCCTGCAGATACTTTGCTCTCGCTCTCATTTTAGTTTGCCTCTCAAGCACTGTCTCATTCTGCTCCTTCATCGCCCTCAGAAATTCTCTTTCCTCAGATGCCAGCATCTTACGCAGTCTGCAAGAAGAGTAGAAACAGAAGGAGCTTAGGAGCAGTTAGGAGCTGCTCTCAATTTAAGTGGAGTACTAAGTTTGATCTAATCTAAAATTGGAACCAGTTGAAAACCTTTCTCTCCTTTCATCGATTCCCATCTGATACTGTTCCATGGCCTCGTGGACCCGCCTGTCAACAGTGGCAGACACCATCCGCCGTTCAGTGTTTCTTTCCCAATGCATTCTCAGGTCACAGGTGTTTTGGTCCTTAGTAAACTCCATCACCTTGTTTCGAGCGGCCTCCTGTTTCCTCCGCTCTAGAATAAGATAATCTGGGGGTCTGGATGACGGATACCGTGCCCTCTAAAAGATTGTGAATACTCAATTAATCACTCATCTGTATTTTAGCGTAAATGTTTAAATAAGTTTGTTTACATTGATTTTAAATGGAAATTCAAAGCAAACAGAAGCAAAAGAATGTGGGCATGTATTTACAGAGATGAGATGATGATGATGAGTGACAGTGTAAGTCTAGTGTTTGTTAGCAGCGTTACCCACACATCCCTTTTGTAAATAAAGAAGAAAACCATCAGACATTACACAGCTCTTGGCTGATCTACTGCACCTGTCTTAGGTGATAAATTATGTTAATTCCTTTAATTAGTTAATGACTTGAATCAGGTATGCTAGATGAGGGAAAGCACAAATGTGTGTGGATGACTAGGACTGGGAATTGGAGGAAAAAGAAAAGGAGGACTAGACAAGATTTATGGTGACTCCAATTCAAAATATGAAAATCTGATAATCAAATAGAAAATAGAAAAGATAAACAATATACATATATATATTTTCAATAAATTGAAAAGACTGTGAACTAGCTAGCTATATACAAATACACAAATGCTAGTGCTAGCTAGCTAAGTATTGATAGACTAAATCAGTAACTCAAGTCTTGTTGTGTTGTGTATGTTTGAATGTTTGTAATGGACTGTTAATCTTATGTATTGACCTATAATCTTTTATAAAGTCCATGTTAAAAATAAAGTCCTGACCTATGGCTAACAGAAATGAATAATAGCACATCAATCCTGAGGACTGGGGCTTTTAGTTGGAACCTCTGAAATGAGATCAAATGAGCTTACCACTGCCACTGAATGAGGCGTGGGTCCGGTGACCTCCCGGCACTGTGTTCTGTGTCTCTGACCCATCAGCATAGTAGCGTTATTATTATTAGCTAATAATATTAATCCTAAAATGAAAGTATGGCACTGGCCTCAAACTCGATGGAGGAAAGAAACAGCACGTCTGTTTGCGGAAGTACGTTTCTGTAGCCATGGCAACGACGCATGCTCTTACTCCGCCTCTTCTCGCTGCAGCTCCTTCAGTCAAAAACTTGATTAAACTGTAACTAAAATTAAACAGTAAAATCATTCACCCTTGAAACAAACAAACAAACAAACAAACAAACAAACAAAAAATAACTCAGCCAGCAAGTACAATATTCACAGCGTCGTACATTTAGGGGTGTTTTAACGGGTTGACTCATAATGACAAAATAAAAGTCCAGGGTTCGCTCGGAATAATTAGATAACTAGTTGCGATTGAACCGCTGAGAATGTAGCTAGCTGTACTTGTAAAACACTAGTACTAAATGACTGACACGCTGCACATACATATTATACACGTATATTTCTGCAATAATGTTTTTATGTTTGTGAACATGTAGCTAGCTAGCTATATTTATATTAGTTAGCTAAGTTGTCATGCCATCACGGTTGTGATATACAATATCATATCATGTAAGCTTTGAATTAGTGATAACAAAAACATCTGATCATATCTGATGATGCAAACAGAGCAGCAACTTGCCAAACAGCTCGCTGAGGTCGCGTGCTGTCCTGAAAAGCGCAGTGGTGGGACTTTTATTTTGAAAAGTCTTGTTATTGCTTCTTGCTTCCAGCGAGCTCTTTGGTACTAAACGCGCCAAAGTTTGTAGCGCTCGTAGGAGAAGAGAGCTGAGCTTATAAACACGTCGCTAACGCGTTCAGCCTGCGCGTTTGTTGTCGTTAACACGTATCTTTTTATTCATGTGGAAGAAATACCCGTTATATGTGACCTTATCTTCACAAAACAGTAGCTAGTTTGTAAGGTAAGGTAAGGCAACACACAGCACTGATGGAAAGTTTGTGCACTCTGCCCTGTTTACTTGTTATGCAGTGAAGGCCAGCTGTCTGCTGTCTGTCTGGGGAAGCTTAGAGATATTAGCTAGATATCTTACGAAGATTTAAGGCTTTGGCCTCATGGTAGATTGATGATAGAAGCTGTAGCTACAGAAAAACTAGATAGATAGCTTGGTAACGTTAGGTGTAATGTCATGCTGTTAGCACATGTACTGGTGTCAAACAATACAACATTATAAAAGTATATTCAACGTTATATTCATGGTGATGTATACAGTACCATACAACCCTGTCAAATCTACTCCCAAAAACGTGTACGGATAAAATTCCAGGATTTGATATGGTGGTGTTGTTACTTTACTTTTCATGGATTCAGCAAAAAAAATAAATAAAAAAAAGGCTGATTATAATGTAATGAATGGAAGTCAATCTCAAATAAGAGTTAATTCCAAATAATTCAGAGCATTTCTATTGGTCTATTCATTTGTGGGCAGTGGTGGCTCAGCGGTTAGAGCGCCGGGATATCGATAACAGGGTTGTGAGTTCGATTCCCGGGCTCGGCAAGCTGCCACTGTTGGGCCCTTGAGCAAGGCCCTTTACCCTCTCTGCTCCCCGGGCGCTGGAGTTGGCTGCCCACCGCTCTGGGTGTGTGTGTGTACTCACTGCCCCTAACACGTGTGTGTGTGTGTGAGTGTGTGTTCACTACCAGATGGGTTAAATGCGGAGGACACATTTCGCTGTACAGTCCACACTGTACAGTGACGAATACCTTTACCTTTACCTTTTTATTTCCACAATTATTTCCACAGTGTACAGGGTCCAAACCATGGAGAAAACAAAAAATGGAGATGCATGGTTTTCATTGGACAGCAGCGATAGGTTTATGTACTGTACTTACTTAGCATGATCTTTCATGCAGCACACTGAACTCATCCCATATTTTATGTTTTTCAGGTTTATCCTTCAGACTCAGAAACTGCTTGTGGACAGAGTTTCTGACCTCCTGACCTTGTGATCTGTGTCTCCTCAGATCATGGCCGTTCCTTTCGTCCAAGACTGGGATCTGGTGCAGACCCTAGGAGAGGGTGCTTATGGCGAGTGAGTGTCCACCTGTATCCTTTTCTTCTGTGCAGTCTGCTCTGTAACCGCTTGATGTCTGCCTTAGGTTTGATTTTTGGAGTAGAATAGAATAAGACTTCATTATCCATTACTGATGTTCTCTCTCTGTTTATTTTAAAGGGTGCGCCTGTTGGTCAACAGGAAGACCGAGGAGGCAGTAGCAGTGAAAGTTGTTGACACGTCCAGAGCTAAAGACTGTCTAGACAATGTGAAAAAGGAGGTTTGTGTGCACAAGATGCTGTCACATGCCAACATAGTGCGATTCTTTGGGCACAGGAGTGAGGGTCCAATCCAATACATTTTCCTGGAGTACTGCAGTGGTGGGGAGCTCTTCGATCGAATAGGTGAGACCAGTAAACCTTGATTTAGGGTGTAAAGTGAATCCCAGATGGTATAGACCTCCTTGGCTGGCGTCATACCCTTGGAAAAGTCAGGGTCTTCATGGTTGTCTAGTCACCCTGTAGTGATAAAAAAAAAAAAAACTGTTCCAAACCGGACCTGCTTTGTCTGGTGTGCATTTTCTCCAAGCAAAACAAATTACCCACCCCATTTGACAAAGCTTGCAGTTTTATGTGTGACGAGGTTTTGTGGACGAGGACTGTTTAACTTGTAATTGATGATGTGAATCCAGTGACATTCGGAAGAAAAACGTATACACCAGGTTTTGAACAGTATTCTTTACCACAGGAAGCAATAATAGCAGCCCAGAATGGCATTCATTTTTCTTGAAGAGAAAATCAGCCTAGACTTGAGTTCTCTAGTATGGACATGATGCCGACTGCAGAATGACAGCAGGTCTTCAGAGCTCTGTTCATCTCTTTAACACACATTTGAGATCAGTTAAACAAGACATTTGGCATTGTGTTTTTCTCAGAACCTGATGTGGGTATGCCAGAAAAAGAGGCTCACAGGTTTTTCCAACAGCTAATAGGAGGAGTGGTGAGTTTCAGAGTTTCTGTTGTTTATTATTGGCACTTATTTGACAGTTGCATGAAACCGTATGAGGTTAACAGTTTTAACTTTTAATTCTTACAGGAATATCTCCATAGTATAGGGATCACCCATCGGGACATCAAGCCAGAAAATATCCTTTTGGATGACAAAGGTGCCAGTAGTTTTAAGTAGGTATGAATAAAAAGTTCCACAAGAATGGACATTTATTATTTGTTGGTTTTATTCTCAGATAACCTAAAAATCTCAGATTTTGGCTTGGCGACCATGTTCCGCCACCGTGGGCGCGAGCGTTTGTTGACCCGGCTGTGTGGCACACTGCCCTATGTAGCTCCAGAGCTGATGTCCCGTCCAGAGTTCCATGCTCAGCCTGCAGACATCTGGGCCTGTGGCATTGTGCTCACTGCCATGCTGGCTGGAGGTGAGGAGAAAACCTGTTGATTTTACAGTAAGAATTGACCTTTACCTTTATTGAATGTCACTGACTGTCCTATCTCATTTAAGAGTTACCATGGGACCAACCGAGTGAAAGCTGTCAGGAGTATTTTGATTGGCTGCAGAAGAAAACCTACCTCACACCATGGAAGAAAATTGACTCTGTGCCACTAGGTAATTGTGAAGCAGTGCGAACGTAAAAATACATTTAAACAATTTCTAAAAAATATTTTGTGTTTTCAGAGCTGTCTGTGTTCTTTAACACCACTTATTCTGCTTCATAGGTCTGTTAACAAAGATGCTGCTGCATAGTCCTGAAGATAGAATGACCATTCCTGAGATTAAGAAGCACCGCTGGTTCAGTCGGAGCTTCAAATCAGGTGCGGTGTTGAATATGAATATGAAGCTGGCTATATTTCTAGGTCTATTTTCTTATACCTTCAGAGCTTGAATTATGGTGATTCCTCATACACATGTACATTTTGACAGTGTTTTATAGCTGAGTGTTGTTCTTTTTGTAATAGTACTTGCCTCATAGTTTTTGTACTATTTTTACAGGTGTAAAACGGAGTGATGTACACGGACCAGTAACCAAGATGCTGAGGTCTGATTCTGAGCAGCTGGCTCGAACAAGCAGGTTTGTGATTAGTCCACCTGTCCATATACAAGAACTGATTGGTTCTAAAAAAAAGCGTTATGGTAAAGTCTCAAGGACCATGCGTCTCACTTGCCAGTGTGTTTTTGTCTCTTCAGTGATGACCGGGTTCAAATTTCCAGCTCTCAGCCAGAGCCACAAGGGCTTTGGGAAGTCAGGGAGGATGTGGTACACACTGAAGGAGCTCAGGTCAGCTTTTCCCAGCCTGCCTGCCCTGAGCACATGCTTCTGGGTAGCCAACTTCTGGGCACACCAGGTGCCAGTCAGGTAATGATGCTTAAACATGCTTAATTTATGTCTGCTTTAGGATGCTACTTTTTGCCACTGCAATGTTTAAGTAGTTGGTGGCTGAGTGGGCTGGTAAAGTAGTTTGAATTTCTCAAACTGCATTTCTCAATCAGTTGACCCATTAAATTGAAGCATGTAACAGCTTCATTAAAATGTTCAATGTAATGTTTAAACAATTAAACATATTGTCTTAATTAAGAAAAGTTAAAACGTAATTGATGTCTGCTTAAATTAGATACTGTGGCGATTTAATTCAAATCTTTTGGTCAAATGTTTATTTATTTTTTCTTCTAAAAATCTGTTCTTGACATTGTATTTTTTTCAGTATTTTATACTGTCCTGAAGTTCACGTTTGAAAACAACACCAAGCATGTGTCTGTGCTCACCATGTTTTGTTTAGCTGTGGCTAAAATATCAATACTGTGAAGTCCATTACAGTTACAAAAAGCTAATTTTTGAAGCATTACTGTGAGACTGATATAGCAGTTTTAGCCATGTGGTTTAGGTAAATGGAAATACTCATCCCTTCAGCCAACAGACAGTTTCTCAGTTTCTTTTAGCTCCATGGATTCAGATCTCACCGAAAAGTGACACGGCAGGTTATACTGTTTTCCTGTGCTTGTGACTATTTCTGCACGTCATTTTTGCAACACGTATTGTCCCCTAGTTCAGTCAAGTGAAATTGAAATAGGTAGTGCATTAAGCTAACTAATCGATAGTAAGATTTATTACTAATTTCATGAATTAACATCAATGACCGCTGGTTTAGTAGCTATGTAAGTGTTACTGCTGCATATGAGAAGTGTGCTAAAAGAACTGTTTTTTTTTTTTTTTTACAGAACCCATGGCAGAGGTTGGTGAGAAGGATGACTAGGTTCTTCACTACTCTGAATGCAGAGAAGTCTTGCACTGCCCTTCGTGATGCCTGTGTTGCCATGGGCTATACGTGGAAGCAAAGCTGCACCAACCAGGTATCATGCAGATAATATCTAGACATTAACCCGTGTAGGTGGGTTTTTATTATTGGAGGCAGAAAGATGTTTTCACCTTTTAAACACCATTCACTGTTTCTCTGTGAATCTTAGGCAACAGTGTCCACGTTGGATCGCCGTAATAACAAGCTGATCTTCAAAGTACACTTCTTAGAAATGGAGGAGCGCATACTGCTAGATTTCAGGCTATCAAAGGTAAGCAGAAACATTTCACAAAATACCTAAAGACCTAAAGGTATTTTAAGTTACTGTTATAGAATTACCTGTAAAATATCTAATTAAATTTGTTTCCCCCACAATTTTCAGGGTGATGGCTTGGAATTCAAAAGGATATTCCTGCAACTCAAACAGAAGCTCTCTGACATCATTAGTAACCAAAGGGTTCCTGTTCCTTTTACATAAATTAATCACCTATGTTTAGTTGCCACATTGCAACTAAACACACCAACTCACCGCAGACACATTCTTTGTTGTTGTTGTTGTTATTTTACATGTTTGTACCTGTTTCTGTGTCCACACCATGTTTTACCTGGTGTAGTCTGATCAGTGCCTCCACTTTATTGTAGTAAGAGTAAAGGATGTGAAAGCATTGTCTGATTGTTTGATGACAATATGATGTTTGCTGGAACGTTTACTAGTAAAACAGCATGTGAAGACCACTGCTTGTTGCTTCCTCACTTTCTTTTAAATTCACTGGTTTTCTTAGAATGAACTGGCAATAAATGATCTAGTTCTTAAACTTAAAATTGGTTTGCCCAGTTCTAGTTTAATGGGATTTCATGTAACTGCATATTAATTTGACATCTGAGTTAAAAGAGAAAACAAAATGAAAAACCTGGAGAAAAATCAGAAAATAATGTAACTTTATTGTTTACAAATGCTTCGTTTTCAATAAATTAGTTGTTTATGTAGTTTAACCAATCGTAAGAAACAAGAGTTTTGGTACTGAGAACTGAAACCGGTAGCGTATCTAAATGTGTGAATGTCTCTGTGATAAATTAAGAGTGGCTTGCTCATCAGCCAGTAAACTTTACTTTAAACTGCTCCTTGAAGCTGCTTTGTAGTACAAAACTAGTCTATAGTGCGTTTTCTTGTATGTGCAAAATCCTAAATTATTTAGGAAAAATATAATTCCATATTTCAGATAAACAACTGCTTGTGTGCTGCATGGTGCACTCTAGCTTGAAGCCATGACTGTGATGGTGACGTTAACTGGTTCATCACCTGGGGGCAGATTTGTTGGTGTTGCAGTGGGTCGCGGTAGTGCCATAGATGGTCCTGGAAAAGATAATGTCATGAAAAGGGTATTTACGGTTCTTGTTCCCAAGGAGTTTCAAAGTGACCTAAAATACATGGAGACAGCTGCTTACAGTGACACAACTTATTGTGGCTACTTTGAGAATCTCTGAGACTTACTTACTGATCCTGTGTGGCAGTGTATTATTAAAACATAGCCCAGAAAATGCAGTAATTTGGTAATTTGAGGCTTGAAATACCAGCATGTGCATCTTTCTACATCTTATATATATATATATATATATATATATATATATATATATATATATATATATATATATATATATATATATATATAATTATTTTCACTACCTGCACTAGGAGTGGGACTTATCTCTCCTCTGTCCCCTTCTCCTTCCCCTTCTGCTCCTCCAACAGCTTCATCCTCGGGGTAGTTAATGTTCTCTCTGGATTGGCTGTTCTGCCTGAAAATATCAGAACTTCTTTCAGATTAAATGAAGTGAAATACATAATTGTACATGGATGTACACCAATGTACACTATATGTCTAAATGTTTGTGGACACCCCTTTTAATGAACAGATTGAGCTTACTTTAAGGTGCAACCCATTGCTGACACCGATGTGCAAATGTACGCACATACATTGCCCATAGAATAGGGCTCCTAGCACATACACATGATCCTATTGGCACTATGCCCAATGCCAGGTGTCAGCTAGAGGGGTATAAAGGCTCCCCCCAGCATTGAGCTGTTAAGCAGTAGAACTGCATTCTCTGGAATGATGGTGCTCTATCTAATACTTTTGGGATGAGATCGGGGTGAGCGCCACTTGTCGCTGAATGCAATCAAATCCTCACAGCAGTGCACCAAAATCTAGTAAAAAGCCTCCTTCCCTGGCCGTTAGAGACAGTTACTCCAACAAAAGCAGGATAAACTCTCTAATACCGTTTGTTCGGGAAATAAAAACAATAAACAAGCAGGTGTCCCAATACTTTTGTCCATATAGTGTATTTTGCATTCCGAAATTGGAAGCGTTTGCAGTGACATGTGGTTAGCAAGCAGTGTTTGTTAAATGAATGATCTTTTTGTACGTTAGTCATACCTGCCAAATATCAAATCATGAAGTCCTGCAGGAATAAGGTGGGGAAATGCGTTAGTGTGGACACATTACCCATCATTGCTGTATTAAACAGGCTGGAGTGTATGAATAACAGGCTTGCTGTGTGACTGTTGGACACTCACGTGGGATGTTGTTCCGGTTCCTCACCACATACATGAAGAGCAGTACAGTAAGTATTGCTGCCACAAGCATGCCTCCAATGGCTGCTCCAATAACGGCAGGAACGGCGTTAAAGCCTGGGAGAGCTGGAGAACAGCAGAGAGAAGTTTTGGCCTCAGAGTTGAGGGTGAAGATGCATCATAAGGCAATTACTTTTTTCTTTTTTTAAAGGACAAGGACAGGAGCTGATCTGACCAATTGTAGGGCTGATCTTTTTTCACAGTGTTGCCTTCACTGTTATATTGAACATAAATCCAATGACCATTAAAAATAGTAAAAGTAATAATCCAACAGAAATATGCGGAAAGGCCAAAGAAGTAGATAACAGGTAGATCAAGTAAAGGGATAGATTGGTAGGAGTGTATTGTGGTTTGCAATAGTGACTGAGTGGTTGGTTTGTGATTATGCACTTCACCTGAGTAGAGAAGAACAAAAACAAGACACATTTCACACCACTGACGATAAAACAGGGCTAGGCTGGGTTTACTGAGAGCGTCAGAGCTTTTAAACTTGTGGAATAAGTGTCAAAGGTGATAACTCAACTTTAGACACTCACTCTGCTTGCATTGTCATATCATGTTCCCACCTGGGCTCTTGACCTCTGAGGGATGTCCAGTGGTCCGGTGATTGACCGCTGTGATGCGGAAAGCATATTTGCCAAAGGGATCCAGACCGCTGATCTGGTAGCTGCGGGTGCTGGGTTCCAGACCTACAGCCACTTTCTGCCACAGAGGGAGAGGAAGGCTTTGCCGCTCAATGAAGAACCCTGTCATGTCGCCATCCATCTGAGTCAGCCACTCCACATTAACATCCGTACGCCGGCGGCTGCTGTACGTGATCTTACTGATGGTCACATTTGGTGGCATTGGGTGTCCTGGAAGTCAGACGTTGAAATAAGTGGGTAAGAAGAATGAAAATAATGTAAATAAGATGAGTAAAATTATTAACTATATGGACAGAAGTATTGGGACACCTAATGGACATGATCCAGAGGCTTGACCCCAGGTTGTAGTCTGGTACACTTATTATTATTTTTTACAGTTTTAAAGGATTTGGTCCTGTAGGCTCACTCTGAAGCACGCAAGCCCCAAAGTATTGGTCCCCATGAAACAAACAATGGTGGCCCCAGAATGCTAGCTTCTGGAGCTCCACAGCATTTCACCATCCCTTACATAGTCAAGAGTCAAGCTGGTTATCTTAGACAATACCAAATTATACTGTTTTAGGCAGGCACTCACTTATCACCATCAGCAGGATGGGAATCTCTGTTCCTCCCACAGCATTGGTGGCTGAACACCAGTACTGGCCACTGTCCACTGTGCCATCTGCCTCCCGCACAGTCAGGTTGGACCAGGCTGCGGCTTGCTGGAGGATGTACTTTTTGGGCGTGTCACTGTTATCCACTCTTTGCTTCATATTGTTGAACCAGGTGATCTCAGTCACTGCAGGATAGTTCTTGCTCAAAATGCAGGTGAGCTGGACATCACTGCCCTCATACACTGAAACCACACTGCGCTGAGTCATCAGGACCGGTGCCTCTGGAAGATTGGAGTAAATGGACGACCACACTACTCAATACATTGCTCCTCTGTGAACTGCTGGAAGCAGCAAACAGACATTGTGTACAGATGACCTGTACTTACCCAACTTTAACACACACTGCTTGCTCTCTTTTGCCAATGGATGTTTGGCATGGCACACAAAAGCTTTTCCACTATAAGTGGCACTGGAGCGCAATACAAGGATGTTGGAATTCTCCTCAGATGTGCCCTGCACGTCCCCTGAACTGGAGGCCCACCACAGCAGAGTCCGAGGGAAACCGCCCTCCCAGGAGCAGGACAGCATCAGATATTCATTATTACGGGTTGCATATGCAGAACATTGAGGTTCTCCGTGAGGTAGCCCTAGGAACAATAGAGCATTTGCACAAAAACTAGAAAAGCTCACAGATCTCATGCCAAAGAAATGGGAAGCTCCAGAACAGGGTTTCCCAACCTTGGTCCTGGAGGACACCGTTCCCTGCACATTTTAGGGGTTTCCTGCTATAACTACACTACATTTAACTCAGGAAGGACTTGTCAATTAGCTGATTAGCTGGATCAGGTGGGTTACACTATCTGCAGGACCGCTAAGACCAGGGTTGGGAGCCACTGCTTTAGATGAATGAATTTAGTTCCTACAGATTAGTTCTGTCAACCACAGTACTCACATGCCTTGGTGCTACAGCTGCGGGGGACATTTAGTGTGACATGTGAGCCCATGCAGGTGAACACTGAGTTATTAGTGGTCTCAAGCCCAGGCTGAATCCAAGTTATGTTGGCGGTTCCCTGGTTGTTTTTACCACGTGTATATGGGCTCCAGTTGAGGGTAGCTGCAGGGTAACCCCCCTCCCATGAACAGAAGAGGGCCAGGTCATTGTAGTTATTAGCTGGGAAGATGGAACAATATGGAGCACCATCTGGTGGATCTGTGGAAAGAAATTCATTGTATAGCATAGTGGGGTAAGCAGGGCAAGTAGACATGAGGGCTATGATCAAATAATTCCCCCTGAATTGTAGCCGAACAGATCAAGGTCAGATCAAGCAGCTGCACTGATTATTAGCTCCAATAATCAGAAATGTAATGCCACCATAGGTAGGAAAGTGTGGCATTGTACTACTGAATGTTATACAATGCAGATAACAACTGATGCACAGTATGAATGTTATAATAATCATAATTGAGTATCTTTGTTCCTGTCTGATGCCATGTCAAGACATCCTTTCACTGCTTGTCATGGCATGGTGAGAAGAATCACACCAACGTTATACCTTGTATGGCTTTCCAGAACTGTCAGATAATTGCCTTCACCTCCTCCAGATGCTCCAGAAGACACTGTTTAGCTTCACATCCCCAGTCAGCCGCAGTGAATGTGTGATAATGTCTTTTTTGTCTGTGTGTTTGTTTGTAAGCGTGTTTGTGGGAATAGGGGAAGATGTAAGAAGAAGGATAGGCAGGAATTGCAGAAAGCAAATACCAGCTCAGAAGAAGACACACTAGAGGACTACCTGGAGAAGCTTCATGGACAGAGAAATAGGCCATGACTACAGACTGAATGTTTGAGGAGCACTCACAGTAGACAGTGAGGGTGATGGTCTTCTTGGAGCGGGTGTTGAGGTAAGTGTTTTGGGCCAGACAGGCATAGTTGCCTGTGTGCATTCGAAGAATCTTGGTAATGGTGAGCTGTGGTCCAGTGTACACCTGGGAGTTGTTGTAGTACCAGACATACTGACTGGCAGGGTTGGAGGAGGCTTGACACACAAGGGAAACAGTCTCTTTCTCCAGGGCTGAGTAGCCTCGCTCGGTTACTGAGTATGGTGTGACATCAATCTGAGGCAAGTCTGGACCGTCTATATAGAAAAGATCCATGTCAATCAAATATAAAGGAACAAAACAAAGCGGTACATTTATGGCAAAGACTGGACCATGTGCTTTCACTCACATATGACATCCAACCAGATTCGGTCACTGCGCTGCTGGTTGACATCGTTCCTGGCCAGGCACCTGTACCACCCTGTATGGTTGCGGTTGACCCATGTTACATTGACTAGGCTGCGGTTGGTTTCAGCCAATGTGGTGACCAGCCCACTGCGGCTCTCCTGCTCCCATATGTAGTTAATGGGATCTGTGCCATTCTCAAGACCACAACGCATCCACACTGACGCACCTTCCACAGGCGAGGAGTCACTCAGTAGAATATAGGGTTTAGACACAGGAACTGTGGAGCACATCACAGTATTAAAGACATACCTCAAATGCTGATGAATCACTATGATCATGAACTATCAATCGGAGATCTTATGCTTATCTTCCTAATATATATATATTTTGAACATGGTATTCTTATTTACATTGTGTACCAATAGAAATGCACCCCCCCGCCATTGGGAGGGTGAAGCCTGACACATGACACATGAGGATGCAACCGGCCACTGCCTCTTTTCTCATTGCCACTGATGCAACGCCACTGGGCAACCAATGCTCTGGAAGGAAAGTATTGGGTATCCAACTCTGATGCGTCAGCTAGCCGACACCCATCACAGTGAAATTATGTGGGGAGAGACAGAGTGCCACCTACCCAACTGGAGAGGGCAAGGCCAATTGACCTCTCTCAGGCTCCAACTGCTGAAGGTCTGGCAACATGACCCGGGATTTTCGGGTCCTTTATATACAGTAGTTTTATGATATTTTGACGAATGCAATGTTTAACCTGCTAAACTATTTCTTTGAAAATTTAGCTGCATAGGGTCCTTAAGCAGGGCCCTTGTATTTCCTACACAGTAATCACGTGATATTAGTGAACGGAATGTCAGATGGTTGAATCAGTCCCTTCATTCGTAATGTCCTGCAGCATCATGACGTAAAAGACTAAAAAGACATTTTCACTACCAGTGGTTTGGAATCTCCCAATTCCCTGTGTAGGCCACTTCACAGGGAACTACTGGGGTGACTGAAATGCACCTTTTCACTTTAGTTTTTTTACTGATCATTCAACCCCCCTTAAACTCTCTTTAGTTGACAAATTGACATTTGTCTTTTGTCAGCCTGTTTACAAACCAAAAAGGGTTGACAGACTACAATTACTGTTGCAATGAATTCATTCACCTTGCGTGATTCAGAACATACCCTACCGCACAAAAGGGGAAAAACATAGAAGCAGAACTGATAGAGAATGCTGTTCATCTATAGAATACCTGCTCTACCACCAAGCTCCTTTAACTAACCTAGAACCCGCAGATAGACGTAGTAGTAGTAGAGTCTGGCTCCCTCAGCAGTGTCATACAGAGCCTGGCAGGTGTACAAGCCCTCCGCAGCGAGAGGAAGCTTCTCAATAGACAGAGATGCACTGTTTGAGATGACGTTCAGGTCACCCAAATCTTTGGCCAGTTGCTGCAGCTTTGGACCCTTGCCGAAGTTATACACCACAGCTCGAATTGTGTCGGTGCCTAGTTTGGTGAAGCCCCATATGTAGACATCAGGGAGGGTGGTGCCACATTCCAGAATCACTCCTTTGTCCACCACTCCATTGGTCCTGGTTTCTTTGTACACCACTTGCCCTGGATCCAAGATCTCTAACCCTGAGAACACAATGTACATATTAATGCAATTACTAGATGCATACATTTCTATGCATTTCACAGACAGGAAAGGCATGCACACGCAAAGCTCAGTGATCTGTGGGATAGCAGTGACCTAGGATATTATTAACATTTAGGCTATCAGGTTACTGGACTATACTGAGAGTCATCTAGGGTAGACAACAAGTGACTGAAATCCATAAAAAATAGGCCATTTTGATTTCTTTGTGATCTGATTTTTAACATCGCTAATGCTATAATAAAATATTACATTTGTTACATTTCTACATATTTATAATATTTTAAAGTTATATTAAAAATCACATTTTAAAAAAGGATCTGAAAAATAGTCCACTTTGATTTGATTTTAACAATAAAAAATATAACACAACAACTTTATGTTGAATTTCTGAATTAATACATTATCATTGCTGTCCAATAAAAAAATATATATCTCCAAAATAGTGACTTTACAGGAGAATAAAATATATAATATTGTGTAATATTGTGTAAGTAAATAAGTAATTTAGAACTTTTCTATTGGTCCATTCATCTATAATTATTGTATTATTATTATTATTATTATTATTATTATTATTATTATTATTATTATTATTATTGAAGCCAGGGCTTCAAGCCATGGAGAAAACTAAAAACGTACAAAAATAGAAATATATGTTTTTCATTGGACAGCAGTGAGATACTAAAGACTCATGTATATGTACTGAGACTCATCTAGGGTTTCTAAATTCTCAGCTTAGATTAACAATATATATGTAAAAGAAAAGACAATATTTCAGTTGTTCAAGCTGCTTTAAAATATTGCCTGAAATAAGTTTTTCTGCCCAAAGAAAATTGTGTAATGTGGAAAATATCTTCAAAGGAGGAGTCAATCTCTTACCGTGCAGGAGGAGTGGAAGCAGAAGAACAGTTAGGAAGAAACTGGGCGACCCTAACAGTCCGAGTACCATGGTGCCATGACGCTCAAGTGACCAGTGCTGTGTCCTTTTTTGGGGGAAACGTTTCACAAAAAGGTCACAAGAACAAGGAAACAGAGTAAAAAATATCCTGAAAACGTCCAGTGTCCTTGTAGCGTCCACAGGCAGTGAGAAACTGAGTGGGAGGCGATAAGAGTCTCTGTAAACTGATTTGGCATGAATTATTCAGCAGCCACCTTCCACCTGCAGGAATGCAGTAGAGTAGAGAGGAGAGACAGGGTTTAGGATGACGCGATGATACCTCTGCCTCGTCTATTATTTAACATGCAGGGATGGATGGCCATTCTAACATTCCATTACACTCAGCAGGCAAGAAACTCACCTAACTCTCGAACTCAGTTCAAACACGATAACTTAAACACATGCATATGTATTGGGCAGCAGGTGAATAGTCGGTTTCTGATGGTGATGTGTTGGAAGCAGGGAAAATGGGCAAGCGTAAACATCTGGGCCACCTTGAAGAAGGCCAAATTGTGATCTGGTGGCAGAGCCATGGGCACCCAAAGCTAGTCCATCTGGGCCAAAATGTTAGTAGAAAAAGGCTAGGTATGTCTTGTGGAATCCATGCCTCAAGAAGTCTGAGCTGTTTTGGGGGCATAAGGGGGTCCTGCACAACATTTGGCAGGTGGTTTTATTGTTATGGCTGATTGGGGTATGTATGGAAGTGCTATATGGAAGTGTTTGAATCATGCTCAGCATGAATGCTAACACAGGTGCTTACTGTACATTTTCTCTGGGTACTTCTATCATGAAAAGGAGAACTTTAATCACAGGTGATGACTAAGTTGTTCATCTGTGGGCTCATCCTTCTCTCAGTCTGAGGTCAGTACTATGCTAATATCTGTTAGAGAGTCATATTTCCAGCAACAGCACTATAGTGTTCAGCCAAGTCAAGGAAACTAAGAGCTCCCTACATTCATTGATGAGATTCTCATGTTACGCTTTCATGTAATGTGAACAAACACACTAGTACACACGCTCAAAAGCAAATACACACAATTTTAAAATGTCATCATATATCACAGACAAGGCCAGTCTAGTAGCTATGTTTTATAAGTGGACAGTAAATTTGAAATAATTGTATAAAATACAGACAAATGGTAGATGGCAGTCATACAGTGAGGTGTTTTCCACTAGTTCCACTAGGAAAATCCTACTTTAAAAAATCACACCATGCTTTAGTCAACCCAAAGAAACTTTATTGGTTATCCAGAAAAAAACAACTATTTTTTAGTATAAATTCAATACTGCATTTTAGTAATGGATTTTGAAGTTTTCAGGTTTCTAAACTGTTTGTGAAATATTTGTGTGAGATATTGCAATGTGTTTTCTAATAAATAAATAATATATCATTGCATTCAAATTGAATTAGTAGAACCTTAATTGTCTGAAAAGGGACCAAGTGTTTTCTTTTTTTCTTGAACAGTTATGTTTTATTAACATGAAACAAAAATACAAAAAACAAAAATGAACATTGTTGTTAAACTGTAGATTCATCGTTGTAAATTGTTGAACATAAAAGACCTGTACAATACAAGAACTGTTATAAAGTTATAATGGAGTAAACATACAAAATCAGCAACAACTTTTATTATTAACTACAAAGACTTCATTCCCATTTTTTAATAAAATTTGTAAACTTTTTTTTTTTTTGTCAATGTTGTTCAAACACTCAAGTAAAAACATTTTTTTCTTAAATGACTTTTCTGGTTTTATTTAATGCTTTCGATTGCTTTTATTTAAAAAAACAAAGCCTGTTAAGATATTACATTAACAACATTAACAGTTTACAAACATAATAAAATGTGCAGGTATTGAAATATTTATAACTGTAATGCCATTTTCTATTTTAAATTAGAAACTACAACACTGACTAAAAACCTTTTTCTTTATAATGAAGACAGATTTAGTCCTGGGAGCATGGGGACGGGTCTGTGGCCATTGCACTGGGTCTTGGCTGTGATGTAGAGTCCTCTGGAAAACAACAAATCATCTTTAAGTGAAAAGGGTGGATGACTTTGAGGTAAACACAAACATTTTGTGTTTGAAAAGTGTCTGTACTGAACCTGCAATTGAAGGACTCTCTCCTCTACCTCCCTCTGCTTCCGCTCCTCCAATGATCTCGTCCTCTGGAAAACGTATATTTTCTCTGGACTGGCTGTTTGAGAGCATGGTAGAACGCAAATATGTCAGAGCATGCTACACTACATACACTACATACAGTACGTGTCTAGAAATCCAGACACCTCTTCTAAATAGTGAATTCAGCAGTGTACACACAGCTTGTAAACCATTGGCAATAGAACTGGACAGTCTAAAACAGCCACACGTGAGCATAAGGCCACACGCCCTCATAAGACTGGATGAGCAGATGCCCACAAACCTTTGAACCTGTAGTGTAAATAAGCTAAATAGCTTTACTAATACTCTATTTTTATTACAGGAAGCCTTTTCTTTTTCCAGCTGATGTATGTTTAAAACATTCTGGCCTAAACTAGCTTTTAATATTTAATTAGTCATGTCCTGTAATGTTCTTTAGAGCAGCATTGCATCTCTCAGCTTTTTCAATTCACAATTCTGTATCTTGTATCCAGCATTTATTACTCAAATATGTCATACAACCACCGGAATCCCCCCATTGTACTAAAGACATCCTGACTGTCTGGCTATCGATGTTGAAGCTAATCAGTACAGATTATAGTAAGTAGAACAAACACTTTTTAACCACTCAAGTATCTGTCCTAAAGCACTCGTAGCTGTTTAAAAAGTTCCTCCCAATTTTAAGTTCAGAAGGTTTTCTTAGTTTTTAAACCAGGAAATCTCCCTCCAGAGGTTACCGTGGCAGTACAGTAAGAGACCAGTTGGCAACAAAGTTCAAACAAGAAAAATATGCATATTGATAGTTCGTAATCATATTTACCTGTTAAATATCATGTCATGGAGACCTGTAGAAGCACATTTAAAAACCACATTAATGCATGATGAATGTATGATACTGTGGAAATAAAACTGAGAAAAACACTAAATGGACAAAAGTATTGGGACACACCTCTTAATTATTGAATTCAGCTGTTTCATTCAGACGCTTTGCCACAGGTGCATGAAATCAAGCACCTAGTCATGCAGTCTGACTTTACACACATTAGTGAAAGAATAGATAGTACTAAAGAGCTCACTTAATTCCAGCATGGTACTGTAATAGGATGCCAGTTAGTTGGTGAAATTTCTTTCCTCCTAGGTATTCTAGCATCAGCTGTCAGTGGTATTATTGAAAAGTGGAAGCATTCAGGAACCACAGCAACCTAGCCATGAAGTATCAGACTATGTACAGTTACAGAGCAGGGCTGCTGAGTGCAATGCTCTACTGACTCAGTAACTGCAGCAATCCAAACCTGATAAGGGGGGACAACCCTATGTGAATGTCTATAAATTTAGAATGAAATCACATAAAAGCTATTAGGTGTCCCAATACTTTTGTCCATATGGTGTATTTTACTGTATCAAACTGAAGCACTCACGTGGAATGTTGTTGCGGTTCCTAACGACATAAATGAAGATCAGCACGGTGGCTACTGTCGCCACAAGCATGCCTCCAATAGCTGCTCCAATAACAGCAGGATAGGCACTGAAGGGTGGGAGAGCTACAACACAGGGGGACATTTATGCCTGTTGGTTTAAAGAACTGCACAGCATGAAGACTGGAATTCATGTTAGACCTAGCATGAAACTTGGATACTTTGGATAATGAATAGGCTGTTATATAGAAAAGAATGGGCTGATATTTTACTCTATAACTAATGTGAAGTTAGTCAAGTTTTCACCTGGACTCTTGATCTGTGAGGGATGTCCTATGGTGCGGCGATTAACAGCTGTCACGCGGAAAGCATATTTGCCTGTAGGTTCCAAATTGCTGATTATGTAACTGCGAGTGCTTGGCTCCAGACTTTCTACCACTTTCTGCCAAAGTGGGGCGATGTCACGCTTCCCTGCAGCACCAGGTAGCCTCTGTCGTTCAATGAAGAACCCAGTGAGGGCGTCATCTGTCTGGGGCAGCCACTCCAGAGTGACATCCGTACGCTGGCGGCTGCTGTACGTGAGTTTAGTGATGGTGACATTTGGAGGCATTGGGTACCCTGAATCAAGCAGGCATTGAAATGAAAGTCATAAAAGTGACATAAATTGTTTTGGTCTGTTGGGAAGCAAATCAGTCAGTAGCACAGCTACAGGTCTGGATCACATGAAGAACCTTAGAGTGTACCATACAGGATTCACACCAATAGTTAGACCTAGAATTAGCCAAAATGTCCTTAAATGAATCTATTGTACCTACAAGACTAGAAAATTGATACAAATAAGTACCCAACTGTATTAAAACTCAATGAAATGTGGATTATTCTAGTGCATAACAGTGTAGCCGCAAGCCATACATCCTCTTCAAGCTAAAAGCAAGTGCTGAGAGTAAGCCTATAAGTCACATAAAATCAAATGATATGGTGCAGGCAGGGCACTCACTCATCACCACCAACAAGATGGGGATCTTTGCTCCTCCGACAGCATTCGTAGCTGAACACCAGTACTGACCACTGTCCTCCACGCTGTCTGTTTCTCGCACCGTCAGGTTGGACCAGGCCGCAGCTTTCTGAAGAACGTACTTCTTGGGTGTATCCCCCACATTCTGCTTTACATTGTTGTACCAGGTAACTTCTGTGACTGCTGGATAGTTCTTGCTCAGAATGCAGGTGAGCTGGACATCATTACCCTCATAGACAGAAACCACACTGCGCTGAGTCATCAAGACCGGAGCCTCTGGAAGCCAGAACCATATAAGAACTTTGCCAGTTGACCAGGCTTTTTTCTACAAGTTACACATAAAATAGAGGAGCATAACCATCAGCCCTTACCCAGTTTTAACACACACTTCTTGCTCTCTTTAATAAGTGGATGCTTGGCATGACATGCAAAGGCTTTGCCACTGTAGTTGGCACTGGAGCGCAGGACCAGGATGTTGGCAGTCTCCTCAGATGTTCCTTGCATGTCCCCTGAACTTGATACCCACCACAGCAGAGCCAGAGGAAAACCACCCTCCCAGGAGCAGGACAGCATCAGGTACTCATTATTATGAGTCACATATGCAGAACACTGTGGCTCTCCATAGGGCAGCCCTAGGAACCGCAGTGTGTTGGTAAAGACACTGGATATGTACTGAAGTTTATTGATTCCAAGATTTATTAGATATATTCCAAACATAACCATGAATAATCCATCATATATAGGTTATTCAGGGACTCCATACTTACATGCCCTGGTGCTGCAGCTCTGGGTGGTGAGTAACGCCACATGTGATCCATAGCAAGTGAATACAGAGTTGTTAGCTGTGTCAGGGCCTGACTGAATTTGAGTGACATTACTGATTCCGTGTAGGTTTTCCCCATTCACATATGGACTCCATTTAAGGGTAGCTGCAGGGTAACCTCCCTCCCAGGAACAGAATAGGGCCAGATCAGTGTAGTTATTTGCTGGGAAGATTGAACAAGATGGGGCGCCATCTGGTGGATCTGAGGGAAGAAGACTACTGTGACACAGGATCACCAAGAATCAGGCCTATTTAAGCTAAGTAGTGGGAGCAAGGTGATACCTCTTCATTTGAGCTTAAGGAGGTCAGATAAGATTGTTTTTTCAAGGAAGAGAAATCAGCAAAGGCAGAATTCCAAAAGGGAGGGTCACAGCTACAATGGATAGCTCGGAAAAGTCCAGAGTTCAGAAAGCACACAAGATGATTTCAACCATTCTAGGGAACATGAAACATTTTAGGTAAAGAGGAAAGCACTACAGCTCCACAGAAGACACTATAGAAGAAACTATGGTATCCCAGCAGACTCATGGCAGTAGGAACACTCACAGTAGACAGTAAGCATGAGGGTTTTCTTGGAACGGGTGTTCAGGTGAGTGTTCTGGGCCAGACAGGCGTAGTACCCAGTGTTCCCACGCTGGACTTTGAAGATGGTGAGCTGCGATCCTGTATAGATCTCTGTGTTATTGTAGAACCAGGTGTACTGGCTGGGAGGGTTAGAGGATGCTTGACATATGAGAGAAACAGATCCTTTTTCCAGGGCTGAGAAGCCTTGAGCCGTTACTGAGTAGGCCGTAACATCAATCTGAGGTAGGTCTGGACCATCTTAAAAAGAGGACACCCATATTTGCTCATGCACTTTCAAAAAAAGCATTTTTATGTACAGTATATAATAAATAAATGGACTACAATAACCATTAATCAAATGTTACAGAGCTGTACTATTCGCATCAGCTTCTAATGCCACTTCTTAAATATGTAATGCTGATAATATTACTTAAAAACTCATATTTTGTGTGTTCTAATTGTGGTTTGGACCATCCAAAAAAGAAGTTCTTAATTGGATGAAGGGGCATGTTAGCTTTGGGTTGGTGTTGAAACCAGCAGGAAGGTAGCTCTCCAGAAAGGAGTGTTGGAGACCACCGATCTAGATACATGGATATTTGGTCACTTCAGATATAAAAACGGATAACCATCAACCTACTTACACAAGACATCCAACCATGTACGGTCACTGCGTTGCTGGTTAACAGCATTCCTGGCCAGGCACCTGTACCAGCCGCTGTGGTTACGGGTGAGCAAGGTGACGTTGACAAGACTGCTGTTCCACTTGGCCGTAGTTGTGAGCAACCCACTCTGGCTCTCCTGCTCCCATGTGTAGTTCACAGGACCTGTGCCCTTCTCCACAACGCAGCGCATCCACAATGACATGCCCTCTATTGGTGCAGAGTCACTCAGCAAGATATACGGTTTGGAAACAGGCACTGTAACATTCCACATGAGATTGGAAAGGCAGGATTAGTGTCATGATTTGATATATTGATTAATAATAAAATAAAGATTCTTGGAATTGCGTTCATCTGGTCAGCCTTTCCTGTATATAATAAGAATTCATCTTTAACATGCAGTACCAGTGTATTGCCTATAGGCTGTAGGCCAAATGTATTTTTGAGGCAATTTACACAATGTACCAAATATCTGTTATAATAATAATAATAATATATTGTACTTTGTAGAATATATATCTTATTATGTCCTTACTGTACAAAGAGAGTCTGTGAGGTACGATACATTAGTTTGTAATGAACTCACTTATCACCAGCAGTGTGATAGGAATCTCTGCTTTTCCGACAGCATTTGCAGCAGAACACCAGTAATGACCACTGTCTGCCATGCCATCTGTCTCCCGCACCGTCAAGTTGGACCAACCAGCAGCTTGCTTCACAGCATACTTTGAGGGTTTGTCTTCCACCTTTTGCTGCATATTGTTGCGCCAGGTAATCTCTGTGACAGCAGGGTAGCTTTGGTTCAGAATGCAGGTGAGCTGGACGTCATTACCTTCAAAGACTGAAACCACACTGCGTTGAGTCATCAAAACTGGAGCCTCTGAAATTAAAAGGCATGTGAAATAGAAAATTGACACTGTTGTAAGATTGTAGTGGGAATGGTACAAGCTTTGATTAATAGAAATATGTCAATAAAAATGTATTAACAAGTTTACTACTGTATGTAAGGATGACCATATTTAGTTTTTTAACAACACTGTGGACACACGTGCATCCAACAGTTAGGATGTTGTGGCCGAGGTGCTTCACGTAGCCCTAGTTGTTGTGGGTTGTAGGACCGTGGCAGTGTGTACTTGTGTGTGAGGGTAGGAAGGAGTTAAATATGTTTGAAATCATACACCTATATTAATGAACAATAGCTTTAAAAGCCTTAACAGCCTAAACAGAACTTAAGCAGTTTGACCAGTGGTTGATGTAGATGCAGGTACATGTAGACCAATAGAGGTGATAAGAAGGCAGGGCTTAAGCAGTTTGGCCAATGACTGCATGTAGATGCAGGTACATGTAGACCAATAGTGGAGCCTGACATGACATCACTGTGAAATCCTGACTGGACACATTTTTCACATCCCAAATAGAGGACATGTTTGGGAAAGAGAGGATGTATGGTCACCCTGCTGTATGTGGTTCCATACACAATAAACTAGTACACTAAAAAAAGTCCTTACCCAACCTCACCACACACTGCATACTCTCTTTGGCTAAAGGATGTTTGGCATGGCATACAAAGGCTTTGCCACTGTAGTTGGAACTGGGGTGCAGGATCAGGGTGTTGGAGTTCTTTTCAGGTGTGCCCTGCATGTCCCCTGAACTTGAGGCCCACCATAGCAGAGCCAGAGGAAAACCACCTTCCCAGGAGCAGGACATCATCAGGTACTCATTGTCTCGGCTGGAATTTGCAAAACACTGAGGTTCTCCATAAGGCAGCCCTAGAAAACATAGAATTTTGTACTGATATTTGGATTGCTTTTGAGGGACAGAACACCAGTTTATTTGGTGCCTAGATCAGACACTGATTTTCTGACACTCACATGTCCTTGTACTGCAGCTCTGGGGGGCATTTAATGCGACATGTGATCCATGGCAGATGAATACAGAGTTGTTAGCTGTGTCAGGGCCTGCCTGGATCTGCGTGATGTTAGTGGCTCCTTCTCTGTTTTTTCCATTCAAATATGGACTCCACTTCACAGTGGCTGGAGGGAATCCGCCCACCCAGGAACAGAAGAGGGCAAGATCAGTGTAGTTATTCACTGGGGACAGGGTACATGATGGAGCACCATCTGGTGGATCTAGAGGAATAAAACATGGAGCAACACATATTTACAACTGCTGCTTGTAATGACTGATAGAGCCAGTCCTTATGCACCTGCACACACGTCAAGATGCCTTGTATTATACTATAGCTTACACTATATGTCCAAATGTTTGTGGACACTCTCGTTTGTGGATAAACATGAACCTATTGACACCATGCCTAATGCATTGAGCTGTAGAGCAATTGGAACAGTGTTCTCTGGATTGATCGTGCTCTCTCCAAAACTTTTGGGATGAGGTGGGGAGTTAGGGATGAGGTGGGGTGGAGTGGTGATCATTCATTATTGTCGTTGAATGCAGTCAAGTCCTCACAGTAATGCTCTAAAATATAGTAGAAGGCCTTCCCTGGACAGTAGAGACAGTTACTCAAACAGAAGCTTGATAAACTTTTTTTTAATATCCATGATTTAGGAAAAAAACAATGGATGAGCAAGTGTCCCATTACTTTTGTCCATATAGTGTACATCAGACTGACATCACTACCTTGGATTGCTACTGATTTCCCCAGATAAGAGTTCCTGCCCTTGGGACAAGCATTTGTTTTGCCTGCTACAGTGTCTCCCGGAACTACTCCAGATTACTCCATATTAGATTGAGCTTGTCAGTGTTGCAGAAATCTTCACTCCTTCAAGAAGGGCACTACCCTAAAGCAGGATTAGGCTCACTATATGTCTATTCTTGTTACCTTATCGGCCAGACTCAGTTTTCTGCCCTCTGCGCTATAATTCTGCTGGTCTAGAGGGTATTTATCAGGTGCCGTGTGTGCAGGCTGTATTGCATAGGTGCCAACTCTGAATAGACACAACAATCATTCTGACTGAAAACTGCTGCATGAGATCCAGCATGCTCTTGTTTCATCTCTGTGGAACCATTCTGAAGGTACTGAATTATTAACTCTCAAGAACAGAGAATGATGAGAAGGACAGATTTAAGACATACGTCTACTGGAGCCATCGGAGCTAATGCTGTGTTAAAACACTTACAGTAGACAGTAAGGGCTGTCGTTTTTGTTGAGCTGGTGTTGAGGTACGTGTTCTTGGCCACACAGGCATAGCTGCCCGTGTGCATTCTCAGGATCTTGATAATGGTCAACTGTGGTCCGCTGTAGACGTGGGAGTTGTTGTAGAACCAGACATACTGACTGGCAGGGTTAGAGGAGGCTTGACACACAAGGGAAACATTCCTTTTCTCCAAGACTGAGAAGCCACCCTCTGTTACTGAGGAGGATGTGACATCAACTTGAGGCACGTCTGGACCATCTGAACAAACCAGACCACTATCAACATGCATGCAATTATACTTATTATGTTTACTATTAAAGAGCACTTGACCACAAAAGAGCTCTGGCCATTTTTAAGAAGTATTTGAGAACCTCCTAAAGTACTCACATATGACATCTAACCAGATACGCTCACTGTACTGCTGGTTAACCTCGTTCCTGGCCAAACACCTGTACCAGCCTGTGTGGTTACGGTTGACGCAGGTTATGTTGATCAGACTGCTATTGACCCCAGCCAGCATGGTGACCAGCCCACTGCGGTTCTCCTGCTCCCATGCGTAATTGATAGGCTCCGTGCCATTCTCCAGACCACAGCGCATCCACACTGACGTGCCTTCCACAGGCAAGGGATCACTCAGCATGATGTAGGGTTTGGAGACTGACATTGACACTGTCACACGGTAAAGGACACTGATGTAGTAACTGATACTCAACAGATGACACTATTCTGTAAAAGTACTGGCCAGGTTCATAGTGTGCTATCAGTTCTCACCTGGGCTCTTGATGCCTGAGGGATTCCCAATGGTATGCCGGTTCACTGCTGTGATGCGGAACATGTATGTTCTGGTAGGATCCAGATTGTGGATCTGGTAATTGTGGACGCTGGGCTCAAGATCCTCTGCTACTTTCTGCCAGAGAGGGATAATGTCACTCTTCTCCAGAGGGACAGGGAGCCTTTGATACTCTACAATAAACCCAGTGAGGTCACCATCTGTCTGGTTCATCCATTCCACATTAACATCTGTCCGCTGACGGCTGCTGTATATGACTTTGCTGATGGTGACATTTGGAGGCATTGGGTACCCTGAGTCAAGCAGGCATTGAAAGGAAAGTTAAAGTTCAGTGTTTTTGGTTATTAGGAAGAGAATCAGTCAATGGCATAATAGATCAGTAAGACACTTAAATGTCCTGGTATATAAGCTCCCCAAACAAAAAATAGTCATCTTGCATGTTTAAGGTGGTAGTAACGCCAGTCTCCGGCAGATGGCATTGCAGGAGAATGATCAGGCTATAAATAACTGTGGGGTGTGCAATAGGTTTCATAGGATGGTCCCATGATGGTCCCTGGGATTTTTGCTACTGCTGGTAGACCTGTATGACAGCATGCTTTGATGTACCTGCAAATTCAGCTGCTTCCTTCACGCTACAGCCTTTGGCACATCCAAATGCAACCATTCCTCATTGCCAATCATTAACATCTGCTTTGCAACCCTTTTTCTACACATCATATGATACATTCACTGCACTGTATTACCTCCTCTTAATCTATGAATAGTCTTGTGCAATGCCATCTGCATCTTAAACATGCAAGGTGACTAATCTTTGGTCCGGGGAGCTAACTTTCATATGTGTCAGACAGGTATTAACATCCAGTTAACAACTCTTTGTCTGTAAATTGGAAAGAATACCAGTTGTATGTCAGATAAGGAGCACTACTGGTAGCAGTGCAAATGATGGCTTATGATCTACACTTTGAAATAGGGCATAATAATAAAGCACAAAATTATCAAATATAGTCAAATTAATTATGACTATTCAATTACTTCTCATTTACAGTGTAAAAGAATTTGTACTGAACTCACTCATCACTTGCAATAGTATGGGTATTTCTCTTCTTCCAACAGCGTTGACAGCGGAACACCAGTATTGACCACTGTCCACCGCACTGTCCGTTTCCTGCACTGTCAGGTTGGACCAGGGTGCAGCTTGCTGAAGGGTGTATTTTTTGGGCATGTCACTCACATTCTGCTTTAAGTTGTTATGCCAGGTGATCTCTGTGACTGCTGGGTAATGTCTGCTCAGACTACAGGTGAGCTGGGTGTCACTGCCTTCATAGACGGAGACCACACTGCGCTCAGTTGTCAAGACAGGAGCCTCTAGAAGGGAGTGGCATATTGGAAAACAGTACAAATATTGGGGTACATTAAGAACAATTATGATGTTAATATCTAATGGCAGCTTGTGTAATTCTGACTGATGTTGTATATGAAGTATTCCTCTCATTGTGAGCAAGTATAACAGTGTCAACCAAGTAATGCTTCTCGTGATTAACTGGTTCTTACCAAATGTTAACACACACTTCTTGCTGTCTTTAGTTAAAGGATGTTTGGCATGGCACACAAATGTTTTGCCGCTGTAGTTGGCACTGGAGTGGAGGACCAGGGTAGTGGAGTTCTCCTTGGATGTCCCTTGTATGTCCCCTGAACTGGAGGTCCACAAAAGAAGAGGCCTAGGGAATCCACCCTCCCAGGAGCAGGACAGCATCAGGTACTCACCATTATGGCTGGAATTTGCAGAACACTGGGGTTCTCCATATGGTAGCCCTGAAAAACAGGATATTTTCATATAAGGTTTTTTTTTCAGTAATACATACAACCTATATATTAATATGTGACCAGAGACCAAAAGCTAAAGTAATGAATGATGGTTAAACAAGCTGATGTTGTGCCAGAGACTCAGGTTCACTCAGCTTAGACCTGTACACAGTAGTAAATCTGCCCTTTCAAAAACCCATCTGCTGCTTAATGGCAAGGAAGAGAATCCTGGCAAAGTATATACTCCAATTAAATTTTAATCACAAGAAGGTAACCTTGTGACCCAGAACTTGTGATACAGCATCACACCAGATATCTTCATGATATTGTAGTTAAAGCTCAATTCAGATATCTCACACTCACATGTCCTGGTGCTGCAGTTCTGGGTGATGTTTAGTGCAACATGTGATCCAAGGCAGGTGAATAAGGAGTGGTTAGACGTTTCAGGGCCTGACTGGATCTGAGTGAAGTTACTGATTCCCTGTCTGCTGTCTCTATTCAAATATGGACTCCACATCAGGGTAGCTGGAGGGTGTCCTCCCTCCCAGGAACAGAAGAGGGTCAGGTCACTGTAGTTGTTAGCTGGGAAGATGGAACAAGTTGGAGCACCATCTGGTGGATCTGTAAGAACAAGGCCTCAGCTGAACTGGATGGGTAGGATAGGCTAGGAGTGAGTAAAAAATTCTAAGACAACACAAGAGTCGACAGGTCTTCTCACAGGAGCACTCACAGTAGACGGCGAGAGCGATGGTTTTCTTGGAGTGAGTGTTGAGGTAAGTATTCTGGGCCAGACAGGTGTAGTTGCCTGCACTGATACGCAGGATGTTGGTGATGCTAAGCTGTGGTCCAGAGTAGATCTGAGAGTTGTTGTAGAACCAGACGTACTGACTGGGAGGGTTAGAAGAGGCTTGACACACAAGGGAAACATTTCCTTTCTCCAGGGCTGAATAGCCTTCCTCAGTTGTTGAGTATGCTGTAACATCAACCTGAGGCAGATCTGGTCCAACTGAATAGAGAAGACCATTTTTAACATGCATCTTCTGGCATGATTTGCACAATTCGCACAGTTACTGTCTCAAAATATCACTTTCACACTTTCACACATAGACCTGAAAATTCACATGATAGCAAACCAGGGTAATTTAAATATTTTCAAATAATTAAACATGAACATTTCTACTCACACAGGACATCTAACCAGATGCGCTCACTGTACTGCTGATTAACCTTGTTCCTGGCCAGACAGCTGTACCAGCCTGTATGGTTGCGGGTTACCCAGATGATGTTGATCAGACTTCGGTTGGTCTCTGCCAGTGTGGTGACCAGCCCACTACGACTCTCCTGCTCCCATATGTAGTTAATGGGCTCTGTACCATTTTCCAGACCACAGCGCATCCAAAATGTTGAACCCTCCACTGCTGATGAGTTACTCAGTAGAATGTAGGGTTTGGACACAGGCACTGCAAAATATGTCATGGCATTGGAAAAACATTGTTGAATTCTGTCTACAAAAAGAACTACTACCAATTACTCCTAGCACAGGTATCCATCGTTCATTTTTCACTGTTATGAATCTTTATGAAGAAGTTACAACAATTTAGGCTCATCAGAACTTTGCTCTTGGTTGTTCTAGCTTATAACTCATCTGACTCAAGCTTTTATCACAAACCAAGAACCCGCAGATGCACGTAGTAGTAGTAGAGTCTGGCTCCCTCAGCTGTGTCGTACAGAGCCTGGCAGGTGTACAAGCCCTCGGCAGCGAGAGGAAGCTTCTCTATGAACAAAGAGGCACTGTTAATGATGACTCTCAGGTCACCCAAATCCTGAGCCAGTTGCTGCAGCTTTGGACCCTTGCCGAAGTTGTACACCACAGCTCGAATTGTGTCGGTGCCTGGTTGGGTGAAGCTCCATATGTAGACATCAGGGAGGGTGGTGCCACATGGTAGGGTTACTTCATGTTCTACCACACCGCTGGTCCTGGTTTCTCTGTACACCACTTGCCCTGGGTCTGAGATCTCTAGCCCTGGCAGGACGGTACAGACGTGGATTCAACCAGAAAGACACAAACACACTAAGACAGTCACTGTAGAGTGCAGATCTTTAGACTTTTTGCAGATCTTTTTTGTGGTCTGTGCTGTAACTAAACATAGCCTACAATAAAACAACTGAATATTTTGCTTGATCTTTATCTTAGACATAGTCTTTCCTGCTAATTTGCATCTCAGCAGCCTTTCAAAATGTATGAACTGGTGCATTTATGCATGATACAGTTTAAAAATAGTCAACACTTTCCCTACAGACATAACTGAACTCTGCAGAGAGCCAGAGAGCACTGTGCATTACCTCTTACCTTGCAGGAGAGGGAGCAGGAATACAGCTAGTGAGAAACTGGGCAATCTTAACAGTCTTTGTACCATGGTGGCATGACGCTTGCGTGTCCAATTCCGAGTCTGAGATGGAAGGGAGTCACCAGAGCAGTGGCCAAAGAAAATCCAATGTGAAATTTCCAAACTGAGTCCAGGCAGTGCATCCAGCCAGTACAGACAGGCTGGGTGAAGAACTGGCCTAGTCCTTGCGAACTGAATTGGCATAAATTATTCACAAATCCTCATTTCTGCTCACAGGGATACAGCCAGGGTTTAGGATGACATGATAATACCTCATCCATTATTGAGGAGAGAGGGCTGGATGGTGGTGCTAACATTCCGTCATATACAACAGGCAGAAAAAAGGCTTTGTTTAAATATATTGGAAGAAATACACTTGTTCGTATGACATCTGTGGGTAAAATCCATTACAAGGCACATATGGGGGCACAAAATCAAAAGTAGAAAGTACTTGTACTTCATTAAGACACTTACTCCGGTGTAATTGAATACTTGTACTCTTATTTAATTACATCTCAAAGAGAAAAAAGGGTAATTGAGAGTACTTGTAAAAAGTTAAAGATCAGATTTGACTTTTTATTTTTTTATTTATTTATTCCCAATTGTCTTCCCAATGTAGTATTTAGTATAACATCTTGGAGGAGTGCACTAACTGCCAATTCTGTTACATCAACCAACAGATTCCTGCACTAGCATTAGCTGAGTGATGGGGAGTGGGAGGAGCCATGCTACCCACCCATGCTCTCTGGGAGTCTTGACCACAAATGGCTATGGTCTCTGTGGGGATCAAACCTGCAAACTCCCAATGATAGATTGCTACATGACTGCACAGCTGTGGAGCTCTTTTTTATTGACTATCTGACAGGCTTTTCTGAGCAGGTTATGGAAAGGTATATGCACTTTGCCCTGGGGAAGTGAAATCTGCGATCTGTTATATGAACTTTTTTTCTAGCAGTTTAAAAAAAAACACCTCACACTTCAGAAATCTGTTCTGTAATCACAGTGTTTGTGAACATGAGTACCAGAACCAGGATGTTAGGTGTTTAAGACCTACACTCTAAGCAAAAAGGTTTCTTTACAGTACTGAAAAGGGCTTGACTCATAACCACAATGGAACCCTTATTGGTGCTATAAACATAAAGATTATTGGTCTGTATAGATATGGTTGAAAAGAAAGAGTCCAATATTTTAAAGCATTGCTTTATTTAAAATACAATTTCAGCAGCTTGAAAATATGAAGACAATATAAAGACATCTCGGAAGAAAATGCATGCATGTTCATCATTTGCATCAAAAATCAAGGAAAACCCCTTCCTTAACCCTTTTACTTTTAGGTTGCCCAATGTAACTGCAATTTCCCAACTACTTCAGTATGTTTAAGGCCTTTATAAATGTGAAAAGTTAATTTAGAAATAGTGTATAAAAAGGATCTTTAAATCTTTTAAATGATTATTATTTAGGGCTTAAGGTATTAAATACACTTTAAAAATAAATAATTTGATCCTGCAGGAGAGGATATGTACAACAGTTCTCTTTTTAAAGTATAAAACCAGTCGCATAAGTCCCTAAAAGCAATGTGTTGTTTATCCTAAAAGCAAGGATGTTCTATTTTTTTGCATTCTTATGTCAAATAAGATTAAGTAGATGATTAAAGATTTGCTTTGCATTCTCCAACTTGACAGAATGGCCATTTTGGTGACTTCCTTTGGCTGATTCATCTCTTGGACAGGTTTTCAGGTACTGCAGTGGGTCCTGGAGGAACTCCAGATGCTCCTGGTGAATATTAGAATAATCAAATTAGTATACAACTACAAATTCACTTTGTGTGTCTCTAAATATGGTTAAAATGCCTGTATACGCTCCCTTGGTACCTTGACTTGTCTCTCTTCTGCCTTCCTCTCTGTCTGCTGCCCCAATAACCTCGTCTTCAGGGAAGTTGATATTTTCTCTGGACTGGCTGTGCTGCCTTAGAACCCACAGACAATTTAGAATACATATATAAAAGTATGAAAGATTTCATACATGCACTATATGTATTACCAGAGGTCACACAGCTAATCCTGATAAAGAACCCTAATACTATGTATACTGAACAGTCAGAAAGGTCTTTGTAATGAGATTATTTACCTGCCGAATATTATGTCATGGAAGCCTGTAGAAACATGTTAGAAGACCCTATTAGCAAACAATGACAAACAGCTGGCACATATTTTGGTGTGTATGTGGAGTGAAACACTCACGTGGGATGTTGTTGCGGTTTCTTAGCACATAAATGAAGAGCAGTACAGTAGCTAATGTCGCCAGAAGCATGCCACCAATGGCTGCTCCAATCACAGCAGGATAGGCATTAAAGCCTGGGAGAGCTACAAGACAGCACATGTGTTTCTGTATTTGCATTGTAATTATTGTAATGAAAGCTGGAATGAATAAACTGAACTTGAACCAATTTGTATTATTTCATGTTCAAAACTGTTGCAGTTCTGTGATTCATAATCTTTCGCACCTGGGCTCTTGATCTCTGAAGGATGTCCAGTGGTGCGGTGATTAACAGCCGTCACGCGGAAAGCATATTTGCCATTAGGTTCCAGATTGCTGATCTGGTAGCTGCGAGTGCTTGGCTCCAGATCTTCTGCAACTTTCTGCCAGAGAGGGACAACGTCACTCTTCCCTACAGGTCCAGGCAGCCTTCTTCGTTCAATGAAGAACCCAGTGAGGTCACCATTTGTTTGAAGCAGCCAGTCCAGAGTGACATCTGTCCGCTGCTGGCTGCTATACCTGATCTTGGTGATGGTGATGTTCGGAGGCATCGGGTACCCTGAATCAAGTGAAAGGCAGTAAAAGAGAATGTGTTAAAGTGGTTACAGCTGTTACCTTAACACTTGGTTTACCATAAAGATAACCCTTTCAAATTCATGGGTCTCTGAATACTTGGAAAAAACCTGAAGGAATGTGTTGAGGAAATGTGTATGGTTTGCACTTCGTGAATGATAGTCCCATCTGCCACTGCTTTTCATTTACTCAACCTCCTTTTATTTACTCCAACCTAATTCCTCAGGAATTAAAGCAGATCAAAAATACACTTATTTTATCACTTTGACCTGGACACATCTAAACTTTGTGAGATTATAATATGTCATTTTCCTCAGAACCCACTTACTTGTACTCCAAGAGATTTAATATATGTAACCATTTTAAGTACTTTAAAGTTAGGTTAAGTATTTTAAACATTTTTTTAAATACTTTTTAAAAGTATGTTTTAAAAGTTGACTTTTATATATCCAGTAATGCCTTTATAAAAATTTGCCTCTGAAACCATCTGAAAAAATCCATCTGTGCTATTACAACAGTATTTAAATGTGGCGCTGATAAACCTTCCTGAAAGAGTACACAACTGCATGTTGCTCTCACAGAACGAAGAATCTAAAATCATCATGAAATATCAAATATGAAAATATGGAAGTGGATCTTTTATGTTGAGGGACTCAACATAGTCAAAGTTATCTTGCAACTTGTTTTACTCTTCATTTACACGCACAACACATTGCTGGTCTACATATTTATTCCATTTTACTGTTAGTACAGTAACTTAGTTTGGACCTTTTGGATCACCTAGTCTTCACGCACACATTTGCACTGGCACATATTTGTATATTTTTGTATTTATTGTCTTTGTACTTATTGTCTATTGCATTCTGTCTCGTGCTTTGTCTATTGCCCTTGTCTTATGTCCTTTCTATTATGCATCACAGAATTAGCCTAACAGTGTTTCGCTGTACTCTACAACCCTGTATTAGTGTAATGACAATAAAGTTGAACTGAATTGTTAGGATGCACAGCACCAAGTGGATCTATCAAATAATTGTGCTTTGTGGGAAAGACTTGATCATGGTTGGATAAACCTGTCTGCTAGAACAACACACTAATTCATCCATTTGCAGTGAACTTACTCATCACCAGCAAAAGGACTGGGATCTCTGCTCCACCAACTGCGTTGATAGCAGAACACCAATACTGGCCACTGTCTATCCTGCTGTCTGTTTCTCGCACTGTCAGGTTGGACCAGGCCGCAGCTTGCTGAAGGACGTACTTCCTGGGTGTTTCCCCCACATTCTGCTTTAAGTTGTTGTACCAAGTGACTTCTGTGACTGCTGGATAGTTCTTGCTCAGAATGCAGGTGAGCTGGACATCATTACCCTCGTAGACAGAAACCACACTGCGCTGAGTCATCAAGACCGGAGCCTCTGGAAGAGCCATATGGAAAGATTATTAAATATCTAATTCTCCTTAAAAATGGAGGAATACGATCAATGAATGGATTTTCCTAAAGATTTTACAGAACATGTACGGTGTCTTATATTACTGTAAACATGTAATTTTTCTTTTTTTATTTCAATGGATAGTCCTTACCCAGTTTTAACACACACTGCTTGCTTTCTTTAGCCAATGGATGCTTGGCATGGCACACAAAAGCTTTGCCACTGTAGGTGGCACCAGAGCGCAGGATCAGGATGTTAGAGTTCTCCTCAGATGTTCCTTGCACATCCCCTGAATTGGAGGCCCACCAAAGCAGAGCCCGAGGGAAGCCACCTTCCCAGGAGCAGGACAGCATCAGGTACTCATTATTGCGAGTTGCATATGCAGAACATGTAAGTTCTCCATAGGGCAGCCCTGAGAACAACAGGGTATTTTTGCTTAAGGGTACAGTTTCGTTGTATTTATTTCCAGCTTCGTTGTTTATTTAGAAATGTAAAATAGATAGAAATAAATAGATAAAATCTTCCTCTCCATTTATGTATTCAATTTATAACAGAAGTTAAAAATACACCAAAAAACTTTTTTTTTTATCAGATATGTACTTAGGGCAGACATAAGGTTCTCATTCTCACATGTCCTGGTGCTGCAGTTTTGAGCAATATTTAGTGCAACATGTGACCCATGGCAGGTGAATACAGAGTTGTTAGCAATGTCGGGGCCTCGCTGGATCACAGTGACATCAGTATTTCCCTCTCCATTGTCTCCATTCACATTTGGGCTCCATTTAAGAGTAGCTGGTGGGTAACCTCCTTTCCAGGAACAGTAGAGGGCCACATCAGTGTAGTTGTTCGCTGGGAGGATGGAACAAGTTGGAACACCATCTGGTGGATCTGAGAAAACAAGACGTGTATATAGATGGATGATACTTGTGAAACATTACTTACTACACATCTGAAACACTTAGATATCCTTTTACACACACTCATTGGCAATTTTATCAGCTATATCTACACCATAGGTACACTTTATTGGTGGTAGATCATCCTCAGGACAGTTTAGTGGATATTACACTGATATAGGTTTATCGGACACAATCTTTCTTAGATTTAGCAGTGAAGTCATGCTATGGGATCCCCAAGGACTAATTGTGAAGGTTTGCCAAATATGTCCATTGGGTTCTTGTTGGTCATGCCTTCCCACCATAAAAGCAACAGGAGCTTCTTCCCAAGCATGCAGTGTCAGTCTAAAGACACGTACGACAGGGTTGTCCAGTCCAATCGCAGCCATCAGCTTGGCCCACTTGGTAGAAGACTGCTTACTGAAGATGAGTTTCAGACATGATTGTCACTTAGGAGCTCCAACAAGCAATGTTTTATACTGGTCTGTCTTGCTATTGTGATATGAACAGCCTGTGTAGCAAGGTAGTAACTTAGCCTTCCATCTTTAAGGAGGAGTCTATCAAGGGAACTACACTTTACTCATTGTTTTCTGTGACTCTGGAAAGTTTCTGTTGTCAAACTGCCAGTTTCTGAATTGGTTCATGCAGTGCCTACAGACTTTGGCAACTCTGGATACAACGTATCTCTCTTTGTATCTTTCAGAACCTTGAAGACTTTTGTACCATCTGTAGTGCCACTGTCTAGCATTATTTTCTTGTTTATTTCCCCTCCATCCCTCCAAGCTGACCACTAACCCAAACCTTTCACTATATGCAAACACTCAGAATGCATTCCTATACCGTAGATAGGATCTTTTAAAACAAGTTAGGTTAGAACTTTAATATTATATTAGGAACAGTTCAGTTAAGTGATGTGAGCCAGACAATACTCCTGATTCTCTCCATATGCATCTTCCAAGGCCTTAAAGACCATTGTAACATCTGTAGCACCATTGTCTAGCATTATTTTCTTATTGATTTTCTTCCAACTCTTGAAATCAGGTAAGATCAAGCAGCTGTTTATTAGGGTACAGAAAGTAAAAAAGTGGACTCATGGCAATTGGAACTATGCATGCAAAGCTTAGAGCTAAAGGTCTTATTGAAAGTGAAGAAATGAAGAAAAATGGAAGGAAAAGTGAAGAAAACCAGACATCTACCAAGAGAGGATGGAAAAAATGAGTGTATCAGAGCACTCACAGTAGACAGTGAGGGTGATGGTTTTCTTGGAGCGGGTGTTGAGGTAAGTGTTCTGGGCCAAACAGGCATAGTACCCTGCGCTCACACGCAGAACCTTGGTGATGGTGAGCTGTGGTCCACTGTAGATCTCTGAGTTGTTGTAGAACCAGACATATTGGCTAGGAGGGTTAGAAGGGGCATGACAGATGAGAGAAACATGTCCTTTCTCCAGGGCTGAGTATCCTCGATCCGTTACTGAGTAAGCTGTGGCATCTATCTGAGGCTGTTCTGGTCCAACTAAAAGAGAAAGCCCGCAATAACATATATGAAGAAAATCTGAACAATCGATTATTAAGTTTTACACTCACACAATATATATGACACAGAAATGAGAGGTGAAATTATGAAATATTTCATAATATTCATATTTTCATATTTAATCTGTATAAACATTCTTAGGCATAAGGTAAAAGTACTTATTTGTAAATGTATAATCCACACTCACATATGACATCAAGCCAGACACGGTCACTTCGTTGCTGGCTGACCTCATTCCTGGCCAGGCACCTGTACCAGCCAGTTTGATTATAGATGACCCAGGTGATGTTAATGAGACTGCTGTTGGTCTCAGTCAACGTGATGACCAGCCCACTGCGGCTCTCCTGCTCCCATATGTAGTTAATGGGCTCTGTGCCAGTGTCGAGACTGCAGAGCATCCATACTGATGTGCCTTCAACAGGTGAGGGGTCACTCTGCACAATGTAGGGTTTGGACACTGGCATGGGCACTGTAAATTGGTAAAGGACAATGAAGTAGTAACTGATATTCAACCACTGACTCACTTGATTCCAAAACTGTGATGGCCAGGTTCACTTTGCCATGCCCGGTCTTACCTGGGTTCTTGACCTCTGAGGGATTTCCAGTAGTGCGACGATTGACGGCTGTTATACGGAAAGCATATGTTCCAGCAGGATCTAGATTGTTGATCTGGTAGCTGCGAGTGCTGGGAACAAGATCTACCGCCACTTTTTGCCAGAGGGGTGCAACGTCACTCCTCTCTAGAGGACTCGGCAGCCTCTGACTCTCAATGATGAATCCAGTGAAGACGCTATCGGTCCGGATCACCCATTCCACATTAACGTCTGTCCGCTGACGGCTGCTATATATGATCTTACTGATGGTCACATTTGGAGGCATTGGAGACCCTAAATCAAAAGGACATTCATTCAATTCAATTATGATCATCCTAAATAACCATTTTGTGGATTTGTAAAATAGTATATATAGTATATAATTTTTCTTACAGCATCTACTTCTGTTATTTGTGTTATGTAAAATATATATATATATATATATATATATATATATATATATATATATATATATATATATATATATATATATTCATTTTAATCAGGGGTGGTCAATTCCAAATCCTGCAACGTTTTGTGTATTTTTTTAAGGTTTATTAGGTGTGTTTGAGCTTGGAAATCAGCAAACTATGCTGGACTCCGGTTCACCCTGCCAACCCCTTTTAGGTGTATCAGTCACAAACAATAAAACAGTGTGACTGCCCAGTTGTTTATTGGCTGCAGTGTATTTATATTAAACTCACTCATCACCAGCAGTAGGATTGGCATATCTGTTCTTCCCATAGTATTAGTTGCAGAACACCAGTAGTTACCACTGTCCACCAAACTATCTGTGTCCCGTACTGTCAGGTTGGACCAGCCTGCAGCTCGCTGAAGGGTGTATTTCTTGGGAATGTCACCCACGTTCTGCCTTATCTTGTTATACCAGGTGATCTCCGTAGCTGGAGGGTACGTTTTACTCAGACTGCATGTGAGCTGGGCATCGTTGCCTTCAAATACTGAAACCACACTGCTTTCAGTTATCAACACTGGAGCCTCTGGAAAAGAGATGCATACAGAAAGACATTATTATAAAGAACATTTCAGGACAATGTTATAATGAATATACATTTTGTTTTTGCAATAATTGAAGTTCTATAGGGCACTGTACTAGAATAAGTCAGCAGTTAAAGGTAAAACATCCATACAGAAACAGCTTTGAGCTACTAATAGATATTGCTCCTGTCTGATTTACTCAAGTCGAATGTTATTGCAATTGTTAAACATACCCAGTTTTAACACACACTTCTTGCTTTCTTTAGTTAGAGGATGTTTGGCTTGGCAGACAAAGGTTTTGCCACTGTAGGTAGAACTAGAGCGCAGGACCAGGGTGTTGGAACTCTCTTCAGGTGGTCCCTGCACATCCCCTGAGCTGGAGACCCACCACAGCTGAGCCTGAGGGAATCCACCTTCCCAGGAGCAGGACAGCATCAGGTACTCATTGTTGCGGCTGGAATTTGCAGAACACTGTGGTTCTCCATAGGGCAGCCCTTTGAACAATAGGACATTTGTGCTGAGTAATACTAGCAAAAGTTTTTCATTTCAGAAGACAGAGTCAATTATTTAGATCCAGTTACAATATTACATGACTTTTATCATCCAATATTTGGCTAATATTAAATAACAATAAAAAATATTAAATACACATGTCCAAATGTCATTTATTTATTTATAATGCGGACACAGATGTGCAAATGCACACACACACAGCTAGAAGCATTGCCAGGTGTGGGCTAAAGAGGTACAGACCCCAGTATTGAGCTGTGGAGCAGTGAAACTGTGTTCTCTGGAATGATGGTGCTTGTGAGTTGGGGATACGGTGGTGGTGGTGCTCATCCAATATTCTGCCCTAACTAACACTCTTTTTGTTAAATGCAATCAAATCCTCACAGCTTTAAAGTCTAGTAGAAAGCCTTCCCTGGACAGTAGAGACAGTCACTCCAACAAAGGCAGGACTCTTTTTAACACCTTTGATTTTGTAAGAAACAGGGAATAAGCCGGTGTCCCAATACTTTTGGTCATATAGTGTAGCTTGCACTCATTCTAGACTAGTGTATTGTTCCACCATACTACTGTTCCTACAGAAGTCTGTTTTATGCATTTCATATTTAACTTGAGTCGATACACTGTTATTTACCATGTTTATGTATGAATTCTGTTGAATGAATTCTAACCCTTTTACTCACATGTCCTTGTGCTACAGTTCTGACCAATGTTCAGTGCAACATGTGATCCACGGCAGGTGAACACAGAATTGTTGGCGGTCTCAGGACCTGGCTGGATCTGAGTGAAGTTAGTGATGCCCTGTGAGACTGCTCCATTGCCATATGGACTCCACTTAAGGTTAGCTGCAGGGTGTCCTCCCTCCCAGGAACAGAAGAGGGCCAGGTCAGTGTAGTTGTTTGCTGGGAGAATGGTACACGTCGGAGCACCGTCTGGTGGATCTGTGTGCAGAAGGCCTCAGTGTAAGACAGTGTGGGGAACTGGGTCCTATACCAGTTCTTTTAAGCAATTCAATCATAATGAATTTAAGCTCATCAAGACTGTGATGGCATGGTTTTATTAACTGCAATGCTTGTCATGTTTTATTTGGTGCTTTTTTAGGGGGGAGGGGTTAAAAACTTAAAAGTTTAAAAGAAGACTATGTAGTCTCCAATGTCAAAGATAGGTGATGACAAACACCAGTGATCACTAATGGAAGATGGGATGGAGAAATACTTACAGTAGACAGTGAGAGTGATGGTCCTCTTAGAGTTTGTGTTGATGTGAGTGTTCTGGGCCAGACAGGTGTAGTTCCCTGCTTGCATGCGCAGGATGTTAGTAATGGTGAGCTGTGGTCCAGTGTAGAGCTCTGAGTTGTTGTAAAACCATACATACTGACTGGGAGGGTTGGAAGAGGCTTGACACATGAAGGAAACCTTTCCTTTCTCCAGGGCTGAGTATCTTCCCTCTGTCACTGAGTAAGCTGTGACATCAACTTGCGGCAAGTCTGGACCATCTAAACAATGGAGTCCCACATCAACACACAAAGGTACATGTTGTGAATGATGAGATGAGAGTGAGAATGAGAATGATGAGAATAGCTCCACTGAAAAACACATGGCTTTGTAAAATGTTAACCTGTGAAAAGGAGTACAAGTAGAACAGGTAGTTTTTGATTGAAACTATTGATTTTATGCTTTAGAGAAAAGTCCACAGCTCCTGTAGTTTTGATCTAGGTTTGAATAAATAAGCCTTTGCCTATTAGAGAATACTCAATATGCAAGGCAAAACACTGACATTGACATCCATAATCTTTATCTTGAGCCATGCCACGAAGAGAGCACAATTCGCCATGCTCTCTTTTAGAATGGGTAGATGGCGCCCTTTTAAGTGATGTAGGCCAGCACAGGTGTCTGTTAGCTGCTACGGTGGAGCTGGGAACCTGCCGTTTCCTCCAAGCTTGTTGGCTGCCCAGCAATACAGTATGAAAAGAGATGGTGGCTGGCCTTGTATGTATCGGAGGAGACATGTGTTAAGTCCCTACCCCTATCTTTACCTACCTAGTGTCAGGAGCATTGCTAGTGCTCAGGGAGATATGAATGGGTGGGCTAATTAGCAGTACCAAATTAGGAGAGAAGGAGAAAAAGATTCTCAGTTGCCTCTTTTACATTAAATTCTGTGTTCTGATGTTAAATTCCAGGTAAAAGTTACAGGGACAACTAACAAATTAAATTTCCCGGACACATTGTCAAATTCATGATTTCTTATTACTAACAGCATCAATCCTGTTGAGTAAAGAGGCCCATTTTAGCCCAGTTATTCATTAACTTTGCTCTTCATATTCAAGCAGATCACACCACTGAGATTCTCAGTGGCTCAAATATTTCCCTGACAGGACTGCTGCTATTTGAAGTAGTCAAAAAATACATTATGTGTGCAAAACATTTTTTATCAAGTAAGTTTACCGTTTCTATTTTAAGAGGACTCTTAAAGTCTAAGTTTCAACTTCTAAGTCTAAGAGTTTTCTTCTTGAGTTTTTAGTGAAAAAGAAGTACAGAGATTGTGATCTCGGCTCATTAGGGCATATATAGATTGATTGCATGGCAAAATCTGAGGCTTCAAAGCTCCCACTTACATAAGACATCTAACCAGTCACTGCGGTCACTGCGCTGCTGGTTAACCTCGTTCCTGGCCAGGCACCTGTACCAGCCTGTGTTGTTGCGGGTGATGATGACGTTGATCAGACTTCGGTTGGTCTCTGCCAGTGTGGTGACCAACCCGCTGCGGCTCTCCTGCTCCCATGTGTAGTTAATGGGCTCTGTACCATTTTTCAGACCACAGCGCATCCAAAATGGTAAGCCCTCCACTGCTGATGAGTTACTCAGTAGAATGTAGGGTTTGGACACAGGCACTGTAGGGCACAACATAGGATTAACCAAGCAGATTGCACAGCACAGCAGTATTACTGAAACAGATGAAGGTCCATAGGATAGAACAGCTTTCCAGATTATGTTATGGTGCTAATACAACCCCAGTTTGGCTGTTTACAAGCTCTTTTCTTTCAAATGTAAGTCTGCAAGACTCTTTAATAAAACATGAGTCTCAGATACAATGGGCTTTTCCTATAAATAATATTGTTCTGATTGTCACTAACCAAGAACCCGCAGATAGACGTAGTAGTAGTAGAGTCTGGCTCCCTCAGCAGTGTCGTACAGAGCCTGGCAGGTGTACAAGCCCTCTGCAGCTACAAGAAGTTTCTTAGTGAACAAAGAGGAGCTGTCTGTGATGACATCCAGGTCACCCAAATCCTGAGCCAGTTGCTGCAGCTTTGGACCCTTGCCGAAGTTGTACACCACAGCCCGAATTTTGTCTGTGCCTGGTTGGGTGAAGCTCCATATGTAGACATCAGGGAGGGTGGTGCCACATGGTAGGGTTACTTCATGTTCCACCACACGGCTGATCCTGGTTTCTCTGTACACCACTTGCCCTGGGTCTGAGATCTCTAGCCCTGGCAGAAAAGAGTAGGTTAAAAAGGGGAGTAAGCACAATTATTAAAATAATATTTCTGTGGAAATCCACTGAAAATCATTTCTGTGTGGTTCTGGTTCTGGTCCCACTAATTACAGTTTAGTGGGTTTTGATTGATTATGTTGGTGGTTAATTTGTTGGACTAAGGTCACAGTGATTTAAATGTATGTGGTAAGTGTGGTAATACACACCTTCTCAGCTCAGATGTATATACAGATTTAATATGAATACATATAATAATAATAATAATAATAATATTATATAATAATAATATAATAATAATATAATTATTACACTATATAATATTATTATTACATTATATAATATATTATTATAATAATATAGTAATATTAATATATATATATATATATATCCTATATTAACCTAGTCTTTTCATTCAAGACTTCTTGTTTTAGCAAATAAGATGATTATATTGACAAATTATTAATAATTAATTTAATCATATTTTATTAAATATGTATAATAATATTATTTTTTTTTGTATTTTTTTTTTGTGTGTGTTTTGATTTGAATAATATTATTTATAATATTTGAGCATACTTTAAAGCATGACTTCAGTTTTTTATGTCTTCGAATAACAGAGGCTTTTCCTCATTACCACTAAAGAACTGCTCCATGAGGTCAGTCGTTTCTGGCTCCAGTCCGGTCAGCTCCATTAAGAGCTGCCGTTTATAAAAACAGCTGGGACTCCAGCAGAGTCCAGCAGAGCAAAGCAGGTTTCTAAAAGTTTCCAAAGACCCGAGGCATCGAGAGAGCCAGAAATGAGCACGAAACGCAGGTGGTTGGCACACTGGCAGACTACAGCAGCACTCGCGCGACACGCAAGCGCCTGAGGAGAAAACACACCGGCGCTGCTGTAGACGATAGACTCGCCAGAAACGGCAGATCCACCGGAACTGTCGCCTGCTCGTGTTTAAAGGCCGGTTCACACTAATGCAGACGCCTCCATGTACAATGATCTGTTCACCGAGTGACAGCAGTTCACTGCATAGTCATGTAGATACAGACCAGCAGCTTCAGGTAATCCAGGCTCAGAATTTGGTTTGATCTTTTTGGGTTTGTATCTTTTGATGTGATTTCTTCAGAAAACCAGTTACTTAAAAATACTTTTTTAATAAAAACAATATAAAAAACATTATTCTTTACTTTTATACTTTTAAAGGCAGGACACGAGTGTTCTGTGTGTGTAAGTATTGTCAATGCTGTAAACATGCAACAAAAGTACAACATTGTTGTTTAGTTGAGGAACCTTGACCCATGAAGTTGGTACAACCAGACTGTTTAATCCAGATTTGGGCTACAAAGTTGAGTCATCTTAACTATAAGGGAAAATTTTTACTAACTAACTAATTAACTAATTTAATCAAGTTGTAGCTCAGTTTTCCAGCTGTTTGACAATGTTGGTCTTAATGGTCTTGCAACAATTGATCAAGAAATATGTAAAAAAAAAACAAAAAAAAAACAAACAGTTAGTAAATACTTGTAAAGTTTCAAAATCTTCATTTTGTGTGTAAGGTTTGCTTAGCAATACCTTTCTTTTTGGATGCTGACGGATCCATGATGTCTTTCAAGAGAGTAGAATTACAGTATGTCTCCATATTCCACAAATTGTTACTCATAGTTAAATGAACTGAAACTATAAAAGGACATTTTGGACTAGAAAGCAGTGTGTGCACATCTGACTTGTGTATGACCTCTTACCATGCAGTAGAAGAGGCAGCAGAAATGCAGTTAGGCAGAAATTAGGCACCTCAAACAGTCCGTTGTTCATGGTGCCATGATGCTCGGGTTTCCGACGTGTCCACAATGAGGGGAGGATATAGCAGAAATTGGTGAAAATATCCTGAAAACATACAGCTTCCTGTCCAGGGGTCCAGTTAGCGCACACAGGCAGTGAGAAACTGAGTGGAGCCGATAAGAGTCTCTGTAAACTGATTTGGCTTGAATTATTCACCTGCCCCCACTCCCCCCCCCAAACCCCTTCCACCTGTAGGAATGCAGTAGAGAGGAGAGACAGGGTTTAGGATGACGCGATGATACCTCTGTCTCATCTATTATTTAACATGCAGGGATGGAAGGCCTTTTGTGCCATAGCACGCTCTTAGTGTTTATAAAACGGGTGGCTTTAAATTATTACTATCCAGCTAATTGTTTTTCGCATAAACTGCAATAGCTTTGATACTGAGGCTCGGCTCAGTTCTGTGTTTATCCTTTTTTCTGTACTGGGGTCAGTATTATGCTAATGTGTAATAGAGAGTCATATTTCAAGTAACAGCAGCACAGGGTTCAGCTGAGTACAGCTTCTCTATGTTCAGGGATGAGTTTCTCATGTTACACTCCTGCCTGACTTGGACAATCACATCTCACACCAATGCAAACTTGCATTCACTCAATGATCTATCATATGAACCGCAAAGAACCCTAACCATGCATCACACTGCCTGGATTGTGTGGTTTACTATTTTACAGATATCTGAATGAATGTAAGTTTGCACTGGTGTGAGATGCGATTGTCCAAGTTATGCAGAAGTGTAACATGAGAAACTCATCCAGGAACATGGAGAGGTTGTTCTTGGCACAGGATCCATTTCTAGGTCAAAGCAGGGGTGCAGTCCCACAAACATTAGAACAGTTGCCATCTTGACCCATGCTCATATATTTCGTCAGGACTCTGGACAAAGTCTGTTGAGTTCACAGTTCAAACAAAACAAACAAAATATAAAAGCTTCTGAAGAAATGCATAATCTTTGAGAGATATTGAAAATTTGATTGTACTTGATTTTAAATCAGATTTAAAAAATCTGTTTTTTTTTTATTTAATATTTATAAGAAAACACAGATTCAGAAGCACATTTGAGGCATCTGCATCTATGATTTCTTCAAAATTTCCTGATTTCTGTGACTATCATTCATTCATTCATTCATTCATCATCTCATCGTTTCTGTCTGGCCAGGGTTGCAGTGGTCCGGAATCTACCTGGAAACACTGGGCGCTAGGCAGGAATAACCCCTGGACAGATCACCAGTCTATCACAGGGTACCATTCACACTCAGCACTCATTCACTCTGATTAACTGAATTAGGAAAACCATGACTCTCTGCCTCGTGGCTTAATTATTGGGCTAATTATAATAGTAAATGAATAGCATAATAAACATGACTAGCAAATACTTTAACAAGGTTCTCAACCAGTCTCATAAATCTCAGTTGTGTTATTCTCTTTCCACACACGTGCAATCTGCAACCCTTCAACATTAGGCACACGCTTTAGTGTTTGTCTATGTCTGCTTTGTCTGTCCACTCACGTCAGTGTACGTCCATGTCTGTTCTAGGTCTGTCTGTCTTGTCTTGTCTATGTAGTTCATCACTTAGGGTACTCATTTTGAGAACGTGGGTGGTGGAAGTGAAGTGCTGGGGATCTATGGGTGAAGCCTCACCACTATTTTATCTATATGCTATTCGTACTGCAATGGACTTTGAACTGAAAATAATAAGAGCAGAAGGAAAAAAGAAAAGACGTGTATGTATATGTTTGTATTTGTGTAAGTATATGTATGTGTATGTATGTAGAAACGTTGGTACATGTGTATGGGTGTAGATAAAGATACATTAAGGTCTATTTAAGAAGTTCTAGTCCAGGGTGTGTGGGTGTGGCCAATAGATATTAGCCTTTGGTTTGGAAAAAAAAGAAAGTTGTTATGCTAATATAACTAACACAGTGTTTTCAGAACACGACAGAGGAGAAGTAATATTTCATTTATTTATAAAGACACAAGAATACATTTTAGAATGAACACAGACATTTATAATGAAACAGAACCAGTGTATATTTGCTATCCCCTCTACACTGCTAACAACAGACAGGTTTCTAGTTCTCATTTTGATCAGTCCAGATATTATTTTCTTTTTTAATTGATGATGTTTAACCTGTTTAGTCGACAGAAATCTGAATTTGAAAATGTTTTATAGTATAATTGGTCATTTACCTCACAACTATCATTTCACAGGGAAAGACATACAGATAAGAATGTATCCTCAGCATTTAGAAATTGTCACACACAAAAAAACTTTCCATCTCCAAAATGTCAACTTTATAAGGGAAAGAAAAAACCTTCACGTTTTTTCACCTTCAAGTCAATGTGAAAATATTTTGGAGCATTTCTATCGGCCCGTTCATTAACATAGGGGCAGTGGTGGCTCAGTGGTTAGAGCTTTACCCTCTCTGCTCCCCGGGCACTCGAGTTGGCTGCCCACTGCTCTGGGTGTGTGTGTGTTCACTATCACAGATGGGTTAAATGTGGAGGACACATTTTGCTGTACATAGTACAGTGACAAATACGTGCACCTTTACCTTTATTATGATATTTTAACACAATGTTAAGAACAACTGCCAAATTCACATTACTGAAAGAAATGGAGATACAAGCTTGTGACACTGATGATATTCTCTGTTTATAATAATGTACTTTTTTTTTTTTAACAATTTTAAGAATTTAGCATAATGTAAACAGTTATACAAGACTTTCCCCCCAAATATTGAATTTTGCATATAAAATAAACTCACTTATATACAGAATATACATGTTGTAAAGTCAGAAAAAACATGGTAAGACATTTCAACATAATACACAGTCCGTAGTCTCTCAGCGGTAGTGCTGTGATGGTGCTGGTTTAAAATGTCACCATTTTCATTGTGTTGAAAGCAGTGAACAAGGTGACGTACAAAACCTAATCTACACTAAACTGAACAATAAAAAGAATAGAAAAAATATAAACTATTACACAAACCCATTTATTTTGACTTGAATGCACTGTGAAGATGGCCATCAAGGTAAATATACACTTGGAGTGTTGTACTGTGGATGCAGAGTGCAGTGGCATGCACTCGAAAGAAGAACAACTTGCAAAACAGTCCAGTCACATGCACAGAGTAGAGTAAGTTAGCATCCGAATGCTATTTGTTGCTTCACACATGAAAAACATACTCAACGTGCACGTTAGGTTAGGAATAAGTAAAAAAGAAAGAAAGCAACATAAACATATTGATAGTTATAACAAATACATACACTGCAGAGAACGAGAGCGGAGGTAAAATGAGAGAGGTCAGCGCTTGTGTGTTCATACGTACTGTTCCTTAGGGAAGGTGTACGAGGAGATGGGCGCGGGTGGTGTGGGGTAGGTGAAGGTGCTGGTATGAGTGGTGTGCTGGGTGTAGGGGTTCTGGGGCAGAAAGGTAAGTGGTGGCTGGATGGGCGGAGAGTGCTGCTCCATATAGTCATCCTTATTACACGCCAGACGATAACTCACATAGTCAGCTGTGTTCGGAAGCTCATCATACAACCTTCCTGGAGCCTGTGGGAAAGATACACTATATTAGCTAGATAGATATAAAAGAATTGTTAAAATCCAGTCATGACGTACGGCTAATGCAACCATTTCAATCCAGTCCACCATAAGAAAAATATACAGAATTTGGTCAAAAGTATTGGGGCACATCTCTTAATCATTGAATTCAGGTGTTTTATTTAGTTCCAATACCACAGGTATATGAAATCAAGCACCTAGCCATGTAGTCTGCCTTTACACACATTAGTAAAAGTGAATTCCAGCATGGTACTGTATGCAATAGTATGTCACAGTTGCAACAAGTTAGCTGGTGAAATTTCTTCCCTCCTAGATATTTCACCATCAACTGTGAGTGGTATTACTGAAAAGTGGAAGTGTTTAGGAACCACAGCAACTCAGCCATGAGGTGGCAGACCACATAAGGTTACAGAGCAGGGTTGCAAAGTGCTGAGGAGCACACTGCATAAAAGTCACCAACACTCTGCTGACTCACAAACTTGCTGTTAGATAGCAAAGGAGGACCAATTCAATATTAATGCCTGGTGATTTAGAATGGGATCTCATTAAAGCTCCTGTAGGTGTAATGTGTAGGTGACCCATACCTTTTTTCATATAATGTATATAAACTACTTGTGTTTTTTTTTAGCTTGGTTGATTATTTTATTTTCACTCATTATTACCACAAATCAGTGGTAACTGTTTCCAGGACATACAACAGATCTACAAGATATAGCAGTACATACACACAACACAATATACATACAGTGTAAAGGTCCATAGAGCTCTCACAAAATTACATTCTTACAAGACCCTTATTAGCAGACCATAATGAGACATGCTGCACTTTTAAAAATACAATACAAAAGGTTATTGGATGGATGTCACAGGGGGGAAAACACTTTTGGTTACATAAAGAACCATTTGTAATAAAACATGTGAAGGTGTGAAGAACCTTTACATCAAGAGATGCTTCTTTAAGCCTTCAAAAGGTTCTTCAACCTTACACATCACTATATACACTTTATACAAAAATACAAAAGTAGCAAAAGACCTGTTCCTGAATTGGATAATCTTGGATACTTGGAATGTAATTTTGTGGTTTCTGATGCTGAGATACTGTACATGCTTGATATATGGTTAACCTTGCATTTTTAAATATTCAAAAGTAATAGGCTTTTTTTTATATAAATCGGTCCACATCACTGCTTGAGATCTGAGGAAGGGACTCAAGACAACATGTAAAGTGCCTTACTGCCATGTTTTAAAATGCCCAGCAGGCTAACTGGGTGTGATTGTACCTGCTTAGTCGCTATTTTCTCTTAATGGCATCGGAGTGTGAAAAGTGTCCATTTGCATATCATTTGTTTAAGTGGGAAACAGTACCGGTGACATCTATTCAAAGACCCATAAATCCCATTATGCCATTAATATACAATCTCTGCTCTCAATTCTGCTCTCACCAATTCCCACTGAGGATATGTGGAATTAAAAGAATACTGATCCTCACCTCATCTGTCGCTACTGAGGAAAACCAGTCATTTAGACAGTCTTCTAAAAAGTCTGGGCTTTAACTTGCAACAAGACAGCCGGAGGAAGACACTGGCCTAGTCTCTTCACCAGTAGGAGGTGCTATCTGCTCAAACATACTGAGGCCACAGGCACGTTTGATGTCATCATTGAAGCACCAGTGCCTCTATTCAGCTTAGCGAGGAGGATACTACATTACTGCAGCTTGTCATCAAGAAAAAAAAAAAATTCAGTCACTAAGAGTGCTCTCTTACCTGGAAGTCATCAGCCGGTTTCTTTTTAGAGGATGAAGGCTTTTTACGGCCTGGAGAAGAGTTGTCCCTGTCGAAAACAGATGGGACAGAAGGGTCAGCAAAATGGGGTCAGTCTGAGAGATCTTATTAAAAAATCTCATGATCAATATACACTTAAAATAAATACTTAACAAACAAACAAACACAATGTCAAGTTTAACGATTTCTCTTTACTGTTCTCATGTGATGGGGTGTTGTATTTATAGGGAACCCTTCATACTTGTGAAGTAGTGCAGTGTTGGACTATGGACACAGCATTCCTGTTTAACTGTTGTACGATGTTGTATTCAGACAGTACATCCATATACAGTTAACTGGGTCACATCTCTCAAAGATGAGCTATTCACACATTGTTAGTGCGGTTCGTTGCAGTATATCGCTGCTGTCCAGTGAAAAACATGTATCTCCATTTTTGTCTGTTTTTAGTTTCCCCCATATTTTGAGGCCTGTAGTATTCCTGTACAGTGTGTAAATAAGTCTGGATTAATAGACACACAGAAATGCTCTGAATTACTTGAAAAAAACTCTTATTTTACATTGACTTCCATTCAAAGCAAAGATCATTTCACCTTCTCCTGTAAAGTCACCAATTCGGAGATATAAGAGATACAACGCTATACACATGAGTGCTGCACTGACTGACATTCTTGCTAAATCGAGAAAAGGAGGTTCTTCATTTATTAAAGTAGCAAAAGTTCTGTGTGTGAATGCATAAATACTAAACGCTTCTTCCCTATGATTCCACTTTGATGAGTCAAGGGACCCCTTTTCAGCACAATCTACCAAACAACATGTACAAAAGTTTGTGGACTCCTGCTTTTTCAGTGTTTCTTCCAAAATCAAGAGTATTAAAATAAGAGTGCCCCCCACACCTTTGCTGCAGTGAGAGCTCCTACTCTGGAAGGGATTTCCTGTAAATGTTAGAAAATTTCTGTGAAAATTTGATTACAACCAAAAATGAATTATTGATTACTGATGTTGAATGACTAATAAGGTACTGGATGGAGCACTATTGCGCCTAAGAATGTAGTTTCATTGCTTTACAGACCAATGCTGGGGGAGTTTACACCCCACTAGCCAACATGTTTGGAATTCATGAATAAGAATGGTCTGTCCACAATCTTTCGAACATACAGTAAAGAACCCTTTTTGCTAAGAGTGTCAGTTGAAGGGTACCTACGAGTCACCGTCGTTCTCAGTATGCTTGTTTCTCTGCTGTTTGTTGACCAAAAATGCAATGCCTGCTAAACTGAGGATCACGCCCAGGGCAACCACCCATCCGAGGACACCCATCACCCTCTCCGATGCGCTCAGTGGCAGTGGGTTCTCTGTAGAAAACACAGTTGCTTTGTGTTCACTGGCCACCTTCACCATACACAATAACCAACATACAACAAACAACCATTATGTTTCGGCATTATTCAGCATGGTATAATAAAAACAATATTGTAAAAAAAGAAAAGCCTCTGAAACACCTTTTCCCCTCATTATGATCTACAGAATAGAAAATCACCGGCGCTCTATTGTTCTATATTGTGTTTAAACCGACAGGACAAAAGCATGCATGCACTTCCGTTTGGGATATGTGCCTTTACTTTGTGCCAACTCACCCCTGAAAATTAGGCCTGCTGTGAATGCCATTCATGTGAGCTTTCCCTTAGGTCACAGTGTACATAAAACAACTGTGATGTCAATCCCAACCAGAGAAAGCCTGTTTCGCAGAGTGCTGTAATGGATTTAGAGAGACAATGGCTGGTGGTGCGGTGCTTCCAGCCAGGACGAAACAATGGCCGGCTCAAACACTGAATGCCTGCGGCAAAGAATATTGGTCTCACAGAGTCTGTGACACATCCTTACCGCTGAACATGAAATTAAATGTGCTGCCATTTACAACGTTCAATAGTAAAGTTAATATGCTATTCACAATCAGCTAAATTAAAAAAGCTGAAACTGATATGTAAAACAAAATTATGTTTCTCTAAAATGCTAAAAAACTATGTGGTAATCTTAATATAAATATTGAAATTAATTTTAAATTCCAAGTAAATTTGATCCATTGTTATAAACATGTTGTAGCCAATTGCAATTTTAGTGCAAAAATACACACTTATTTCTATTTATATATAAAACTCTTATTTTATCTCAACTTATTATTAAACCTCTTCATTTATATTTTAATGATATACTCACAACAGACATAGTGAAACAGTGCTTTACTTTACTGACTGATATGATTGTTCCAGGAGGTTCACAAAGTTTCGAAAGTTCAGTCCTACTTAACCTTCAATACTTTCAATGCTTAATTTAAATAAGGTAGAAGTTCTGAATTGATAAAAATATATTGATTTGTGAATTGAACTGTAATTTAGTCCAAGATTAGGCTTAATCGGTGTCCAGGAAAATGACTGTCCAGATAATGATCAGTGATCATTTGGTGTTAAGCACTGAGATATTAAATATTAAATATTGGTATTGTGATCTAATTATATGCAATGTAATATACACAATATGGACAAAACCCTCTCCTTTGCATCTCAAACAGCAGTTTGGAGTAATTGAGTCGACTTTTGTGCACTATGTACCTCAACACTCAGCGACCCCCCTCTGTAACTTTGCATGGTCTAATACCACTCACAGTCTATGGTGGAATACCTGGAAGGGTGAAAATTTTACCAAGTGACTTGTTGTTGCAACGATGGCATCCTGCAACAGTACCATGATGGACTTCAGTTAGCTCTTTAGACCGACCCATTCTTTCACCAATGTGTGTAAAGGCACACGTGTGTCCCAATACATTTGACCTTAGTGTATATTTTTGCGTAGTGGATATATATAGACACCTGAAATCTTGGATTACGAGATGTGTCCCAATACATATATATAATAAAAGAGAATAAATAAATGACATGTCGCCCACATTATGTCACAGCAAGGATATGTGTCTTTTCCTCACGCATAACTTAATTAATCAAAACAGAAATTATCATGACATTTTTTATTTGCAAACAAGTCATGTTCTTAAGCCAAAATGCTTCACAAAAACACATATGCAAACTACACTCAATATGAGCACACAACATAGAGTATATACACATCAGAAAAAGGAGGCAGTACAGCTGTGTGTGAAAGTTTGGGCACCCTTGGTATTAAACACAGCAGCTGTCGCTAATCAAACCTAAAACACAGTATTGTCAGCAAGTCCTAATGCACAGTTACTCTCTCTTTCAAAATCTAAATCATCTATGTGGCCTGTGCAAAAGTTTGGACACCTTATAGAGTCAGAGCAGAGAAAAAGCAGCCCTCATCTGGATTCTCTAGACGATCTGTGGCATACTTCAAATGTTGAGTTTTATGATGAGGTTGCAGGCAATTTTTCCATGAAGATTATGTTTGTGTATGTAATGCCTCACAGTGGACCAGTGCACCAGCACTACTTACTCAGCTAAACCTTCCTGCAGGTTCTTGGCAGTCATGGGGGGGTGATTTGCTTTTCTTACCACCACACAAGCAGCTCTAACCGCTGAGCCACCACTGCCCCAAAGGTGCATCCGTCTCGAAGGAAGCACATTTGGGGCAGTGGTGGCTCAGCAGTTAGAGCTCCGGGTTATTGATGGGTTGTAGGTTCGATACCCGGGCTCGGCAAGCAGCCACTGTTGGGCCCTTGAGCAAGGCCCTTCACCCTCTCTGCTCCCCAGGCGCTGGAGTTGACTGTCCACAGGTCTGGGTGTGTGTGTGCTCACTCCCTCTAGTTCACTAGCAGTAGTTCTCTAGTTCACTACTGTGTGTTTGTTCACTACCACAGATGGGTAAAATGCAGAGGACACATTTCGCTGTACATAGTACAGTGACAAATACGTGCACCTTTACTTTTAATAGCAATAGACTTTGCTGAAAATACAGTGGTTTATGTTTGGTTAGCTACAGAGGCTGGATTTACTACATTTTAATAAAAATAAAATCCCAATGTATAATTTAGCCAAAGGTGACCCAGACTTTCACATACAACAGCAGACCTATACATAATAGTGACATCCATACAAAAGTTGGCTGCACAATACTCCATATATGTCCTTTTTACAATACTGACACATGATTACCCAAACACTGTATAACAATAATATGCATGTAATTGTTGGTTTATAAAACTATGAAAAACTATGTATTTTGGCACAATATACACACATAGTTCTACAGGGTATAGTGTAATATTCATCCCCACAACCATTTCCTCTAAAGACTAGTAATGTACAGATATGTTTTGTTGATATTTTTAGTCTTGAATGACACCTAATGCATAGAATGTAATCATAAATGAAATCAAATGAAGTGTAACCCATAATTTGGTAACCCATACTTAGCAATAATGAAACAGCATGGAGAGAATCCAGCTGAGCTAAAGATGAAACCACAAAACACAACACAGAGTTCTGAAATGCAGATCATAAAGCCGACAGGGTTGTCCCAACACGCTCCAAGCCACAGACTTTCAGCTCCAGTGTTTCAGCTTGCAAAAGAGCTTTTCTATTTTGCTTTAGATTTGCAAAACTGTAAACTCTGATGAATAACAAATCATATCCCATTCACCAATGTGCCTTTTTAAAAAAGACAAACTAACAAAGCGTAAACAACCACAGAAACTAGTCTAAAGGTCTTCCACTCATTCGATTCATTTCAAGCACTGATACAGTACAAACAAAAAATGACATCTATGCTTCTTAAAGAGAGGAGATGAGCGCTTGCTGCTGTGTAGGTGCACCAAAGCCTTTACTAAACAGTTTGTTGCTAAAGTCAGCTGCAATACTAAACCTTATGTAGCTTCTCCAAATGTTATCTGATCTTCTGCGAGTGTTTCGTGTTTCACTTGGTATCAGTCAGGTGATTCCGAGCACTTGGACAGGTAGCATTTCCAAATGACTTGGATCAGTCACACAAGTCACCAGAAAGAGTGAGACAAAGGCTATGGCTGAAATGAACCCTATTTGCATTTAGGGCACTACAGAACACTTCTGAATCAAATAAATTAGTCGTAGAGAGATTTTATACATTTATTTTTAGCCAATCTTTTCCTATTAATTTGCCATTTCACGCAGTAGCTGAGTGTCATCCATGACATGACACCACCAAGCTGAGAATGTGAAGGCTACCATGTGTTTCTTTCAAATCGCAGCATCTTCTTTTTCTAAACTGCTCGGAACACCACTTTACTGGATGGCTTAACACTGTTTGGAGGAGAACACTAACTAATAGTTTTGTCACATCTGCTAATAGATGACCACGTTGGCTAGCACTGCGCTAAGTGATGGGGGAGAGAGACGCCATACCCACCCAGACAGAGCAAGGCCAGTTGAGCTCTCCTTAGGCCTCTAAATGATTTATGTATTTTTAGTGCTACTTATTAACTAAACTGTTCACTCCTATATAGCACAATGCTGATGAGGGAGTACGGATCCACAGTTAACAATAGTCAGGTGAGCTGCATACTACGACAAGTGAACAAATTTTATATTAACGGTTAATTCGGTTCTCAAAAGCCCATGGTGACTTTTTAACAGCATGGTTCTTTTAAAAAAATAGAGGTTCCTTAATAGTTCTCAGCTTCGACATAGGGTTTAGCCTATACAATTCATGTACAACCATAGGTTCTTCAATGGTTATTTACACTTATACATCACACTCACAAATACAGTTGTTTAAAGAACCATCCATCCACCATTAAAAGATTCTGTAGTGAACCAAATGCACCATTCTGTACAACATCACTCCAAAGAGGGGTTTAAAAAGACCTCTATGTACTGTAGCTGTTCAAATTATCTCCACATTGTTCCTATCATCAGGATAACATACAGTATTTCAGTACAAGCACAAATGAGATTATCTGGATCTGGGGTTCCGAAAGAATTAATGCTTTACAAAAGAAGACTTACATATTGAGGACACTCTGTAGTGAGGACACATAGTGCCTTTGGAAAACTAAGCTCTACGAACCCCTACTGTCCTGACTGTCCATTGTCTTACCAAATGCTTTTGATACAGTCAATCACATTTGCTCTTAAAAGGATTGAAAAACTGTGGATTTAATACTCATGCCATTGGCGGTGGCCTTCTCTTTTCTATTAGAAATACATTTGTTCTCTAGTGTCCCACCCCAGTTGCCCTTCTTTTCCACATTTAGAACAATGACCTGAAACCTGGCCCACCATTAACCCAATGTTTCTGTTACTGAAGGTGCTATGTGTGATTGAGCTCAAGTCATGAGAGCTTCATACTGCTTTTTGGTGTCAATTAAGCAATTCAGCACTTCAACACTTTGCAAGACAGTACATTATGTGGATTACTGTCCTACTGTGGATCTCGGTCCATTTAGGAGCAGTCCTGTTGCATAAATATAATCCACTTCTAGGTAAACCAGTACTGGAAAAGCTCAGAGAATTTCTTGTTGTTGCGGTTGAGTGTTCTGTGAATCATAGAAATTCATGTCTGACACATATGCAGGCAGTGCTTTAACATGCACATAACTGAGGGAAACCTGGTTTCCTCTTTAGGCACAGATCATGGGTTCTAGATGTAGTTAATGGACAGAAGCGGTTTTGAATGATTTCTTAATGTTCTTCGCAGTGTAATAATACCGATAGAGCAGGGGTCATATTTTAGAAGATATGGAAGTTGAAAGCTGTAGTATGAGCCGTGATATAATAAACTTTTTCACAGTTCCTTGTATAAATTTACTGGTAAACTTGGGCAGAGGTGAATTTAGAAAAAAGTTGTGTCTGCAGAAATCTTGTTTCATTGTTTCCTAATTATGATATATTTACATTATGTTTATTAACTATGAACAAAAGTATTGGTACATCTGCTCATTCATTGTTTCTTTTGAAGCGTATAAAAATATATTTTCAGTTAAGTAAAGTAAAATGCTTTTGTTGAATAACTGTCACTTCTGTCCAGGGAATGCTTTCTACTAGATTTTGGAACATTGCTGTATCTATGCGGTATCTATGTATTAGTGAGGTCAGGATGTTGGATTATCACCACCCTGCCTCATCCCTGACTTGTTCCAAAAGTACTGGGTGGAGCACCATCACTCCACTGCTCCACAGCTCAATGCTGGGAGGCTTTATACCCCTCCAAAGTCCAAGCCTGGTCAATATGTTCATGTCTATCTGCTCCAGATGTTGGCAGTACTTCTATACAGGCAGAAGACAAGCTGTGGGTGCATTTGCACATCTGTGTCAGCAATGAGTATCTTAAAGTAGCTGAATGCATTCATTAAAAGGGGTGTCCACAAACATTTGGACATGTATGTACGTAAGCTTCTTATTCTGGTTTATCATTTATGATGCTACGTAAACATTGCAGATACGGTATGTAACACTGTTAACATCCAGTGTGGATGTTTGGATGGAAACCAAAACACTGCTAGTGGTAGATATGACATACTGGAGTTTTTGTTTGATTAACAGGTGGCCCAGCATTCTTTACCTTATTCTTTACCACACTAAAATGCAAGTTTTAACCTGTCCAAGTGGTGTTCAGTGTATGTATGCGTAAGTAATTAAGTTGTGATGTTGTGACTGTACACCCTATAATTAAGTGCAATCTTTTCTATTGTATACATTGCCCAGATTAGAAGGATTATACAAAGGAAACAGTTAAATAAAGATGAAACAATATAACAAAATCTTTTGTTGCTTAAAATCTGTGCTTATTGCAAAATTCAGTATCGTTCCCTTTTTTCTCAAAATTAGCCATGCTTCAAGCTGTGATGGAAATCCACATTTGGGTTAGGACTTATAGATGTATTGTATGTACCAGGTAAAACAAAATATTTACAACTATTTTAACAATGCCTGAATGGTATATACTGTACATACCCAATTTCAGAAAAAAGAAACACTTAGTAAAAATGCAATAAAAACAAGAATGTCATTTGTTACTTAAACTGACAAAAGTACAAAAAAAGGACTCCTAATGTTTTGCATGGTTGTATTTTGTAAATATAAACAAGGGCTGAATTTGATCCCTGCAACACACTCATAATTTGGGATACAAGACCAAGTTAAGAGTTAAGAGTTTATAGAATAATCAGGTTAAATCGTTTTGAAACATTTAACAATAAGCAGGTGAATTAGAACACGAGAGAACGTCACAAGAGAAACTGTCAGTCAACAGAGGACATTTCTCAAAGCCAGACTGCAAAAAAATTTAGGTCTTTCACCATCAACCACACATAATATTGTGAAAGGATTCAGGGAATCCAAAGAAACCTCAGTCTGTGTAAGGCAAGGCTGGAAACCACTGTCGCTTGTGAGCGAATGTGCATGAAACACAGTCATGCTTCTGTGATAAATACTGCCACATGGGCTCTGGGGTACTTTGGAAAACTATTGTCATTTAACATAGTCCAACACTGCATGAAGATATGCATCCACGTTTCAGCTTGTATTTTTAGGAAATTTCTCCATGACAAAGACAAAAAGGACCATCCAGAGCATCAGCACCCATAGCATGGGAAACTTGCATACGTGTATATTAGGATTTCAGAGACACACATGCTGGCAAGTCTATGGTTATTCCAGCAAGACAATGCTAGGCCTCATTATGCATGTGCTACAACAGCATGTCTTTGCAGATAGAGTTGTGTGTGCTTGACTGGCAAAAATGTGCAAGTGGAAAGGGCAAAAATTCCACTTGCAAAACTGTAACAATTATTTTCCTCAGTTCACAAACAATTGAAGCATGCCCCTTTCCCAACTTTTCTAGAGTATGTTGCAGACATCAAATTGGAAATGTGTTTAGGTTAGTTCTATAAAACACAGGGTGTGTCCTGATTGTGTAATACAGACCCAGAAAGATGTGGTTGTACTTTATACTGACCTTAATAGTGTGGGTTTGGCAGGTTAGTACACAAAATATTAACATACTGATCTGTTTCATAATAATAGAAAGTGATGATTGCAAGCCAGGGGTGCGCTCCAATAGTAATAGTTATAGTAGTAATACTCACTAGTTTTTGAGTAGTATATATAAAATTGTTCAGTATACTTAAATCCATCCAAACATCTTTAGAACCAGAAATAAATATTACAAAAAATAGCCTGCAGTGATGTATGTTGGCATAGCAACTCTTCAATAATTCCTATTAGAACAAAATAGATTAGTATGATTAGTATGTTAATATTTTGTGCACTATTGAGATTAGTATATATCTTATAGTATTACTGTGTTGTACACAATTGGGATGCACCCACAATTACGTTGTTCAGTAAAACACTGGAAAACATTTCTTGTCAGTTAAATTAATATTCAGGACTCTTGTTTTAGCTACATTTTACTAAATAGCCCAATTCTTACAGAAATGGGGTTTTGTATCCAGAGAAAGCCCAAAAACCACACACTGAAGCTTTTCCTACATGGACTGTACACATTCTGCCTTTCCATGCGTCACTAAAACCTGCACATGGCCCTGAGAGACTTGGCCCTGAGGCTTAGCCATTACCTTTTAGCTATTATACACTTGGCCATCGCTAACAGACTACATAAAACATTCATGTCTTGGTAGAGTAATAACTTACTATCAACCCATACAGATTCTCAACAACTCATGCACACTTGGAAATGACCACAATCTCATACCAAACTGATCCTAGGAACACATATTTAGCTACTCAAAATCCAACATTTAGAATGACTAAGTTACTGTAACTCAAGACCTTTGTATATTCCATGCGTTGGATGTTTGTATGGTTCACCAACCATTTGTGTATGCATGAAAATTTCATTTCCCATTGTTTTACTCGATGAACCCTTTTCTTTTGTGTTTGTAACCTACTGTTAATTGTTAAGAGGCCTGTATTTCTCTGAATCAGAGCTGCCTCACTGTATCTTTTGAAAACGACTTACACAAAACGAAAGAAAATGTAAATGTAAAAAGAGCTTACTCTGCTGTTCCAAGAAACACCACCACATATGGTACAACAACAACAACAACAAAGCAATCACCCATAATAACATGCACATAAAAACAGCAACAGTGCAAGATTTTCACAGTAAAGAAAGTGCTTGTGAAGTCTATTCATCACCTGTTCTATCATATATACCAATAGTATGTAAAGGGGTCTAGTTTACTGAATCGGTGTAAAATCCGGAACAAGGCCTCCGACTGGTTCAAATGTTTCTCAACTGCCAATCAGTGGTCTTTGTTCTGGAGGTCAACATGTGCATTCTCACCGCAGCAATTAGCTTAATGAGCTCTGACCCAAATTTGTTCGGCATTAAACGTCATGCAAAGTCAGCAGCAGGGCAAGTGAGAGTAGGAGAGGAGTTGGGGAATGGTGTTCTAAAGACGGTGGATAGATAAAGTCATATTCAGCATGTTCTTCTCACACATACCACTCTTCTTTAGAGATGACAGAACCGTCCATCTGTGGAACCATGTCCACCGAGATTTCCACTTCAGATTCATAGTCATACAAATAACCCGGCTCATCGTGTCTGTACCTCATACTGTCCTCCACCGTGCTGTAGCCTTTCATCCTGTTGTCAGGGTAATCATGAAACTCCTGAACACTTTCGCCCCCATAAAGTTCTGGCTTCTTCTCATCAGTGGAGTCTTCAGGATAGGTCAGACTATGAGGCAGAGAGGGGCATGGTGGAATGCTGCCAGCTTTGCCTAAACCGTTGCCCAGGACCTGTTTCTTGGTACTATAATCTCCTTTGAAAGTGCGTCTTTGGCGATGGAAGAAGACTGCCAGCAATGTGACTGCAGCCAGAAGAACTGTGCCACACACAACAGCTCCACCAATGGCAGCGCCTGCTCGCTGCTGCTCCTGAGAAACCTCGTCTGAGAAACTAGGGAATTCTGGGGAGGGAGAGAGATGGAAGGGAACAAGGTATAAGCATCCCTATACCAGGACCATGGTAGGGATGGGATGATGTGAAAAATGATGTTAGTATTACGATTTGTCTTAGAAAGGCCAGACGTTTTGGATTAGAGCCAATCCAGGGATATTTTAATGGATTGGGTATTGGCTATCCAATGCTTATCATGTGTTTATTTTATGCTCTTATGTTTTCACCACTGCCATGAATGGAAACTACCTAAGTAATTTTAGAAGTTAACAAAGCAGTTGATGGGACTGCAGTTTGGGGTTATTGTAAAGTTAAAAATGAGAAGCATCAGTATTTTAATTGCATTTCAGCTGACTGCCTTTGATAAAAATATTTCTGAATGGCAATTATGCTTTAAGATACTTTTCACTGCTTGAATTAGTGGTGTAACTACTGGGCACGAACCGCAGATTAATTACATTACATTACAGTGTGGAATATAGTTGTACTGCAGCTGTTACTTTTTACAGTAATAATTCCCTCAATCTGAAGCGTGTGGATAAATGGTCTGTACAGACCGTGCCTCAAGCGCCATAGGGGAACACATTGAGCACGGCCACACATTTGCAGTGACATCACTCCGGTGTAAAAAAGAGTAAGTCAACCTTAAAACAACTAGGAAATTTTAGAGACAGTAGCAATGGCTCCCAACAACAACTACATCACAAACCGTGTCAAAGTGTTAATTACTAATAGAAATAATGCAGCAACACAAAATACTTTCAAACTGAAAGCTAAAATTACTGTCTTACATTAATTAGTTGAAAATAACTGAATCCGTGACTCAAAAGCTGTGATCCAATCTAAACCGTGAGTTTTGTGATTCATTACACTATATATATGATCATAAGACAATATTAAACGGTAGTTAAATTGGTCCACACACAAAACTTCAGACTTGGGTCACAGTGTCCACACACTGAAAATAAGGGCATTTACTGTAGCGTTATTAGATTTGCGTTGCCTGTCTTACCTAATGTATGTGCCAGTTTGATCTACAAAAATGCCAGTTTCAGATGGAGTGGAGTATTGGTTATTGGCAGATAATCAGTGTTAAATGATTGAATCAGGGAGCAAAAAGGCTGAATTGGGATATTTTTCAGTATTACCATGTAACTGTTCAAATATAATCTGTATGTTTAAATAGCACTAATACACACTGAAACCACATTAGTTAAATTGACTGAACTTTTACTGACCTATTAGGTGTCTTTACACAACACAAATAAACTGCAATTGAAATACCTATGAAGTCTTCACCAGCACTATTACTATTACCGTTCAGATTAAAACATTTTGGAAACACATTGTTTCCTACCGCATGCTTTACAGGGAGAGTGCAGCGGTAGGCAATATATTACCACTGTGACTTTTAAAAAAAGATGCAGATCATATCTGAATTATTAAAATGTTAAATATTAAGAATGCCATAGGGTTTACACAGCAGTATATAATTACACCAGTAATCATCCCATCTCTACCCTACAGATAACTCACATCTGAGTTATTAAAAAGAGAAGAAGAGGGAGTAAGAAAGGGAAATAGGATGACAGCAGTATTTCTGGCAGGCATCTAACTGAAACACTCTTACTCAAGTAAGCAGCAGACAGGTGGCATCAAGCATCATACCAGATATTTCCAACATTCCAGTTTCTGCAGAGCACACACAGCATTTCCACCAAGCAAGGACATAGTCATGACATCATGCAAAAGGCAGCTCAGCTTTGAGAACAGACAAGACAGATCACATCAAGCAAAAGTGTTTAAACAGCAAACCATGCAGCCTTTAGAACAACACAGAAGAAGGAGGAATGAAAGTGAAGCCATTCCAGAAAAAAGAACATTACATGCCAGCACTAGTTTAAGTCTGTGAAGAATCATCGGGTGATGTTTCAGAGGCAGTTCATGAGACATATTACAGGTTAATGAACAGGAATAGAGCAAACAGTATTCTTTAAGACACTCCACACACACACACACACATAGGAACAGACATGCCAAGCAGCTGGGCACATGCTTTTGGAAAGTACAAGCTATTACATGCAGTGATTATATCAGCACTTACCTGACACTGTGACCTCTACTGATGCTGAGCCCGTTCCAATGCTGTTGGTGGCATCACAAACATATGTGCCTGCTATCTCGTAGGTTATGGGACCTTTGAAGATGAGTGTATCATCGCGGAATTCCACTGCATCCGGCATGGAGCCATTTAGACTACGAAGAAAAAAACATGAATTAGCGATTTTAAAAAGTGGTTTCTTAAAATGTAAAACATTCTTTTATTTATATAAAATTAATTCTGAAGACATAACTCTACTACAATTATACTGTATACAGTCCATGTGCACTGAACCCTAGCTTTATTGTTCAGTTATTAATATTACTGCAGAAAGCTTGAATAATTATTTGGCAGCCATTTACTTTAGTATATCTTGTGGAGTCCCACAGAGTTCTATTGAAGGGCCTATGAAACTGATGTATATGTTGATGTAGAGCTTTTTAAACGTATGAAAACAGAGAACTAAGCTGTGGGCTTACAGTTCAACCATATATGAATGAAATCTAATTGATTTTACAATGTACACTATATGGGCAGAGGTCTCAGACACCTGCTCATTCATTGTTTCTTTCAAAATCAAGGGTATAGAAAAAAAAGTTTATCCTGCTTTTGTTGGCCTAACTGTCTCTATTGTACAAGGAAGGCTTTCTACTAGTTTTTGAAAGCATTACTGTGAGGATTTGACTGTACTTTACTTTTTATTAGTGAGCTCAGGATGTTGGATGATCACTACCCCACCTCAACCTCAACTTATCCCAAGGGAGTCATATTACCGGAGACAATACTTGCCGGAGACAATACTTCTCTACTGAGACTAGACAAGCTATATGTGTGTATTTACACATCTGTGTCAGCAATGGGTGCAACTTAAATATATTCATTAGAAGGGGTCTCCACAAACATTTGGACATATACTGATATTTCTCCAGTGTTACACTGTACTTACTATCTCCACTGAAACAAAGAGATGGCTGGGTTAGCGTCAGCCAGGCAGGTGAGCTGAACGTTGTCTCGGTTTAAATACCAGTTTCCATCGAAGCCATCAATGATTACCTCCGGCTCATCTGGGAGCAAAAGACAAAAGAGAGCAAGATAAAAATGTTTAAAATATATAAAATATATATTTCCGTAAAAAAATGACAAATCTTTCAGTTAGAAAAGCTGAACATGGCATTGGAGATTCTGCTTTAAAGCTACTAAGCTCCAATCTATGTTGCTGTAAATACTTAAAAAAAAAAACATTGGTGCCTTAAATTTAAAATACTAAGTTGTGCTAACTTGAAAAGCTAAGGCACCATTTTTTTTACAGTGTAGAAAGAAAAATGCCCGATGCTTACACTGTATGTTGAGGTTAACACTGTCTGTGTATTGTTCATCATTGTAGGTGGATATACAGGTGAGCCGCTGCTGATGTGTTTCTCGGCTAGGCACCACTATGTAGTCACTGCGCACTGTGATCGTTCCGTCAGCATTCCTGATCTCCTCATTGTTCACTTCTCCATCCAACTCAGTGTCCCAAGTGATCACACTGGGCGGCTTCCCATTGGCTGAGACGCACGTGGCCACAGTCATCTTCAGGTCTTTAGATCCTGCGACTATAGTGGGTGTAGACAAACTCATCTGGACCATAGGACGAGCTGCAGGATAGACATGGATGAAAATGAACATCAAGATTGCGTCAATATCAAGATGTTTCCAATGACACAGCAATAAACTGTAAAAGCTGTAATGGTCTCATAATAGGGGTATTTCTTTAGTGACTTTAATTTGATTTGAACATTTGATTGCAAATGAAGAGCTTTTTTGGGGGAAAATATGTTTTCCAGAACTAATGTTGAAAGAGAAGATTTTCTTCTAAATGTGCAAAGTTTCCAGTAAAATCTGGATCCAGCTCCAGCTGAATCTTGGCTCCTTAATCCCCAAAATACAACATGGGGCCAAGAAACAGAATGTTGTCTGTGTTCCAAATTTGTGTTGTGAGCAAAACATCGTGAAGTCAGGTCAACCATGTCACCAGTTCAGAAATGTATCCAGATTACTCCTGGCTGAACCACTGGAGTTCTACATGTTAATCTCGCCAACCAAAATGCCAACGTATACAGCTCACATGTCTGCCAGTTGACTCTCTGATTAAACCTGACTTTGCGACGTTACACTGGATAGAGGTTGTCATGATCAATGACTGCGTTATTGTCAGAATAATTAGATCCATGTCACAAAAATGACCTTCTCTTCTCCAAAATCACAGATAATGCATCCTTAATTAAAACCAGGCATCCACTGTAAGTGTGTGATGTAACTCTTGTCTTATTAAACTGCAGCTGATTTTATAACTAATGTGTTTCTCCTTTATTACTACTGCCTGGAGTATCTCTCCAGTCGTTTACATAATGTTCTCTGTACTGCAGTTCACCCACTAAGAAGTAAATCCGAACAGATCCATGTTTTGCTAGTTTGCGGAATGTGTGTGAACCTACCATAAACAGTGAGGTTGACCATGCTCTCCCTGTTGCCAGCAGGGAAGGTGGTGTACTCGCAGATGTAAGCAGCCTCGTCGGACAGTCTCAGGTTATTGAAGATGATGGTGGTGTCCTCCAAGGATGGTGTTCTTTGGCGCACTGCTGGGTTCTTGAATCTCACACGCTCTTTGAAGGGCGGCAGCACAGACACCCCTAGGGCAGGGTTGGCAATAGCCACGTTCTGCTTGGTTCCATTGAGGAACTTCTGCCAGGTCACCTGGGAGATCTTCACAGGTGGGTTACTGTTGATGAACTCACAGCGCAGCTCCACCTGCGAGCCCACATAACCTGACCTGTCACTGTCCATCTGCACCATCTGACCACTGCCACCTGAAAGACAGAGGTAAAGGTGACATTTACTCATCTGATTTAACTTGGAGACCATGTCTTTGTTAAAGGTCCTCTGCCAAAGTCTGGAATCAACATTCAAAAATTATGGCATTTTTGTAGAAAACAAATGTTTTCTGGCACCAAGATGTTATCAGCCCATCTTTTAAATCTTGTGAGTTGTGATGTGTGGTCTCCATGGATCATATCAATTAAGCTTTAGGTGACCTGCGGTTCCTTTCTCTAAAAACTACAAACCACAAGACCTGCCTGATGCTTTGGAGATGTTCTGACCCATCTGACCCATTCTGTCATCTAGCCATCACTGTTTGGCTCTTGTCAAAGTGGCTCAGATCCTTATGTTTGCCCATTTTTCCTGCGTTAACACATCAACTTAATGACATAACTGCCTAATATATCCACACCTTGACAGATGCCACTGTAGATAATCATCATTTAATGTACAATAACATATTGTTGCTGTCGTAAAAAAAAAAAAAAAAAAAACGTATCTCCAAAATGTCAGCTTTACAGGGAGGAAAAAAACATGTAAACTTTAAGTGAAAGCCAATGTAAAAATAGTTTATTCCCAATCATTGTTAGGCATTACTATTGGTCCATTCATCAGTTTTATAATTTCATATGTACATGTTAATGTACAATGTGAAAAAAGCTGTAAGTAAAAAAATTACAAAAATGGAGAAGTTTTTTTTGCATGACAGCAACAATATACTGTATGTACACTTAAATATTACATAAGAAATATTATATATTATACTTTATTATTGTATGTAAAATGACGACAGTTGATTCCAAACATCTGAAATGCGGTTACTACCGTGATGCCACTGGACCTTGAACATATCATATCATAGAACATATGCAAGTATGGGAGGTCAATATGGCAAAAATATTATCATATGAATAACAATTATTATAACTAATTATGCTCTCTGTAATGAAACATGCAGTTGGTCAGTGTTCTTTAAGCACTAATGATATTAGTTGTGTAGCAAAGTGATGATAACAATATATATATTCATATTGCCCACTTCCAGAAACAAGTAGTCTGCTGTTAGTAGGTGTAAGGTGATAAAAGCTAAAAAGAAACAGACTAATTATCAGCATGACCATGAGTGACGAGTCCCTTCAAATGTACCCTGTTCAGATATCTAAAATGTTCAGTAACAGCTCAGATAATATTTGTAACTTTGCAATCTTCTCTTCTTATAGCTATTGTTAGCATAATACACAGGTTTCACCAGTAAAAGTCCTTCTTCACCTGCAAATACTATACTGTAAATCTGTCTGTCTAAAAATAGGAGGCTTTAGGAGCTCCTGGCCCAATAGGACACTGAAAGGGACTCCCCCAGCCAATAAGCTGCTGTTCAGCTGAAGGGCGACTGTAAACACAGTATGTGTTTACCTGTGCGACTGTGCATATGTTCTTGTGCTTGTATGCGTGCATGTCTGCTAAAGCCACTGATGGACGCTGATTAGTAAACAACTTAAACACAGGAGCCAATCTCTCGCCAAAAATAAGGCCGCGCTGTGCTGAGACAAAGCCTCTTATATAACCTTAACACTAGATTGTTCTCTCTCTTTTTTCCTTTTTTGAGTTTGACATCCATTGGGAGTTGGACAGGCTGAGATAAGTCAGTATGCCATGCACTATTTATTTGCCTTAAGGGATGACAGACTGAATAAAAGGCTTTTCATTTCAACATTTCAGCAAGTTTTGGTTTTGTTTGTAGAACTGCAAAAGTGAAGGAACTGGAGAGCTGAGGTCGTGTCAAAGTGCTTTTCATCGTATGTTTTTATGATCACAAAAATAATAAATTATAAAAAATAACACCACTTGCTGATAGCTGGTGGAAAAAATAGATGTGTTTGACAAACTATGACAAACACATTAAAAACCTTTAGCATAATGAGCAATACATTCATTTAAATAAATGCAATTATTATTATTATTATTATATTAGATATTAATTTAAGTAATAATTCAGATAATTATTGTCATTTGTAGAAAGTAGAATTTGCTCATGATTGTCAGTAAGGAACAATGGTTTAACAACAAAAACAACAACCAAAATCAGACAAAAGAGTTATTAGCAAAAAAGAAAAAACGCTTCACATCAAATAGCATCCTTTAATAACACTCCAGTCCACTTGATATCTGGGACAGGCATTTAATAATGTTAAATGATGTTCATAAATCTGTGGGTGCTACAGACCCTCCACACAAAAAAGGAAAAAGCATTCGCTACTAAATAAATGAGCTGCACTGGCAGGCATTTAATTTAGAAGGAGGCCGTCCTACATTAGCGCAGACAGTGGGGTGCAGGCTCGCTCTTCCAGGCTTGATAGCTGCTTCTAAGTGGATGCATAAATACAGCAAAGCTGTGTTGAAATGGTGGGTGGGGGAGGGGGTGGACCCACTACCACACACAAGTAGGCCTGAGGGCGTTGGCCGCTGCAGCAGATTACAGCACTCAGTCAGGATATTAAGGTCCAGGATGGCATCCAACTGCGTGGGAGAGGACATCATCAGGCCTTTGCCCTCTGCCGGCTGGTGCAGTAATACCTGAGCCATTACAGACACTTCATTGGCAATTCAATGTGCAGCACACATAAACTGAGGAAGGCCAGGATGAAGATGTACCTTCAGCTAATACAGAGCATTCAGTGCTTAGATGGGATCACCAGCCAGGAACTGGTTTCAAATTTAGGTCGTTAGTTCAAAGTCAGGAGCAGATCCATCCCAACAAATCCTAATGAACTGTGGATTGATAGGGATCAGAAGAAGACATCAGGTCACTCCTGAGGGCAGAGGTCTTCAAATCCAGACCTTAAATCCAGTTTCCAGGTTCTGGATTTGGTATTCACTGGTTGGTATTACACTAGGTTTCCAATCTGTTGCATCCAAAGTTAAAGCCACCCCTGTGATTATAAAAAGCCATCTTCAGCAATATAGAGAGTAGCTGAAGTAGCACATTACAGTGGGGTTGCAGTGCATAAACCTCTCTTTATAAAAGACGGATGCACAGTGGTGCAGAAACCTACTGCTCTTCAAAAATGTGGAAAAAAGTGATGGTGAGGTCACCCTTCACCATATTCTCCACAAGTGGGTGAGCGCATATGTGGCCTACGTCATCTGTGAGCAGTCACCAGTCACCAGTATTCAACACAGGAGCAGCTCACGATGGCCAAACACCTTCCTAAGACACTTGGTGTCGGTTTTCCAGCAAATCCGTAGCAATATGTACATTTAAAGTAAAGGGCTGAAAGCCGTTACTTTAATTACATCTTGATTGTTTCATTTCAAAACCATTGTGTTTGTAAATAGAGGCAAAATTACAAAAACTGTGTCACTGTCCCACACCAAATGGACCTGACTGTAAGTATGATCAGATTATTTGACTTTAACAGACACAAAACACAATGTAATTTCTGTTTTATAATGTTCTCTTTGTTCAGGTATGTGTAATTTGTTGTGAAATAATACGTTTTAATCATGCATGAGATTTTTTGTCTTAGACTGTTTATATTGTTGATGAAATGAGAAAAAAACATTGTCACTGAGTTGATATTAGTCAGTTATTTTGTTGGCAAGATTAGCACTGTTGTGCAGGGTAGTGTTTACCTGCTCCACACTTGCTTGAGATGTAGCTTGTGGGTTGGAATTAAATGTATTACAGCAGTGAAATTTTTAACTTAATAAACAGAGTAGTCTTGGGCATCCAGGAGCTGGAATTGAGCACCTTAATCCTTAACATTATCCAAAAGATAATACATGTGAGGTCTTTCCCTAAGCTGTCTCTTGAGCCTCAAAGCAAGATTACACTCTCAGAAAGGGCAGGACGGAGCGCACCTTCGAATACTTCATCTCTAAAGGGGAGCTACTGTTGAAGCACATAGTATTGCTGACTGGTGGCAGAAATATCACTATTTTACCGTGCCTGTTCCTAGTGAGTAGAGTGTACTACCTTTTCAAATATGAGGAATAACACGTAAAATAACAGTGTCTGATGGTCGGCATACATTTCATTACTACTTACCAGCAGCCATGAGTTCATTTGTTTGGGCAAATTTTATCCAGCTCCCAACCTGTGATATGAAGTGAGTGCAACCTCAAATACGAGCCCCCCTCAAATAGCGTTCCTATTTGGATTTATGTGATTTACTGATAGAGCCATGATTTACACTGACAACACTATGCATTACACCCCACTTGGATGTTATTAAGAGTTTTTTTCATGTCAAACCAGCAAGTTCCGATCAGTTATTGATGAGGTTCTTGTGTAGAAACATACACTAAGAGAAAAAAATCTTAGATTTTCTAAAAAACAAAACACAAATGATGAGAGCGATCTTACCTGCACTTAAGAAAATGAAAAGCATACACAGCCACAGTCATTTAAAACAACCATGTCAAACATTTTTACCATTTAACCACTAGCTTTGGTGACTAATTTTATCGCTTTTCCACCAAATTTGTACAGATTACATGCATCAACCTTGATTCCCCGTTGAAATGCTTTGACAGATGGAGCTAATTCAAAGAAAGCTATGAGAACGTAATCCACATAACTATTTTCCTGAGTACTTTTAAACTTGACAGACGCTAAGACTGGATTTGTCATCCAGTCGTGATGACCTGGCAGGGGCCGGGAAGGCAGCGCTTCGTAAGACGGTTGTCATGGTACTGAGGACACAGGCTAATGAGAATTGAAAGCCCTCCGTGAAGCAGGACCCTGGCCTGCTTCCAAACTGCCGCTACACAGTCCTGTCCTTTCGCTTTATCTTTGAGTCAACAATGCAAGACACTCACCGTTCCACACTGCAGAATGAGTCCGGACAGAGACGCTGGAGTAACACTGGATTAAACGTAACAGTAGGAGACGAAAAACAGCCTTGATGGTTCGTTTGCCCATGATGCATTAATTATCAGGTGTCTGGGGGAATCCACACATATGGAGCATTTTATTTGCACTTCTTGAACCCTAGGATTATTATTCAATTATTCATTTTAAGACGTTTTTATGCAGTGACTACTGTGAACTATTCAATAATTACTTCTGACCTAGTATATAAGTTATGCAGTAATGACAGTGAGCAAGTGAAGTGTGGATCTACATACAGACCCTTAGGGTTTATGGGATTAAAAACAGCTGAGGTCAGTGATGTACTAATGAAATTTGAAATAAGGGAATGTGTGATGCTTTGCTTGAAAAGACAGGAGCGGCTTGTTGGGCTGCAGCTCTATAACCTACAAAAAGCGAGCTCATCTACAAGTGGTCTCACGCTGCCTTTGTCTAACACACATGTCCACTTGAGAGATGAACATGTCATACACATATGACCTCATCTCCACCCTCTATGCCTGTGGACGGATGAGCTCTGCAGCTGAGCTGATTAAAAGCTTTGGGCCACTGTAGGCGGACCAGTCAGTCTGCAACACCTAGCTTCTAGCTGTCGGGCCACAAGTGACAGCTACAGTGTAACACACACCATTTTTCAATGCAGTACATAGAGCACTGCATCCACTATGTAAATTAATGTACATTACTACACAAATGCTGTAAGGCTGTAAAATCCTAAACACATTTTCTCATTCTTTCCTTAATCTTAATAATCTCAATGTGATTTCTCTATTTAGATGACCCATAAGGTTTGAACTGCGTCAGATATGTTACATTAGGAACGTAAACAATCGGCCAATGGGACTTTCTGACTTTCCCACAGTTAAAGCACATCCAGTACTTTATGCAACCAGTGACATGTTTTAAAATAATGATTCAATTTGGTAATGCAGTGTTGGTTGTTGGAAAATTCACAATTAGTTTTTATGTTGACTAGGATTCATTTACACAGGTTCCTGGGGTAATTCCTTTTTTTTCACAGGGACTCTTCTGTGATTTTTCTCTCATCCGGATCAACCATGTCTGTGTTCTTCTATGTCGTCCTCTGAGAAAATTACAGGCTGAATTACCTACTGATTTTCACTAAACTCATTAGTTGTCTGATCATTTTAGTCCCGTCCCGATTCACATCAGACTGGTTCACTATCCCCTACAAGCAAAAATCCAGATAACTATATATAGCACTACTATACAGAGTAGAATTCAGGTAGTGAACGATTTCAGACATATATGTGTGAGCTCATTGCCCTGCAACAGCAGAGTGCATATCTGAATGTCGGTCTTTCTCAGAGAAGCTGTATGCCAATCTTCAAACTAAACAATGCACAAATTATGGGTATTCCTCGTACAAAACCCCAAAGTAGTACACTATATAGTGAATAGGGCACAGTTTCAAACACATGATTTTGGCCGCTGCTCTGCACTGTATTTAGTCTCCAAGCACAAGGTGTTTAATATCCGGTGGATAATAAACACTTTTGTTGAACAAAAACTTTCTTATACGGACATGAAATCATTGTGTATATATATATATATATATATATATATATATATATATATATATATATATATATAGCGGCTGCCCTGAACTCCAGTCCAAGTCCTCAGAGTTCTCTGCTCTCCTTGTTCTACATTATCTTCTCTTACTACTACTAAACTCATAAAAGTCAAAATAAGACAGTAGTTTACATTCTGTGAGAGAATGACATCATGATTACTTTACAACCTAACTTTTTCTACACATGTTTTGAGCAAGATAAACGGGGTAGCGTTCTCTCCAAACTTTCCATTACTTTGTTTAAAGGTTATGTTTAATCTGAGCTGGCACAAGCAGGAGTTGAACGGGAGAACTTTGCCCTTTGCAGCAGGTATGCACATTCTGACTAGACAGTCAACAGATAACACTCTCAAACTCTCTCAAATGAGCTTTTCACTGTTGTCTATGCACCAATGGCACCATGACTGAAAAGCACTTCTGTACTCTGCTAAATAAGCATGACATTTTTAAACCATGCGTTTATGCTGAAATACAATACAAACTTTCTGCTAAGTGGTCACATAAAAGTCTAGTCACTCATCCAAAATGGACAAAAAGCTAGCTGTAATCTTTTTTGAACACCCAGAGCAGCAAAATCCTCTACATTTCCACCATTCAGTTTTACATTGAGGTTAAGCCATGTGATGGACATGTAGGTGATAGTGATTAGAGAACACTAAGGGTATTTCCACACCTTGAGGAACTTTTGGAGGTTATTTAATTTTAAACTGTGGAGGAACCTCTTAATGTGCTTTGAGGAACCTTCAAGAAAACCCCTAAAAGTTCTTAGATGAACTTATACTTTTAAAAGAACTGTGGAAGATATGCCTACCTACATCTCATCACCATCTCGTTTTGACTATTTTTCGGTTTCTTTTTCTTCTTCCATTGTTTAACAGGTGAAGACAACCGTTTTCTCAAATTGGTCCGAAAGTCCAAACCATCCAAAAAAAGGGTGTTCACACCATGGTTCACTTTGATTCAGACCACCTCTTCTGGTCGGAGCCACATTTTGTACCTTCTGCTTTTATTCTGGTTTAGACCAAACTAAAAAGTCAGAAGGTTCAGACCAACCAAGGTATGTGTGAAAGCACCCTAAAGCTCATATTGGTCTTTTCCATTCTCACAAATCTTTCTCTTCTGTTCGCCTACTTGTTCATTAAATGGGTTAAACTGCACCCTAAGAACATAAAAATTATGTCATATGAATGCCTCCTAATTGTTATTCAAATATCCTTAAGAGTTAATAAATAAAAATGTGTTTAACTGTGAGAAAGTATATAAAAAAAGTTAACTTCAAACTTCTGTGCACTGTGGAGGTGGGGCTGTGAAGACAGTTATTAATATTTGCTTAGCCTTGTTCTTTTCTGCTGTTGCTGGATCTAGCCACTGTGCAGAATGCTTCAATCTTAAGTGATTCAGCATCAAGCTGGTTGAACTGCTGTAGGCAAGTCTGGTGTTGCATAACTCGCACATCATGACAGCACTGCTGTCTCTGTCAAAGAACTGCCAGACAAGACTTTCTTTTTCAGATGCCACACTTCTAGGGAGACGCTTTTCTCCCTGACTTCCAGTGACGCAGGGTAATGAATGCTTGAATAGCCATGACAGTACTCGAAGACTGGACTGAAATAGTCAATCAGGTACTCTGCAGAGAGCATCAATGAAAATGATTCAGTGTCTGCACTGGGTTATTACACCTGTTTTTGACGCAGTGCTGGGCTGTTTTGCTTTCTGCAACATCCAAAAAGGAAGCAAATCATGTGCGAGTTAATTACTACTTGTGTAGCACTTGCTTCTTGCCAAGACCCACTTAATCTGAATATGTCCTGTTCAGTGCATGATGTCACCTGCAGCATTAGGTAGAGCAGAATCTGGTCTTAGTTGTTTACATCAGCTCCTGCGTTCAATCCAGAATGTTTTAAGGCGACAGTGGCTATCCCAGGCCCAGTGGTATTTAAAAACTCACTTTTTTTTGCATGGATGCAAAAGGACTTATTTAATGAAATTTAGAACTTCTTAACATGTAGAGACACTTATAGTCAGGTACTGTAGGTATTTTACTGTAGGTCTTTAAAAAGAATATTCCATTTAAAGTTATCTCTGTAAGCCAGAACATCGCCTCAGTCTGATCCCTTTGAAGAAATCCATATGAGAGAAGCACAGAGATCTTAAGCTTTGGGGACCTTGAAAACCCACCACTGTGAAGTCTGAGTGGGCAGAGGTTTTGAAGATTGTCATTTGTAGTTCATCATCCATACAAAAGGCTCTCGCAAAAGCCATGAACCAAACTCACAGGGTGCCCACAGAACATCAACAAAGGCAGGGGAATCTGCTGTACTACACTGTTTTAATGCATTGGCCGTAAGGTAAATTAAGCAATGCTTGGACAGCTATTAAATGGGCTTAAGCCAGTTAGAGAAACTGAAGCAGTAACGCAGCAGCATTGTGGCTGTGTCATTTCTGGAGCATGCAAAATACTATGCCAAGAATCTCTTCTCACCATTCATAAGCACAGAAAGATTTGATCCAGATGGAAAGCTTTCCATGAGCCTGCTTCTGATTAAGAGAACCCCAGTGGGGATTTCAAACAAGTTCAAATGAGAGCACTCCAAACGGCATAAACATTAACTTCATATGCTTAAAGAAAAGCATTTATGGTCCCATAATTGTGGGTGTATCATTTACAAAGATGAATTTATATTTCATGGATGGAATTAATCATTTCATTTGCAAAGTAATGAATTAGTCAATACAGTTTTTCATGATTCCAGATACTTTTCACTTTTTCCTTTTTAACATGGAAAACATCACATATTTAGGGTCAGTGCAAGTTCCTGAAGCCCACCACTATTTCAGTCACTCAATAGCAGATCGTGCTATTGATATACTCTGATAGATTAGTTTAATAAACTGATACACTCTGAACTCTGATGTACAGCAGTTATCACATAAGGGGGAGTATGTCTGCCTCTTCCCCTAGGGCTTTACACAGATTTGCTACTTATCTCCTTGGCTAAGTAGCACTTCTGTATGGAGAAGTATTAAAAAAACCCTCTGTAGCTAATCAAACATAAACTAAATATTCTCAGCAAATCCTAAAGCACTGTTACTCAGAATATAAAAAATAATAAAAGCATTACTGTGGCCTGTGCAGAGTCTGGACAGTTTACAGAGTCAGGACTCCCCTTTGCAGAACTTACTACAAAAAGTCTTCCAGTTCTTGTAGTTTTCCCCCTCAATTTTCTTTGCAGAAGGCCTCTAGTTCTGAAATATTCTCTGGTACTCACAGCTCCTTCTAGCCACAAATTTGTATTTCCTCAGGAAGTCCAGAGTGGTGTTGAGGTGTATTTTGGATCATTATCCTGTCGAGGAAGCCATTCTTTTGACAGATATAGTTTTATTCCCAAATCAGGATGGATTTATCCCCATGCCTTACAGTTGGAGGTGTCATTTTCCACGAACTGCTGTTCCTTTTTTTTCCATACATACCTTTGCTGACATTGACCAAAAAGTTCTATTTTAAATGGATCAGTCCACAGCATTTATTTCCAAAACTCATCTGGGTTCTGAAGTTGTTCCATACTGTCCTTTAAATGCTGATTTTTGCAATGAGGCTTTGTCTTCCCTGCATTGTAGCGGTTGCTTAGAGGAGCCCAGTGGTTGCTAAGTCCAAAGTTTGCATCAGTACATTTGGAAATTTGATTTAGCTGACAGTTGATTACAACTGGTGGTATGCCTTTGGCCTGATTTGCTAATCAAGGTTTGAGACCTTTGTCAAAAAACAAATCTAAACCTTTGCAAAGCTCCAGACATTTGGCCACACTGATGAATTAGATAATTATCGTCTGTGTTGGGGGTGTTGATTTGCCTGTCTTACCAGTATATGGGCAGTTCTCTTTAACAGTCTTTTAGGTCTCATCTTGACCTTGACAGTTCCCCTAAACTATCAATAACATTCTATACTTCAGAAACCAAAAGCTGTAGATGCTTGGCCATCTTCATATTGCCTTCCCCTGCCCGTTGCTTAGAATAGCCCAATGATTGTTGAGTTGAAGGTTCAAGTCTGTGAATTTATTTACAGTTTTACATTTATGGCATTTAGCAGACGCTCTTATCCAGAGCGACTTACAAGGTTACTCGTATTATAGAGGTGGGTCAGTGTCGTGTCAGGAGTCCAAGGACTCTTATTGGTGTAGCGCAGCAAATTCACCCAGACCGGGAATCGAACCCCAGTCTCCCACATAGTGTGGTTGCTCAGTGGCAGGTGGTGGTGTTATCTGTTGCGCCACTCCAACCACTTGGAAACTGGATTCGATTGAAAGCTGACATTTAAAAAAGTCCAGCACTGATTAATCTGATTTTATTTTATATTATGAAAGTAACTTTATGTTAAGATGTTCGATAAAATAGTTTGATTGGTTACAGAGGCTGTGTCTATTACTTCCCAGCAAAGAAAATCATGAATTAAAAGTATATTTAAAGCATATTTAATTAACTTAGGGCTTCTTCCTCATGCTGTCAGGGAGTGTTTCCTACTACAGTTGGTCTGCGCATTAGAGGTCTGCACGTGCATTTCTATAAAAGCTACTTTGGGACAATGTCTGTAGTAAAAACCTCTATATAAACACACTTCAAATGAACTGCACTGAATCACGCTACAATGCACAATAACAAGGAAACCACTTACCCACAGCTTTATGCAAACAAAAGGCATTCATATTTATTCAGTTCAAAATAGAAACGCAGACATTTTTAGGAAACTATTAGGCCTGGGAAAGGTCGCCCTCACCTCATACTGTATTCATTTCCCAAAAAGTAGCACGTCTCAATATGACCTTGCCCATATTTCATTTACAGCTCCACAGCACGTTCTGGTCATTCTAACTCGAGCTGAACACCACTGCAGAACACAGCCTTAAGCAAGGCATTATACTTAATATGATGTGCCAGGAAGCCGTGCAAGTCACCCCGAGAGCTCTCTCTTTGAGTAATACTATTAGGCAGGGTTATCCACACTTGACAGTGTAACTGGCAGTGCATGCTCTGACATCCCTCCAAGATACTCAACCCTTAACTCTATCCTCTGAGTCGACTGATCGCATGTGCTTGACGCTCTTTTTCTGGTGGGGAGAAGAAGACCCTTCGCTTGTGTTCCAAAGACTCTTTCCATTCACTGATTAGAATACATCATGATTGGATACATGTAATCCTGCTTTTCATGGATATTTCTTTTGATTGATTTTGACCCCCGCCCACTTAGCTGTCAGTGCTTGGGGGTGGGCAGTTGCAGCATGCTGTGATTACTCCCTCCTCTTAATCACTGCATCTCCGAGCGCTGTGTCCAGGGCAAGCTTGAACATGGATACGATTCAGTAGTATGACCTGTGGCCAGACCCCAGCCCCTTACTCTGTGACCTGTGACCTACTGCATCGCATCTGTTTGGACAAGACTCATGGTATCACCATGGCAACAGGCCAGTGTGTAACAGATGGCAGGAGCGTGCTCTGCAGCAGTTAAAGAGCAAGCGTGGAGACCAGAAGGGGGGAAAGTGGGTCAGGATCAGCCTGGGCACAGCCACACGATGCTGGACACCAGACTGTCATGTGTACCCAACAAACAAACACACACACACACATGCATATACATACTCTCCTAGGAAAGGATGTGCATTTGAGTGTATTGAGAGTATTATCTGCCCGCTTTCATATGAATGTGAAAAGAGCTTTTTTTGTCTCAGAGATTAACCCCAGAGCCTGTTACATAATTCATAAAATAATAATCAGAATCAGTTCCCGGCTATTGTAAAAAATGGAAGCAGTTCTTTTGGAATAAGCCTTTATCAGTCTGGAAAAAAGCAGGACAAGGTGGAAGAAGACACTTCTAGCCTCTAGCCTAACACTTCAGAAAGGGTTAAACTGTTAATAAATGGTAATAAATGATCTACATATATCTACATTTCATCATTGCATTACACCTCAAACCCTCTACTAATAAATGATCCTCTCCAGAATGCGAGTCGCAAAAAAATTTGTTAAAATTTTAACATTTTGTAAATGTTTATAAGCTCCCTGGACAGAAAATTAGTCACCTTGCATGTTTACGATGGTAGTAACTTCAGGCTCCTGCAGATGGTGTTGCACAAGGATGATCAGACTACAAATACCTGTATTGTGTGAGACAGGATACACAGATTGAGTAGAGGTGGTACAGTGCAGTGAATGTCTTATTGGGTGTGTGGGAAATGGGTTGCAAGGCAAAGGTTAATAATTGACAAAAAGGAGTGATTGCATTTGGGTGTGCTAAAGGCCATAGTGTGAAGAAAGGAGCTGAATTTGCAGGTGTATGGAAGCATACAGTCATACAGGTCTACCAGCAGTGGCAAAAATTCCAGTCTACAGGAAATTCTTGTCAGAACTGTGGTCGAAAGACGAAACTGAAGAACAGGGACTGCCTGTGGTTCTCTGTGGAGTGTTCTGTCAGAAACTGGTAGTGAAGGACCTGGGCTACCTTCCTTCACACTGTGGCTTTTGGCATGCCCAAATGCAGTCACTTCTTTTTGCCAATCCTTAACATCTGCTTTGCGACCCATTTTCCACACATTTAATGAGACATTCACAGCACTGTACCTCCTATTCTTACTCTATGAATCCCGGTGCACACCATGCCAGTATTTATAGCCCAAGCATCCTCAAGCAACGCCATCTAGAAGTGCCTAAAGTTACTGCTACCTTCAACACGCATGATGACTCATTTTGTGTACGGGGAACATATATGCCGCCATCAATATGAGAAGATGCAGATGCACATTTTAGATCAGAATTACGGTATCAGTATTCAAGTGCTCAAAATTCTAGCTCTTTGTTATCTTAGGGTCTCTTGATACATAAAATCCTTCAAAGCACTTCAAATAAATGAAATAATGTCTTCTCCAAATCCTACTCTTCTTTATTATAATTATATATATAAAATTAGCATATGTGTGTGTGTGTGTGTGTGTGATGTCTTCTGTAACTAAACTCTATCAGTTCAATATATAAAAATCTTAATATTCTAAAATCAAAAATATTCCTGAAATTCTGAAAATATATAATTGACATATTTTCTGGACTGTGTAAAGCATCCTCACACAGACGACCAGTTTAGCGTTTTCTTTTCACTGAACTACACAGGAGCGGAAGATCCAGACCAAACTAACCAGATAGCCAGATAGTAATAATACCATATAGACCCTACTAATCGCATGACACCGCGCGGATGCTCAATACTCTACAGCATTAGTTATGAGTTAGTTACTTAGGCATATCAGTAATCAAGGTAATTGTTTGATAAAGGTCCAGAGGATTTACAGAACTGCAGGGCTGTATTCTATCAATAAGGAGAATCCTTGAAAGATGCTAACTTCTAATACTACCAGAGATCTTACATTGCATCCTTAGATTTCATGTTTTTTAAAGGCTTCAAATTTTCCTTTGGGAATTGTGGTATGCCTGCTAATTTTAAATCACATTAGTTTGATTCTGAACGGACGAAATGTAATCTCAAGGGAGTGGGAGGCAGCAGCAGGATACAGAGAGAGGCATAAATCTTTGAGGAGAAAAAAAAACATCCTGTAATGTAATCACTAATAAATATGTATTCATTTAAAAAAATGAAAGAAAGAAAATAAAAAATTAAATATATCATGTTATTTATATATAGCTTATCCTGCGCTTTGTAATGCCATGAGAATTGGAAGAGTGGGTTACACTGATACTGAATGCAGAGATTAGTTCCTTCTGTATGTGTAAAGAATCGTGTGTCCCGTTTATTAAGCAACAACACACATTCATTCAACTTGAAAAAAGCTCAATAAATGTGGGCTACTATTTTGGAAATCTTAACATATTGCTATAGCATTAGCCCCTGAGGATTACATGTGGAAGTATGAATAAGACTTAATTCCTGCTAGGAGTAACTACATTTTCACAGTTAGGGCTCGTCCATAAGCATAAGCATTCGCTTCTGAGGCATAATCCTTCTAAAATGAGGATTTGTGGCATAAAAACACCCAAAGCTCTAACTGAGGCCAATATCTGACAGACAGACAAATCTGAGCACACACGCATGCACACACACACACACACTTCAGCACTGGAGGGGGATACACATGACTATCTGAAGGTCCCAAATCTCAATCACCGAACTTTGTTTTTATCTATTTTTATCTAATCGGCCAATCAAGTAACCGATATGGACCAGCAGCTTTAGGTTATGTTTACATCAACCTTTAGAATAGGGACAAAATGTGATCTCAGTGATTTTGATGGTGGCATCATTGCTAGAAAGGCTGGTTTGATCATTTCTAGAACTGCTGATCTGGACTTTTCATACACAAGTGTTACTCAGAAATGTGCTACAAAGAAAAAAACACCCAGTGAGTGGCAGCTTTACAGACAGAAATACCTTGTTATTAAGAGAGGTCAGTAGAGAATAGCCTACAGTAACTCAGATAACCACTCTGAACAACTGTGGTGAGCAGAAATGCATCTCAGAATGCACAACACCTGGAACCTTAATGCAGTTGGGCTCCAACAGCAGAAGACCATATTGTATTCCAATTTTGTCAGCCAAGAACAGAAAGCTGAGACTGCAGTGTGCCCAGGCTCACCAAAGGTGGATAGTTAAAGACTTCAAGAGTTAAAGAACCTGAACCATGAAGCTGATTCCTGCTGAGGCACACATGATAAGGTTACAATTCGGCACCAATCAGCTTTGTGTCAACTGTCCAGGCTGGTGGAGGTGGTGTAATGGTGTGGGGAATATTTTCTTGGCACTGCTTGCTCTCATTGATATCACTGCTTGAATGCCACAGCCTATTTGAGTGCTGTTGCTGACCGTGGCCACCAAAGGATGCACATGGTCAGCAACAACACTCAAATAGGTTGAAAACATTTACCAACCTCTAAAGGCTACTTCCAGCATGATAATGCACCATGTCATAAAGTTGTCTCAAGCTAGTTTCCTGAACATGAAATCTGTATTCTTCTGTGTTACGTGTATTCTTCTGTGGCCTTCCCAGTCCGGTTCTGAATCCTTTGGGATGAGATTCAGAGCATGAAAGTGTAACAATCTGTACGGTTTCATGTCAACATTAACCAGAGTCTCAAGGAATTGCTTCCAATATCTTGCATGAATACATGGCATGAATAATTGAGGCTGTTTAGAGAGCAAAGTGAGTATTAGTATGCTACTAATACACATTTATAAAGTGTTTGGTGTGTAGCAATAACATCTATATAGGTGGGGCAAAAAATGATTAACCAATAATATCATGTTTTAACTCCTGCTTTCACCACCCCCACATATCATCAAGCAAAAAAGGGGTCACCTAGTTCTGACTCATGCTCCCTAACACTGTACTTTACTCAGAAATATGTCACAGCAGTACTGCATATACTGCATTGTAAGTTCCAATTCGTGAACATCACTGACAGTGACTAGTGACATCTCAGTCATGGGTAACACCCTCAATCTAACCGCCTATCAGTCCTGCAATGTGGTCAGGAGGCATTTTTGACACATTCAACTAGACACACGTGTATTTTGGCAAGTCTTTCTTGGACTCTATTAATGAGTTCTGCATTTTGGAGCACTGTCTTGTTACTGGACTCCACCTCCTTTGGTTTAGAGACCACAGAGAGATGTCATTATGTTCTGCTGTACAATTGACTGTTATCCCATTTCTTCCCTCAATGACTGCAAGCTGTCTGAACTCTGAGGAAGTAAAACCCTGCACTATTACACTCCCTATGCCATGCACAGTTGGGATGAGGTTTTGGTGTTGGTATGCAGTGTTTTGTTTCCGCCAAACATAACATTGTTTACATTTACCCAAAGTTCAGCTTTCTCCTCATCTGTCCGCAGAACACTGCACCCTGTAGTGCTGCTCTACATCCCAGTGGTTCTCTTCAGCAAATTTGAGATGGGCAGCAAGGCTTTTCTCTTTGTACTGTTTTCGGTATCCTTGAACACCACTTTTATTCTAATGGCAGATTCAAAAACAGAGATATGCCTGCAGATCCTTAACTGTCACCCTAGTGTGGTTTGTCATTTGCTTGAGGATTCGATGGGGTTCTCTTGCACTGATGCTTTGTTGGACGCCAACTCCTAAGGAGAGGAGCAGCGGTGCTGAATTTCCTCTGTTAGTAAACTATCTGCCTGACTGCTGACTGATGAAGGCCCACGTCTTTAGAAATCCTTTTTAACCCTTTCCTGCCTTTCTTTTCTCTTTTGATTGGGCATATACCACTCAAATACACTCCAAAACACAGAACTGGCTCTTGCACATCGATATGTATTGAACTCACCTACTTTATAAGTGTATTTAAAGTGACAGCTATGTGGGCCTGCACGATACGTCTTTAAGAAGAAACACCTTTCGCTGGTCAAATAACACACACCTAAACTTACTCTAGATATCCTAGTTTTCAAAGACCATTATACGTTTTCATTTTCTATAAATTTGCTGCTGGGATGCTAGTCCAATTTTCTCTCCAATTTCCCAGTTTGTCCCAACTCGCTAGTTAGGTCTACCCTTGTCACTGCAGCTAACAAGCTGGGAGGGAGAAGACTAGCACATGCTTCCTGCACATGGTTCATGTACAGTGCCACCACCTTTCCCTCATTGCTGCTAATGGAACATCCCTGGACGGGTCAACACGCTTGGAGGAGAACACTAATAGCCAACAGACACATGCTTTAGCTAACATCAGAGAGGGCCGTTTTACCCACCTAGAGAAGCCAAAGTCAATTATGTCTGTAGCATTGCCGGTCTCCTGATGACTGCACCACTTAGGAGCCTCCATCAACAATCTTGTCCATCAAAACATCAGTTATTTAATTAAGATGCTGTACAAGTTATTTTTATTACATAAGGTATCCCTTTCACATTCCTTAATGATTTTAGAGGCCATTCATTCCAAAATCCAATTTTTTGTCTCACAATCGTGTCAGCTTATACTAACAATGTCCACCATAAGTTGTTTTTGACTCTGTGCCTTCAGTCATGCCGAATCTCATCAATTTGACATCCTAAAACGACTACCTCACTATGAGAGCATGGCATTCAAATTTGTGCTTTTGTGCCTAAACCCTTGTGACATGTGGACAGGGAAAACACTCATGCCCAACAGATGACTTCCGCGAGAACAATTCATTAAATGACATGCTGTAATCTGATGTACCGTGGCGAAACACATTGGCAGTGTGGGATCTAAAGCACATAGAAATAATTGCAGCAAAAATCCTCACATCTAAATCCTGCAAAACACACTGTGCAACTGGCACTGTGAGAGCTGCAGCGTTACTCTCTCACTCTGATTGCTTCAGTTTCAGGCAAATGGGGAAAAAGAAAACACCAGATGTTTTCTCTCTCCTGGCTTTTTAAAACCAATCATAAGCTAGGCTTGCATTTACTTAGCAAAAAAAGTACAGCTGACACACAATGGACGCTTAAAGAGTCCCACTGTTACATAACGAAACACAGCTCTGTTAGATCTACTGACTTAACAGAACAACGCTTCTTACTAAAATAGTGGTTGTTAAAGTTTGTATGGAACATTTGCAATGTATTCATTGGGCCCTTGAGCAAGGCCCTTCACCCTCTCTGCTACCTGGGCGCTGCAGCAATGCCTGTCCACCGGTCCGGGCACGTGTGCTCACAGTCACTGTGTGTGTTTCACTACTGTGTATGTGTGTGTTCACTGCACGGATGGGTTAAAGGCAGAAGCCAAATTCCATCGGTGTCCGACACAAACGGTGAATACGGTTGTCTTGTCTTGTTGTCTTGTAGGACGTCCCTTTCTCTTTCCACCTTGAGACTTGGAGGCCTTCGATTTTCCAACACTATACAGTACCAGTGCTCACTGAGGAAACTGTTAGTATTTATGAGATATGATTAAAACAGAGGTCTATATAAGAGGTTTATATAAATGTACTTATCCAAGCCAAACCAACCTGTACAGAGGGTTGTTGAATCATAAAATATCGAAAACTCGAAAAATCATATTTTACACCTGATGTATCATTACACCCCTCAGGTTACAACTCACCCACTATCAATACTAGCCAGTCTGTTTAATGGACTGGTCTAAACCAAACCCCAGCCTCAGAGGGCAGCAGACTGCTCTGAAGAACATGCATCTTAACTTACCTGGCAGTAGGAGGACAGTCATTAGAGCACACCCCAGCGCTAAAGCCATCATTGCCTCCCTTTTTCTATAACCTCGAGAATTCACAGCGGTGGATGCAGGACAGGGCAAACCTTAAGTTCAGTTATTAACTGAGGAAGTGTCCAAATTCCCATTTATCGGGGGAGAAGTTCTCTCACGGTGGGGTGAGAAAGGAAGGCGTTGTTCACCCTCGCATGGTCTTCTTCACACAACTTCACCTCTGTTTTCTCCCAGAGTCGCACTCAAACTGCCCGGAGCCCGTCTGGAAACATGAACTTCACGGCAGCCGTGCGGGGCAGCGGATCGAGCAGAAATCAGCTTACAGCAGGCAGGCTACCGAGATTACTGAAGTGCAGCCCTCAACAACAGCCCTCAATGTGGAGGAAATGAGCTCTGCTCTCTGCTCTGCTCTGTTTTTGTTGTGTTTTTCCAGCCTACTTAGAGCTAGCTTAGCCGTGCTCTCGCCATCGTAGTCCAGTCAGGTACCGTGAAGAGCTGTGGCTCTCTCAGAAACTCAGACTTTCTGCTCTGCCAGGGACTCGAGCACAGCTGGAGGAGTCTCAGACCCGTCTGCGAAGTTCTTCTGCTCTGCTTTTACCCCCAATAAAAAAAGCACAAAGTGTCGCGAACTGTCCTTCTTCCCTCCAGCTCGGCTGTGTCTCTTGATGAAGGTGCCTAAATGCGATTAGAGCCCTGCAGAAGGAGGTGGAGTTCAACTGAGCGAGCCGACATGAACAGGCAGGAGTGCTGTACAGGGCTACAGCTGAGGGTTATGATGGTGGATTGCGAAATCTCGACATGTTTTAACGTATGCGTGACTTCAACCGCACCTAAAACCTGCAGTGACTTACTAACTGTTTAGCTTTTAAGACTATTTAAGACTTTATGGTCTATAGTAGTCTATTGGGGAGGGTAAACAACAGAGCCGAAGCCCTAGGACTGCTGTAGTGCACCCACGCGTGCTTTCCCCCACTGGGGTCACTTCATTTAATCAGTTTGGTCGTTTTGTGAGTCTTGTGTGAGAATAATATACTTCTACTCACAGCAATAAGCTTCAGTTTAATATAGCTAGCTCTGGTTGTGGAAAGTGTACCAATGTTAAAGTATGATGATCCACTGATGAATGATATGGACTTTATCATATTGTGGTACCATGACAAGCTCTTATTCACCCAAAATGGGCAATACAAATGAAACAAGTTTAAGAGCACATTTAATTAGACTTGAAGTGGTAACTGCTGTGGTTATTCCGACATTAATAAGTCTAGACCTTTAAACCAGTCTAGGCTTTTATACCAGCCACACAGAAAACATGCACAGAACACACTGGAAAACCAGGCTGACACTGATTATTAGGCCTGTTTTGTGGTGGTTTCCTTTTTTTTACATTTTTTAAGGCTCGATGAGACCTAACCTTTGTGAGATATGACCTAATCTGATTTATTAACAATTTTATTTTATATTAGTTATTAATTTAGTGCTATATCTTAATATTTTGTCTTAAACTCTTGGACTTTTATTCTATGCTAAGGATCATTATTCAGTACTTACATGGGAAATGGTGCAAACTAAGCTATTAAGTTATAGATTTGAGGATCTGGAACCACAGGCAGTTCTAGTTTGTGATAGTAACATCATGTCCTTATCATAAAAATGCTGGAAATTATATATTTTAAAATATGGATTCATATTATTATTCTCCTTTTTAAATTCAGTTTCTCTCATTCAATTTTGTGGTCCCATTTTTCCTGTTATTTTATTTTTATTCTGTTCCGTTGGTGACAGCACCTGAACTTCTCATTCCTCTCACTTTATTTTTAGACCAAAGGATCCCCCCAAAATGAGAGAGAAGAGAGCATAACAATGTCCCTTCCTCTGCTGATAGATGCCAGATGTACTAAGCAGTTGCACTGCAGATCTGTAGGTAATACATGCTTTTAGATCTGTTGTATTTAGGTTGGTTCTGTTTCTCCTTTTACTTCAGCTTAACCCTCTAAAATAAGCCTATGTCCTGCCAAAAGTGTTATTACCAACTTCTATTACCAAAGAATACCCCCACCAGTTTGTACAGACATCCCTGTAGTTATTGAGTTAATACACCTTAGTGTGTAATAAGCTTTGGAGTGAGCCTTGGAGTAAAGCAATATTTCAGTAAACTAACAATGCTGTTTTTTGGGAATGATTTTAGGCCCATTCTCTCACATCTGTTCCTCATCTAAGAGATGATCAGGTCATTATTGCCCTTTGTGAACTGGATTATCAGTGTGAGGGCTGAGAGACCACAGAGCATGGAGACCCCTGGACTGGGATAGTGGGATTGGGAGCAATTGCACAACATGTGTCTTGTGTTCTTCGTATTTCAGTGGAGTTGTAGCTCATATGTACAGAAACTATTTATCTCCCCCGTGTGGTCGAATGATGATAACACAACTTCAGTCTTATGGTTTATGAAACCAGTTCATTGTTTTTCCAGCCATCCCATTTAGACAGTTCTAATTTTAGCCGGATGAAGTACTGGAAATTCCACCATAGGCCAGGGACCCTTTTTCTCTTAAATGCATGATTCAGCTCTCTATGAGCTTGGTAATGAGCTAATGTGTTGAATCAAGGGAATTAAAACAGGGAAGGCCCAGAATAGGAACTGTTAGATGGAGCAGATGCTTAATTGGGTTATTAAAAGAGGGTTTTTTTTTCAACGTTTTGCCTGCCCTTGTACAAGTGTATGGATGTTGCAGAACAAGGTTGTGTGATTGCCCTCAATATGTAACTTGGTCTAGTACTGTTAATATTATATGATATAATATAATAATATATCTCTCTGCTGGGAATGCAGGTAAACTGTGTAGACTGCATAAAAACAAGGATCCCAGGAGCCTGATTTCATGCTGGTTTATCTGGAGTGGCCACCATAAATAAAGAGCTCTGTGTCTAGCCTCTACATTAATTTGCACTCATTATGGGGGCTGTCAGGTCTTATTTTAGAATCTGTTCAAATGCAAAAAGCTCCTCTCAGATCTACGCTGTTGTTATCACCACATGAGGAACATTACCAATTCCAAATAAGCTTCTGGAATGAATACACACATTTTTACTATTAGCTGCCAGAGCTTTTCAAAAACATTGGTTTCTTTGCCGTTTTATTTCACTACATGATGTTCTGTCCTTTAGAATACTTATGATGGTGGTTCATGAATATTTGGACAGCAACACAGTTTTAGTCATTTTGAACATCACCTCAATAGAAATTAAGAAATCAATGTGTGATCAAAGTGTGGAGCTTTAATTGAATAGATTTATCAAAAAATATTGCCTTTATAGTTTAGGAATTATAGCTATTTAATACACAGTGCTTTTTACACAGACAATTCCAGTGAAATTGATTAAATTAAACAGTTTTAATAAGAAGGCCTGTTTATGTTGACTCTCTTCCTTTCAACTGAATGAAAAAAAAAGTGTGGCGAATGAAGTTCACAAAAAATGTTTATTTTATTATTACGTTTGAATGCAATACTGAAAAAGGGTTCGTCTCATAACAAACAGTGGAACCCTGTAAAAATCTTTCAACCATAAGAAAGAACCCTTTAACCAGTCAAGAAGCCACTTAATGATGGGGAGGGCCGGGGGGGTTTACCAAGGCAGGATTTTAGTAGGGGCAGTGGTGGCTCAGCGGTTAGAGCGCCGGGCTAGCGATAACAGGGTTGTGGGTTCGATTCCCAGGCTTGGCAAGCTGCCACTGTTGGGCCCTTGAGCAAGGCCCTTTACCCTCTCTGCTCCCCGGGCGCTGGAGTTGGCTGCTCTGGGTGTGTGTGTGTACTCACTGCCCCTAGTTCACTAGTGTGTGTCTGTGTTCACTACCACAGATGGGTTAAATGCGGAGGACACATTTTGTTGTACAGTGTACAGTGACAAATACGTGCACCTTTACCTTTATTTTAAGCATTGAAATGATGCATTCATTTATCATGGAACCATTGCTTTTACCAAAGAACCATTGATGAACTCCTAATGTTTATATGGAACCAGAAACACTCAAAGTTTCTCTCTTTGACGGAAGATCTGTTTTGTGGTACTTTTAAAACACTTCTATATAGTGCTAACAAGGGTTCAAGAACCAGGTTTAGTACTGTACAGAACCCTTAGAATGAATATTTATAAATAATTTAAAAAAAACAAGTAAATATATCAACCAGTCGTTCATCCATCTTCATCCATCATCAGAAAACTGTGTTACAGCTGTGTCTGGACTGCAGTAGGAGAGATGGTTGTCTTGGTTTCTCGAGCCTCTGTAAAGCGATCTCTGATCTCTGTAATCTCTGTAATGCTGCTTTGTGACGTCATCAGATGTGGGGAAAAATATAAATACAACTTAATTGAATTTCTAAATAATTCAATTCTGGTAATTCTGTTGTACTTGGAGCTTGGATGCAGTGGATGAGAGGTGCGTAAAAGATGTTTAACAGTTGGCAAAATTTGAGATTCTGTCCAGCAGGTGGCAGTATGCGCCAATAGGTGTCATCCGTTTTAGCAGGTCCACTGAGGGGAGGACAGAGAGGACACGAGGACGGTTTCTAATCAGTAAAATGATCATTCATGATCATTGACACACTATTGCGCAATTTCCAGGGGCTTTTTTTTTTTTTTTTTTTTTTTTGCTCTGTGGTTGCTTTGCATTGATTGCAGTCTGCTAATCATGTTTTTCTAGACCTTAAGAAAGGAATGAACCATTTCAGAAATGGAAGGGGATTTGGCATTTCAGAAATATGTAGGAAAATATGTGCGCTTTGAATGCACCATTGTCCACATCTCCTGACGCTCACGCACTGAAATATGACACCTCAGACGGGTCAGCAGTGTAAGTACCATTGGGCTATTGCTTTTCCCTTATTAGCTACAATATAACATTGTATAAACACCATAGAATAGAACAGCAGAGTGTTCAGGCATTGGTGTTCATCATAGACAATATGTGTGTGGGTTTGTCGTTTTTTATTTCCAGAAGAAAGTTGTCGTGTCTCCCACCTTATAATCCTGATCCTGTGCTGGTGCTTTGGTTTGGCCTACTGCAGAGGAAGAGGAGGAGGCTGGGCAGTGTAGGGAGTCAGGGGGCTGTACTGCAGCACTGCAGAGGAGAAACATCCAGGCTGCTCTGGGATCTTCCACTTAGGACTGGAGCCTTTCTCTTTTTTTTTGGACCCACAAGCCATTGGAACAAGCCAGCTGAAAGGATGATGTTGCTGAAAGGAAAGGTTAGACACAAGAAATGGTTGCCACCATAGCTTTCATTGTGGATTCACAATGAAACAGGCTTATGAAATAGCTCATTGTTAATTCATATGCTCTGATTTTGCTGTCTCATGCTGATGTCTTTTTCTGATGTCTCATATACACATGAACCTTAAAAACCTTCATCAAACACACCCTCACACTGTTCTACCATTCTCACCTGCACATCATGTATTTGTAGATTCTCTCATTTTGTATTTTCTTGTTTAAAAGCCATGTCTGAAAGCTAGTGTCTGCATCTTTCTCTGGTCGACCTGAAGATAACACATTCCTTTTGTGTCACCTTCTTCTTTATGCCAAATCACAGCTTGCTGCAGTGAATCTGCTTGTATTGAATGTTGCTCTGGCAGGTAAGAAACACTTTGTGGTGCAATACCTCCCAAATATTGAATGATTTGCTTCAGCTGAACATAGGGCTCTGTGTACTGATTAAGCAAGAAGAGTGAGTAGAGAGGCTTTCCATCTGATACTTAATAATTTGTCATTTTTCACTTTTCAGTTCTGATTAGCCCTGTTTTGTGTGACAACGATGATGACGACGACGACGACATTGATGAGATAATGACCGTATGCCAGGAGGAGGATAACGACCTGAGAGTGACCTGCCCCCTGCGGCCCAAGCCAGACTACCACACAGAGTACGAGTTCTCCATGTCCAAGGGCAGCAAAGAGATTATCATCAACACTAATGTGTCCGGGACTATGCCTGAGCCCACCTTTAGGCACAACACCTATGTGGAAGAGCTGCAGCCATATGGATTCAAGCTGACCATGATGAGGTTCACCCTGACAGAGAACACCACCTTCATGTGCAGAGTGACCAAGGAGGACATTAGACTGTTTGTTGAATTAGGTATTGTGTATTCTTTGCTTATTTATTTGTAGTTAGTCTCATTTTGGTGTTTTTGAACAATTCACTGGCCAGATAGATGTTTCAGTAGATAGACTTAAGCACATTACTGTATATTTGATGTACTTAATACTTTCATTCTGTGCTGATTTACAATGATTTTGGTTTAGATTATATAAAATTAGGTTGTCTATTATATCTAACAGTATTATCATTGTTTTAACATCTAAAAAAAAAAATCTGGTCTGTAGGCCTAATCTAAAGTCTATAGGCCTAAACTGGCTCTTTTAAAAAAATGCATTTCATAATTTGTCCACATAGTGGCAGAATTTGCTTCCTGTAGGGACCTCTGATGGTTGAACGTTGTGAGCTTAGATATCTTTAAATGGATCTTTCTCCACTGCTGGAAAACAACCCACTGAAAATGAATGTTTGGTATGCTAATAATGTCTATACCAAGACTAGAGCCATGACTTCGAATGCTTAAAAGATTGTGTGTCTTCCAGTGCAGCCTTGTCGGTGGTTCTTTATATAATCTTTTAGAAATGAACCCTTTTCTAAGTAGCACCAAAAAAGGTCTAAGTATTGTTGTAAGCCGAATAAGACTTTTAAAAGTCTTTATAACATGTTTGTTGTATGGTATTCACCAAATGCAGACTGATTAACTCTAAAGATGTTATTATATAGATATATTATAATGTTTGTCCCATGACTTTTCACTTGATGCCATTTTTATTTTTTCCTTGTGTCTTGCAGATTCCCTGCAGCCCTGCTCTGCCATCAGCCTGTTTCTCCAGAGTTATCCATGGCTTCTGACTCTGCTGCTTCCCCTTGGTAACATTCAGCTACTGGAGGCCCTTTAGGAAAAAACACTAAATCACATTTCCCCTCCGCCAGTTTGTTTTTCAGTGCTAAAAGCTTGGGAGGGTTAAATTAAAAAGAGTATGTTCTTAAATCTCTATATATCTTTCATTTTGCAGCACTGTTTTAGATACGCTGCCTTTCTTATGTATGTGCTGTACTATACATTAAGTGCCAATAGCTGCCTCTATGATGGTATCTGTTGTTACGCTTGTTGCTTTACCGTGCAGCTCAAAACCTGCTGTGACCTGTGATCTCAGTCTATGATCTCATTTGAAGTCACTAGATTAGATTAGACAGTATCAGCCTTTGTTGAATATACAGTAACAGCCTTAAGGCAGCCTTACGACCACCCTTCATTGGTTTAATTTGATTTATATTATGGATATACATACATTTATTTAATTCCCAGTAAAAATGGTCATTAGCTATTTATTTTTCAGGAGATATTTCTGAGATTGAATATAGAATATATATTTGGATAATGAAGATAAATGTCAAAAAACAGGTAAGAAGACTTAGATAATGAGTCATCTAACCACCGTGTAGGACCTGATAGACCACCTGTTTCTGTACATCCTTCCATCTGTAGGAAGATGACTCATCACTGTTGTTGTAAAAGAATGTGGAGCTCGTCAAGCTCGCCCTTACTGGGGAAAATGTGGATGTGCGGGTGTTCTCTGAACAATGGACTGACCGCCTCAGAGTCCATACCTCAAAACCATTGATTGCATTTGAGTTTCATTAGATAGCGCGAAGCAGAAAATGCTGTACACCTGAAAGTGAGATTCCGGAAAACAATTAGAGATCTAATGGAGGTAAGGGGTGCACTCACTAAACACTGTTGTGGCTTCTGTGTAATTTTATGTTAAATATGTTTCTGCTTTTATTCCTGATTCTGAAAAGGTATGTAGCTTAGTGGCCATTTTTACTGGAAATGACCAAAAAAATAAGGGTGGTCAGGCCAGGTCATGCAAAAAGTCATGTTATTAGCCAGTTTCGTTTTATGGTAAGCTTGTGACTTAATACTTCTGCAATTGTGGATTTCACAATAACAGTGTCTTGAACCACGGCACCTAATGCTCACTCTATTTTCAGTGTGTGTGCCTGTGCTCTTTTTTATGACTTCCAAGAAAACTAAAGTAAGCTATTGCTGCTAGTATTTTGGGGCCAGGCCTTTAAAGCAGAAGTGCTTCCAGTAAAATGAAATCGAAACTCAGAAACAGGAAAGATAACATTATTATATAAACTATCATGAACTCAGTTCAACTCATACCTAGATCTGTAATACAGAAAGTTTGAGGTAGTTAAATAGCTGAATGGACATGAAGTATTTCTGTATTGATTCACTGTTCAGCCTGTGGCCTGTTAGCAACATGGTAGCTAAAGAGCTTTTTTCATTCTGCTCAAATTAGCTACATTTCAGTGTAATACTTGCATATGTTTTAGCCCACAGTTCTACCGCACTGCACTACCTTCACTTTTACTGCTATAATGTTCTGCTTTTTATGTCCAAATAAAAAAGGTATGATCACTGGATACTGATTCTGATTGAATGCTGGGAATGGTTAATCAGTGATGTGTGTAAAATCACACACTACTTAAGGCTTGGCCTGAATGCAGCCCAAATAATGGATCTCTCTTACTATTGCAATCCTGAGTGCAGATTACTTTGTGGCAAATGAAAACAAGAATGACAAGCATGCCTTCAGGAAACACCCTTTTAGTCAGCTGACAAAGTTCAGGACACACCTGCAGGAAGTCACAAACTTAGGAACCGAAAGGGAAACTACTTTGCTTAAACAAGAGGAGAGCAAAGCTAAGGTAATTGTTCCTCTGTTTTATCGTAGGAGAACGAATACCTTCTGACTTCAGCCGAACTTAGTAATAGAAAATCTCCATTTTTAGGAAGCTTATATGAGAAATGTATGCTATGTAATAAATAATCTCTGCTCTTAGTTTAACATTGCTCTTAGTTAACCATTAGACCCACGTTATATTGTTATAATCAGGAACTAAAGCCACGTATGGGTTCTTAGGGTGTAGGGGGTTTAAAATACAATATATCTTAAAAGCAATAGAAGACCATGTCAGCAGTAATGCACCGACTGCATTGACACATGACTATTCTCATATTCAGAAACAGAAAAGGAAAATATGCCAATTAAGTTCAGTGGATGGGAGGCCTGCAGTGAAAAAGCAAAGCACCTGCAGCCAGGCCAGGCTCCTAAGAAAAGTCATGGCTACACTATGTACCACGGTACTCACAAGAGCAACGCCCCAGCTATCATATCATCCGGATTCAAACCCTCTATGGGTGGAACTCTGGGAGCTGGAGTCTACTGCAGCAGGGACATTAACAAAGCAATGGGCTACCCAGCGGGCTGTGGCCCCAATGACAGGGTGGTGTTCAAGCTAAGAGTAAGAGTGGGAAAGGTGAAAAGGATTGATGCCCAAAGCTGGAATATGAAGACCACGTGGCATCAGCAGGGATATGATACAGCTTGGCTGCCCTCAACCGTGAGTGGCTTCGAGGAAGACTGTGTCTGGGACCCGAAACGACTCACTGTGGTCGGTATAGCACACTGCACAGACTCTGCCACAAAGACGTCTTTGGAAAAACTTATAAAGCAACAGGGTGATGGAACAGGGCAGGATCAGAGCAGGCCAGTGGGCAGTCCGTGTAAAGGCTGTGGGATGCACACAGTGGACAAACACGCTCTGGAGAAGTGCTGGACCTGTAAGACAGCTATATGTGCTTTCATGGATAAGCATGCATGTATGAAGGCCTGATTACTGACCTGAATGTTTAAATTAAGGAGTTGTTGTTTAGCAGTTTTTGCTAAACCTTACTCCTGGTTATGCTTGTGCAATAAATACATATATTAATAAATACATGTAATGCATATGTCTGCCACAGGAAACTAAGTTTTGGACTTCTCAGGAAATTTAGATTTTCATTACTGATGATTTGTATGTGATCTGAAAAACATGAAAAACATTCTGTTTATAAATATGTTTTAATGGCATACTCAATATCATCGTTCACTACCTAATCTGAGTTACATCTGCTCAGTCATTTTAATACTGTCTATAGGTACAGCGTGCACTACGCAGAATATCCCAAAACACAACGATCCAGGACCATGTGTAGCTTTTTGAGGGCTCTATGGAGGAGTTTTACTGGAAGGATTTCAGATTACTTTTTGTTTTTCATCAACAAGCTTCTTGCAGAATTCTGGCTGGATGTTTGACCACTCCTCTCTGCAAAATTGATAAAGTTCAATTAATTTGATGGTTTCCTGGCACAGACCCAACCTTAAGCACAGTACATATATTTGAGGTCAGGACTTTGGGAAGGTCATTCCAAAAGATTAATGTTAGCATGCTTTATCCATGTCACCATCACCTTTAATGTATGTTTGTGGTCACTGTCTTGTTGGACCTCCATTGAGGAATTCTGAGGTAAGGTCAGAAATGCCTCATCTTACTCCCCCAAACATGCTTGTCTTAAAGGTATTTTTGAAGCAGGACCTTCTTTCATGGACGGCAGCATTTCATACCATGGCAATGTTAAATTAGATTGACTATAGACAGTGACACTGGTGTTACAGCAGCTTTCAGGTTATGGCAGGCCTGTGTCTTGATCTCGGAATCTGTTGTTTAAAAATGGTTCCAAGAGACGTTCCTGACTGTGCTAATCTACGACCATCCCTCTCAGATCTGTCCTGGATCACTATTGTACTGTGTGTTGGCCAATGCTGTCAGTGCTGTCAAACAAACCCTTTTTTATGTGACGACAGAAAAGCTACCAGGTGTAGTCAATCAGGATCACTAGCAGGAAGTTAAGAGGCCTTGTCCTAGGCCTCTTAACCTAAGTTATTTGTAATTTTTTTTACAACTTTCAGAATCATTCAAATATTAAATACTTTAAGTGTATGTATATTTTCTGTATGTATAAATTTGCATGTTTGAATAAATATATAAAAATAAAAATAAATAAATACAGAAAATGCACCAAATATTTTTTCTTTTTAACATTTATGTTATATGCTCATTCTGCCTAAGTTCGAATTAATCACAAATCAGAAAAGTCACACTCTCCAAACAAGTGTATTAAAAACAACACACAGGAGGGGCAGAGGACTGAGGGTACATTCAACTTCAAATCCTAGGCTGCGATGATTATTTCCATATATGTGCTTTAAGGCTGGATGACTTTACCCAGTAAAAAAAACATTTCCCACTTCTCTCCTGTCTGAGACAGAGCAATTCCCATGTCAGTGATCCCTGTGTCATTGTTGCTGGAGATGAGCCCACACTTAATTGTAGGATCGTTTTTCTTTTGACAGCAATGTCAAATTTCCAACTCAGTTTCATGGTCTTCCTCTGATTTTGTACAAAGCTCTAAATCACTGTGCTTCTCCTTATTTGTCTGATCTTCTTGCTTAAAAACCCACCTGCACTCTCAGGTCTTCTTCATCTGGGCTACTCTTAAATAATGGCTGGTTAGGAGTACCATGTGTCTTTCTTTGGTATTAAACCAGCATTGAACAGTGGGTTCAGACTAGTAGACTAACTTCTTCTGTAGACACATTAAAGAAGACACATTTTAACACATTCATATATTAAAAACAAAATAGTTGTTTCAGAAAATAAAAGATATTGTTTATAAGAGATATACTGATGCTGTAGTCCAAAGGATGCGAACATCCCTCGTTTAGCCAATGGACAAGTACTTACTCCACACTACAACTCCCAGAATGCAACAACTATCGATCACATGGATACGGACACAACCAATCACAGGAGATATTCTCAGGTTCGTCATTGTAACTAGTTTCACTTGTATCCTCTTTTTTAGTCTTTGTAAACCTGTTGTGTAGTTTAGATTTCCACTGATTTCCGTCTCTGACTCTGGTTTTTGCCTGGTCCTACTGCTTGGTTTATGTTGTGTTTTCTCTGGGTTTGCCAGTTTCTCCTTTTCTCCCTGGTTTCCTTTTTTTACTTGGTTTTTGCCCTTCATATTAAAGCCTCATTTATTTAATCGCGTCTAATAGTCTGTCTCATTACAATAAGATAATGAATGTATTATATGTTGTAATGGCAATTAATTAAAGGTTGTCCACAAGCAGTCATGTCCTATAAATTGTTTACAAAAATAAAGTGATTTTACTTCAGTACTAATTACCAAGTTAATTACATTAATTACATTAAGTCAATTACATAAATGGCAAAAAAAAGGACCAGAACATCTCTAGGTATAATTATAGCTAACCGAAATGTGCTATGGATCTCATTGTTGTTATTATTATTATTATTACTATTATTATTATTACTAATAACCTCTCTCAATGCCAAAGCAAATGAAAAAGCAGATGTGCATTGACTGTGATTCCCAAAATTATTACTTATTTTTGACGAAAAGACAAGTGAAGATTTTCAGTTCTTTATTGATGTTTATTGATCTCCAGACTTATCATACAGTTTCTATCATACTTAACATTCATACTGTCAGCAACATACAACACCTCTGCTCGTAACTATGAGTTTAAAATATCCTACTGTGTCGATGTCCAGCAGTCAACCATAACCACCTGGATACGCCTTGGATCCCACACACAGTCTTCTTCAAGACCACTGGGGACCACGCCACACATGGGGGGACACCAGGCAGTGTCGTACCCGTGATCATGCCAGGTCTTCTGCAGTGGGTGGCCTTGACGGTCAATTTTTTTCACTCTTCCAACATTAACATTTACATGCAGAACAACTCTCTGGTTCTCAGGGAGCTCCAACGGGTATCTGCTGGCTTTATTAATATCACGACTGAGGTAAACACCAGGCCCCAACATGCCATCTTTAGATGGCGTAAAGCCAAAAGCCATGATGTTCCGAGCAACAGACAGAGAAGTGCCGTGATACATCCGATAGACTCTTCCTTGTACGCGTTTTGCCCACATGATGATGTCTAGAGAGTATGGCCTGCACAGATCACTGCAATTAAAAAAAGGTTAATCAAAGACTAAACAGCAGATATTTATAAACACAATATAGATACTTATTACACCTGAGAGGGTTAAACCTAGTGTGTGCTTTGTCTGAGGTATATAAAGTGAGCCACCACATCCACAACATCATTGGACAGCTTAACGTGAATGGAGGAGATTGCTGACCACCAGTCCTGTTACTTTTTATAAATGGTAAAGAACTGGCAGCAGGCTTGCTATTGTACACTTAATGTCATCTCACTGTCGTAAACATGTACAGTAAAATGTAGGTTTTATAAATACAGGATATCACTGTTATAAAAATGGTACAAAAAATACTGTTAAACCATGTCCTTTCAGTGTCACACCTGATGCTGACTCTGTAGTCCAAAGGAAGATTTCCCTTGCTCAGAAAATGGACAAGCACCTACTCAACACTACATCACCCCCATACACCTATATAAATAATATTGAATTGAATTGAATCAAAGAAAACATTGTCTAAGTATGGACTGTAATGAATGGGTTGAAGCAGGTTGCTTTATCAGGGCTTGTCCAAAACGCATAGTCATTAAGGCAGGCAGGGGTCAACACACACACACAGGCAGGCAGGGGCAGAGAGGGTACATCATCCATAATAATAATAATAAAAAAAAATAACAGAAAGCAAAAACCCAGGGGCAGAAACCAGGTAAATCAATAATGCAGATAAGGCTCAGAACTCCAGAGAACCTATCTACACCTGGCATTAACATGCGCTTTGCTGATCAGCTCATGATCACTTGAGTAATCATTTATCATTCATTTATGTAATTTATGTAATCATGTCCACATGAAAAGTCTGTAAATACACTCATTTTTTTCCATGATCGGATTCCATAAAGCAGGCAGAAATACGTAACTGCTTGCTTAACAATAATCATTACTGTGGTTCTGTTTGTTACTGTGTAATACTGATAGCAGTATTACAAACTTTGTTTCTTGGAGGTTTAAATAATCCATCGCATTTTCTGATGGAAAGGTGTAAAAATTGAGCCTAGAGAAAGTTCACTGGGGCACATGGGCTGTCTCTGTAGCCTCCCCTGAGCCTCCCCTGAACCATTACCAAGTTAGTCTTTAAGCCCTGCCTTTATGTTGGATGTACCTGCATCTACTTGCAACCTTTCGGCTAAACTGCTTCTCCCCACTGCTGATTAATCACAGCCTAAAAACATTAAAATGTAATTAAACACCTAATTAAACTTTGGTGACAATTTAATTTGTTGGGTTTTTTTTCACATTGGCCTAAACTGAAGCATAATGTAAAATGTGGTAAGTATTGTTTATGTAATCATGTTCATTTATCTAGTTAATTAGTTAAGTAATGATTATAGAGATATTTAATGATATTTACCCTCACACAAATACACACTGCCAAGTCTTAGCCTACTCGCCCTTACCACAACATCCTTACCTTGAAAGTCTCCTTGGTGTCCCCAGCCTCCTCTTTTTTGGAAACCATTTTACAACAATGTTTTACAGTGTAACACCAATACCATTGTTAGTTAGATGGGGAAGAGGGAGGCACATTCTACCCTCTCAATTTTTGTGGCATGAATTTGATGTGATAAAAATGTCTTATGTCAGCCTTTGCATTACTGAACTTTACCCAGAAACGAGCAGGATGTTACTGGTTATATTCTCATCAGAGGACTTAGAGAACTAAAGTTTGTTATGATGAAATGAGATCAAAAAGGTCATCAATCCACAGCTGTTCTAAATTAGACAATCTAGAAGATTATCCATTTGTAAAGAGTATGTAATATAAAGCTATGAGAAATGATCTACTCATTGATCATGATTATTACACTACCTAATACTGAAACAGCGTCACAAAGCAGGTCATTTTTATTTGTGTGAAAAATGAGAAATGAAAATGAAACTAAACAGAAAGAGTCTCAGCCAAATGAATGAATTCTTTCAACATTCCGAGTTATTCATAAATAAATAGGATACTTTTTCATTATTCACAGGGAATATTCACAAACTGTAAATAACTTATATCTCAGGTAATGTAAAATACAGCATAACTATTACTCTTAAGGGTTGTGTAGCACTACTAGTAGTTCGTAGATAGGATGTTATCAAGTATCGACTGTATAAGGAAATGATTTACACCTGTGAGTCACTCACCTGTGTAATAACACGTCCAGCCTGGCTAAAATCAGTCTGAGAATGAATTTATAAAGCAATTGTCTAAAAGGCGTGTCTTTAAATAAGGACTTAACCCTTAAAAAGCCTATAGGCTGCCGGTGGGCCGAAAGTGTTATAAAAAACTTCTATTACCACAGAATGGCTCCACCAGTTTATACAGAAGTCCCTGTAGTTACTGAATGAGTGTGTTAAGGATTTAACTGTTAAACTTTTGGGTTCACGTTTGAATGTTTTATTACTCTGTAACAAAATGATTGGTGCATTTAATGTATAATAATAATTTGTGCATGAAATGTAACTTGATGTTCAGCTTACTAAAGATGTGAGGTGGACTTCTTAAAGAGATGCATGGAAAACATTGGCAGGTAGTATAAGCTTTAGTAGAATAACACAATCCCAAATTACAAAGCTTCCTTTTGTCATGCTTTTTTTCCTTTTTGTACCCTTCTGTCAGTTTGGTTTGGTTTCTGTAGCACATGGCTCTGTTTGTGTTAGTTCCTTGTCTTAGCCGTAGCCCCGGTATGCAATTAGTGTTCCCACCTGTGCCTCCTTCGTAGCCCTTGTCTGCGTTTTTTGTCTCTATTTGTCCAATCAGTTAATAAGCACTTTAAGAAATGATGCAGAAATGAATTCAGCTCCGTAGTCAATAGAAAGGCAAAGTACGACCTTTATTTTCCCATAAAGTGTACTTTAACATAATGTGTTAGCCTGAGACAGCCAGCATGTCCCCAAAGCAGTCTGAAGCAGTCCAATTCTGCCTGTGGCTTATATACTATCCTTATCTTGATGCTGTTACCCCTAAGCATATTTTTTATTGTAAAGTGTACCCGGTTGCATCCACTTATCTCCTTCTTGGGAAATCAGGTACTTTTTGTCCCTGCTTATGTCCAACCCCAACGTATGTCTATTTTAAAAAAAAGGAGTGCTGACACCTGCAGAATTAAATGTGCTGACACCCACAGAACTGAGGATATTGAAGTCCTGCCAAGCTGCTCACCTCTCCTTCACCCCAGGCCCCTCCTCAGCTGATAGGGTCTTTGACTATCTTTACAACTAGGGCAGAGCTGGCTGTGTCATGCTAAGGCCTAGTGATACAATACTTTTGCTTAACATGTTTTGATGTAAATAACCAAGCCCTGTGCTGTTGTTAGTCTCAGGTCTTCCTTGTTGGTCTGTTTGTATAAGTCCTCTCTTTGTTCCTGTGTTCCTGGTCTGGTGTTGTGCGTCCTCTACATCAGTTCATTGTGCGTGACTTGTTTGATTCTTCTGTTAGTTTCGTTTTTTTTTTTCTCTGTTTGTTTTTGAATCCAGTTTCTCTTTCTTTTGAATCCCGAGTTTACGCCCGCCTTCACCTTCGCCTTACACCTCAGTCTCAAAGCTTCACAACCGTGACACCTTTATGATCTCCATGTTAAAACAGAGCAGGTCCAAATTCGATCCATTGATGTCAATGTCTCATGCAGCCAGTAGTACAGTGTATCAGTCCAGTCCATCACAAAGCTGTCTCACTGGTCTCATCACACAAGAAATCTCATCACACCTCCACCTCATACAAATACACTCTCATTGTTATTATCTTTTAAATATCATAAATGACATCTTTCCTATCTCTTAAAGAACTATGCCTACATTCCTATATATATATATATATTATGCTGCTATTTGTGATGGTGTATCTACTTGAACACATGATTCCCTTTGTAAAATTGTGCACAGTGCTACAATGCTGCAATGTACAATGATGGACACCTATCTACATTCCACATACAAGTTTTACATTTAATTTACTCAGGACAGGAATTTTTGCACTATTCACATTATCACAAGTTGCTGTTTATTGAATACTGCCTTGTTCTGCAGATAGTTTTGCATTGTATTTATTGCCAGGCCTTAAGCTAAGCTGTTCATTGGTAACTAAGACTTTACTGTAGGTGGTTGTGCATCATACTGCCTTGTCTATGTAGTCCACATCTTCCTTGTGTTGTGTAATAGGCCATGATGTGTTTACTGTACGTGCATGGAGGTCTTAAAAAGACCGTAACCTAAACTCACAGTGAAATGCATGTGGCAACAAAACGAAACAAGCAATTCTCACACAAATGCTGCTTGTCTTCTCATTCATATTTGCTCTCATTACACCTGTCTCTAAAATAACTGTTCAGTTTTCAAGGCACTTGAAAACCTCGCTTCTCACATTATTGTCTTGTGTTTAGTAATGTCTAAAGCTTAGAGGTATCTTTGAATTATTAGTCTATTCTAACTAGCTAAAGTTTTTCCTGGGTAAATAGCAAAGCACTTTTGTAAGTCGCTCTGAATAAGAGCATCTGCTAAATGCCGTAAATGTATGTTCTGATTGATTTACAGTCATCTGACTTTGATAGTGGTACCTGCTTTGCCAGTGTTGCTTGTACTTCATAATGCAATTTACAGGAAGCATTTTTTTCATTGACACCAATGAGTTTATTATTGCACTATTTACATGTATTCCCAGTTACTGACAGCAGCCCCTAGTCTTGGATAAATTGCATCAATAACCATAATACGGTTTGGATCCCACACACAGTCTTCTTCAAGACCGCTTGGAACCATGCCACACCCTGGAGGACACCAGGCGGTGTCGTACCCGTAAAAGCTCCAGGTCTTCTGAAATGGGTGACCTTGATAATCAATTTTTTTCACTCTTCCAACATCAACTCTCACCCTGAGAACAACTCTTTCATGTACAGGTAGATTCAAAGGGTATCTGCTGGCTTTGTTCAGATCCCGACTGAGGTAAACACCAGGACCCAGCATGCCATCTGCAGAAGGCTTAAAACCAAAAGCCATAATTTGTGTAGCTGCAGTTGAAGTGGTGCCATGATACATTAGATACACTGTTCCATCTGCAGGTGCCACGAAGCTCCCAAGACATGGCACGTCTGATGGAGGTAAATCATCTTCTGCCCACATTGTGACGTCTAAGAGGAGTCACAGGAGACAGATCACTGCAACTGAAGAAGTTGAAAACCTGAAAGTTAAAAAAACAAAAATGAAATAGTGAGGGAAACGTTGAGTAGATGTTTGGAACAAGACACACACTTCACAGAGAAGAATGCACTTCCACTGTATGCCAAATTATGTACTAACATGAGGGTATTCCAGTCATTTGTATAAAGCTCACAGAAAAAGCACAGAAGCACAGCGTACCTCAACGTGCTAATGACATTGTAGCCACCAACCTGCTAAACAATCCTCCCACTTACATATAGAGCTCACTTTATGAAGATGAGTAACCTTTTTTTTTACAACAGTTGCAACATTTGAACTAAATCAAGATTATAAATAACATTAATTCAAAATAACACAAGAACATATGACCTCCACCCCTCGGTTTTTCAGTCATTTAAAGGATTTGTTGAAACAGTGTTGGCATCACACTTACTAAAGTACACACGTGCTGTTTCACCTTTTTTCATGTTTTTTAACCGCTTGAACAGCCCATGGACTGCTGGTGGGCCGAAAGTGTCATTACAAACTTCTATTGCCAGAGAATATCCACACCAGTTTATACAGAAGTCCGTGTAGTGCATAATAAGCCTTTTCCATACCTCCAAAACATCGTAGGCTGATGGCATGGTCTGAACTAGAAAACTCTGTTGCAGGGGTTTTATATTTATTTCACGTTTTCAATTTTGCCCAGCACCAGTTGTAGTCATTAGGTTACTTTTCACTGCATAGTGTAATGTAGAAATGGTAAGCCACCTCCAGCCTAAACACAGATATCTGAATGTCTGAACAGACATTGAATATATCTTGTTATTCTTCATGTTTTAAGTTCCCGTAAATCATTTGACCTTCATTAAGACAGAGAGGTTCTTGCTGAAGAGCTGTACAGTATTTCAACCCTTTCAATATCAGAGTTTTCAACCCTGGAGTAAGAAATTGAACAGTATGTTACTCACCTCTGTGAGGAAACTCCAGACCTGTCTCAGATCATTCTGAGGATGGGTTTATGAAGGAAATTATTGGAAGGCGTGTCTTCTTGAGAATCCCTTTTTGTTTCACTTACAGCACAGTAAGATGCAACTGGCTCGTCTCTCTTTCTCTAGGATCAGACTTTCTATTTGAACTGTAATACTGTAATGGCAAATTCATCAGAACTATACAGCTCGAAACTGCATTTACAGATTCATAGAAAGTGTCATTTTTATAATGTTAGATTTTGTAAAGACAAGCAAAAATGATTTTAGTTCTTTATTGGGTTATAGAACATCACACTCAATATCCTTAATTTCATCCAAAAAAAGTTTTTCCAATAAATCTTCAATACAGAAATTAATTCGGGTTTTCAGTTTATTGTGTTTCCAAAGCTGGACATGCTTTGGATCCCAAACACAGGCTTCTTCAAGACCACTGCGAACCATTCCACAGCGCGGGGGAACCCAGGCAGCGTCATACCCGTGATCATGCCAAGTCTTTTGCAGTGGGTGGCCTTGGCGGTCAATTTGAATCACTCTTCCAACATTAACTCTTACACACAGAACAATTCTCTCTCTCTCCAGAGCTTTTAAAGGATATCTTTTGGCTTTATCAATACTGCGACTGAGGTACACACCAGGCCCCAGCATGCCATCTGCAGATGGCTTAAAGCCAGTCTTCATGATGTTCTGTAGAAAAATGTCTACATAGTGTTGCCCGTACCCCACCCCTCTTCCGGGGCGCAACACCTTGCGTGTTCGTTTTGTGGAAAGAGTCGCAGACGAGTGGAGTGAAGTTAGAAGCAAACCAAAGTATTTATTTAAGAATGCTGGATCCAGGAGAACAAATACATTAAAGACAGTGTATCAACCATCCCAAAGCAAAGTTCTGACCCCGTTCTCATCTGACTCCACGTTTATACCCCAAATGACGTGAAACCTGCCGATGAGGCGTTTCTACAGATTAGTCTATGTGAATATGCAAGATGGCACATGTTAGTACTCAGATTCACGTGTCTGACTCCACCATCATGCTTGACCTTGACTATGTTTTGTATTTTCTCAAAGCTGGACAGTGCAGCATTCTCTATGTGTGTGCGAGGCGGCTGCAGGTTAGGGAGTTACCCACACAGAGAGAAGGCCGCTTTGTCCGACCCTATCAGCATCCCCTCTATATCACTTCAGTTCAAACAAAGTACACCAGTCCCAATTGGGGCCAACACGATGATTCATGACAGTGACTTCAGACACATGGAGTGGCCTCACTTGTCATGCTGATGTATAGTTTTAATAACGCAAATGTCTTTAAGCGTGAATCACCCGCCTTTACCATAGAACTCCATATGTTACATGTTAATGTGTCTCAGGAGGCCATGTCATGTGAGTTAGTAGGCCATACAATGTAATAAGGTTATAATATGTCTTATGAGTAAATATCATGTAAGTTAGTAAGTGGGTGAGTAATATGCCATGCAAAGTGACTCTATATGTCGCACACCAATACGTGTTACAAGTGGGTATTATGTGGGTTAGAAACAAGCCATACATTGTTAGCTATGTGTGTAAGCCTACTATGATATGATATGCATGATAAGTATCGGATAATCATTTGTATAGATGCATATAAAATACAAGGTTTCACACAATGATTATGTAGTTGTTAATACTAAGTTGAGTAATCATTATTTAAGGATAATTTGTCAACAAACACAAGGTATAATAAACATTTTACTACAACAGTTCCGAGCGGCAGATCGAGTCGTGCCATGATACATCCAATATTGTTTTTCTTTTACAGGCTCTGCAGAGCTCTGCAGAGGAGTCACATTATCTTCTGTCGACATGATGATGTCAAGAGAGTGTATCAGGTCAATCGGGTGATTTACAGTCTGGAAGTTAAAAAGAATTACAAACTCATGAGAATCCTAAAACACTATGCAACCAACTAATTATCCTTTTTCTGAAGCAACATTGGCATTTATAGTTCACAGATACAACTGTCAAAGAACAACTGTATAAAGATGACGTGCTTGTTACTCACTCAAAGATGATGTGCGTGTTGAAGATGTGTCCTATCTGACTGAGCTCATTTTCAGAATGGCTTTATAAAGGAAAGCTGTGTGTTTACCTAAGGGAGTGTGTTAACCTGAAAATCCCATTCCACACATTTTTAGCTTTACTTGCATGCCAGAATGCAAACGCAAATGAAAACAATTACCCAAATGATGCATATATCACTTCCTGGGCTTGTGTGTTCTTTCTCTGTCAGGAGGTGTGGTCTCCTTGTGTCAGTGTGAGTTTCCTCGCTCATAATTTAAATGATGGTATCAGTGTCATTCCACTGGGTCATGTGTGCCAGATAAAAGTAGTAACTGGGTACAGAACTGGGTCATGTCTTGGTTGCTGTCTGGGTAGTGTGAACATCAAAGTACTGATTCCCATTCTTAAGTGGCTTAGGAAAAAACAGTGTTCGGGGCCTCGGGTGGTCCAGCGGACTAAGGCACCCACACATCTACTGTCTGGGCCCCGGCAAGCAGCATGATTGGGATTCTAATTAGCAATCCTCTGATCACAGACACTGTGATCAGAGGATTGCTAATTAGAATCCCAATCATGCTGCTTGCCGGGGCCCAGACAGTAGATGTGTGGGTGCGTAGATGGCGCTCTCTCCCCCACCGTCACTGGCATCTGCTGCTTCCCCTCAGACGCATTGGTTGCCTGAGGATGTGGCATCAACGTCAGTTCGGAAAGAGGTGTGGTGTCTGGGCATGTGTCGGAAGGGGCGTGTGTTGACCTTGCCCTCACTAGTGTTGGGAGCATTGCATGTGATGCATGGGAGAGTACGTACAGGTTGGGTAATTGTCTGCAGATGGCTGAATTTCATTTTGTTTTAATAATCATTTCTTACATTGTCTAGGTTTGTTGATGTCTTTGTTTACACATAGTTAATGAAGAAGAAATTTCAAACCCTCTGAGGTTTGTAAATAATGAGAAATGAGCAATAATTAACAACCAACACACTTAGCTTTCTAGACAACTCAGCAGAATTTATATTTGTACTGTTATTATAATGGAAAATTCCTCAACTTCTGTGCCTTCACTGATTCAGTGCCATTTTCATAATGAGAGATTTTGTCATTTTATACAAAGCAAAGCAAAACAAGTGAGGAGGATTTTCAGTTTTTATTGGTTTACAGTACACCAACACACACAAAGTTCATTCTCCTTTATATTCAGTAGTTTACACAACAATCTTCAAGACTGTGACAGGAGGCTGTGATAAGTTCTAATTAGTTATTTTTCAGTTAATAAAGCGAAGAGCTTGGCTAGTCTGAGCGGGAGATTTTAAATCAGTACCTGAGGCTTCTCAGATGGAACTCCCCGGTCAGCTCACCTGTACCACACCTATCTATTACACAGCCATGAAACTTGTGTCTGGTATGAAATTGGTGTCCGGGGCAGAAAAGGAGATTGTGAACTGTATTTTCTTTGTGAGCTCTACATTTTAAATAATAGCAGCAAAACGGCATTGGTACACAAATTCTCTTCATTCTTGGTTGGTATAGACTCCCATAATACTCTGCACTGGATAAGTATGTGCTGTATTTCATTAAGTTAATTAAGTGAAGTGGATTGGGTGTTGTACCAAATTTGAGATATGTTTTTGTTGAGCTTCTTCATGGGCTCTAACTTTAGGGGGGTTCAGTGTTCTTTTGAAAATGCCTCACACTATATTAATAATCATCAAATAATTAAACCCACTCCAACTTGTGCAAAATGAAGCAGCAAAATTCTAATAAAGACAGAAGGAGAGATCACATTAGTCCTGTCCCAAAACAGCTGCACTGGTTTTTAAAATTCTGTTACTGAGGAATACAGATCTAAATGGTTTAGCATCTGTGTCTCATACTGAGTAAATATTCATAACCCAGCTCTTGATATAAGGTCATTTTTCAGTCCAGAAAAAGCAGAGAAGTGTTATTATTCTTCCAAACTGTGGAACCCAGAAAGCGTAGCAGCAAGGTACAGCATGTGTGAAATGACATTTATTGGTGATGTTATAACAGAGCATTAAACATTTTGATCGATAACTTCTGAACCTGTGACAAGTTTGGTGGACATTCTTTAAAAGGGCTCTATACTCAATAGAAGAAAATGAAGTCTATTACATTTTATGTTGCTCTTAGCCATATGAAAGTTCCTTATATGTAGTGCACTAGCCATTGCAACTCTGCAATTACATGGCTTTTAAATAATGCAGTGTTTCCCCTCATTGGCCAATTGTGTAAAAAATACACTTTTCAAACTAGTCCTAGGAATTTCAGTCAAAATTGATCTTAACATAATCCATAGACCTAAGAGTTAGGTATCAAAAAATTTTGTCTTTTTGACCATTTGTGGCAAATATGTATATGAAATAAGTACAGGAATAGCTTTTCTCAGCGAAACATAATTTTGAACAAATTGGACAAATTTATTATTTATTATTTTTTGTCTGTAACTTTTAATCAGTGATGAAGAGACAAAATTCTGATTTCTTGCAACAACAACTGACAATTCTATGTCCTGATCACTGTGGAAAAACCTACTTTTTTTAACTCGCCTCTGGATTTTTATCTGATTTTTGCCTCAGACTTGGTCTTGATGTATACCTTGAGTTAGTAGGTAAATAATTATCAAACATGTTGACTTTTTGACTGTTTGTAGCACCAATACATTGATCACATAGTATGGTGTTAATTGCCAGGTTATTTCAATCTGTTGCCTTGATTTTCAAATCTAAATGGACAGAAGTCAAGAAACGTGGGGGATATCAACACAGAAATTGTTGATGTAATGACAGCATTCATGTAATGACAGCGTGATGTTAACTGTCAATTGTGCCAACAATTATCTACTGTTCACACAATCACAGGCCTTACATTTTTAAACGTAAATGGACAGAAGTTGAGAAACTTAGGCCATATAAACATAGAGCTTTACAAACATACATGTAATGACAGAGTGATGTTGACTGCCATGTTTCCGCCACATTGGCCGTAGGGAGGCTCTATAGTGTACAAGGCGCTGTGTTTTCAAATCTAAATACAATAACAGTTTGCAATTAGGTTTGAAAACCTGCCACATGCTGGTTCCTTAGCCCTGAATAGGTAGTAGTAGAAGTAGTAGCAGCAGTAGTAGTAGTAGTAGTGTATTAACTGTATGTATTAACTTCTACACAAGTCATAGCAAACTAGATGGCCAGTGTTTTGATACCCAGAATAATTCATACAAGAATAATTAAGAAAAGTCAAGAAATAATGTTTTCAGGTCTTTATTGTTTAATGTTTGATTCTCCAGACTTATCATACAGTTTTAATCATACTTAACATTCATACAATAAGTTAGTAATGTATAAAACATTCTGCTGGAGTTTACAATACCCTACAGGTCATTCCAGGGCCCAGTTTAACATCTTGGATGAATTGCATCAATAACCTGGATACGACTTGGATCCCACACACAGTCTTCTTCAAGACCACTGCGAACCATGCCACACCCCGGGGGACACCAGGCAGTGTCATACCCGTGATCATGCCAGGTCTTCTGCAGTGGGTGGCCTTGACGGTCAATTTTTTTCACTTTTCCAACATTAACTTTAACACGCAGAACAACTCTCTGGTTCTCAGGGAGCTCCAACGGGTATCTGCTGGCTTTATTAATATCACGACTGAGGTAAACACCAGGCCCCAACATGCCACCCTTGGATGGCCTAAAGCCAGAAGTCATGATCTGCTGAGCAGCAGATCGAAATGTCCCATGATACATCTGATAGACTTTTCCCTTTACAGGCTCTGCCCAGCTCTCAAGACACGGCACACCTGATGGAGACAAATCATCTTCTGCCCACATGATGAAGTTCAGAGAGTTTACTCAGATCACTGCAAGTGAAAGTCATATAATTTCAAACACTGGAGAGAAGTGAGAAATATTTAGGTGCTAAATCATTTTAAAGAAGCCATACAAACATTTTACCAACTCATTTCAACAGTTCAATCTTTGGAACGGTTTTAATCAGTCTTTCTTAATCTAACTTTATTACGATTTTCTGAAGTTAAATCTGTATGTATAGTTCACAGACTGAACATCATTAAAGAAACAGCTGAATAAAGATGAAGCACATGTTGCTTACCTCTAAGAAGACACGTCCACCTTGACTGAGCTTACTGTCAGAATGGGTTTATAAAGGATAGCTGTATAAATAAAAGGTGTGTCATAACCTGAAAATCTTCTTCCACAACTTTTTGTTTCATTTTTCTGTATAGCAGAACACAACTGAATGGCTTTGCTGTGTGATCAAAATGCTGTATGATGCATCATATAGGTGACATTAGGTGTATTATATCATATAGGTGACAAAAATGTAGCTTCCTCTTTAACTTAGGAGAAGACAACTGCGCTCACGTTTCACCCATTTTAACAGTTTTTAATGGCCTTTCATTGTTGCTCTATCATAAGCTAAGACATACTTGGAAAACATATGTATGTATGAATGTGTTTCAATGGTTTGTCCACCACTGGATGGAAGCTTCTTGTACTTCAGTGACAGCAATGGTCTGTTTAAAAGTGAGTACTAGAATATTCTAGATTAGGAAAGCAGTGATCTATAAAATAACACCACTGTTAAATGGTTTGTCAATTACAAATTTATTAAAGTAGACTCAGGAAAATCAGGTTAGCTGTGAATGTTATCAGTCACTTTAGTTCATAAATCAAAGGTGAAACTTCCCTGTCAGCTCACCTGTACCACACCTATGCTTTACACAGCCATGGAACTTGGGTCTGGTATGAAATTGGTGTCTATGCAGAAAAGGAGATTTTGAACTGTGAAACTGTTTATTTTAAAGCAGCAAAACAGCATTGGTTCACAATTCCTCTTCATTCTTGGTAGGTATATACTCCCATAATCCCCTACATTGGATAAGAATGTGCTGTATTTAAAGGGGTAAAAAAGGTAAAGGTGCACATATTTGTCACTGTACTATGTACAGTGAAATGTGCCCTCCGCATTTAACCCATCTGTGGTAGTGAACACAGACACACACTAGTGAACTAGGGGCAGTGAGTACACACACACACCCAGAGCGGTGGGCAGCCAACTTCAGCGCCCAGGAAGCAGAGAGGGTAAAGGGCCTTACTCAAGGGCCCAACAGTGGCAGCTTGCCAAGCCCGGGAATCAAACCCACAACCCTGTTCTCAATAGCCAGGCACTCTAACTGCTGAGCCACTACTGCTTGAGGTAAGGTAAGTAAATTGGAAGTAAAATGTAAAGTAAAGTGGATTGGGTTTTGTGCCAAATTGTTGTTTTAGTTGAGCCTATTCATGGGCACTAACGTTGGGGGGTCCAGGCTTCTTCTGAAAAAATCTCAAACACACTGAGAATCGTTTTCAAAGAAAACGAAAGTGAAAGTCGTCACCTGGCAGAGAACGTCACCTGATCTGAATCTTGTTGAACACGTTTGGGACCTCTTAAAGCAGAAAGTCAAGTAACAACCATTAATAATAATAAAAACAACATTAATGTTTACTAAAATTAACATTTAATATTGATGAAGGATAAATAGATCCATGTGTGATTGTTTGCAAGTCATAAAAGTGTCATTAGATGGAGTTAGTGTGAGTAAACTGGGATTTAGGAGGTGTGGAAGCAGCATTGGAGCACAATTTCTTTTCATTCATGGTAGGTATAGACTCCCATAACACTGCAATGGGTAAGAATGTACTGTATTTAATTATGTTAATTAAATTGGAAGTAAAAGGTAAAGGAAATTGGAATGGGGTTTGGCCTGAATTTGTGTTTCAGCATACAGGTGAAGCGACTCAGTTTAGAGCATTATCAGTCTAAATTGTACGCTCTGAGGCATTCATTGGTAAGTAAAGGCTAGAACGTAGTAATATAGTCATCTAAATTTAACTGGCTAGAACCTGGGGCACCTATTCCGCATTAAACATGATCAATTTGACTATCAAAAGTATGCATCATCAGGGTTGGTTGATTTGTACATTCCTGAATGTTTTGGTTTGCATTTCTCTTTGGTTTATTTCTGTTTTTCTGTAATACATGAATATGAAGTAAGCATTTTCATGTTACATAATGCTTTTTATTTATAATTTTTATGTACTTTTAAAGCTGATTGATCACTGTTATCAATATTACATCTAATGTCATTATTTTCCTTAATTTCTTTCTTTATTTATTTCATCATTCCTGTCTCTTATTTTTTATCTGGAGCAGCCAAAGGTAAGGTTGGTCATGACATTTGAATGAACTCTGAGTGAAAAGAGTGAAACTGCAAACTGGCTCAAATGTGGCCATCTGTGTAACAAACCATTTTATTGCAGAGTAATAAAGCATTCAGAGAGTGAAAACTAAAGTTAAACAGTTAACCCCTTAACACTCCGAGGCGTATTACACACTAAGGTAAATAAACTTTTAAAGCATATCTCTTTTCTCTAACCGACAACCTACCACCATACCTAATCCAATGAATGCCTCGACCATCTGACTCTTTAATAATGAAGCTCTATGTATTATTATTAGTATTAAGGTTATTATTCCTACAATGCTTGTGTTTTTCAATAAAAGACAAGTAAAGAAGATTTTCAGGTCTTTATTGTTTAATGTTTGATTCTCCAGACTTATCATACAGTTTTAATCATACTGTATTTAACATTCATACTGTAAGTCAGTAATGTATAAAACATTCTGCTGGTAACTCTGAGTTTACAGTACCCTACAGGTCATTCCAGGGCCCAGACTGACGTTTTGGATAAATTGCATTAATAACCTGGATACGCCTTGGATCCCACACACAGTCTTCTTCAAGATCACTGCGAACCATGCCACACCCCGGGGGACACCAGGCAGTGTCATACCCGTGATCATGCCAGGTCTTCTGCAGTGGGTGGCCTTGACGGTCAATTTTTTTCACTTTTCCAACATTAACTTTAACACGCAGAACAACTCTCTGGTTCTCAGGGAGCTCCAACGGGTATCTGCTGGCTTTATTAATATCACGACTGAGGTAAACACCAGGCCCCAACATGCCACCCTTGGATGGCCTAAAGCCAGAAGTCATGATCTGCTGAGCAGCAGATCGAGATGTCCCATGATACATCCGATAGACTCTTCCCTCTACAGGCTCTGCACAGCTCTCAAGACACGGCACACCTGGTGGAGCCAAATCATCTTCTGCCCACATGATGAAGTTCAGAGAGTTTACTCAGATCACTGCAAGTGAAAGTCATATAATTTCAAACACTGGAGAGAAGTGAGAAATATTTAGGTGCTAAATCATTTTAAAGAAGCCATACAAACATTTTAACAACTCATTTCAACAGTTCAATCTTTGGAACGGTTTTAATCAGTCTTTCTTAATCTAACTTTATTACGATTTTCTGAAGTTAAATCTGTATGTATAGTTCACAGACTGAACATCATTAAAGAAACAGCTGAATAAAGATGAAGCACATGTTGCTTACCTCTAAGAAGACACGTCCACCTTGACTGAGCTTACTGTCAGAATGGGTTTATAACGGATAGCTGTATAAATAAAAGGTGTGTCATAACCTGAAAATCTTCTTCCACAACTTTTTGCTTCATTTTTCTGTATAGCAGAACACAACTGAATGGCTTTGCTATGTGATCAAAATGCTGTATGATGCATCATATAGGTGACATTAGGTGTATTATATCGTATAGGTGACAAAAATGTAGCTTCCTCTTTATTTAATTGTTGGTCTCGTTTAATTTAATTGTTTGTCTATCATAAGCTAAGACATTCTTGCACATCTTGCTGAAATGTCATCATAATAACTACCTTTATGCTCTTTATCCTCTGTGCACTTTAAAAAACACACTGTAAAATAGTTTGTCAGTTACAAATTCCTGCTTACCTTACTTGAACCAACCCCTGATCTGCTGTGATGGTCACAAGATGATCTGGAGAATTTGAAATGAACAACGCCTCAAAGAAGCCGTTATTAAGTTTCATTTTCCTGTTCATGGGCATGCACAGAAAAACACCCACCTACATCCTGTTAGTGTTTCAACCGGATAGAGGTGGCCAGGGCAATTTTTATTTTCTTTCCAAAAAGTAAAGTCTCTAACTGACTCATCGGGAAATCCATTAAACCAATTAAATTTATTATTACACAGATGAAAATCATAGTAAGACTAACTACAACTCTGTACAACTGTCCTAATAAGGAAAATAATACACAGACAGATCATTCATTCACTTTATTTATTAGAACTTATTTGGGTCAGTATGTTTACTACACCATTCCTTATCTCTCTCAGTCCTTCAGTTCTCTGTTTGTGGTCTTGGGCTGTAAAACCTCCACCCAACCACAAACAACGTTCCTCCAGGACCATGGTGCAACATAGACACAGTGCATATAGAACACAAGTGCAACACAACACAAGTGTGGACAGACAACACAACACAATACAGACAGAGAATAATAAATAATTGGCGGTAGTGTGCAAATTATGCAGTGTGTTATAAATATTGAGTCCAGTGAGGTAGTAAAGTTATTAGTGCAAATGCTTCCCATATTATCTGGGGTAAATGGTTAGAGAGAGAGAGAGAGAGAGAGAGAGAGAGAGAGAGAGTGTGTGTGTGTGTGTGTGTGTGTGTGTGTGTGCATGGAACAGAAAAGACATCAGTTCAGAAGTTGAGTTGAGTTGAGGAGTCTGATGGCTTGGGGGAAGAAGCTATTGCAGAGCCTGGTCGTGTTGGACCGGATGCTGCGGTACCTTCTTTCTGATGGCAGGAGGGAGAAGAGTCTGTGTGAAGGGTGGGTTGCTTTGCGGATGCAGCGGGCAGTGTAAATGTACTAAATTAACTTTTAGAGAGATTCTGTGTCATACATAATACTCTGTGTTAAATGACTATTTATATGCAGTCCAATAAAACGGTGATTGTAAGGTTAACTAACTTCTTTCAGCAGAAATGTCGAGTTGTGTTTAACAATGTAAGCGTACAGAAGTCCCATCTGCAGAGCCTACCTCGAGATTTCCGTTTCGTACTTTTTGGACCGTTGCGGCCCCACTTCAGTGACGTAACGCATAAACATGATGGCTGCTCCCACAAGCCTGAGCAAAAGTGCTGCTCTTTCAAAAGCGGACTATTTGAAACGGTATTTGTCGAATAGCGAGGATGTCAAGAAGTCAAAAGAAAAGAAGACCAAGAAAAAGCATCCTAAGACCACCGGGAGAGGGTAAGAGTGGCTAGAAGGAGCGCTAGCTAGCTACAATAAACTGCCAGCTAAGCTAAGCTAAGCTAAGCTAAGCTAAACCAAAAACACGCAGAAGCTCAGTTACAGAAACGCTTCTGTTCGGGGGTCTCATACTCCACGCTCAGATCATCAGTTAGGGATGAGATAAAGAGTGTGTATTGATAAAGAGTGCAATTTTGCAGGATGAAGATTGTAGACGATGATATTGACTGGAGGCAGCTGGCCGCGCAGACCGAAGAGGAGAAGAAGGAGGACGAGGAGGAGGAAGAGGCGCCTGTGGTATAATGCTTGTTTAATATTTTAAAATTGTCACTGTAAATGTGTAAAGGCATTGCAAGTAAAGGCATTGCTTTTCCAGTCTTAAAGCATATTTTTTTTCTTCACAGATTGCAGAGGTAATAGATGAACGTCCCGATGAGGTCAAGCAACTGGAAGCATTTAGAACCAGTAACAAGTGGAAGATAATGGGGGGTGAGAGATTATGGCTGTGCTTCGTTATAAGAGTGAACCCTGTGTAGATCTAATTAAATCTAATGTAGGTTTTGTTATTTATATCCAATACCACAGCCACACATGATGAATCCCAGGAATCTTCAGTCTCACAGTCAAGGTAGCCAAACTTTCTACTTATGCTTGTCAGGATTTATACATCATGTAATCTGGGATATATTTTGTCACTCTCACCCAAAAACCTTGTATCTCCGTTTTTAATGTTTTCACTTTTTGACATAATGTTAATATGGCAGTTGGTCTTTAGGGGCAGTGGTGGCTCAGCCGTTTTAGTGATAACAGGGTTGTGGGTTCGATTCCCGGGCTCGGCAAGCTGCCACTGTTTGGCCCTTGAGCAAGGCCCTTTACCCTCTCTGCTCCCCGGGCGCTGGAGTTGGCTGCCCACCACTCTGGGTGTGTTTGTACTCACTGCCCCTAGTTCACTAGTGTGTGTTTGTTCACTACCACAGATGGGTTAAATGCGGAGGACACATTTCGCTGTACAGTGTACACTATACAGTGACAAATATGTGCACCTTTACTTTACATTACTTATATTGTGGCAACATTTCATGATGAATGGACCAATAGAAATGCTCCAAAATGACAAAATGACTTGGAATAAAATCATTTTACATTGACTTCAATTAAAAAAAATTTCTTCATGTTGGAGATATGAGTTTTACCACATCAATGATATGTTGGAGATATATATATATATATATATATATATATATATATATATATATATATATATATATTTGTTTGTTTGTGTGTATGTATGTATGTATAAAATCAGCATGTGTATGTTTGTCTTTTTTTCCCTTTAGTTCAGAAATCAAGGGGAACAGAAGAGTCCGACATGATTCTCCTGATAATTCTCCAGTACGGCGAGTTCGCCACGACTCCCCTGATCTCTCACCACAGAGGGGAGTGCGCCATGACTCCCCTGATCTCTCTCCCAAAAGGAGAGTCCGCCACGACTCCCCTGATTTTTCACCACAGAGAAGAATCTGCCATGATTCTTCAGACCTTTCCCCACCACGACTCAAAGCTGAGACCACACGTAGGCGACATGACTCCTCATCACCTTCTCCTCCACAGAAGAACATGAAAAGCTCATCTTCTAAATCACACAGACAACATATCAAAGGTACAGGTGCAACCAAAGCTTTTTTTTTGTGCATCATGCCCTTGATTCATCTCTATGGTTCGTTCTCTACAGCTGGTGTCAATGTACAGTAATTATCCTAAAATATGTCAAAATATGTGTTTATGTTGCAGATCCCTCACAGAAAGAAAAGTCCAAATCATCTTCAAAGTCTCGTGTTCCGGACTCGGACCTGTCGCCACCCCGAAGACGCCCTAATGCCAGGCAGGACTCGGACTCTGATCTCTCTCCTCCAAGAAAAAGGCCATCAGGAGGAAGAGGAGGGTCCGATTCAGACCTTTCACCGCCCAGGAAGAAGCCCCAGAGGGGACGTGGGTCAGACTCTGACCTCTCCCCACCTCGCAGGACGGGCTCACCTGCTGCACAGCCAGTAAGCATATATTAAATGATTGTTGAAATGTGGTTTTAATAAGGGTAGACTGAAGACAAATAATAGGTCAGGGTAGGCCTGTCATGATGATTTTATCGATTAATCAAACAATATATGGACATGACCTTGAGAATTGTTGTTGACCTCAATATTGCCCATTTTGTTTACATAAGAATGAACATCACCAATATTTTAGCCAGTTTCGCATCTAACATGTAGGGAGGTGTGCACACTGATCAGTGCATGTAACGGTGCCTCCATGGACACACAGCGGACATGTGCGACAGGTAAAGATGCGTTTGGAAGTCCAAATGGACTGCACTCTCGGCTCTAGTATGAGAAGGTTTAGACTTTTTAAAAAAACATTGCAATAAAAGTGGCAATACAGTTAACCTAAAAGCTCATCTAGAACAAAACCATCCCATCCAGTTATACGAGCTGGGAACTAACTTTGCAGTTGGACAGAGACTTTTCTGGCAGTTGCTTATTACGGATGCTTTTGATCAACAGTGTAAAAATAGCTGCACACAGTGGTGCATGCTTACAGACAGAGTATGTAGAGATTTTTATTTATTTTATGTATTTTGGATATTTAAAGAATTTAATTTGTTTTAATATTCTAAATAGTTAAACATTCATTGCTCATGATTATGCAATTATGATATTATCAGTGACAAAATGGTCTTAAAATGACAATACTGTGAATGATTTATTTGAAATGATGATGAAAAATCATACATGATATATGATCATGTGTGTCTACACAGAACTGTTGTAGAGCTCTTGTATGTGTCAGTGGAATGCCTAATGTTTTTTGTGAGGTGTTGTGTTTTTTTTGTTTTGTTCCCCATCAGAAGGGACTGGTGATTTTTAATTGGGACAATACAGGGCAACCAATTTGAATCTGTAATGAACCGCTTCTGGTTCTTCTTTTCCGTGGTGCACAGGGCATGACCTAATACCAGGACTAGTGTTTTTAAAAACAGATCGTAGTACAGAAAACTTATACATACAAAAAATAATAGAAATAAAAAAGTTTAATTATAAGTTTTGTTGCTGTTATAATTGTCAGTAGTCCTAACCCTAAGAGAGTATTTACAGACACATTTTTTCTTATTTAAGCTTGAACCTGACATCAATGTTCATACTCAGGAATGTCTACATTAATCTTACATTGTATTATTCAACAGAAAGTTGAATTATATATGTCTGCTTTCAGGGCCCTCGAATGTTATCTGGTGGAGCTGCTGGCCTGGTCCCGATTGAAATCTTGCGGAAAGAGCAGGAAGAAATCCGCAGGAAAGAAAAACTAAACCAGCCTCTCGAAGGTCTCAGGAATGACTTCTGCTAAGTGACTAGTGAATAAAAATAATTTCCATGTATTTACTTCAAATAAGGGCTATCATGATTCTTAACTAGTCTATGACTTTTACAGAGGAGTCACGTCATGCAGAGACTGTTTTCAGAGATAAAACGGGAAAGAAGCGTGACTTGGAGTCCGAGCGTGTGGAGCAGAGAAGGAAAGCTGGGGAGAAAGCAGAGAAGGATGAGAGATATGCGCAGTGGGGCAAAGGGTAATGTCTGCTTATTCTATTAAAAGATAAAGTTGTATGCATATGTTTTGTTATCTACAATAAATGTGATTGGGGTCACTGGATTTACTGGTTGTCTTTAAACCATTCAGTTAACAAGTTCTTCATAATTACTATAAATTTGGTGGTCAAATTACCTCACTAAGGTAGACTGATACACCTTTTCTGTTTTCACATACTCGTCATTTTCAGACTGGCACAGAGTCAGATGCAGGAGCAGAACTTGGCTGATGCAATACGAGAAGCTGAGAAGCCCCTGGCACGTCATGCTGATGACGAGGACCTGGATCGTATGCTGAGAGAACAGGAGAGGGAGGGAGATCCCATGGCTGCTCTGTTACGTAAGAAAAAGGAAAAGAACACTAAAAGCCAAGGAATCAAGGGTAAGTTGTTTTTTGTTTTTGTTTTTTTAAAGCTTTGATTAGTCCTTTTGCATGTGGCTTATATATTTTTTTATTCCCTCAAAGATAAAACATGGCTATAAAATTCTCACAGTGGTAGAAAAAACGCATTTAGACCCGTGAATAGCAGCATTGTCGCTCGGCTAGGTCTCGCAAATTTATTCTCTTTTCTTAATTATTTCCTCTTCTAATAACCGTTACATTTACCAGATGTCTGATGCTGCAAATGTCCCACAAAAAAAATTTAAAAACAAAAGGAATTGTGCCCTGATTAGCCCAGACCCCTTACATTACTTTGTACCTTGCATACCCTGGAGGTGAAATGGGAGTGCAGTATAAGCTCACCACCATTGCGAGACAGAAGATCCAGGGTCAGCTCAAATTAAGCCTGAACTAAGCTATAAAAAATTGTTTGGTCAGACAGGCCCCTTCTATGGCTACTTTGTTCACTAGACACATTAAATAAAAATCTTCAAGCATATAAGGGTACAAGGGAGTGATTTAAAGGGTTAAATGTACTTAAATTTCATGGAATAAGATCAGTCATAAATAACTGACATCTATTCTGATAACTGACTTATTAGTACATTCGGAGAGGAGCCAGTCAGCAAGGCTATTGGTAGGATATAGCAGCTACTCAGCTAGGCTTTGGTAGGTCTCTGTGTACCCTTAAAATGCCAACATATTGAACATAATTTGTGAATATTTTTGTTTATTATTTTATTTTTTTATTTTTATTTCATTTTTTTGTAGAGAGACCCCGTTACAAAGGCCCACCTCCACCCCCAAATCGTTTCAACATTATGCCAGGGTATCGTTGGGATGGAGTGGACAGGTACAGAGTAATAGACAATTTATTATTTCTTAAGTCAGTCATGTATTCTGTATACAGTGATTTAACTGCAATAACCTTTCTTGGGTTTTTTGGGGGTTTTTTTTATTTTTTTTTTAGGTCCAATGGGTTTGAACAGAAGCGCTACAGCAGGATTGCAGATAAGAAAGCTACACAAGAGGAGGCCTACAAGTGGAGTGTGGAGGACATGTAGACACATTTCAGAGCCCCAGAACCACCATCCTTGCGTACTGTACCATTCCTTCTGACCAGCACTGCTCCTGATGTTTTTCAGGCAGCACACATCCAAATAGACGGTCTGAAATAAACGTCCTTTCTCATCAACCAAGATCAACCAATTAACAGGGAAAATAGATTTTGAGTTTTGCGGTTGTAAATGAGCATCAGGATTACCATGAGATTTATTAAATATTATGTTTTCTTAGAATGTTGTGTTTGTCTTTTTTTAAAAAGCAAATTGTTGTGACATTGAAAACCCTTTACACACATTCATTATCATATAACAGCAGCAGTGGTGTGATGGTCTTCACTTCAGGGCTCCAATGGTTTCTTTTCATTCAGTATCACCAATGTTTCTCTTGCTTCTACTGATGTGCTTGTTGAGAATTTTCAGAAGATCATCAGACACTGACTGGAGAGATGAAGCTGGAGGCCTTAACAGATTTATGACAGAGAAGTACAACCTTCAGTCTCATGAGGGCAGAAAATGTAAAATGTCAAAGGGTTTGTCAAGTGCAATTTGAGAAACTTCACATTTACACCATATGTCCAAAAGTTTGTGGACACCTTGTCAATATAGGTACTAAGAGGGTTTTATCCACCCTTTGTTGCAGTTGCAGCATCTACTTTTCTGGGAAGACTTTCTGGCAACATTGTTTATGAGAATTTGATTGCATTCAGCCACAATAACACTAAAAAGGTCAGGTAATAATGTTAAGTGATTTAGTGCTGGATTACAAACACCACCCTAACTCATCCTAAAGCTCACCTATCCACAGCTCAATGCTGTGAGCTTTTAGACCAAGAGCTGACTCTTAGCATTGGGTATAGTGATCCTGAGGCAGTGATCTGGCTGTTCTGCCAATACTGTGTCCCACTGTATTGGCAGGGCTTGACTATGGGAATTATACATGCTGGGTGTGCAATTGTATGCCTGTTGCAGTAAAGGGATGCATCTTAAAGTGTCTGAGTTCATTAATTACAAAGGGTGTCTGCATTGTTTTGGACATATAGTGTTTATTTTCACATACCTTTCTAGTGGTGGTGGCACTTTGCCTAAGCGCCTCGTTTTTAATGGTCAGTTGCTCTTTCAGTTGAGCAGCAATAGGCAGAGAATGTAGAGAGATGCTCCATCCTGGGTAGGTCTCCATTTGGACTGTCCTAAACTCAGCCCTGCAAGATACAGAGGCAGCTTATTACTTCAGCTTTTTTAATTTAAGCCCTTTTTTGTAAAATGTGGGGAAAAAACCTTCATGTCTAGACACTAATGATTGATAGTGCAGTATGCTGACAATATTTTACAAATATGAGCGATAAATAATATTTACTCATGTAGTAGTGCATATGTCAGTCAAAAATATGTGTTCTGTATATCATGCATATGTATCTAGTATATGTTACTTAAACAGATAATGTGTATATGTTAATGCGTGGCCATATATCAGATTTCTGTATGTGCTGAACTGAATGAGTTAGGAAACCCCTGTGGTAAATGCTGTAGAATTGTTTGCACGGTAGGCCCTCTTGCCTCAGTGCTGGGTTGACTGCAAGGTTATCGGGGCAGGGAAGGACTTGAAGTCTCCTCATGTATATGCCCTGCGGTGGGGAAAAATTCTTCTGGTAGTTGGTTTGAAAGTGCGGCGTTGGAATCCTCTCCTTTTTTCCTAAGGCTGTCTTTATCATTAGTGGAGCGCCATCTTGAGGCTGAGCTTGAAAAGCTTCTCTGTGTGTTGTTATAAAGGTCCTGTCCCCTGCAGTGTGGGTTGAGTCATGGGTGAGTTTATACAACATTTGTTAAATACACCTGCCCTGCTGGTGTGGGACATCATGCATATATTAACCTCTTGAGACCCTGTGTCCTGTATAGGGACATGACATTTCTGCTTCCCTGCTTCGTGACACTTAATATTTTAAAATTCTGACCAGTTGGCCTCATATTAGGACATTGTTTTTTGCAAAAACGACTTCCTGTACAAAGACAAGTTTGGTTTTAATACCTGTTAGGTCCTACTATTCCAAAATAGGAGAAATTAAAAATGCACACCAAGCAAACATCTGTGTCTCAATATATTGACTTCAGTATTATTTATTATTATCTTACCTTCCAGGGTTATATTGCACTGTAGCATTTTCTTCGGCTCAGTTCTGGCGCAGGTTTTAGGCCCAAAAGCTACCTCCGTTGTTGTAATCATCTTCTCTTTCTTATCTGGATAAAGCAGCGAGCCTGAAATGGAAAGTAGCTGAGGCTTTTAGGATAAGCTCAGTCAAAGCATAGCACGCCCACAAATTCACAGTGCATGTCATTAATAGTTGACAGTAAGTAAGAGTAGCTTTGTCACCGTAGTTATTTTAGAGTACTCTCTACCGATCTCTACTGATAAGCTAGAATTGCTAGTGGCTCCCTGACACCCTTAATTACATAATTTCCTGGAAATTGACATTCTGTATATAGGGCTCATTCCTGTACATTTTCTGCATATAGGCCTAATCAGGCATGCATTCAAGTTATGCAAGCTGTGTTTTGTCATCAGACTGTAGAATACAAATGGCATGTAGTTAATTTCCACCCAACACTGGGTTTCTAATGCCATCTCAGCATATTACCTGCAACAGTAGGAAGTTCCCCTCGCTGTGGGAAGGCCTGCGTGTGATTAGTCCTTTGGCCGTTCTTGAGGCGTAGCAAAGCAGCTCTGAGATCGCGGCCAATGCGAGATGGTGGTCTGAGCTGTTTCGTCCGTGGCTGTTTTTGTGTGGCCATTACTCACTTGGTAGTGATTCCAGCAGTAAACATAAAACAACACAGTTAGTACACTATATGGACAAAAGTATTGGGACACTTCCTCATTCATTGTTTCTCACAAAAACGGAGAAGTTGGAGTAAGAATTTCTACTAGATTTTGGAGCATTGCTGTGAGGATTTGATTGCATTTAACTACAAGTACATTAGTGAGGTCTGGATGTTGGATGATCACCACTTCACCTCATCCCCAACTCATACCAAGAGCACTGGATGGAGCATCGTCATTTCAGAGAACACAGTTCTTCCACCCACGTTCTCTCTTGCCCACGCCTGACATTAGGCACGGTGCCAATGGGCTCACAATAATCAGCTCATATAATTCAAATAATTTCTAAGAAATGTTTGCAAATGAAACCCATTTTACATTGTTGTATTTTATTTTGTATGCAACTTTTCTACTGACTTAAAAACTGTAATATTAAATAGTTTTGAGTGAACTTTTAAAGCTAAAGCTATTTTTATACCATTGTGCAGAATGTTTAATAGTAGTGCAGGTAAATGCTCACCTCGGTGTGATTCCTTACAATTTTCAGAAATCCTGTGTGATGAACATAATTCCTGACTCAGATTCAGCAGCCACTCTGTTGGCCTGATAGAAAACCACCGTGGTTGTTAGTTGATGGCGGTTGCCATGGCTGTGCCATTCTTTCAGAGAGCCTGTTGGGTGAATGGATCAGCTCAAGAACAATAAGCCTCACTGTGGTGAATGGCACCAGAGTAAGACTCCTGCAGCCTGGCCTGAACTAGGCTTTTGTTTCAGCTGGATTTAATACGTCCCTGCGCAGACACATAAACAAGAAGTGTGCTTTAGGTGTGACGGACTGCAATAATCAGTAGTATGAAATAATTACACTCTAATTTGATGTTCATGTTATATTAAGTCCCTGGGTTGTAGTTCTTGCACTCTACAAGTGCTTTTTGTAAGAGAAGATCATAAACACATCATTTGATTCTCTGAAACATTCGAAAGTTACCTTTTAAAATATTTTTTAATCTTACATGGGGAAACCATGGTCTGAGCATCCTTATGTTTAGAAAAGGCCTCAAAACTCAGGGGGAAAAATCCTGGCCTTAAAACTCACTTTAACTCTTTAAATATATTATGTTACTACCTAATTAAAAGAAGATCTTGGGAAAACAGCATTTTTTATGCCATGATAATGAAATAAATATCTTCAGTGTTTCTGAAAGTATTTTAATCAAATGCACTCATTCTCATGAAAACACAAGTTAATACCATATGCTAATCCATGCTGACCATTTAGGGACTCCTTAGTGTACCCCAGCAATTAAATGATTGACAGGACTTGATTGACAAATACGCATAACCCTCATGACCCTGTAGGGCTCCTATAGTACACAAACATCACTGTTGAAAGTTTACCACCTTAATGTCTTAAAATGTGCATGCTGATTGGTTAACAAGAAAAAAAAGCCCTGGCACATGTTAAGAAACAGACAAAGCACTTGTATTTCTTCATGACTTTAATGAAAGAAATATATTGTGGTAAATCATGGTTTGACAAGAATACACTGTAAGAAAAGCAACAACAACAAAAAAAAACAGTTGTTGTAAATCATAAGTTTCACTAAAGCACCTCTTTGAGATCTACCTTCCAGCGGGTTTCACCTCCAACCCAAATCTAACATAGCTCATTCAGCTCATCAAAGACCTCTGAGGGCTATAATTAAATGAATGCGACAGGGTTCATTAGAATTGGAGTCTGCTGAAAGTCAGATCTCCAGATGGTGTTGGACACTACTGCTCTTAAAATAAACCCTCTTTGACACCTTTATTGTTGGTTGCTTAAAAGTTAGGAGTTAAAATGTGTGATCTTGCTGAATATTTACGATGGGAAGAGCAGGAAACCTGTAAAAGTGCTGTCAGCATCTTTACTGATGATTTGGCTTGTTCGAGAGGTGTACATCGACACATGCTCCCCTTTCTTCAGGTCCACCACCACTGACCCTGAACTGACCAACACTCCTTGAGACATATCACAGAGATTCACCAAAATCTGCTGTCCCTTTTTAATGGTGACGCAAGCAATCTGTGTTGCAGAGATATGGTACACAAAAAAGTATATGCCAGGCAGTTTTGCTGTAAAGTAGCCGTTAGACAGCACATCACCTTCATCAAAAGAAGAAACCGGACTGTCGAATTCAATAATTCTGTTTACCACTACAGTCGACCTTGAAGAAGGAGACCTTTTGTAAGAGAAAAATGATCGCATCTCTCTTGGGACTTCTGCTACTGCTCCTTTTTGCCCCTTTGGACCTTTTGGTCCTGGGGGTCCAGACATTCCCTCATCCCCCCTCAAGCCTGGCCTGCCCGGATATCCGGGGATGCCTTGATCACCCTTCAGCCCCTGCACTGGATGTGTGTCTTCACCTGCAAACATAAACATAAGCCAGCAAGGAGCTTCTCAGTGAGATGTTGTCAGCAGTATTGACCAATAAGACAAAAGAAAAAAAAACTGTCACACAAAAACCTTTTATCTACATTTAAAAGGTCTGAATTGTATCTACATTTATTTACATTTTCAATTTTGAACATAATTTTAATCTGGCAGTTGTTCTTTAAATTGTCTCAAATGCTCAGAATGATTGGACCAATACAATACAATGGCTTCTACTGAAAGCTGTTTTTTTCTACAAGGTTTTTGCATGACAGTGACAATATACTGCTTACTTTATGTTTGATTTCCTAGACTTTGGCAATTGCACAGCCTTTCTAGAGACCAGTCTTTGTCGATAAGCTATAGGCTAATTCTAAGCCAATCTGAATTCCAAACAGATTCAATTTACTCCAACGCTAGGCTTCATTTATATCCAGATAAAACTAGTTCATCTAAGTGTATAACACTCTCATTTCTTGCATGGTGTTTTTTAATAGAATACCTACCCATATTCAAAAACTTTCAAACCATATTAAAAAACCTAGTCATCACACTTTTCAGGGCTGGCTGCCCAAGATCTAGCATTGTTTTTAGTTTTTTTTACCAGGCTCTCCCTTTTGCCCTTTTGGTCCATCCCTTCCATTGGCACCATGAGCTGCAGGGATTCCTGGCACCCCGGGATAGCCTCTTTGGCCAGTGCATGTGTCTGAGATGGTGGGGGTGACTGCCCACAGCAAAATGCACACAGGGAGAAGAGCGTGCACCAGCAAGGAAACCTGCAGCAATGTCAAATTTCACTTATTTCAAACAGTCATCTCAAATCGTCAACTTTAATGAAAGTCAATGTAAAAGTATTTCACCCCATGTAATTTGGAGAATTTCTATTGGTCTATTTATCATGAAATGTTGACAGTTTCAAATTATGTCAAAATATAGGAGAAGAAATTGAGATTATGGAGACAATATGTAAGGGCTATGGTCTACTCTAATAGACAACCTGGCAACCTGACATTTTACTTACAGTAGCCAAATCAAATCAAATCAAATCAAATTTTATTTTTTCACATACATAGTAATACACAGTATAACTTGCAGTGAAATTCTTTAGAGAATGCCAATAGAGATCCTACACTCTTCAAAATAAAGGTTCCATAAAGGGATCTTTGTAGCGATGCTATAGAAAAAAACACTTAAGGAACAAATTTGGAAATGATGGTATGCAAATGTGAAGAACCGTTCTAAAGTTTAAAAAACACCACATTAAGCATAAGCATTAAGCATATTTGCAATAACCTGTAAATAATATTGTTATTGCTTTTTTAATTATTTATATTGTGTATATAGTACAAATTTATTTATCTACATTTTTGTAACTGAGTGTCTTGCTATCCCTTCCTGCTGTGACACACTGCGGGACTAATAAAGGATTATCTTATCTTATCTTATCTTATCTTATCATAACTAAATAGCAGTAAATAATTTTCCATAAAAGCAATACAGTCTGAAATGCACAATGGATATCTTACCATAATCCCAGACACAGTTGCACCTTGTTTGTAGAATCAGTGACAGTCGTGACTATGGAAGTCAGTGAAGCATTTTTTTCCTCCACAAAGTCTTCCAACTTTCATTTCTCTCTTTCAAATGGAGAACACCCGAATTACACAACACGAACAGGGAAGTCACAGAATGTCTATTCATCATGTTTTCATCCTGGCAGATTATTATATTTGGAAATAGCCTGATTTGATTTTTTTAATAATTGTATTTCGCTTATGTTTGCAAGTTTGCAAGATGTGGGAAACAGAAGAGGAACATCTTGTCCACAAATCATTTCACAAAATAATTGTGATGGTTATATATGAGGTTTATTTGTCTTTTATCCAACGGTGTGGTTTATTAGTGTGATGCACCACAATAAATTTTACTTAGTGTGTTTATTTGTAACACCCTTTTATATACACTGTGTCCAAATATTTATGGACACCCCTTCTAATGAATGCATTCAACTACTACATCTGCTGACACAGATGTGCAAAGTCTATAGTCTAGTTTTTGTAGAGACATAATGGCAATAGAATAGGACTCTCTGGAGCAAATGAACCTATTGGCATCATGCTTAATGCCAGAAGTGAGATAGAGGGGTATAACACCCCCCCCCCCCCCCCCCCCCCCCAGCATTGAGCTGTGAAGCAGGGGAACTGTGTCCTCTGGAATGATGGTGTTCCATCCAGTACGTTTGGAATGATTTAGGGAGTTATGAATGAGGTGGGGTGGTAAACATTTAATATCTTGACCCCACTAACGCTCTTGTACCCTTGATTTCGCAGGACACAGTAAGTGAGCATGGGTCCTAATACTTTTGTCCATATGAAACAAATATTTGTTCTTTAAAACTTTAAATTTGCATCAGTAACAGTGGCTGTATATGTTGGTGTTGTGGCCCATAAAATATCTCCTGTGTGTTTTCCTTCAGATTTGTATGTTATTGCTGTCCAGTCATATCCATGTCTTTCCAAAATGCTAACTTACAAGAGAAGGTAAACTAGCGAACTTTTAACTTTGAATGTAAGTTAATGTGAAGAGCTGTCGTCCCATTTTCATCTGTCCATACATAGGAAAATGCGTAAATTAAGACAGCAGTTATTTGTATTTAATGAATATACCAAGGTATTTACACAATAGAAAGAGAATTTTTGTGTATTTAGTAGCATTTTATTATTGACACAGAAATACAAGTTGCACTCTTTGTTGTACAGAACATAAGTATATTTAAAACACAGCAAATGTCCAGGTCATATCCACTGAACTCTTTTCACAAAGTCAATCAATGTGCATAAACCAGAAAACCAGAGAAGACACTGTTGCCTTTATTTTCAGCTGCGAACATGCCATTCTGCATGCTAGTCTCCAACCAGACTTTTTGGTTGTGCTCCAGGTACACAGCTAGCCCACCAGAGCTCACTTGGTAGTACGCACTTTGGTTTAAAATGTGATCACAGAAGGTCGCCTTTTTCACCCCATTAACCATTAGCATAACACACAGGGATTTTCCCAAAGAGGTTGTGTGGTACACAAAATAATATGTGCCGGGTATGTGACACACAAATTTACCCTCACTAACATTGAAGTGGTTATTGATATTGGTGATGACCTTGTTGAAGACTACTGGCAAGTTGGCTTTTGGATTAGATATGGTTTCACGGGAGACACAGAAAGCAGACTGTGGTTTGGAGTTACTGGAATCGCCCTGATCTCCGGGTTGTCCTGGAGGGCCGGGTGGGCCAGGGTCGCCGGGGCTCCCCCTCTTTCCTGGTAGGCCTCTAAAACCAGGATTGCCCTTTTGACCTTTTACTGCATCCTTTTCCAATTCAATAGAGTGGCCTAATGAGACAAACACACACACATAACACACACACAACTCATTAGTATTGTGTCGTACTATGGAAGTGAATCAAAAGTAACTCCTCTAGCAGGACAGTCCATTCTTACCCGCAAAAGACCAGCATCCCTACAGATTCCCCTACAAACAAACGCCTTCAAACGTTACTGGCGTGAAAACCTGTAGCCACACCAGCCCTTTGCGAATCAGACCGAACAACTCTGCTCAATGGCGCCGCTCCACACATTACACTTACCCGCATCTCCTTTCTCTCCCTTCACGCCATCTCTGCCATCACGCCCAGGGAATCCCGGAAAACCAGGCTGTCCAGGTATCCCCACAGGACATGTGTCTTGAGCAGCTGTAAGGCAGAGATGCACGGCCAACAGAGCCCCAAAAAACAGCCTACAGTTCAGCATGGCAGCTCCTTGACCCACTGAGCTGCTTTGTGCAATGTTCAGGCAGCAGCTAACCTCAGAAACTTGCAAAAGTTTCAAGCCAATCAAATCAGAAGATCTCCTCTTGGCCAATCACATGAAATGTGCTGCTTGTTCCTCTTTTATAACTATGCTGGAGCAGATCGCCATGTTCTCACATTCAATGGCCTGCCTCAAGACTTCTCAGACCCATGAGTTTGTATTAGTTCATTACATACATTATATGCATGCGGTACAATTCTGACTTTAAAATCTGCATTAACTGTTTATTAACATTAATATTAGACAAATATAAGTAAAATATAAACTGCACTTTTAGGAGTGCTCATTGGCTTTCCCTCATATCCCACATTCCTCATTTTTTAAATAAAGGTGCTACAAAGGGCGATGCCATAGAAGAACCAAGCAATGTTCCAGACACTAAAAGTGCCATCCACCCACCATGGAGAGAGCCAATGACTAGCATGGCCTTTTTTTGCTTGGCCCAGCACCTTTGTATAACACACAATTATACAAACTGCACACCTTCTGTAAGTTTCTTTCATTTGATAAACAGTTATTCATCATTACCTTTCTTATTCCAGTATCACTCCCTATTTAGCTTGAACCAAGATATACAGTGTACCCCCATAGGTATTCAGACATTTAGACTTAAAAATTTAATTTAAAAAAAAAAAAAAGTTAAATGTGCCAAACATGTATTTTAGAAAGATCTTTCCATAACTGGTATTTTCTTTTTGGCAATCAGTTCCTTTTTGCAGATTTCTGCAGATTTGCATCCCAAACACTGTACCTCTGTACACTTCTCATGATTCTATCAGTGAACACAAGCTCACTGTAAACACAACAGCCCATGCATGTTTCCACCTCTGTGCTTTATTGTACCTTTGTGCAGTCTTCTCCCTCCACCCACTTTTCCCTGGTCAGGGTTGTAGAGGGTCCAGGGACTACCTGGAACCATTGGGCACAAGGCAGGAAAACACACATACTTATTCACTCACACCCAGGGGCAGTTTAACCAGTTCTCATAGCATAGCTACTTATAGCTACTACTCCTGCATGTCTGGAACATAGGAGCAAACTGAAGCCCCTGGAGAAAACCCATACAAACAAGGGGAGAACACGCCAGACTCACAGACAAAGACTGGTGCGAGCTCCTGGGGTTGTGCAGCACCTACACTACCTGAAGCGCCACAAAGATGCATGAAACAAGGTTCCCCCCTTTTTTATTACCTACACAACCTCAAAGTTCACAATGGCTCAATGAGGACTTTATGGAAGCAACTCTTGTGTTACGTTCACGGTGTACACAAATGAACGACTCACATTTAATGAGATTTTATTGCAAAATTGCAAATATTACAAATATTCAAAAAAAAAGTTTAAAAAGTACATCACAAATGATAGGTGACAAGCTGTGAAATCAGAGAAAAGTATGATAGTGGTGACATTGACAGTATAATATGCCCATATACTTGTTAGAAAAACAGACACTGGAGCCTACATCTGAGCTGAATTGAATGTGAGTTGAATTTTCACATTCTACCCAGTGGTAAAGATAAGAAAACCATTGAACACAGTTGACATTTCATCTTTGCTTGTCATTTTGTTATACTCTTGTGCACGATCAGGGTTCCTTACAGGCTCTATCCACACTTTGTTGCCTCGAGCAAGCTCAAGCACAGCACCACCAGAAACGACCTGAGACTTTTTCATCTGGTTAAAGTCACAAAATGTCAGGCCCAGCTCAGGATTGCGGTTACTCCTCAGTTTTAGACACAGATGTTCCTCAGAGACTGAATGGAATACAAAGTAATACACCCCAGCAACCCTACATGTGAACTCGCCTTTTTCGAGTTGGAAGTCGTTATTGACATTAATAATGGCTTTATTGAAGGTCACTGGTTTGTTGTAGCTGGGATATTCCTTGGCAGTTCGCAGCACAGAGAAGGCGGCTTTGCTTGCATCAGCATGTCCAGAACTGGCTCCCGAGCTTCCGCTTGGCCCAGGGGGGCCAGCAGGACCTGGTGGGCCAAGGAGCCCCTGATAGCCTTTGATTCCAATATCTCCCACGAGGCCTTGCTCACCCTCATCTCCTTTGAGATCGACCAGGGCTTCCTTACTCAACTGCACCTGCAATGCTGAGAGAATGTGTCTTTACAAACCAAGCCTACATTTTCTAAGCACATGGAGCCGATAAGGATGTAAAAGTATGGAAAAGATTCTTTAGGGAACTCAATGCAATATAAAACCTCAACTTTTGCATGATTGGATTTGATTGATGATAGGATTCAGAATTCTATTTAAAATGTACTACATATATTAGACTGGAACAAATACCTTTAAAAACAATACAACACCACTACATTTATGATCAATCATAACATTCCAGAAATAATGCAACTGAATCGCTATCTTTATACATTATCTGTTTTGAAGCAATGATGTGTTTTGCCTTGCTATGAGCCTTGCCAATATAACTATATAGCTACATACCGGGTTCTCCCTTCTCTCCTTTCTGTCCTGGCCAGCCGTCTCTCCCAGGAACTCCTGCCTGTCCTGGTTTTCCATCAAGCACTTTGCAGTTATCCTGGCAGAGGCTGAAGGAGAAAAGCCCAGCCACCCAGACAACTGCACAAAGACGCCCTGGCAGCCGCATTCCGAGTTATCTAAACAGAGTCATGGACAATCGTTGATCATTACAGTGTCATCAGTTGCAAAAGATATCGTCACTGTCCAATGAAAACCATGTATCTCCAAAATAGTGACGATAGATGGCAACAATGTAAATTTAGAGCAATTAATTTTGGAATTAAAAAGAAAGTTTTGAATATTTAACAGAGAATGTTCAAAAAGATCCTATCTCGTTCTCTGTATGGCATGCAATAATAAATAGTTGCTTCAGACTCACCCGTCTCCCTGTGCAGATTTAATGAAAATTTCAGACTTCACCTCCCTCCACTCGGTATCACAGAGAAAGTAATGTGACAAAAAGTCCAATTCTTTCAATTCCCCATCAAAATAGGAACAACTCGTAAAAAAAAGAATAAAAGTGCAAATACATGCAGAAAGACTGCTTCTCCTTTTCCTTTTCCAGTTTGCTGAAGTCAGCTAAATCGTGATATGTGGTTTTATTGATTGCATAATCTCATCCAATTGCTGCGAAATGCAAAACGTCTGTGTTTACAGTGTTCTGCTCAACTGAAAAATAAAAAGGGTTTTATTCTATGCATGACAAAATAATTAATTATATTACTAAAATTATCAGCTGTCCTGCAGACAACATTATAATGAATACAAATGTTTATGTTTATATGAACCGAGTGGGAATTAGAGATGACCTAAAGAAAATATTGTGTGCATGTGAGTCTGTTATGGTCAAGCTACTTTAGACTACATTCTTTAGTTGTATTTTTTTAGTTGTGATTGCCCTTATTTTTGTTAAATACTGAGAAATAAATCATTATTTATTTTGGTATTCTCATTTCCCTAACCCTAATCCTAACCTAACCTAACCTAACCTAACCTAACCTTAACCTAACCTAACCCTAACCTTAACCTAACCTAACCTAACATAACCTAACCTTAACCTAACCTAACCCTAACCTTAACCTAACCTAACCTAACCTAACATAACCCTAATCCTAACCCTAACCCTAACCTAACCTAACCTAACCCTAACCTAACCTAACCTAACCTAACCTAACCTAACCTAACCCTAACCTAACCTAACCTAACCTAACCTAACCTAACCCTAACCTTAACATAACCTAACCTAACGTAACCCTAACTCTAATCCTAATCCTAACCTAACCTAACCTAACCTAACCTAACCTAACCTAACCTAACCTTAACATAACCTAACCTAACGTAACCCTAATCCTAACCCTAACCCTAACCTTAACCTTAACCTTAACCTTAACCTAACCTAACCTAACCCTAACCTTAACATAACCTAACCTAACGTAACCCTAATCCTAATCCTAACCTAACCTAACCTAACCTAACCTAACCTAACCTAACCCTAACCTTAACATAACCTAACCTAACCTAACATAACCCTAATCCTAATCCTAATCCTAACCCTAACCCTAACCTTAACATAACCTAACCTAACCTAACCTAACCCTAACTCTAATCCTAATCCTAACCCTAACCTAACCTAACCTAACCTAATCTAACCTTAACATAACCTAACCTAACGTAACCCTAATCCTAATCCTAACCCTAACCCTAACCTTAACCTTAACCTAACCTAACCTAACCTAACCTAACCTAACCTAACCCTAACCTTAACATAACCTAACCTAACCTAACATAACCCTAATCCTAATCCTAATCCTAACCCTAACCCTAACCTTAACATAACCTAACCTAACGTAACCCTAACTCTAATCCTAATCCTAACCCTAACCTTAACATAACCTAACCTAACCTTAACATAACCTAACCTAACGTAACCCTAATCCTAATCCTAACCCTAACCCTAACCCTAACCCTAACCTTAACCTTAACCTAACCTAACCTAACCTAACCTAACCTAACCTAACCTAACCCTAACCTTAATCTAACCTAACCTAACCTAATCTAATCCTAGTCCTAATCCTACCCCTACCCCTACCCCTACCCCTAACCCTAACCTAACCTAACCCTAAACATTATCTGGGAATTATTCAGGGAATTTAAAGAGAAATGAGAAACTATGAGCAAAAAGAGTTCTATATACTTTACCACTGAAAAGGGATCTTTGACACATTTGAACTCTTCATATTGCTACATAGTTCATCAAGTTGTCATGGTTTTATATAAAACCTTAAGCCTTAAGGGTGTAGCCAAGGGGTCTTAGTCAAGCAGCATAAAATATCTTTTCACAGCTTTTCCTTTCTAACACTGTCATATTACTGTAGAGACAAAACATGGATTTTGGTTGGCCAATGTTTTGAGGGGAGCAAATTGAACGCAAGATTTTTTAATAACAGTGTATTTTTGTGGGTAAATATGCAGAAAATATCCATCCATCCATCTTCTTATCTGCTTCTTCCTGGTCAGGGTTACAGTGGGTCCAGAGCATCCCATTATTCATTGAGCACAATTGGACAGCAATACACCCTGGACAGGGCACCAGTCCATTTTAAGAATACAACACACATCCATTCACTCACAGGGGCAATTAAGCAAAGCCAGTTTACTTACCATGTGTGTTTTTGGGAGGAAAACCGGAGTACCTGGAGAAAACCCACATGGACACCAGAAGAACAAGCCAAACTCCTCACAGAAACTGGATCCAACTGTGCGGTGCTGCCTGTGTTCTCTGTTATTTTAATTGTGTTATTTTAAAACAACTATAGTTTAAATCCATGGGTATTAATTATTTCCTGGCATAAATTCAAATGAGAGCACAATATTATTTATTTGATTACATTAATGGCATTTGGTGGACAATCTAATCCAGAGCTGCTTATATTGGAATCATGTTATACAGGAAAGCCAATGTCATTTTAGGAGTTACTGACCTAAGAACTCTTACTGGTATAGTGTGGTGTGTTTGAATGGCAGGAGAATCAAACCCTAGTCTGCCATAAGAAATGCAGTGTTGTTACCCATCATACTGCACCCATCACTCCAATCTTTGTGTATTTGGTTTGCATGTTTATTTATTTATCAAGGGCAATGTACATTAATCAACAAATACTAAATATGTCAGTGTTAGCCAACTGGCTTATTTTTAAGTTAACATTATTAAAAAACAAAGTAATAGGTAAACATCATTGCATCATGAGTTTAATAACAGGAGTCATAAAAAGCAAGAGAAATACAAATACTACTTATTTTTGGCAAACATGGAGACAAGACTCTGAGCCTTCTTTTCTTTTTTATGGCATTCATGCACATCAGTTAGACGTACAGGTTCTGTTCTGTTCTCCGTCTGGTAATAGGGGCAGACCTTAAGATGTTCAGACATCGGAGGTAACTCATCGAAGCACCAGCTATCCACAGAGGAGAACAAGTTGCTGAATTGCCATACCTAAAGTAGAGATTCACAATGTTAATTAGTAGAATTTCATGATAAATGTAGTAAACGACATGACTGGCAAGACCTTTATTAAGTGAATGAACCCCTAGAACCCTTATGTATATTATTCAATTATTAATCCTAATGCAGAAACTATTGTGACTTATTTTGTAACTGTTAGGTTTAGCATATCCTGTGGAGTTCCACAAGGTTATCTTATGGGGCCTATGAAACTGATGTTAATGTTGGCAGTGTGGACTTACATTGAGGGTCTTAGGAGTTAAATGAAACCCATGTCTTACATAATAAGGGCAATATTAAGTGAGATCTGACCTTTTGTCTTGTTCTCCAGCACCATCCACCATGAGAGTAGATCTTCTTCTCCCACTTAAGTGATACCATGCCTCTTTCTTGCAGAAGCGTGCCACACACCTCTCTCATTAGCCGGGATACAAGAGCCAGCCGAGAAAGGGTGAAGCTGTCTAGAAAGCCAGCAATGTGTACCAGAACTTCAAAAGGGAGGTTGCTCAGGGCATCCAGGTTACGCACTCGCTTTCTCTCTGAAGTCACCATTCTCACACCTTCGTAGAGAATATCTGATATCTCAGGTCTAAGAGTGAACGTGCTGAGGTCTTGATCATAAGAGACTATGGCTCTGTGTGTGGAGGGCTGGAAACGTCTCTGGATGAAGGTACAGCCCAGGTAAGCCAGAGGACACCTCTGCTCAAACCAGCCATTCAAATTGGTCTGGATATCTGAGTGGATGTTCTTGAAGTGAGAAGAAAACTCGTCTCGTCTGAAAGAATGGCAGCACAGGTAAGTAAACGCAGAGCTTGATTTATTGTGTATGTTGGTGACACTTTCGGTGTTAATCTGGACATGAAGCTCCAAAGCTTTATCTGCAGTGATGTCTGCCAGAGAGGTATCTGCTTTGAAAGGAACTGAGTAAAAGTCATAAGTCTGAGTTCCCTCGTTCATCAGAAGGGCATCTGAAGAACCGGACTCGGCGATAAGGTGTCCTCTGCGCTCTTTTTCCAAAGAGCACAAAAGCGTGGCTTGAACCTCATCCCATTTCGGCAGGTCATCCATGTCAGTGCCCAGGTCTGATGTGTCGACAGCTATGCTAACCCTTTTGTAACGACCAGGATTGCGAATGTGACTTGGCCTTGCACTGAAGCTGGTGGGTATCTTGAATGTTCGCACAGTTTTAATCTTCATTGGCTCCAGATGCTCGTAGATAAATTTCTTCTTCGGACGGGTATCACAAGCAAACAAGGATGTTGCGATCAGAAATTTGCGCTCGTCCATATCAAATGGATTGAACTCAGGCATTTCTAAATGTTTGTTGGATTCTTTGATTTGTTTCTGTGTTTCCTCTTGTAAGATTTCTAGCTTGTTCGAATTTGCTTGGGAACCACTGGATGGGGGGTTGGTGCCCAGTGACTTAATGGTGTGCTTGCATCCACTCAGCTCCATGCTGAACATTTTCTCCCAGGCGTTGTACCTTCCAATACCGGAAATATTAGTGTCCCTTGCTAATGCTTCTCTCTCTTCTTGAGTTAGTGGGCTTTCCTGGTCATCAGTCTCTAAAAACTCAACACCTTCGAATGTACAGGCTCCCTCTGCCCCATTTGACACCCCTCCTATTGCTCCCTCCAGTTCCTGTACTGCAGGTTCTTCCACCACCTTCTCAATGAGCTCAGGAAAAAGGGCCTTCATTTTAAGGGACTGAAAGAGGTACCGTTGGTCCCTGAGCGCTGTGGACAGGTCCAGTGGCTCCTGGGCGTAGGTTTCCTTTAAGATATTCTTGTAGAACTCTGAAGGCTCAGCCTCTTCGATGGGCCAGCGGTTCCACTCCATGGAGCAGCACACCACGCTAGCGGGACACACCTCCAGGTGCTTGGCCAGCTTTGAACGGCTCATGGTGAAAGGGCAGCCATAGTGGGCGTTGAGGCAGGGCACCTTCTCATTAGGACACAGCAGCAGGTGTTCGGCCTCTTTGCACATGTGAAAGGTGGCACCACAGAGCAAACGACAGTTGATGACCATGCATGACACAGAGATCTCTATGGGAGCTCTGCAGCGTCGGCTGTGGCAGCTCTCACAGTGTTTATGCAGCTTGAAAACTGGTGTCTTTTGCCTTACCTAGAGTTAGAAGAAATTCCATATTTGACATGTGTCTGAACAGCTGTGTTATTAAGCATGATGTATGATGATGCTTACAGATGTTCAGGTTGTGAAGCTTACCATGTCTACGAACCAATGTTAACGGCATAGAGCTCGAACGATCTGAAAAGAATTGTGAGGAAAACATGAAGCTGACCTCAAATAATAACAGATCACGCAGGGAAATGATGAAATTCAGGATGTTTTGTGTACGTATTTCTCCCCCATGTGGCTGAAAATGGAACACTATGCAATGATAGACTACCCAACTCATGTCCATGTGAAATGATACATGCCACCTAAGGTAGAGGGCATAGGCAGGACATTCACATGCATTGCATAACACAACCTATACTCTGAGATGTGCATTTATAAAAGTGCAAAGACATTTATAACAACATAACAACAAAATCAAGCACACTGGGGAAAAAACAGGCCTTCTTACCCCCGTTTTAATGAGGCCAGCTCCTTGCTGGTGTTCAGCTTAGACACTTCAAGACTGAGAGTACTAATGTCAGCAGTGTGCCGTGCCTGAATGTTAAAAATAGATAGCGGCTCGTGTGGTGGTCTAACAGTGTGACCTCTCAAACATAGAATCCGGTTACATGTCTAAAAACATCAGAGGTTCAGAATTACAGTTTTGCATCAGTGTTTTCAAACAGGGCTTGATGTGATCGGCATGTTAGTTTAATATGCTTCTGTCTGCACTGACAATCATTTTAGAACAGAAGAGCTCAAATGTTGGTTAAAAACTTGGTGAAGCAAACACCCAGGGCCATAGAAGTACAGTAATGTGTTTTAATAATCATTTTGCACATATTCTAGTATTTAGACAATGAAAGGATGTAAATACGTTATAAATACATTATATAGATTGTCATAAGACTGGTTGCTGTTTTATTTTTAAGTGGAACTGGAAATATTCACTGAATAGCAAAGGAATCTTAAGGCCTAACCACTATTTCTCCCTCATATGATGACACTACAAACATTAGCAAATTATTGCTTATTATTCTTCTTCTTATTATTATTATTATTATTATTATTATTATTATTATTTCTTTTATATTTAGCTTTAACTGATCTTCTAATTTCCATTTTAAAAACTATTGTAGCTGAGAAAGCAGTACATTTCAGTTTGATGCAGACAATCAATGGCAAAATTAAGACACTTAACTACTAAAAGGAATTATCTCCGTCCCATGAAGAGTTTCACTAGACTTTGTCGCTCCTTAGAATTCCTCTGTTGTTCTGCTCCATTCTCTTTCTGCATGCTGGGCAGAGCGAAGGGCTTTGTTTTGGGTTCTGTTTGGTAAAATGGACAGTCTTTAAGATGCTCAGCCATTGAAGGGACACCATCAATACACCAACTGCCCACGTTGCTGAAGAGATTGCTAAATTCCCAAACCTCAGAGAGAATGAGAGAGAATGAATTAAGGGGGGGTTGTGAAAAAAGAATCTATGTTATAATTGTATAAATGTTATTAATGTATCATCAGACACATGTAAACATAAAAGTGCCACAAACGGTTCTTTGAGCAATGCCATAGACCTGAGGTTCTCCAAGAAGCATGTTAAAAAAGAGAGCTGTGTGTGTGATAAACCCTGCATCCATATGTGTTCTCCTTATAATCTTTATGTCATGTGGAGATTGTTTAAATCGTCAAAAGGTTCTTCACGCCCATACATCTTATTTATGACAATGGTTCTCTAAACATCTACCTTAAAAAAAAACTCTTTTGGTTTCTTAAAGTAGTCATCGTAATCCTGGCCTTGGAGCCCTTCAGGACCAGGGATGGGCACCATTGTACTAAAGAACCATCTGTGAAGACGGGATAAAAGTGTGAGGAACCTTTTAAGGGATCAAAGAACTTTCAGATAATGTAATGGCTCTGTGCCAATTACATTATGTGAAAAGTTCTTTAGGAAACCAAAAATGGTCTCTCTATGGCAGAGCTCATCAGTCCTATCCATACAGGGCCAGAGTGTCTGCAGGTTTTCATTCTAGTCAAGCAGAAGATACATTTGATAAGTCTTTCTCAGTCTTCGAACACATGATTAGTTTTATGAGATGTGCAGCTGCTTAGTTGGAATGAAAACCTGCAGCCACACCTGCCTATAGTTACTCAATCAGTCTAAAGAACACAATATGCGTGCAGTTTAAGGGATTAACACTGTCTGGTTTAAGCCTAGGAATTAGGTGTGCATATTTTAGTAGTTGTGTGATTCCTATGCATGTGGCTAGCATGCAATGGTGAACATTCTACCACAGCAACCAACATGACATGACTTACTATGGATGACTTCCATCGGACTCTACCGTGAGAGTATCTCTTCTTTCTCCATTTCAAACCAACCATTCCTCTCTCCTGAAGAAGTGTGCCACTCACATCTCGGAAAAGTCTAGAGACCAGTGCTAGCTGTGACAGAGAGAAGCTATCTAGGTAGCGGGCAATATGACGCAGGACCTCAAAAGGAAGATTACTGAGAGAATCTTCGTGCATGGCTCGGATTTGAGAATTGTCCTGAAGAGGAGTAGGAATTTCAGGCCTGAGGGTAAAAATGCTGAGGTCCTGGTTATAAGAGACTATGGCTCTGTGTGTGGAGGGCTGGAGGCGTCTCTGGACGAAGGTGCAGCCCAGATATGCCAGAGGACACCTCTGCTCAAACCAGCCATTCAAACAAGACTGAATGTCTGAGTGCACATTCTTGAAGTGTAAAGCGAATTCATCCCGCCTGAAGAAATGTCCACAGGAAAATGTAAACGCAGACGTGGATTTGTTGTGTCTGAGGGTGACAATCTCTGTATCCATCTGAAGATGCAGCTTCAAATCCCTTTCTGCTGTGATTTCGGCCAGAGTGGCATTGTACTTGAATGGAGCTGTGACAAAGTCATAGGTCTGAGTTGCTATGTCAACATAAAGTCCATCTGTTGCCACGGTTTCACTGATCTTGTGTCCTCTTATCTCCACCTCAGCAGAGCACAGTAGGGTTGCAAACATCTCGTCCATTTTCTGAATGTCTTCCAGAGGGACACCCAAATCGGACGTATCCACAGTCTTGTGCTCGGTACGTGCCCGGCTGCCGGGGTCCTTCAGCTGGATGCGCCTGTGCCTGTAACTAATGGGAACGTTAAAGGAACGTAGGGTCTGAACGGGTATTGGCTCTAGGCTGCCATAAACGAAATCTTTCTCTCGGGGTGTGCACGCTTCTATCTGGCCAAAGTTGAGCAGCATACGTCCGTGGTGGACAATATACATGTTGTATTCTCTTGGATTTACTTCTCGGCCAAGTCTCTCCAAGACTCCTTCTTGCCAAGGAGCGAGGCCACTTTTAGAGATGTCTGGCTGAATAGGGTCTCCTCTTTTGGCATCTTTTGCTGGTTCCTTTGAAGTTCCTTGTCGCTCTGGGACACTTGGATTAGCAGGACCATTGGATGGTGTCGTCTTGTCTTTCTTGTCTTCTGTTTTTGATCCTTCTTTCTCAGCCTGCTTGCAGCCCCCTCTCTCCATGCTAAACATCTTCTCATAAAGGGTGTACTTCTCTCGATTCATGGTAGAGTCCTGGTGATCCTTGTTAACAGGCTGTTCCACTTCAGCTTTTAGAGGAGCATTAATTGAGACTTCACCACCATTTATATCATTTACTGAAACATTCTCTCCATTAACAATGGCATCTCCTCCAACCGCCTCCTCTTCCACTTCCTCTCCTGTTGTCATAGGTTCTTCTGGCTCCTCCATTAACTCAGGAAAGAAGCTCCTCATCTTCAGCCTGGAACAGAGATGCTTCTGATCTCTCAGGGCCATGGAGAGGTCCAGAGCTTGAGGCTTGTGCATATCCTTCAGGAGATTGCTATAGAGAGGTGATTTTACGTCCTCAATGGGCCAGCGGTTCCACTCCATGGAGCAGCACACCACACTAGCAGGACACACCTCCAGGTGCTTGGCCAGCTTTGAGCGGCACATGCTGAAAGGGCAGCCATAGTGGGCATTGAGGCAGGGCACCTTCTCGTTGGGACACAGCAGCACATGTTCATCCTCTTTGCACATGTGAAAGGTGGCGCCACAGAGTGCGCGGCAGCTGATGACCAGGCATGACACAGAGATCTCTAAGGGAGCTCTGCAGCGCTTGCTGTAGCAGCTCTCACAATGCCTGTGCAGCTTTGGCGCTGATCTCCTGTATCGGCTCTGGAAGGGAAATGAAAGCAGTGCCGAAATGAATTTCCCTTCACCTTTATGATCATATGAGATTCAGTGGTGAAGTGTTCTGCTGTTCTGTTGAATCATTTTAATTCTCTTTTGAACGTGTCATGAACATATTATTGTTGGAACCAATTTACATTATATTGAATGCATGTATTAAATGTACCAGTAATTTATCTTGTAACATTAACAAGATGTCCACAACAACAAGAAAATTGAATAAACATACCATCTGTGACCCTGTGACAAGTGTTTTTCTGCAAGACCTTGAAACAGAGGACAGTTTTGAAGTTACTGGAAATGCTTGGTGTGTTTGTCCTGTCACACTGACACAATTTATGAGCGGCAACCAAAAGCACAGCACAGTGTCGAGCATTAGGAACTCTAAGGTCATCCCTACAGAATGTGCAGCGATGCTGAGGTCAGTAAAGGCAAACAGGTATATGAGATATGAGAGAAAGATAACCTACCATGAAGAAGTGAGTGACCACGTCTTCAGTGCCCCTCCAGACTCTGTGCTTTCCAAGTGGTCTTTCTACAGAGTACGACTGTGGGTCAAGTTAAAAATAGCCGGTCTTAGTGTGCTAAGTTACACAATGTCTAAATGGTGCAGACTGCCTCAATATATAAACACTGAAGATGAACTGTCATATTTCCAATCATCTCTAAATATTAAAATTATGTTTGTTTGTTTGTTTGTTTGTTTGTTTTCTTCATTTTCAGCTCTAATCCTATCCGCCTAGGCTAAACTCTCTGTAATTTGTAGGGGAGTGTTCTGTAAGTAGTCCTCTAGATGGCAGCCCATGCTCTAAATTAAATTAAAATGCCACACAAAGATATTTACACAATAATCCTATAATAATCTAATGATAAAACGATGGTGCAAGTAGCTAAACACATGTTGATCATTAAGAACTGTAGTGTTGTGGCTATAGAAGACTGTAAACATAATTAAATATGATGTCAATCAGTGCTGTTCCTAAAACCTGACCTAACTAGTCAGAATCAATGGTAAGTAGCCTAGCCCTGACCAAGATCCATAACCCCATAACCCCAACAATTTTGGGTTACCATAACAAACACTCTTCAGCCATAACTGCCCTTTTTTCCTGAAGTTATGTGCCTATCTTATAGGTCATGGGTGTTTATCTAATCTTTGATTAGACACCTACAGTTTAACATGTAGTTTCTTTATTTATCTTTGTTTACATCTAGATCGTGTGCATAAATAACGTGCAGCCTCTGACGTCCACGTTTTATACAAGAAGACTATAACGTAATGTACCTGTGGTGTAGGGGGATGAGGCCAGCACAACCCAACCCGTTTTCCGAACGGCCACGCCCACCGACGGTAGGATTGGTTCATAGGCAAGCGCACTATGAACTACTAGCCAATAGTAGGCAGGTTTGGAGATTCTGTTAGCCAATCGTAGCTCAGTAAACCGGGACCTGTCTGAAAACGGGTGTGAGAGACAGTGAGCCCACCGCTCCGTGTGATTGAGAGGGAAACAAAATGCCGGAAGAGGACTTTTAGGATACGAAGTTTGAGGAGTTGCAAAGGTAACCGTAAAGCGGACGGGCTTAAAAAAAAAGCACCACCGGGATTGTATCGAAGGAAGGTAAAAGCGGTGGCCTGAGCAAACCGCAGAAGAAGCTGTGTAGCGTTTTGCTGAGTTTTTAATTCTCCTGCTTCTACAATGGGACTTCCAACTCTGGAATTCAGCGACTCTTTTCTGGACAGCCCTGATTTCAGAGACCGTCTGAAATGTCACGAAATTGAGCTGGACCGAACAAACACGTTCATAAAGGAGCTTATCAAAGATGGGAACATGCTCATCAGTGCGCTGAAAAGTAAGTTAAGCAGAATAAGGCTTGCAGTAGTTTATCATTGTAAAGCAGAGTGGGGCTTTCTGTTCAATGAATTACAATGAAAGTGCCTTGCTACTATATCTGATTGCCTTGACATTATATCTTTTTATATTCAGGTTATTTTTACATTGTTATATATGTTATTTATCTCTTTTGTAGATTTTTTTACATTATTTTTAAGTTATAGTTTTTAAGTTTTATTATTTTGATGATGTATGACGAAATGCAAAAATGCAGTTCAGTATTACTAGTGTGTCTCACCATCTATTATTATTATTATTATTATTATTATTATTATTGCTAATTATAATACATGTATTATTATTATTATTATTATTGCTAATTATAATACATGTATTATTATTATTATTATTGCTTAAATGCTGTTTTTCACTCAAATGAGGTTTTTATAGGCTACAACTGTAAGCAAACCAAAAAGGGAGGGCGGACTAAGAAGCTAATAATGTATTCAGTTAATTTGTTGGTTATAAATGTGTTAGTTAGTTTATTTGCTGCTGTATGAATTATATCATTGAAGAATCCTCCCATGCAATTCAGCATCTCACTGCTGAGTTATGTGTGTCCAGATCCAGTCTGTTTGCTCTCTGGACTTCTGCTCATCAGCTGGTAAAATGTAATCTCTCGCCATGGAGTCCGTAGTGCTGGCACTAGCCTCTCTGTATTTACATGGAGATGTGAGAGTGGTGAGAGTGTGTGGTTGATGGGCCACTGTGGAATGTGGCTTCCTGTGAGCCGCTTTCTGGATTATGAAAAGGACCCTGTGTGTCAGACTGATGGCTGACCTCCTGACCCGTCAAATACCATCAGTCTACCCCTTAATATGTTATACCTCATTGTGGCTTTAATATGTAGGCAGGGAGACTTGATTACAAGCCACTGTTTAAATCACATCACTTCCAAAACAGTGTCATCTCCAGAGATATGAAAAGACCATGAAATTCAGTGATTCAGATCTGGAAAAACTGATTGAAATGCTTTAAGTAACTGAATTCAATCCTTTATGTATCTAAATTCATTTATAAACAGATCTTTGACATACTCTGTTAACACTGTCCATAGACCTGCATCACCTTCACAGCTTATGAGTTATTCAGTCGTGCTGACCTTGACACTGGTCTGCCTGCATACACACACACATACAAACACACACCGAAATGTTAAAAAATGTATTCTGTTAAACATCACACTTTGATACTCCCTCAGCAAATGTAACATAAGTAGGCATGCTGTGCTGAGAACCATACTGCATTTATACACTGAACACCAGTTGATGACAGTCAGTGACATTTCTAATCATAGTTCTCTTTGTTGCTGTCTGATCAGACAGTATCTTAAATCCAGTGCAGGCCCAGATCTTCTTAACTATGTACAAATGGCACAGACAGGTTTTAGTCAAAAAGCTACAGGAATTGCTCACCGACACTATAAGGAGTCATTGGTGCGGTATAACTGAAGTAAAAAGCCTCATTCAAAAAGGAGCTCATGCTAAAACACTTGCCATAACTTCAGCTTTGGTTTTTGCAACATCACCAAAATACTGACTGAAGAGTGGCCTGTGCATTAAAATTAGAAGCCCTGCTAACAGTGCCCCAATATTTCTCATAATTCCAGTGCCAGTCATGTTTATCATAGTATGGAAAACTTGGCTCCCCACCTGTCTCATTCTTATCCATGCTTGCAGCAAACAGCCAGGAGAGATCAGTGGATGCTAATCTGTCCCTGCACCTGTGAGATAGCGGAGGAACTGAAGTTCTGCACAGATGCCAGAACGGTTCAGTGCCACTCATGCATGCTAGCAGGGTGCTAAAAGCAGAGTTGGCTCTAGTTTGGAGTGTAAACTGATATATATACCCATATATAACCATAAATCACTACAGACATTTGTGTTTGAATGAATGGATATTAGTATCTAAGAGCTATTTTTAAAGCAAGCTGTGTGACACTCACACTGTACAAAATTTCAATGATGTATTTAGTTCTGATGTTTCCCTGTTGTAAAAATGAACCTTGTTACAATACAGATTTGCTGTATACACCCATTTCTTTTATTGAAATGACTCCTCTCTCACACTGTCTGTGACTGTGCTGGTCAAACAGAGTGTAGGCAGCTTGCTGCTCTGTACCATGGCAACATGGCTCATACTCAAACCTTTCCTGACCCAACAAAAGGGAAAGTGAATGACTTCCCAGAAAGATGCCGCCCCTGTTATACTGGGGGTTGATTTACAAAGGTAATAATATAGTTGTAGGCTTTATCTCCTAATCTCTGGGTTGTAAACACATCTCTGTGTAAACAAATCCGATCTAAAGCCGTGGATGGCTAAAAAACAAACAGCTATACTGTAAGAAATATGGCTATATGGGAATATGAGTCTATGAGCTGTGATGATGGCTGATACAGGAATGTCTCTCTCTTTTTTTTCTTCTCACAGACCTTTCTGCAGCTGTACAAAAGTTTTCACAGTCCCTTCAGGACTTCCAGTTTGAATGCATCGGTGACGCAGAAACTGATGATGAGATTAACATTGGTAAGTGACTAAGACCAGACTCATATGGGAATTTACCCAGTACCTCACAACAGGAGGAGCTTTTGTCATTCACCTCCATGAATGTTGTTAAAATGACAAGGTCCCATTGAGCATGACATACCCATGATTAGATGTTGCAGTAAATTCACCCACTTTAATTTTGAAGGAACTGTGTGAACTCTCTTGGAATTAGAATCAGCTATTATTGGAACTGCCTCTGTGTAAATTTGTAGGAGTTGTTTACCAGTGTAGTAACTGTGTTAATATAAGCCTGCGGTCTCTGTAATTGCTTTATTTTGATGTCCCACGTAGCTACGCAGTTGTCCTGAGTCGCCAGCCAGTTTTATCTGATCCACAGTTGAGAACAATCCTGCCCATTGCCCCTGCCGCTAGTGCCACCACGCACCAATCTCATCGTCATTTTATACTAAACAATGCCAGCTCTTTATCACACAAAGGCCAGCTGTTGCCTGCAATTTGAATATTTTAGAGTCATACAGACTAGGGGTTTACCAATCCAGTTTATTTGTCTCTCACAGTACGATTCTGATATCTGAACTCTGTGACTTTGAGAGCTGATATCAGGATTTGGATGTAACAAAACACAAGTATTGGGAATATGTATTCAGAATACATATATGAAACATCTGAGTTCAGTCCATGTCACATTTTTAAAAGGCAGTATTTAGAATATACCAATGCTGTTAGACCTTGAAACCTTGTATCTCTATTTTTGCTGTTTTTCACTTTTTGACATCTGGCAGTTGTTTTTTATATTGTGTCCACATTTAATGGTGTATGGTCCAACAGAAATCCTATACTATTGGTGAATCCCTAGTAAATAAAGTGACCTTTTTCCTTCCTTTGCTTGTGTATACTTTTCATAACAGACATTTAGATAAGTAATGCTAGTGTCTCACTTGTACTATAGACACAGATCATTTGTTCCTTCACTACAAATAAAGAGTGCGCCTACAATAACTCAGTGTGGCCTTTTGGACAACCGCCATTTAGATTAGTAATGTATGAAGTAAACAGTGCATAAACCTTAACGCAGAATGAACGTAAGCATTCTGCATTAATCCACTGCTCTTCTTGCAGCTCGAGCCCAAACGATTAGCCATGGCTATATGTGAACTTGGCTAAGAATGTGTAATGACCGTGCTGTCTCAGTCATATTCATATCTCCTCCGGATGACAATTTTTCATGGCTACTTGGCAGAGCCTGAGCCAACTGTGCAGTCTCTGTGTATGCTGAAGTGTTTTCCTCTGCCGTATTAACACAGCTGAAATATGTCGTGCTGTGGCTGAGGGGCTGTTTACCCGGGGGCCTGTGCTTTTGAGCAGACGTGTGTAGCCTCAGGCTGAATGTTTAGAGGAGCCGGGAGGCTGGCAGGGGGGCTTTCTGCTTTCTTCTCATATCACCAAACAAGAAATTGCAGCCTATTCCAGGCAGGAAGTGATGTAGCTGAAGCAGCTCAAGCCAACTGACCCTGAAGGATTTGAGATAAATATGATGGTGGGATGCAGTATTCTACATGGGACCACTCTAAATAACTCTAGTGTGAGACTATGCTGATTGATTTTCACTTTTTTATGTAGCTTATCCAAGCGACCTAATGGGCCTGACTTGTTGCTTACACCTGGACTCCCACAGGACAAAAACAACTGTTTATTGATGCTCAGTCAGAGCAATCAGCTAGGCAGTGGAAATGACCACAGGTAAAGAAAACCACTGGTGCTGGTAAATGAGTGGCTCTTCACATCAGTGCCATTGTGCCTAATTGGCTGATTTTCACAGACACAGTGCCATTAAAAAGTGTTTGCTCTGTCCTGATTTGCATATCGGTCACACACTGTGCGGGTTTAGCTGCATGTGTTATTAATTTCCTTTCATTTATGTGAAAAGGTCATTTCTTTCCTAAACTTTGCCACCTTTTAATAGCAGCAACTGCAAACAAACATCTTATACCCCTTAACACTCCAAGGCTTATTACACACTAAGGTGTATTATTCAGTAACTACAGGGACTTCTGTAGAAACTGGTGGGGCTATTCTTTGATAATAGACATTTGTAATGACACTTCCGCCCCGCTGGAAGGCCATAGGCTTAAGGGGTTAACTGGAGATCATTCTTTCACATCACTGTAGAGGAATTTCGCCGCCCCCCTCTGCTTTGCCAAATGGCTTTCAATTCAGCCACATTGTAGGACTTTTGAGCACAAACTGCCCATTTAAGGTCTTGCCCCAGCATCTTAATGGGGTTCAAGTCAAGAGTCAAGTCGGTCCATGCTTCTGTCAATTATGGCAAGTCTCCCCCAGCCCTGAAGCATCAAAGCATTCCCACACCATCACACTACCACCCCCATGTTTGACTGCAGGCTTGATGATCTTGTTTTGGAATGCTGTGTTAGCTCAGTGGCAACCCTGTTTTCCAAAAAGATCAGATTGTGCCTTCTCTTATTATTCCAAAAGCTTTGGGGTCAATAGTTGTGTTTTTTGGCAATAAGTAGACAAATCTTTTTGTTCTTTTTGGTTAGCAGTGCATTTCACCTCTGCCCCAAACATAACATATCTTTTTACTCATGGTGAAATCACAAATGCTGACCTTATCATAGACGAGCGAGGCCTGCAGTTCCATAGATGTTTGTATAGGGTCTTTTAACTTCCCGTGCAAGTCGTCACTGCACTCTTGGAGGAATTTTGGAAGGCTTGTGGTGGAAGATTCACCACTGTTCAAAGTTTTATCCTTTTAGAGATAAAGCCTTTCCCTGTGGTTCTTTGGATTTCAAGAGAAATGGCTTTGTAACCCTTTAAAGTAAAAACTGATGGAGTTCAATGACTTTCTTTCTTATCTTATCTGGAATTTCTTTGATTGTATGCTGCTTGTTGTGACCTTTTAGTGTACTTCACATAGCCAGAAAGGTTCTACTTATGTTTGGATAGATGTTTACTTGACAGGGCTGGCTAATTAAAAAAGTAATTAAGCGTGGCTGTGTGTAGTTTAATTGATTGACCCTTGTTTACACAGGTTGTTTGTTGTCTTGTTGTTGTCTTAGATTAAATGTTGTTTGAAGATCTGAAATTACTATATATATTTTTCATAGTGAAGGTAGTTGGTCCTACATGGCACCATGATAATCCTAAGAACCATTTGAATGCTTAAATGACCATGCAAATACAAGCAAAGCTTTTTGTGGATGATTCTATATAGAACCTTTTTATGAAGGGTTCTATGTAGCACCAAAAACATTCAATTTGTTATAAAGCAAAGAACCTTTTTCAATACTGTGTAGAACCCTTTTTGCTTAGAGTGTAGAAGAAAGACAGGGCAGATACGTTCCTATAGCACTGTACATAAAACATTAGTACATGGACATAGAGTACTTAAAATATATATATATATATATATATATATATATATATATATATATATATATATATATATATACCAACACTGATTTAATAATGAATGTAACATTATTTATTTTATTAGTTGCAGTTTTTTAGTAGGCTGAAATACTTCAGTCAATATGTTGCCTTAAAGCCTTTAGCATTATCTGGATACTGTTGGAGAATACTGTCAAGTTAGCCTATTATTGGGTGTGTTTTTACTATGATAATGTAGGTGGAAAAAATTGGAATCTGGTCAGTGATTAATGTACTCCTCCAAAGAAATGCTCCCAACATGTGTCTACACTCACAGTGCTTCTGAAATGAATGGTTGTAATCACACAAACGTTACATTTAAATTACATTTGCAGCCTTTAGCAGACGCTCTTATCCAGAGCGACTTACAGAAGTGCTTCACTATTTACTCAAGAATAACTTCAGCTAGTTTGAATAGACTAGATACTAATAACACAAGTCAATAAGGAGACCTTAATATTAAATGTTGCATAGGACTGCCTACTAATTGAATGTGCTGGTCAAATACAGGGCCTAAAAGAGGGGCTGTCAACAAGTTTGGGGGAATAAAGAGAAGATTTATTGGTGAAGAGATACCAGTCTTAATAAATTAAGCTTTATACAATAATGTAAAATGTAGTAGTAGTGGACTGCCTGTTCTATTCTGTATATTCAAGTGTCCATCTGGCCACAGGTGTCTGCTGCCTTTGTTGAAGGAAGTGTCTCAATAATATGGTTTTGAGAGAATGCCTCAAGTTCACGCCTGGTCACGGAAGACCAAAAAACATACGAAACCAGCTGTCACAAGCTGCACAAACTGTGGTGAATTGAAAGAAATATTTTTTCAGTCACACTTCCAATATCTCCACCCTTTATTTTTTGTGTCCGAAGGGGTGAAGCACATTCTGTGTTTTCCCCATGCGTGGTTCTTAAACGGCAGATTTAAGCTTGTGTATCTGTTTGTACAAATGCATCTCATCAAGCTTTATGTGTCCTTTTTTCTTATGTGTAATTAAAAAGAAATCATATGGACTATCATCGTTTTATTAGAAGTGATTGGCAGGTTACACAGGTGTCTTGCCATATTCAAATGTAATATTTTCTGTGTGTTTTTTTAGATGAATTTCTTCTGCAGATGGAATACTGTCTTTTACAATTGATATACATTTGTGTTTTTCTGTGGTGGCGTGTTTCTGTTCAGTGGCCACACCAGGGACCTATCCAGGAAAAATGCTTAATGGTCCTGTCATTTTTCCACATCTTGAACATACAGTTTTTCCTTGTCCATGTAATTGTTTAACAACGTGCCATTGATTCTGAATCTCCACTGTTTACAGATAGGCTGTGGGTGGCCGTGTTCGTTTTACTATGGCACATTTTATTGCTCATGTCCAGAAAAACAGAGGGCAACATTTGATACTTCAACAGAGAATGTGTACTGTAGGTCCTAAGCCTAATTTTCTCTTTCCCACAGCTCAATCTTTAAAGGAGTTCTCTCAGCTATTAACCACAGTTGAAGAGGAGAGACGACGACTTGTAAGTCAATGTTTTTCCCTTTTTTTATTAGTTTGTTTGCTGTATGTTACCCTGGTTAGTGCTAATCATTTGCACTTACCAGGGTCCTAAGTTCTAGCTCCAGTTGTGTGATAAACCCCATGTCCATGCACTGGAATTGGATGGGGTGGGCAGTAGAGCACCTCCCTTCTGCATTATTAAACAGTGTACCAGCCAATTTAACTGTCTACCTGCTCAAGTATAGGTTTATCATTCTTCTCTTAGTACGTTAGGCTTGACTGGTAGCCAAAAAAGGTTGTCAACTTTTATGTGCAAAGGAAGATTGATGGTGCTTTTTTGAGGCAGGGGAGAGGCCTGTGAAAGGGGAGAAAGAGAGGTTTGCAACTCACTCACTCTTGATTAGCAAGCAGAAGGGGACGCCGTTTGTACTCAAATAGCTTTTGGAGCTTTGCATTAGTGACCCTGCATATCCCTGTTTATGGACTAGATTAGTATTGCTACTTATTTCATTAAACAACTGCATAGTGTTCCTTTTCCTATTATAACTTTTTTGCAATTTTAATATTTGCCCTTTTTCTAGACTCGGAATAGGGTCATGCACTACATTTATCTGCCAGTAGAGAATTTCCATTCACAGTGCTGTGATGTCCAGAACTAGACTTAATCTCTGTCAGAGAAGCCGACCCTAAGCGTTCTTTCATGCGCCACTGTAGGCATGTGAGTAATGTTTCAGTACCTGGCACCCTATTAAAGTAAAGGCTCTTACACCCCAGGGGAGAAACCGGGATTCTATTTTGAATTAATTTAGTAGATTTTTTTCTTTCAGGTCTGAGTGTTATGGGAAACATGCTTTTGTCAAACAGATGCTTGCTTTGGGTCATGACTCTCTTCTAGAAGAAGGGGAAATGGCACGTATCATCAAGCTGCTGTGATACTTGTTTCATAGCTTTCGGGAACGGCTCTATAAAAGCTAAAGTGGCTCCCTGAAACAAGTAGGTTACTGTGGCATAACCGTTGCTATTACTTACCATTTACCAATTAAAACAAGTGTAAGTATGAATAGATATGGTGAATCGAAAGATTTTCCATTCAGCCGCCACTGCTTCCGTTTGGTGTGTGTTTTGTAATAAGGAAACGTCTGTCAGACAGTCTAGTCCCTGATTCATCAACGCTTAACAATAAGTGAGTAATACTATGCATTACTCCAGGCTTCTGCTCGTGTTTCCGTCAGAGGTCCTCGGATTGTGCTTTATGTTCCTCAACAAAATGCATTTTACCACAAACCTTTGTTAAAAGCAGAATGGCACTAGTTATGTTTTATTTGATGGGCGGTTTTATTTCTAAAATCTTAATGTTAATAATGATTATTATACTCTTATGACATCACACACTGATTAAATACAGTGTTAGTGTATCAAATATTAAAACACTGTTTTGTTGCAAACATGGTTGCTTGGCATGAGAGAATGATCTGCAATAAGTGGAATTGGACAGCTTGTTAGATTTGACCTGTATTTAGATCTGTATTTCATTAATTTTACTACAGTTTGTGTTTATGTATCGAAATCAACAGATATGTACTTGAAAAAACACTGGATATGGGCATCAGCCTACAGATACCATATTGGCGCATCCCTATAAGTTGTAGTTGTTTGGGATACACCATATTGGATTAATAGTGATATTATTGTTTTTTCGATTGAACAGTTATTTCAAACTGATATTTAATGGCATGTTTATTGAACTCTTGAATTAGAGAGGAATGTTTAGGTCATGCTAAACGTCTGCACTAAAATACCTGTACTTTATTAACTGCTTCCTCTTAATAAAGTGCTAAAGTGATAATGCTAATTGCAGTGAATTCCCCTGTATTGCATATTCAGGTAAATAAAATCCCAATGTTTACATTGTATAAATGTTTATATAGACATCTTCAGTATTGTATGTATTTATCTGTTTATTTCTTCAGCATTTATTGTGTTTTGCAGGCGTTTAATTAAAGCTGATAGCCACTCCAGCCTGTGATTTTACCCCGTGTGAGGGGAAACCGTGGTCATATTTCTGTGATATGTGACTGAGCATCTTATTGATTTACTTTGAATGTATATCTATCAAAAGAACATTGTTATACTATGTATATCACTTACTCTCACTCAAGTTGTTGCTGAGAAATATGGCCAACCACTGTGTTCTCTCTTACTCTTTCACTCTCTGTTATTATTAAACGTCCTACCCCAGCCCTTGTGAATTGCACTTGGAGTATGCTGCGAGTCATTAGTCAGCGTGGTGCAAATTAGCACACATTTGGCATGGAAATTGACCATTCGGTTTGACATCAAAGCTCACTGTTTCCAGGGGCAGTGAAATGTGTTGGATGTGTCTGGAATCAATTCAGCAGGCCAGTGCCATAGCATTCTCTAGCCCCTTTTTTCCAGCTCTCTTAGACTGTAACCCTGCCCGTTCAGTGGCTTCAGTCTTGTCCATTGTTGCGTGTTGGAATGAGACGGAGGTCAGTGGAGCTGTGTGAGGAGCCCCAGGGGGAGAATTACCCAGCAGCCCCCTCCAGCCTCACTACTTCCTGCAGACCGAGGCTCTGCTACGCTGCATTCTCACAGGCTGCTGCGCCAGGCCTCTCAGGACGACGAACACCTCTGTTAGAGAGAGAAAGCCCCGGAGAGACTTTTCATTCATAGATGTACAATAACAAGACTGAAGGGTGAACGACTCTACATGAATGCTTTGTCCTGTCTCTGGGGATGTTGTTGGAAAGTCCCTGCTATTATTGTTGCAACAAAAAAGTTTGTTTTAGACTAGATTGTTGCAATTGGCCATACATCATTAACCAGTGTACTGTTGCGTCATTTTTCGCAGAGAATCTGTAGACTTGCTGTAGACTTTTTTTATTTTGGAAGCCCTAAATCTTACCTGAAGTCTTTGTACAGTAAAGGCCACAAATGATGAAAAATTATTTCATGATTACTTACAGGAGCCAAAGAATGGTGGTAAGGTGGTCTTTGACATGTAAATAGTCAGAATGCAGCTTTGGTTGGGGCAGAATTCCTCTGATGCAATGTCACATGCCTATTACAACCCTCTCTGAATGAAACATGCTGATTTTCTTCTTTACAGTGAGCTTGTGGAAAAAACAGCGATGCGCTCTGCTTTTATTGGCTGGTTTATGGCACTGCTCCGGTCTCAGAGAAGCTGAAAAAACACATTATTTTAGAGTCTCGTTGTGTGCAAACTGAAGATGTTTTAGATGGTTAGCTTTTAGCCTTGCGCCCCAACTTGCTTTCCCAGGTTTGGCCTTCTCAAATCTAGTAAACCAGTAAAAAAGAAGCCGGTCCTGTCGCTTCTCCTGTGTGTTTAACCCCAGTTTGGTAGCCAGCTGAGGTAGTCGAGTTTGTTTTTGGGCAGCAAAGAGAAATTGAGAGATGGGGAAAGCTGGTTGCCTAGCATTAGTCCTGTTTGCTTTTCTGGCTGTCGCTTTGTTGCATGTTGAGTTTGAGCTCTTCTTTTGAGGACAGTGGCACAGGAAAAGCCATGGTCATGAGGCCCACCTGGTGGCGATGAGCCGCTCTCTAGTATCAACAACACAGTATTATCCTAAAGTCACTGGCGGTTTTCCGTGCGCCATCTTTGACTAGGGCTTGCTCTAGTGTAAATGTAAATTTTGGAGGTGTAAATATACAGAAGCAAGACTTTTATGTAAAAGTTTTATGTGTTAGTGCTTCAGTTTTATTTTATTATTGAAAGAGGACACAACAGTGTTTTAAGGATCATGGCATATCTGTTCAATAAACTGAACTCATTATTCAACTATGCTAAGGAAACTGGCACTGAACACACGCACACTGTAAGTTCCTGCTAGCAGCCAGACCTATCTGTTTTAAGTGGGAGGCATTTTCCCACATGATGGATCAGACTGATGTAAGAAGTGCGTTTCCTCTCTGCCTAAAAAGGGCCATGGGAACCTGTGTCGGGTGCAACAAGAGAAAAGCTTGAGCCAACAGCATGGCTGTCTGCTCCCTAAAATGCTGAAATGAGGAAATCCTCAACCTCTCAAACTCCACTCTTAGCAAAGTGTTGAAAGGCCTCTAGGCGTAATGAGTCAAGCACTTACGGTTGGCCTTAGCGTGTCCGTTTGCCTGTGTCTGTTTGGTCTGTCCTGCTTGGTCCCATGCATTTGTGTTGAATATGCCCGGGTGATTAAAACTGTTCATCCTGGAGTGAAGCCTTATGCATATATTCAGCTTGGCTGCTATAAATGTTGAAGGCGCAAAAAACTTCCCAGAGGCTCTGATACGCTGCATATAAGCTTCCAGTACAGGAAACGCCCGTCAAGCCCACGTCTCTTAACAGGGAATTTGTTACTGCCCTCTGAAAGTTTCATATCTTACATCTGGACTTGCTTGGAGTGCGTACAACTCCATTCTTAGTACAGGTTCCATTAGTTTTGATGTTGGCGGATCAGCGCTGTGGAGATGGGCTGTCAGTTGGCAAGGGGGAGGGCTGAGCACAGGCAAGCATGTGGAACTTATTTCGGGCAATTCTCTAGTGAGACTAGAAACCCACCACTCTGTGCCTGGGAAAGTATATAAAAGGAACTTGTGTGTGTAATTGTATGTTTTTTCCAATTGGGGCTACTAAACGAAAGCGCTACTAATTATAGTGCCATTATTTTACAGTGTGTAAGAACAATTGCTCAGGATGGTGTTCATGTGCATTGCCGTAACTCTTGGCAGGGGCACGCCATGATGCCAGTCCTGTGGAACAGTGTGCAGTGACTGAGCTGTTCTAGAGGGAATTTGAAGTTAATTATAGATGATTATAGTTATTGATGGTAATCTTACCATAAATCCTACACCCTACTTGTATAAACCAGTCTAGACGGTGGAGGTTTACTCTCTATTGTCTATAAATGGATTGTTCCAGTTTTATCAAAAAGAATGCATAGCAACCCAAGTAATGAAAGGTGATTCTAGACCATCCAAAGCAGGTCAAAGCAGCACTGCATATTTCTCAAGCTGCTCAGATACAATCAAACTCTAACTAAACAGTTACAAATTGTCTTTTTGCCCCCTTTTCAGGGAAACTGTCAGCAGAGAATTAATCAGGAATCTCTTTGCCTTTTTAACATCTTGAATCTGTTGTTTGATTCAGATACAAAACGCAGATGATGTCTTGATCACGCCGCTGGAGAAGTTTCGCAAGGAGCAAATTGGTGCTGCCAAAGTAAGTTCTTAAGACTCCCTTTGTGAATTTATGTCCCACATATCAGCAGAGAGTCATTTTTAGCCCTACTGTGACATGATCCTGTACATAATTTAACATAGGTCCACGCTGAGAGTCTGCAGGAAGGGGGGAAATTGCAAACACCTGTTAAGGAACAGGCAAATTATAACCAGATACTGTAATGCCACATTCGGCAGCATTAAACGAGAGGCCATAGCTGTTGCTTTTGCTTATGGGTTATGTTATTTCCACTAGGTCAGTGTTTCCTAATCCTGGTTCTGGAGTTCTCATACACTGCAAATATTAATGTTTTTCCAGATCTGACAAATCCATTTTAAACTCATGAAGGGTTTGTTAATGCCCTGATGGACTGAGTCTGGAGTAGGGCTGGCAGAATACCAGAATTTTGACTTTGAAACCAAGTATTGCAATGTTTTATAGCGTTCTCCAAACATATCTCATCATCTAAACAGCCAATGTCAACTGTACTAAACACAAAATATTAAAATCGTTACAGTTAGGGTTGCAGAATTAGAATTGACCTATTTATCTGTTTTTGGCAGAGCTGTGTTGCAATCGCCCCTTACTTTCAATGTTTATTATTTGATATCATGTTATTTATATTGACATTTATATTGATATTTATATATATATATATATATCGACTGAGCTCATTAAGTTCATCTAGCGCACACATTGTAAGCTTTAGGTTAAAAGACGAATGAAAATTGACCCAGAAAAAAGTCAGCTAATTGCCAATTTGGTTATAAAGATAAAAAAATAATTATGAACTGTGCATCTCTAGTCACAACTCAATTACTGTCTCTGCTCTTCAAATTCAACATCTTTTTGCATCAGTACACAACTGTCCCAATGATAAATAAATCAAATAAGCCTATGTCACTAAATATTTTAAACATCATTCAACATTTAAGCCTCAGTTAACATGCTCTGAAAGAATTAACAGGGAGGATGAGGATGTAGGTCTGCAATATAACATAGTACTCATCTCCCTCATTTGTGTATTTTAAACAAAATGCACTATAAGTTATATGTTATGTTGATTGTTTCTATGAGCTTTAGTTTATAAGTCCAAACAGCTCCATTGTATATATTTATTTACAGTTTTTTTTTACAAAATTAAACAAAGATGTCAAAAAAGCCAACTTCCCTTTACATTGCATTTTGACTTTCACATTGACTGGCTAATAGAAATGCTCCAGAATGACTTGATAAATAAACTTATCATTGTGTTACCATTTTGGAGCTACTTATGTTTGCTAGTTTCATCAGTAACAGTATGTTACTTTTATTTGTAAAGGTATGTTACTGAGTGTGCACCTGCAAATGCATTTAAATTGCCTTCAAGTAGATTAGAAAGTTAGCATAGCATTAGCCTGTATTATTAAAACAATTGCAAGCCCTAAAATGTAAAGTATGGAATTGTTTGAATTGTAGTTTTGAAACTTTTAAACATTGTGCAACACCAGTGTGGTGTGTTGGCTGTGTGAGAACTACTGTAAAATGAGCAGTGCACTGGCACTGAAGGACCAGCATTGAGAAACACTGCAATAGATTAGTGGAGAGTGGCTAAAGGTTGGAGAATGTGGCACAGTCACAGAGTCATGATGGGCGTGTGACACCCCCACTCTCCACCATTCCACCCCCCCTCCTCCAGTTGCCTCAGACGAGCTGTGTGCTGTCCGATGAGCTCACAGCTGAAAGATCCAAAGCTGAAAACACCCTGCCTTATTTGGGCCCCAGACTCTTCAGCCTGAGCTGAGACCGAACTCGCTCAGCTTAGACATTTTGACCACAGAGGCCAAAGGGAACGGCTGTCCGGCTGTTCAACCTCCCACGCAAGAGCGCACACGCAAACGAAAGGACAAACACTGACGACTACACCTTCAATTAGACCACTCTCCACATGCAACACTAACAATGCAAACCGATCATGTGTGTCGTGTTTGCTCTGTGCTCAGGACACTGTATACACTGTATCTTTCTACAGTACTGTCCTGACCTTGAGAGGGTGATGTCATTGTTAGTCAGTAGATGAGCCTGGGGGCTTGGACTAAGCATGTCAGAAATGCGATTCCTCTGGTTTATCGTTTGGCTAGTTTGTAGTCTGCCGAGCGTCCATGAAAGGGTCATGGGAAAGGTTCCGCTAATGGCATAGAGGAAAAACAAACAGCTTGGCTCGGATTTCAGTTGCTCTCAAGCAAGGGACCCTCACTGCTGGAGGTTTTGGGTGCGTGATTGTTTAGTCCAGCATCTATAGGTGATGTCAGCGCGGGCATAGGCCGTGAAGAACTATAGTGAGTTTAACATGAAAACATACTTTGTGGGTTTGTTGTTGGTTGACCGTGTTACTGATTCGCTTACAGTCAAGTATGGGTCAGTATAGGAGCTCGAGTTATGGTTTGTCCAGACTTTAGACTTTTTATGTCAGTTAAATGCTTGTTTCTTTTATATTTTTCAATTAATGTTAACAGTTGCACTGAGTGAGGGCGGTTAGCTGATGGCTCAAACCAAGCAAAGTAAAAATAACTTGTATCAGGCAAACTTTTTGAAATAATAATAATAATAATAATAATCTTTCACGTACCAGATCATTCAGTCCATAAATGGGAACTAGGCACCAAAAAGAGCCCACTTTAAATTCAGTGTTTCTGTGATGCCCAAAAACCAACATATTTGCATATACAGGCTTATTCAGCCTATAACAGTTTAGCCCCGCCCATTCTGCTTACAGCAGTTTAGCTCTGCCCATTCCTGCTGAAGTTCAAAGAAGCGTTTTAGACCCTTATTGTTTTTGGAATAAGTCATGATACAGACCAGCCAATCAGAACAGAGCTTGTGTACATTTATCAGACTTATAGACACAATGGAGTCCACGTTATTTAGATTGTACACTTCAGATGGTTGGTAGATACTTAACCCTTACCTTTACTTGCATTCAATAAATATCTATTAAATTCACCTTAACCTTTACTAAGTCTAAACCTACCCTAAACCCTAAATATGTTTTATCCTATTTCTAATCCTAACCATGATCTAAATCCTAATATTACACATGCAAGTTTCACCAGATCTGTATGTAGTTGTACTGTAGTTTACTATGCAAGTAAAGTGTGACCAAAAATAGTAGCTGGACTATAATGTTAATGATTAAAGTCTCACTGACTTAACTCACACTGTGTCCAAATATTTATGGACACCCCTTCTAATGAATGCACTAAGCTACTTTAGGTTGTAGTCAGTGCTCTCACATATGTGGAAAAGCACAGCTTCTTTAGTCCCATGTAGAGAAGCACTGCCAATACAATAAGTCTCTCTGGAGCAGATAAACATGAACCTATTGGCGCCATGTCTAATGCCAGGTGAGGGCTAGAGGGGTATTAAGCCCCCTATATTTGAGCTATGAAGCAGTGGACTGATGGTGCTCCATCCAATGCTTTTGGGATGAGTTGGGGCTGAGATAGGAGGATCAGATAACATCCTGACCATCCTAACTCTCTTGTCCCTAAATGTAATGAAATCCTCACAGCAGTGCTTCAACATCTAGTGGAAATCCTTCCCTGGACAGTACACAACAGGAGAAACATTTTTTTTTGTTGTTTTGTTTTGTTTTGTTTTTTATTGTGCCCTTGATTTCTGATAAAACGAATGAATGGGTGTCCATAAAAAAAGGAATTGTCCATAAAGTCTGTATGTGGTGTTTTACTTAATCAAATTGTATTTTGAATCCGACTCGTAAAACATAATAATTGTCATAGTTATTTCAGTTGTTTTGTGGTGGTTACTAAATAATAAGGCTTGTTTATGTTGAATGTTGAGCTGAGTTAAGTTTACAGGGTTTAATTAAGTTAGATTTTAAGCAGGCTGCTTGTTAACTTCAGTGGAAAACTATGAAATGAAATAAACTTAACCAAGTGGCAAGGTTAACCATAAACCATTACATGTTGAACTGCAGAGCAGAGAGCTTAGGTAGGGCTGTGCTGCTGATAAACGGCTCATAGTGCAGTACAGTCTTCCATGCTGCCATGAATCATCATCTTTATTATTGATGATCCTTTAAGAGCAGTCATGTGTTCTGTGTGTGTTCACACGTGTTCTGCTCTGCTCTGCTCTGCGTGTAATGTAAAATACTGCATTGCCAGTCGCTGGAGATGTAAAGCTAATGATTAATCCATTTCCCTCCTGCATCTAAAATGTGACCCTTTAGCAGCAAGTGAAGGAGCTCTCTGCTGGTGCTGGTGTTTTTAACTTTTATTCTGACGTTATTAAAATGACAGATTTATTTCAATGATGTCACCGTGTCCAACAGGGCTGGATTTGGTGTGGTCATTTCCAATAAAGAGATCAGCCTTTATTCTGATCTGTCCCTTCCTTAGGCTTTAGAATGCCATCTGCTGGTTAGATCAGCCACTTGAAGTGCAGCTATGTATTCGGTCCGTATGCATACAAATCAAAATAAACAAATGGGAAATCATCAAAACATTTTAATGAGGGTTTTGCATGATGGTTGTTTACAAGTCAAAGGCCTTATATAACAGAACATTTCTGCACAAGACATTTATCTCTGTAATTGCTGTAGAGGAAATTCCAGTTTCTGTCAACATGCTCTCTCATTTTTTCTTCAAGGAAGGAAAGAAGAAATTTGACAAGGAAACAGAGAAATATTATACTGTTCTGGAAAAACACCTGAATTTATCCTCTAAGAAGAAAGAGTCGTTTTTACATGAGGTAATTATGGTAACTGTTCATGTTTCAGTTGAGTCCAGCAATACATTTTACTGTTAAAGTAGTAATTGTAAGCTAACTGTGTACAAGAACTATGTCCTTGTAGTGTTTTCCCCACTGTTCACTCATATATACTTATATTCTCAGGCAGACACCCAAATAAATAAGGAGAGGCAGGTGTTTTGTGACGCCTCTCTGGAATACGTCTTTAAAATCCAAGAAGTGCAGGAGCGAAAGAAGTTTGAGTTTGTTGAACCGGTAAGGAAAAGAGGCTAAATTGTACAATTTGAGTTTAACTTGTGAGCTCTCACGCTGTCACTTCGCTGGAAGATCAGTGAGAAATCTGGAGATGTGAGGAAATGCACACAAGGACACATTTGTATCTTTTTTAATCTGACAGATAGATGTTTAAAGCCACATCCTGCACCTGCTAGTTTCCATCTGCAGTAGAATCTCCCTTCCATCAGCAGGGGCTGTAACAGATATCCTCATAACCCCATGAAGACATGCTGGAAACACCTCCCCTTCAACACAGTTACAAAAGACTGATGGAAATAGGAAGTTAAATCACAATTAACAATTACTGGTTGCATATACACACTTCAATATAAAAGTGCTACAGAGAGCTCTGTGTGCTATGCCATAGAAGAACCACTTTTGTAAATGAGATCTGGAAGTGTCAAGGTTCTTTACACTCTTTACACACGTAATGGAAGCAAATTGGTTCTTCCCTGGTATTGCTGGAAGAACCGTTTATAACACCTGTAAACCATCATACCAGCACATAGCTAGCTATTACCTACCACCAAAGATCCTCCTGTTTCATGTTTAAAGGCAGTCCTGAAACCTTGTTCTGAAACCTAATTCTCTCTTTCTCTTATTCTTTCAGCTCCTAGCATTCCTCCAAGGACTCTTCACGTTCTACCATGAGGGTTACGAGCTGGCACATGAGTTTGAGCCATACAAGCAGCAACTGCAGTTCAACCTACAGAATGTAATAGTCAAGTTGGGGTTTGTGTGGGTACAGTGGGTTAGCAATGGATTAGTAGTGCTGCAATGTATTATATATATTGGCACTGTAAGGTTTTACTGTTGTATGAAGTAGATATTAATATGATTGGCAATTGGCTCAGACAGTGCAGGAATCTTAGCAATACATTCCACTGGTTCATCTTTAGCATGAAAAGCCTTTTTGGGCTTTTAGCGTCTTCTTATGACTCTTCTTATGAGCAACTATCACTGCCACTGTTGTGGATGTTGCTGTCTGACCCCCTTTTGAACTCTCATGTTGTTTGCTTTTGCTCTTTGAAGACAAGGAATAACTTTGAGAGCACTAGACAGGAAGTGGAGAATCTGATGAGGAGGATAAAATCCGCAGAGCAGGACTTCAAAGCCCCTGGACAGTGGACCATGGAGGGCTTCCTTTATGTGCAGGAGAAGCGTGAGTATCTTATTAGCACAAATCCATGAAACTATGTGGAAGTATTTGGTTCAAATCCTTGTGCCAATTTTTTTTTTTTTGCAAACTTAATTTTCTAGGACCCCTTGGATTCACTTGGAGCCGACATTACTGTACATATGAGAAAGAGACCAAGATGTTCACCATGAGCAACTCTGAGATCAAATCTGGGAGCAAACAGGTACAGCATTGCATTGCTCCTACTGCGTTTTCCATTTCCCATCAGCTACGCAACGATCGATGTGTGTGTACAATAGCTGTGTTTAATATAACCGTTCTTGACCATTCATTTCAGTAAGGGTTAGCTCAGCCTTTCTTGAGTCAGTTTGACTTCCACTACCTACAGTCTAAATGATCCAACCCTCAGCTCAACACATCTGATGGACAGAGTGGCTTCTTCAAATTCAACACAAAAAGTCACATTTAATGACCACTGCAGTTTCAGAACTATTCAACCCCTTTAAAATCCCTCATAAGAACACATATTTGCAAGTCAGGTGGCAAATCAAGGGCTTTATTAGTTGCATCAGGTGTGCTTGAGATAAAACACTGGCTTGGGGTTTGTTGACTGTAACGTTTGATTGCATGTTAGAAATATGGCTAAGTCAAGAGAGTTGTCCAAAAAGTTCAGAGAAGAGATCACTGTCTTGCACAAACAAGGAAAAGGATACAAAAAGAGAGCAAATGCACTGAATGTTCCTAGAGATGCAGCTGGAAGCATAGTTCATAAGTTCGTAGTTAAAGGGACACAGGCTACACTACCTGGACATTGCAGAAAGTGAAAGCTGTCATCATCTGCCACCAGAGACGACAGATGGTCAAAAACCCTGCAAAACACCCTTGAGTGACTGAGGTTTCAGTTTGCACAGTAAGGTGCATACTAAGCACTGACGGTCCCCATGCCCACACATCTCTACTGACCCAAAAGCACAAGAAAAGTCTAAATAATAGAATAAAAAAAAACTTAAAATATTTTCCAAACCATATAAATTAGGGCCTATGGATCAGCGATAGGTCTGGAGGAGAAAGAATGAAGCATATGCTCAAACAAACACCCTGCCCACAGTGAAGCATGGCTGTGGCTCAGTGATGCTCTGGGGCTGATTTGCTTACTCGGGCACTGGAAACCTACAGCATCTGGAAGGCAAGATGGGTTCAATTAAGTCTCAGGAAATTCTAGAAGAAAATGTCTAAAGAAAAAGAAAAAAAAGCTGAAGCTTGGCTGCATTGGACTTTCCAAAATGGTGTGATTCCAAGCATATCTTAAAGTTCATCAAGGCTTGGTTTCAGAAGAAGTCCTGGACGATTCTGGAGGCGCCATCACAGTCATCTGACCTCCTCGAAAATCTTTAGTTGGATATAAGAACTCTGTTTCTGCATGCAAACTCAATAATATTAGTGAACTGGAGACGTTCCACTAGAAATAGGCTGAGATTCCAGAAGCTGCCAGAAGCTGGTGTCTGGCTATACATCTCATTTGCAGCAGGTCATGAAGGGGGTTAATTAAGACTGCAGTAGGCATTAAAAGTGCCATTTTGTGATGAATTTATAGAAAGCACTTATTATATTAGTTGTGTTGAGCTAATTAAATAGTTCTTGTTTTATGGTTTGGTTTATTGCAAACAGCTGTAAAATTGTGTCCATTTTGCTAATGAACCTAATTTGCAGTGCTTAGGCAGTTGTACTAGCTGTGTTTTCAGTATGCTGTAAATTGTGTTACCTTGGCCCCCCAAATTAAGCATTGAGCCCCCAAGATGGCTTTCCACAGCACATTATTATGCAGTCCACACAGTGCTTTTCTGTGCAGATCAGTGACGCTTTGTGTTTTCTGTCTAAAGAATGGACTGGTGATGAGTCCACCTGAGATGTTCAAGCTCAAGTCCTGCATCAGGAGGAGAACAGACTCCATCGACAAGCGCTTCTGTTTTGACATCGAAGTGGTGGAAAGGTTTGTTTTTGAAATTCCTGCACTTGAAATTATGGCACTTTGTGCGTTTTTCCACCTTCTATGAGGCATGTGAGTTCAATGAGGACATTGTGACGTCTGGCTCTACAGGATGTGGTAAAGAATTTTAAAAGATTATATTTTCCACTTCAGTGTTTTTGTTGGCAAGTTCTGAAGTCTGTCAGAGACTATTTTCAACATTCCTTCTTTCCTTCCTTTCCTCTTCCTCTTCATAACTGAAGAAATAACACTTGTCAAGGGATTCTATTCAGTTCTCTTCAGTGTTTCTATAAAGTGCGCCGGTATGTCACTTTCTTCTTGCTCTGTGTTATGATTGCATGTGTTTTGCCGCATGCTATCAGTAACCCACCTGTCCTCTCACACGCTGTCTTTAGCTTTTGCCTCATTCACGTTAACAAGCTTGTTGGCTATCAATGGCATAATTTGAAATAGAGCATTTAGCTTACTGGAAGATCACAAGCACTGTGTTTGGCTCACAGGCAGAGATTCCCAGAAATTTGATTTTAATATATGAATATGACTATGCTGTGAAAAAGAGCAGATACCCAGATATCCAAAGTCTCCTTTTTTTGCTTGCTTGCTGTTGTGTACAAGGTGATGTTGTCTTGTAGAGGCATTTGCTTTGCAGCAGATCCCTGAAACAAAAATAAACTCTGCCCTGTGTGTGTGTGTATGTGTGTTCTCCAGGCATGGCATCATCACCCTACAGGCTTTGTCTGAATCCAATCGGCGTCTGTGGATGGAGGCCATGGACGGAAAGGAGCCGGTAAGAATACACCCATTGTGCCTGTCTTTTGCTCTATAGCATTTTGAGGAATATTTTCATTTGGATGGGCCACTGCTTTCTGGATGTTCTTTTTGTCTTTAAAGAGCCCTTATTCCACATTTTCTTGTACTGTATTTATTTTCCCATGTGTAATATTTGTGGTTTTATGTAGAAAAACAGTCATTCATTTTTATGAACATTTTCCTACCTCCCTAAATCCCTGAACATTAAACAGACTTACTGTGACTGGCTGCCCTGTATCGTGCCTCTTTCAAAAAGCAGTCCAGGCAGAATGACCTATCTAATTTCAGTGTAGATGGGTGGGCTCGATTGCACTGTAGGGTGGAAAATACTGCATTTTCTGTGACATCACAAAAACAACGAATTCAAAACAAGATGCTAGATGTTAGAATCTATATGTGAACTAGCGCTTCATTTATGTATGTTGAAACTTTTCCACCAAAAAAATCCACCAAACTCAAATTTGTTTCAGTTGAATTTTATTTATGTATACTTTCATGATGTACACCCTTTAATTAACATTCATTTAATGTCTTTTAAATTAAGTTCACTTTCCTGAACTCGAAACCTAACTCTAATCCTGGTCGTAATCCTAACCCTAACCAAGTTAATAATATACAATTCAAATTTCACCAAACATTTGACCAATTTGAGCATTAGTAGATTGTCTGCAAGCCATCAAAATACATGGTACTCAGCCTCGGCTATTTATGGCTATCAGAGGTGGATATGTAGAGTTTAATAAGAACGGCCACTAAAGAGCTCATCTTGTCAAATGATTCATTTATCCCATCTGCCCCAACTTCAACTGACACACAAACTAAACAAAAACAGTAGCTGTACTCTTCCATTCTTCATGCTTAGTCTAGTCTCAGTCTAAAAGTGTATGATATGGCGTGTTTGACCAGGAGTGTGAGGAGAGATTTTATTACGTTGAGACTTGTTTTTTGGTGGAGCTCGTCTCTGTGGTTGCCCCTAGCAAAAGGGTGTGAGTTTTGGGACAGATTCAGGGTTCATGGTGCTTATCCTGAGTAAACTTTGGTCAGACTGACTGAACTCATAAGCTTCTGATCTGCTCTTTCCTCTTCCTTCCAATCCCCTGTACATGAAGACCTCATGGCCTACAGTCAAAGTTCAAAATATACTCAAAAATAAATCACAGTATCTTAAAAGTGTCTAGGAAAAACACTATTGGATGTGGTGTTAACATAATTACCAGCAGTTTACAGATTTTTCATGTTGTTTATGTCACTGTATCGCCTTTAAAAATAAAGGTGGTAAAAAAGTGATCTTTGGAAAAGTCCTGTAGAATCATGTTTGTTTTTTTTAATTGCATGAATCTTTGCAGATTTTGTTTAAAAAGGTTATCTCAAATCTTAGTACTCACAAATAACAGTATTCAGTGATTTTTCTTTTTCCATAATTAATGTGTAACACTCCTGGCAAGTTCACAAAAAGCTGCCTGTAGGCTTCAACTGGTTCTCAGAATTGAAAGAATCTCCACATAAAGGAAAGATTTTATGACAATAAAATGTCCCATATTTGTGCTGTTTTACTTTTTTTTTTTTTTACTTTTACAGAATTTAGCAGATGCTCTTACCTAGAACAGCTTACAGAGGTGCTTTGTCTACAGTGAATGCCCAGATACAAACAAGCACAATCTGATACCTATATCCAAACAGTAAACAATATTTGACACCTAGACACAAGCAGTACACAATATCTGACACCTAGACCCAAACAATACACATACACTTTGTGATACGTAGACACAAACAATAGACAATGCAGATGCATTTGGACTGTGTGCAGAAACATATTAACCCGTAAGTGCTGTCTTAAAGGTAAAACATGACCTGCTCCTCAGCTTTAATTGAGAAAAAACCCTAATGGAAGCAGTGAAGGCAGCTCAGCACAGGAGTGACATGGCCGAAGACAGGAAGATGAAGGACTAGTGGGGCTGCTGTGTTCTGTTGACCATTTAAAATGATTCACTGTGTGGCACTGTGTTCTCATCAGAGCAGGCTTTGACTTAATGTTTGGCAAAGCAGGAAAATGTCCTTTCTGTCATAACCTACCGTATGATACTTTAGTAAATGAAACAATATTTTCATGTTATTGCGAGTGAGTCAGTGACCCATTCCTGCGTTGGGCCCTTACTTACGTTTTATTGTTCTTGTAATCTTTGTCATCATGAAGCAATCAGAAGGGCTCTGTGGAAGTTGTAAATGCCAGGAAAGGGTGATGACAAAGTGGAGTATTTATATTTCATTAATGGTACTAAACCTTTGATTAGTCAGTAAAGGCACAGTCAGATAGCACTAAAGACAGGATGTAACATAGTTTGTGCTGTTCTGAACCTGAAGAAAGCAAAATATTAGGGAATGTAAAAGATACCATGGCGTTGGCTTCTCTGCCCGTGCACTGCTAGTTATACTGAACATGTGTTGAGAGCTGAATTTGTCTTACATGTCATATGTGGTTGCATTGGGTGTTTGTGTTTTATGTGCTAAGCTATTTCCAGTAAAAGATGTATGTCTAGTGGGACTGATAAACATGTCTTGTTATCTCTAGATTTACACCCTCCCAGCCCTTCTGAGCAAGAAAGAAGAAAGTAAGTTTACTCGTCTTGCTGTGAATTTGGGAAGTCAATTTTGATCATGTCACGTCAGAATTGCTGCAAATATAATGTGCTTGTCTTTTCAGCATTCCTAAATGAGGCGGGGTTTAACTTTGTGAGGAAGTGTATTCACCTCGTGGAGACCAGAGGTGAGTCGGGTAATTACTTTTCCAAATGGATATCTCGTCTATTCCAGTGCCTCCGTACATGTGTATACTTGTGTTGTTCAGCTGAAATGCTAAATGCTGCCATACGCACAGGTTCCCAACCCTGGTGCTTGAGGTACCCCCGGCCCCTCACATTTTTGTGGTTCCAAGCTGTGATACACCTACTTTAGTGTTGGAAGGGCTTGTTAATTCACTGTTTAGTTGGATCAAAAGTGTTGAGAAATAGGAAATGACTGCATTGACGTAGGGGTGGAAAAAGTACTGAAAACCTTATGGGTATAGGTCAGAACCTGTCAGAACCTTTGAATAAAGCCAAAAATGTATTTAAGCGGAGGTGAAGAGTGAATACACTGTGAATTAGATTGGGTGGCTAGTTCATATAAATCTTAAATGAAAATGAATAACTGAGCAGTATTACAGTAACTCAATTACTCAAGTATTTTACAGCACCTTAAACCACAACCACGGGACCCCCTCCCCTTACCTATGCTCAAAGTAACCCAATTACATTTTCCTTCACTTTCCAGGTATCCAAACTATGGGCCTGTACAGAATAGGAGGAGTTAATTCCAAAGTGCAGAGACTTATGACTTCAGTGTTTGGTAAAGCTCTGTTCTTATTTTTTATTACAGTTACATCATGTTCCTAATCCATTCCTTTGCTCTGTGTTCCCTTTACAATGTAGTTTAATCCAGAATGTTTTGATGTCTTTCTACAGCTGCCAAAGCTCCTGCAGATATGGATCTTGACCCAGACACTTGGGATAACAAGACTATCACTAGTGGACTCAAGAATTATCTCAGGTAGGAAAGTAATGTAATCTGATGGAGGGGGAGGGGGGTAGCATTTACTACAAAAATATACATCTCTGGTGTCTCTGGTACATCAAAACAGGTGACTTCAAGAGAAATTCCAAATCTTAAATTATGGTCTTTAAAAATTAATTTAGTAATAAGATCACAAAAAGTAGACCGTGTTTTGCTTAGGCTTAGTCAGGTCATTGATTATACCTGGTGGTTCCTCCTTTTATACTCGTAGGCACTTCTACCTCCCTTCCACAAGGGGCAATATACATTGCATACGATCTTGCCTTCTTTCCCATGTTGTCCAAAAAAACTGAAATAATTTTCGTAATGCACTCTACAAGCATTTCCCCATATTCTTGACTACCCACAAACAATGCATACATTTCAGTACTGGGTTGTGTATTACAGATTGAATGACAATCACAAGGATATAACAAGGCATTTTCTAGTGAACCTGATTTTAACACCTAACGTTACTATGCTTTAAAGATCATAATTTAAAAGTGTAGTTTTCTCTGGAGGTGATTTAAGAAAATAATCTAAGCAGAGGCAGTTCACTGATTACTGTCAAAACATGTGATAATTCAGCTGCTGTGTGTCTCCAGGTGTCTGGCTGAACCTCTGCTAACCTACAGACTTCACAAAGACTTCATCATGGCAGTCAGTGAGTTCTTCCACATGCTCTCATTCTCTTAGCTTTTCCCCCAACATGACCTTCAGCGCATTCCAAAGGAAAAATGGAAAATGATGATTCAAACTATTCATCTGGCTAAATGAATTGACAAACACACTGTACTTAGACAGAATGGGATTCATGTTGAAGAACAAGCCCAAAGCATTGAATAAAACATGGTGTCCTTTCATTTCCTACTTGTATAGTATACACATAAATTAAATTACACACAAGGAACCCCTTGAAATTAAGTAGGAGGGTACACAGGTTGAGGAGTGTTACACCTGTTCTTGAATGGGAGTTGCTGTTTCCTACACTGATATTTTAATAGAAAAGTGTAACTGTTTTAATTTCAGCTGTGATATGATGTGATGAAATCAGCTCTATTAAGTTAAACAGAATATTAATACTGTATTTTGCATTTCTAGAGTCCGATGACCAGAACTACAGGGTGCGTGCAGTCCACGCTCTTGTACACAAGCTGCCTGAGAAGAACAGAGAGATGTTGGACATCCTGATCAAACATCTGTTTGTGTAAGATAGGATTTTTGTCAGTATTCAGATCACATTTTGTTTTATCTGTCTGTAAATGTCAAAGTGGTTGAGATCAGCTTAATTGGAATGATCACAAAAATATTTCTCTGCCATTTTCAGGGTTTCCACACACAGCCAAAAGAATCTGATGACTGTATCCAATCTTGGTGTAATCTTTGGCCCTACACTGATGCGCTCCCAAGAGGAGACAGTGGCTGCCATGATGAATATCAAGTTTCAGAACATTGTGGTGGAGATCCTCATCGAGAATTATGAGAAGGTAAGTGTTGTCCTTTAATTAAAATTAACAGCAGGTGGCACTGTTTACCAAACACAGACGGGAGCAATCATTCAGTTCCTGAGGCAGAGCGTTACAGTCGATTCTTTGTTTTCAGATGTGTTGTAAAGCTTTGTTTATTTTGAGCCAAAGTCTTGTAATGTATGGTGGTAAGAATGCTGAATGTTATCTGTTTGGTGTTCCTCAGATTTTTCATCAGCCTCCAGACCCCAATGTGCCTCTTCCTCAGTCTCAGCCTCAGTCTCAGTCTCGCTCCAGCTCACGGCGCAGCAACGCCATCTGCCTATCGTCAGGACCACGCAAGTCCAGAGGCCTGTACCCACCCACTTTGTGCCTGGCTGACGCTGACAGTGTGTCTCTTTTGTATTTTTCTTGTCCTGTCTGTCACACTCTGAATAGAAATGGCTCTGTAGGCACAAAGCCAGCCCTCAGCCACAGTATTTTGAGTGGAATCTGAGTCTAAGATCTTTGCTTTAAAAAGATTCAGAGCATATGTGTGTTTAGACATATATAAAACTAATATTATAATATTAAGTATTTTAAAACACATTATGTAGCATTTGTTCTCTGAAATAGCAGCTTTAAAATCATTCTGATGCTCCTCTTACATATAAAAAAAGAGAATATCTCTATGGGACTACTGGTGAAGTGAGATAATGCTAGTAGCATCTGCATAATGCTGCCTTAGCCAGGTCATATTTGTGTAAAAGAATTGATATATTACTGTGCTACCTCTGTAATACAATAATACTAGAGTATTACTTTCATCCCACATGCTTCTTTCATTTCAGTGACCGTCCTGTATCTTTTAGCATGTCCAGAAATGCATGTGTAAAGAATATCCTTTATCAGTGGTGGCAAATTTTAGTGCAAATTCTACTTCCAATTATAGGGGGAGCCCAGAAGCAAGAATGACCACTTACCACATAATGCTGCTTTAAAAATACAGCTTAGGAAATGTTTAACTCAAGAGTTATAGTTTCAACAATACCTCCAGGCATTAGACATTATATCGGGGTCAATAATAGTATGTAAGATTGTGTATTGATGAAATATTGGAGCATAATAGAAGATGTGTTTTGTTTTCAAAGGTTCAGACCACCCTTAATGTCATGTTCTTCTAAGTCATAATGTACATTAAGTAATATTTTAGGTGAAATATTCGTATTGGATGTGTAATTTCTGATATTGGAAAAAAAAAAATATATATATAAGATGTTCCCCTGGCATAATGTAAAGGAAAGTCAAAGGAAAACCAACAGTGCCCCCATCAGATAAACAGCCCTCTTGAGGCATGGGCTCAATAAGACTTTACTAACTACTGTGCTTTACTAACAGTCCTGAGGAATTGGCGCACCCATGAACATCCATGAGCCTTGGGTGCCCATTACCCTGTCACTGGTTCACTGGCTGTCCTTCCTTGGACCACTTTTGGTACCACGTTTTAACCATTGCATACCAGGAACACCCCACAAGACCTGTTTGATGTTTTGAAGATGCTTCTAACCAGTTGTCTAGCCATCACAATTTCTTCCTGGAAAATAAATAAATGAAGGGTGGTCTCTGACTTTTGCACAGTACTGTATATAATCCAAAATAAGTCAATATATGACAATAAATGCGTGGAATTACTTTTATATCGCCTGTCTCCTTTTCCTTGTTCTCCTACCTCAGGTGACACGTTCAGCAGCAGCCCCAGCAGCACACCCATGGGGAGTATGGAGTCTCTGTCCTCTCACTCCTCGGAGCAGAATGGCTGTTCTAAGACGAGTTCTCCATCTCGCTCCAAACACAAAACCTCAGGCAGTCTGTGCTGGACAACTCCTTCCCCCTCCTCCAACGGCCCCAAGAGCCCGCCTGGCACCACCAGTCCCGACTCCAGCTCTAAAGAGGATGCAGCCAAAACGGATGGCGAGTGGGAAGAGGCTCTGAGCAGCCTTCCGACTGACCGAGCTTCTCCAGCTCCAGAGCTCCCAGACAGAGCTGAGGAGCAGAGCCCAGAGGAGCATGGACCGGGACGCCTTAGTATGTCCACCTGCTCCTCCCTTACGTCCCTCCACATCTCTGAGGGTGAGCACCGCACCAGCTGCACTACTTATCTAACTAGTTTGACAAAAGTAGGTCCGATCAGTACAACAATAACAGTAATACTTATTATTTTAAGGTTGTTTTACCCTACCTTTGGTTTGGTATCTTGGTACAGGAAAAAAAGGAAGTCTGCCCAGTTTGCATTGTGTTTACCACACCAGAATGAACGTTCAGTTTTATTCAGGGTTCCAAATACAATTCAGACCTCAAATCGAGCATGAGGAAATGATCACATTAGCACACCAGCCCTTTTAAACAAATGTAGGTTTCACAAAGTCACATGCATGTCTATTCACTTAGGTTTCAGGAGCTGTCATGGTTCAGTCCAGAGTTTGGTGTCACGCAGTAACCGAGACAGTCTGAAGTCACCGCCGTTACCAGATCTTCCTCCTAAAGGCAGATGCAGACTGGACTCATCAGCCAGCAATGGATACCAAAGGCCTGGATCTGTGTAAGCAGCCTTTTCTTACTAATGTTACCATTACTCACTGTGCCTTTACCCTTAAGTCATGTTGTTAGACAAAAGTAATAGCTGACATGTTGCAGAGTTAATTATGGTACAAATGTGGCAGTTTATCATTTTGCTTGCCATTTCAGCACTTACAGATTGCCATGTTTACAGAAGTGGCCTTAGTACTAAGTCTCGTCCTTGTATTCTTCTCATAGTATCACCTGATACAGATCAATGCCTTTTTAATACATAGAAAGTTTTAGAGAGCATCTAAAGGCTGGGAAAACAGATGCTAAAGTACTATAGTAAAGTACTAAAGGTCACAGTACTATCCCAAACCCGTGGTCTAGCAGCAGGCTTTGGGGCTTTACTCCTCACTAGTGTACTGTTTGACAGTTCTCTAAGAGATGACCTTAAGCCACAATGCTGGCTGTTAAAGTTCTCTCTGAGTGCCAGAGTGTTGTCATTGAGGCTCCAGAAGCACATGTTTTCTTTCCTTCGTCATAACGTATGAGACTTATTCTGTAAACAACTCCATGTGTTTCAGAAAAGACGAGTCTGTTCATAGCTATTAGTAAATTAGCGAGTCTAGCTAGCATTCAGCAAAAGCATACTGAGGTAACCTTTGTGAGGGATACTAAAGCGCATGCACTACGACAAGTCATTGTCAGCGCTCTTTGTTTACTGTTGTAGGGTGGCCTCCAGAGCAGCTCTCTTTGAAAGCCCTGTGGTCTCCCAGCCGGCCCCTGCTGGAAGGTACGCTATCAGCCTCGGACCATGTGTGACAGAGCGTGAGATCTATTGGTTTCAGCACTCTGGGTTGCCCTGTGTTTTGAAGCTATGTCGTCCGAAGGGACAAGATGAAGAGTTGTGGTTTTTGCAAGCGAAATAGATCTTATGTAGTTGACCTTACCCCTGCATACCCTACAGTCATGGCCTGACATAATCACCCTGCCCAATTCATCTTTACTGAGAGGCCAACAGCAAGCTGCATGCGTAAACTCTGTCATGCATCTTGTCTCTCCAGCTGTGTCCCCTCTAACTCACCTCTTTTGTTGTGATTGCAGAGAAGCCAAGGCCATGTATTCCTGCCAAGCAGAGCATAGTCATGAGCTCAGCTTTCCTAAAGGGGCGCTCTTCTACAATGGTAAATGCACTCTTGCACAAATTATTGGAAAAAAAGAAAACAAAATGCCTAGTAAATCATTTATGCAACAGCATAGCATAATCTGGGCATCCTGTAGAGTGAAGAACTGTCATAACCATCATATTGATGGTCACATAAAATGTGTTATGTGTAAATATATGTGTTATTAGTGTGGGTGCCCTATTGTGCCATTGGCATCTTTTATTCCCTGTGTTTGTATATATATATATATCTGTCTATTTCAATACCCATTTCAAGTCCTAAAGCTTTTGAAAAATAAGTAATGTTATACAATTGCTAATGAAAATCATATACACAGACTCACCAAACAATTTATTATGAAGACTCTGCTAAGGGGCTTCCTTTTGCTCCCCAAACAGCCTCCATTCTTTGTGGCATGGATTCCACAAGATGTTGAACACATTCCTTTTGATTCTGAGATTCTGAGGTGGTAAAGTAACTGGGAAGGCTGAAGAACACTGAACTTAAAACCAGTGAAAGCAGTCAGTAGAAGTTGGGTAATTTGTACCCATGAAAGGAATACACATAGCCAGCAGCAATAGCCATATAGGTTGTGGCATTCAAGCATTGATGGTATTAACAGGCCATTTACAGGCCAGAACACATTTCTCACACCATTACGCCACTTCCCCCAGTCTGGACCGTTTACACAGAAGGCACGTTCATGGAATCTATGAGTTCATGGATTTAAGCTATTGGCTCCAAATTCGACCCTACCATCTATGTGCCTCAGCAGAAATTAAGATTCAACGGGCCAAGTTATGTTTTTCCAGTCTTCAACTATGTGGTTTTGTTGAGTCTGTAGCCACTGCAGCCTCAGTCTTCTGTTCTTAGCTGACAGAATTTAAAGCCAGCAAGTCTTCTGCTGTTGTAGCCCGTCTGCCACAAAGTGTTGTGCATTTTTGAGATACTTTTCTGCTCATCACTGTAGTCTTTCTTGATACGATCTGGCCGCTCTCTGTTTACCTTTCTCATCTACAAGGCAGTTCTGTCCACAAAGCTACCTCTCCCTGAATGTTTTTGTCTTGCATCATGCTGAATATACTCTAGAGTCTGTTGTGCTAATAATCCCAGGAGACACCAACAATAATGACACACCCAAAATCACTGAGCTCATATTTTGATGGTTAATATGAACATAGTGTGTCATTTTAGGCATTGCACTGCTGCCACAAGATTGGCCGATTACATAATTGCATGTGTAATTGTATGTGTAGGTAAACCTAATCAGTTTCTGGGTTCGTGTATATAGAGCCCTCCTTGGTGCTGAAAGTACCAAGTTAGATGAATGAGAAATAGAACATTATTAGTGACACATGAAAGGAGTTCAAACAACACCAGGTGTGTTAAATACCCAAAACTGTTAATTATATGTACATATAAGGCACACTAGTGTAGCAAGTGTTCTTTTTAATGCTACTAAATGTCATTTAATTAACATTGAAACTATAGCACTATCAACAACTCAGTATAGAAAAGTACTGAGAATGCTCTGCTGCAGTCAACTCTGTAGCTGCTGATTTAGGTGTGTGAAGGTTAAATATGATTATTGAAACTAAAACCAGTAATGTTGGTGATGGTGTTTTACCAAGATTTGATTGAGGGGAAACCCCCCACGATTATGTGATATTTTGGTAACGGTAAACTAGAGATAGAAAACCCCTTGAAAACAGTCTTATTTTTTTGGAAGTTTATTTGAAGTCCTTCTTATTTGTCCTTGTTCTGGTTGTTTCTCTTTTGCCTGACCTGCTTCAATATGCTGTTGTTTTTCAGTGCACCCCTCAGTGGAACCTGGGTGGCTCCAAGCAACGTATAATGGCAAAACTGGACTCATCCCAGAGAATTATGTGGTGTTCCTTTAGTAAGGCCTGAAACCCTGAATCCAGACAGAGCAAGTCCATGGTATCCATGGTATTCATTTCTCCAAAAGAGACAGTGTTTTTGTTTTGTACATTCATGATGTACAGTTTGTGAATAGTTTGAATACAGTTCAAAAATGGTTAGAGCCACACTATCAGCAGTAGAGTATACAGTATACGCTCCCTAATGACTCTTGATGTAGATATTAGATGGTTTCTAAACAAATTAATATTTTATGTTTCTTATTGACTTGTGGTTGACTCTATAAGCCCTAAAGTATTTTATTTATAGGTAGCTAACAACGCAGACTGGCTCTGACATGTCGAGCCAATAATGCGACAAGCAAAGATCGATTACAGTTTAAGCTCTATGCTTCTTGTGTTATTGTTCTGTCTCTGTGATGAAAAGGAACATTCAGTTAACACTGTTTAATGTTGTTGGTACTGTTGTCAAGGACAATATGAACTCTGTGTATCGAGAAGATCTGACTGAAGACTACACACTGATGATTGTATTCAGTTCCTGTATAGCCCATGTTCCCGTCGTCTTGCCAGAGCCTATGTAGTAGTTACATGAGGCCATCACTGGCATTAGACATCAGCCAAGGATGATTAAGAAAGTGTTCTCCTAAAACAGTGTTACTGCCCAAGCTGATTTTTATTTGGAGCGTTGCTCTTGTCCACTTTTTCTTGGTGCCCTAAAAGAAACATTTAGGTAACAGTAAAACCTATACAACAGATGCTGGTCATCATTAGTGGGGTCGTATGAGCTACAGTTGTCCCTTTTTATTACAGAATGAATACAACAGTATATCAGCATTAATGATTTGAATGATAATCATGGTCTCATAATCATGATTTTGAATCTGTAGTTATTTCATACACAAATAAGATCCCACACTAAGCCAGTGTTCCTCAACCCTGGTCCTGAAAGCACCCTCTGCTCTGCTCATTTTAGTGCATTCTCTGCTCCCCAGCACACCCGATTTAACTAATCAGCTCAATCACAAGCCCATTAAGAGTTTCAGGGGGTGAGTTAAAGTAGAGAATCCACTATAATATGCAGGGCAGGGTTCCACCAGGTCCAGGGTTGAGAAACACTGAACTAAGCTATGTCTACAACTAGAGCATTTTGATTGGTGTCTACTTAATTTACTGTAAAAATCAGTAGCCCATTTGAACAGCACCTAAACCTGCCCCCAACCATAATCCTTTAATCTACTCCAGTAAGTGCTTTTTTAGGTGTATTACCTAGAGCAGGTGCTTTTCCTGCTCTAGCTCACCTGATGTATCTCAACAATTCATTAGTAAGATAAGTAGGTGTGTTAAGGCAGAGATATCCACAAACTGTACAGGAGTCTGGCCATCCAGGACTGCAACTGATGACCCCTGATCTAGACTTTATCTAATTGACTGATTGTTCTATGTCCAAGCCCTAGTACTTTTTTACAAGTACTTATTGTAAATTCTGGTTCTTGTATTTTTTTTTTACTATAAAGTCTAGTTCATTTGTTCTTACATTTCATGTTACATTTTAATGTTAATTGAAATGTGAAAAATCTTTATGTAGAATTAATTTGTTCATGTGTGAAATTCTGTTCATTTTTAATATAAGCCCTGTTCAAAAAAAAATTCCAAGTCTGTGTGTTACTGGTTAAACAGACTTGATGTAACTCCACTATGCTGAACTAGGCACACAAACTCTTAAATTTAAAATTGTACAAGTTGTATGAGGAAGAGTGGGCTAATGGACAGGAACTCATCTCATCCTTGCCTGGTAGTATTGGTGTTGACATGAGTGCATTAAGTATCAGAAATTAAATTATGTAACTAATATTTGTCAAGTCAGCTTAAGGCAGTGGGTCCCTTTTTACAATGAGGTACAACTGAAAAACTGTCGGGTACATTGTATGTGGTCAGTATGTCCAGAAACTTGTGCTCACTGAAATGGCACTTACTCCAGTAATGGTTCTACTGTATTTCATTTCACACTGGTTACCATTTCCTTGTATGTTATTTTACAAGTATGATGTAGGGTACAATGTGGGAAACGCCCCCTTGAGAAAACAGAATCTACCAACCAAAGTGTTGTAGAAGTATTTTATATTATGTCTTGTTTTGCTTGGAAGCCAGCTAACTGTAAAATGACCAGTCAAGTGTTAGCATCATTTTATTTCAGAAATGTTACCCAGACCATTTCAAATATTCCAGTCTTTAATTTAGCAGATTTATTACAGTGAGGCAACTAATTTCTTTTATTGTTACTCACTGTAACATAAATTCTATCTTCTTAATCAAATGCCCAATAAGTATGAATTACTGTTAATAATAGCAGATGTAGGCATATAGGCATATAATGCCTATATAGGCATTAACTTATTGTAAATGCATTAATATAGGCATATAATGTACCTGGCTAGCTTGCAAGCAGGATAGCTTATTAGCATCAAAAGTGTAATTGTATTTTTTTGTAACAATTACTTATCATACACATTTCTATACTAATTTATTATTTATTGAACATATTGCATACAACACTACAGCTAAAACATTGCTTTGGCTATGAATGGACAGCCATTTGCCTAAAATACCATGTCAGTAAGATTCTGCTGTATTGGATTGGAAATCATTTATCCTGAGACCTTTCCAATGACCGTTCTAACTCAATTGTGTGCTATACTAAATAGTTTCAGGATGATAAAAAAAAGTACAGCTGAACATTTGATCTCAGAATAGTATGAGATATTTTAGCTGACCAAGCTGGTAGTGCTGAAAGAAATTGCTGAGAAGATTTTGGTTTAATGGATAAATAACTCAGACGCTTTACCCTGGGGGCGTTTAAACCCATGATACCCTATATAATGTAATTAATGATTTATTATCTGCATAAACTTGATCTTAAGTAGTCCCTTAAGTTGTGTAGTCTTTAAAGTCCAGGAACAGTTGTAGCTTGAATAAGTTGACCTTCTGATTCCATGTGAGTTGTTTTTTTTTATTATTATTTAAAGCTGTACTTATTATTTTTGTAACATTGTGCTGCAGTCCAGTATGACATTGCTCTTTTGAAAAGGATAAAGACAAATGGTCTCTCTTTATTTGGTGTCCTTCTTTGAATGCCTCTCAGTGTTATTATGGTAAGTAGACTACTATCAGCATAGATTATCACAATTTTGCCTGTAATTAAGTTTTAGAGACACATAATGTAACTGGCTACTTGCTCCAGAAAGCAAGAAAACAGCTGTGATGCACAGTTCGTACAGTACATATGGACAAAAGTATTGGGATACCTGCTCATTCATTGCTTCTTCCTTAACCAAGGATATTAAAAACACAGTTCCACAGCTCAATGCAGGGGGGCTTTATACTGCTCTAGCTCACGTCTGGCATTAGTTGACATCTGTGTCAGCAACAGGTGCAGCTTAAAATAATGAAATGTAGTCATTAGACAGGGTGTCCACAAACATTTGGATGTGTATTGTATTATAAGCTCAGTAAATGTCAAATTCAACCACTTCAAATAGCAAGTAAACAGAATGTAAGACATTCTTCTTCTGTTCACTTACTGTTAGATGCTCTGTTAACCCAAAGATTAAGGCAGTCTGGAAACTAACCATTTCTGATAAACCAAGTTTACAGTGTAATTTGATGCCATCATATTTTAGCAGCAATACAAATAATAGCCATGTGTCTGGTGAACCACTATAATAATAAAAAAGAAATTTAAAACAGAACTCCCCTTCACAGTACTCAAAGCCAATAGTCCCTATATAGGCAGAACACTTGTGGATCTTCTTGTGCAAATAGTCTGATTGTCCAAATTCCCCCACAGAAGATAACACAATCACTCTGTAAATCAAGTCCAATGAGGTTTCATTCTTTATCAGTCCAAACAGACAGTTTCCTGATAAGCTCCTCCATGTTCTCCATGTTGTAAGACTTTTCTTCTAGGAGCTCATAGCGCAAGCTGGAAATGTCTTGCTTGATCTCCTTCAGTTCCCCTGCAAGACAGTTATAGTGTGAGACAATACAGACACGAACAGTGTTTACTGACACTGTTACTGGCTGCTTTAGCCACTGTCGTAGTAAATGATTATTGTCTAGATGCAGCATGTAACTGACCTTCATTGACTTCATCACTTTCTTTGTCCATTTGAGCTTTGATGATATACCGCTTGATGAGGCGCTTCATGACCTTCTGCACAAATTTGATACAAAAAAAAATGAATTCAAAAGGAATTTCAAGCTTAGTGTATTTACAGCCACGCATGCGGTCAGCGAGAAGCATTCAGTATAACACTGTTCTTAATCCATTCCTACAGGATCATGACAACTGCACAGCTCATGCATTTCTCATCTGATTCAGACATCTGCTCATTAAGTAACAGGATTTTACCCATCTTTGCTTTATGAGTTCTCACATGTTTTTAATCTTCTATCTGAATATCCCAGATGAAAGATATTCAGTAACACTTTACTAAGGAGCTGTATTCATAAGTATGTAAAACCCCTACATGTGTTTTATGATATAACTTAGAGTTATACTGTACCAGTATGTAACCTATTGGCTTTATATCCATATACACTATACAGCAAAATGTTTGTGGACACCCATTCTAATGATCGCATTTAGCTACATAGATAAGCAAATACACACACGCACATAGCTTATCTAGTCCCCTTAGAGATGTAGTGGCAATGGATTAAGACTCTCTGGAGCAGATAAACATAATGGCAAACCTATTGGCACTATATCTAACCTCAGGTGTGGGCAAGAGTGGTAAAAAGCCCCTGTAGTGAGCTGTGGAGCAGTGGATCAGTGATTTCCGGAATTATGGTGCTTCATCCAGTACTTTTGGGATGAGTTAGGGAGTTGGGGATGATGGGGATGATGATCGTCCAGCATCCTGACCTTACTAACACTCTTGTCACTGAATGCAATCAAATCCTTACAGCAATGCTCTACTGTGGACAACAAGCTCAAACAAAGGCCTGATGAACTCTTTCAAAAATATCCTTGATTTTAGAAGAAACAATGAATGAGCAGGTGTCCCAATACTTGTGTCCATATAGTGTATTTGAATAACCACACATATTTACTACTAAGCCTTTCATGAGTTGGATAGATAAAGCCCTCAGCTGTGCAGTGGCATGGCCCAACACGGCTCAATTATAGGAATACCACAGAGATGCTCATACCTTGTATCTACGACTTGCCTCGCCGTTGGCTTTCTTTCCTAACTGACATTAAAGAAAGGAAGGACAAAGAAATAATGAACTTGGTTTCGTGTTTGGTAGGCTAGTTTCTCACTAATGTCACGTTTATCTTACTGCTGAGACGTAGTTGGTCAGACCAGATCAGATGTTTGGTGCCAAACTTTTACTTCTTCAGCCACACCAGAAGTTAATAGGTCATCCAAATATTTTCTGTAAATACATGCCCACACATTTCTCTCAACTCACTCAAACCATGTAAAGGCCTTCATTAAGGTTAAACAAATGTATCTGTGGGATCCAGAGAATAGCATTACCTTCTGCGAACTAAGAAACTGAATGCTGGAGAAAGCTATTTTAGATAACAGGTGTTGACAAGTCTGTGGGCCCTGGATATGGTTTGAGCAGGCTGGGTGCAGTGTGTGGGCATGTATTTACAGAAACCAATTGGCTGATCGACCACATCTGGATTTAGTGATTTTCTTTTTCTTTTCTTTTTTTGATTATACATTAAAAACAAAGGTGGCAAACAGTGATAGTGATACCATAGAATAACTAGGTTTGGTTTCCTAAAGAACCTATAAGTTCAGCAGTTTCACATGTGTCTTTTTAAAAACACAAAGTTTCACTGGGGAACCAAAGGAAATTGTTTTCTAACATAATTCCAAAAAGACATTTTGGTTTATTTGGAGAGTCATATATTGTATGTGTCACCTCACTGAGCTCTGCTTCGCCCTTTGTAATTGCCTTGTGTTTCTGGATGAGCTTCAGCATCAAGGCTTTCAGGCCCAAGCCCAGCCCAAGGAAAGACTTTGGGCTAGGCATTAGGTTGAAGGGTACAGGGAGGGTCCTGCCCTCCTCAAAGTAAGAAAACCAAAGCTTGGCACGGGCAAATTTCCACTCCACATCTGCATCACCCTGCATTCAGCACAGAGACAAGTACATACTGAGATTACAATGGTAACAGGCTAAAAATCACAACCAATAATTATGCATTTAGATAAGAGACACAAAGATAACGACAAATGAGTAATGCTGGCAGTGGGATAATTTCTGACAGCAGGAAGACATCATTCCAAAAACGAATGATCTCAACTAGTGGAGATAGCTTTGTCTTGGTCTTGTTGTCTTATCTACATCAGCAAATTTCTTGCATGTCTATCTATTTTGCTAAAAAAAACTAATTAGCTGCTGCAGTTGCGCTTTAGATGTTTATCATGTCAGCACAGGATACAGGAGTCTGAATACTGTGGATGAAAACAAGAGAAATTAATGAATACCTCAATCTCCTGAAAGGAGCTGTTGATCATCGCGATGAGCATGTTGAGCAAGACAATGACCATGGTGACGTTGTACACTCCATAGAGAACGTATCCAGTGTTCTCGATGAACTTGTGACCGTTGTTCACAACCACTGATTTGACCTCAGAGAGTCCAAAAATGGCCCAAAACAGTGTTTTGAAGCTTTCCTCTATGCTGTGGGATTGGTGAGAAGTAGTAAGAGGATACATACAGGACATGTCTTGGCTCGTAAACAGCATCAGTTTTAAAAAAGCCATTCTCAAAGTTTTCTTTCTATGGACGTCAATCAGTTCCTGACAAATAGGTAACCTATACTCTCAAAAATAAATATGTAAATGGTATAGTAGCGCGACCATCAGTAACAGTTCAATGTGAAGCTTATCTAATCAATCCTTCATTAAAGCAGCATTATGTGACAATTGGTATTTCTTGCTCCTGGGCATCCCCTACAGTTGGGAAGTGGTATGGCGCTTTGAGTCACCCCTAATAAACACATTTTACATGTGCATTTCTGAAGAAGCAGAGATACAGAACTGTCACGGAAAGTGAAAAAAGCATATGACTCGAGTTACTCAGCATCACACAGCTCTTTTGAGTGTTATCTGGCCTGCTTTACCAAAGTTACACAGTGCAGTAGCAATGCACTGATCCTGGAGTACCTACAATAGTGGCGCTACTGTTCCTATTACAGGTCAATGGAGCATCAACATGATTTTGAAGCTGTTTTAAGAAGAAATGCTACATAATGCTGCTTTAAAGAAAACCCGGTGGGCTGCTGCTGGAACAGAACAAAATATCTTGACCTGTACTTACGTCGTAAAAGCGTCGTTCTGCTTGGCACCCAAATAATAGGAGTATAGGTTGAACATTCCAATCATGAAGGCCAGAAAGACCAGAATGAAGATCACCATGAATTTGAAGATGTCTTTCACAGTCCTTCCCAAAGAGATCTGCAGCGGCCCAAAGCTCTCATTGGCTGGAAGGATGTATGCAATTCGAGAGAAGCTCAAAACCACTGCAATGGCATAGAGCCCTTCTGACACCAGCTGTGGATCTGATGGCAACCAGTCGATACGAGCTAAGAACAGGCAAAAGAGCAGCCCAATATATTTAACTCAATAAACATATTCTGTACTGTATCATACATAGATTAACCACTGATATGACCATAAATAGATCTACTAAGTGTATGATATGATCTACTCACCCAGTCTAAAGTACTCCACCTCCACAGGCAAAGTTACATTGGTTATATCCGTGTAGTGTTTGTCAACATAGCATTGGGCTGTATATGCGTGCCAGAAAGCCATTATCCTTGTAACAAAGGAGGCTATAAAAATGGCTAACATTCCAAAATCCAACATGTTCCAGGGTTCAAGGAGGTACTCTCTTGGACCCTGAGACCAAATCTCCTTGCACTCTGCCCAGATCATTCCTGAGTAAAATGGAGGAAAACTGTTAGCATGCTGAAGACTGAAAGCTCTTCAACCCCAATGGTCTGTATGTAGGCCCACACTTCCTTATTATAATCTCATGATCATAACTACTAATCTTACTAATAAATTTTATATTAAATTCAGAATAACTCTCTAGGCTCGCTAGGTCTTCTCATCACACATTATTCAACCAAGCTGTAAGGGTAAAAGCTAGCATGTCAACAGACAGCAGTTCTATTACATCAGCTAACAAACAGCCGTGCTGGCTACCATCGGACTGAGTGATCACCAATAAAGGCCTGAAAGTTTAAGAGGTCAATTTTATATTCAGTTCCACAATTTACGCTAATCTTGCTCTTGGAAACTGGCAGCATTAATAATTTCTTCCATTTGGTAGTTTTGTCAGCTAATGCTCCTCTCTAACCCTGATCTAATACTGACCTATGACCCAGAAGATGATGAGCATCTCCATCCATGTGAAGGGAGTTGTTTTCATGCGGAACAGCTGCGCTGGATAGTCATGGATGGTCATATTTGGCAACAATTTCGTCCCATCAAAACGATCTGCTGCATTCAAGACCAGCAAGCCAAGGAAAATAGTGAAAGACGCCGCATGAGCCACAAACTTCAGAAACGGTCCACGCATGATCTTTCCCAGCTGTAGTGAATAACAGAAATGATCAGGAAGAAATCTGAGAGAGCTTTTCTTGTGACTCTCTTATGTCCCAATTGGTATGTGGCAGTAATTTTCCTGTCTATTAGAAATGCTTATTTAGCAGATATGTTTATATAGACTGGATTTGTAATAAATATTTTAATCCACATGAAAGTAGATGCTATTTTAAACACTGCTATTATTTTTCCCATGGGAAAACGTTTGTTAAAATTCTCATGTTAAAACATGCTTCATGGCAAAGTATTTCTGACCATACAGTAACCTTGATGATAATATTCTTCTGTGCTTAATCTGTTATAATGCTGCTTCTAAAGAAAGTATGAAAGCCCCTAAGCCACTAACCTTACTGCATGGTGCCACCCAGTACACCATGGATAAGAAGGGCAGTCCTATTGCAACACCCAAGACCACCAGCAACTTGACAGCCGTGGTCTGCTGCCTCAATCCAGACAGGTTCTCATACCAGATTGAGAGGAGCTGCTGTTGACAATTAGGATGTGCAACAAACTGTTAGGGGAAAAAATGCAGAAAGCAATTTTGAGACGTCTGGTCACCTCAGACGCTGCTTCCTTCTGTATAACTCAAACTTTGCAGGTAAAATTTACAGGTGATGTATAACTCAAAGTTTACTCAAAACGTACAGGGAAATTCCCCCCATTTTTAATAATTCACTTATCCAGATGTAAACAAAGTAATTCAAAGTGGTCTAGTGTAAAATCATTCATTTTACTTACTTTTAATTAAACTATAATATAACCATTAATTAAACTATAATATAACCATTTTATTTTCTATCCAAAAATACCCGTAAACTTACATCCAGCAAACTTACTTTCCTCTGAATTATGTATATGATGTTGAATAATGATACAGTACAAAAAATTAAGAGGGCACTTTTTTTTCTAAACACTACCCTGCACATACTTTTCCACCAGCAATGATTTTGAAACCCTGTTTTAGGGCAAAAAATGAAACAACGATTCAGGCACCAGACAAAAACATTCATAACCATTTCATGTCCTATAAAAAATACGTATAAAAATGGTAGCAAGCATTTAAGCTGTTCATTTAACTCAAATCACTTTGAATTAATAACAACAATAATAATAATTTACTAAAATTGCTCAATTGCTTGTTACCTCATTAAGTAAGTTTTTACAGTATATAATTCAGTAGCTTTCTGAAGTAGCATGTGATTCCTGTCCCCATCATTGTGGGTATTTCAGTAAGTCTATAGGTTTCTCTTGAATAGAGTGGTTCACGTCAAACTATTCAGAAGAACTTTGTTTATGTCTTAACCATTTAATTATGTAGAAATTCTGACACATTCTGCAATTAAAGCAGAAATCCCCTTTAAGTTCAGTTATTCTAGGAGCATTTTGTACCTCACTTTACCTTTTTCAGTTCATACTTTATCGCCAGATTTAGTCGAGTGAGACTTAGTCGGCCGGGCAGTTCACAGCTGTCATCCTCCTCTCCATTCAGAATGGCCTCCACCTCCTCTGTGTTCCGACACAGATCTAGAAGCCCAACTACAAAGTCTTTGCACTGAATTGAGAGCTTCCTGTAATCATTCTGAAAAAAGTGATCAATTAGACCATTTAGTACAGCAGCAGTAATCCAATAGCATATGTATATACTGTATATATGATTGATATATATGCATATAAATTCAACATATATAGTCAAGAGATTTTATATAAACATATTATCCAAGCTACTCATGTGGGGTCTAGAAGTCTAAGACCATTAGCAGCATAAATATATCAGTGAAAATATAATGTTTGAATTTCAGAATTTCCTAGCATTTTTCTCAGAATAGTGTGTTTTTATAGGCTGTAATTTCACAGCTCTAGAGTTTCACCACTGTCCAACTGCCTGCTTATAAAGCTACAGTTTTAATCCCAGCCAGGAAGAATACATAACCCTTAACGTGGGCTGCATACAAAGCCCCCAGCCACAACATCCTAACCATTACTTTATATAGCAGACTTTATACTTATTATTATATTTACCAAAATGAATCCGATCACTATGCCATGAACCCTACCTTAAATTCCTTCTCAATGTTGGCCAGACAGGCGAGCTCATTGCTGAGCTCTAAGGCCGCCAGCACAGGGTCTTCATTGGACAGAGACAGGTAAGCTGGACTGGCCAGCCCTCTGTATGCGTTGATACGTGAACGTGAGTGGCTGAAGGAATCATACTTCTGATGGTAATTGCAGGTGTCGCAAGTACAGAAGTAGTCATGTGGCTGCTCGATACGAGCTCCCCGCCCCAGGAGAATGTGAACAATCTCATATTCGTGGCAGTGAGATGCTAGGATGATGGGTGTGATGTCGTGAGAGAAGCGTGTCCCATCCTCATCATATGCAAAGAAGTCATCGTGCATTGCTGCCTGTCTTGGGCTGGCTGTAAGTCTTTTGGAGTCAGCAAAGGCCTTGTGGCTCAAGATGGCCTCCACAATCCGTATGTAACCTTTGCTTATGGCCAAGAGTAGTGCGTCCCCAATACGAGACAGGTTATCTCTCTTTAACAGAAGTTCTGTAACCTCAAGGTGTTCATTTGCAACTGCCAGCTGCAGTGCATTCTGGCCCATGTAGTCCACACAGTTCACATCCAGCCCAGGGATCTCCTCCAGCATTCTGCGCACTACAGGAATGTTTCCATACTCAGCAGCATCGAGGAAACGTTCCTCCACTGGTGTCAGGCTGTTGGGGTGTGCATTAAACATGTACGCCGCCCCTCTCACTGCTTGCCTCCTACTTTTGGCCACAGTCTGTCGAGCTGGATTTGCGTAGTCACTATAACAAGAAACGCTTCAATGTATAACATAACATTTAACATTTGGCATAACTTTTTTGTGGTTGCTAATCCATTGTCAGATAGAGCCATATCTAATAACTGATGACACGATTGGTCACAAATGAGCACTTTATAATATATTTGCTATTAGAAACGATAGAACTTTAAGCAAGGAAGTTGATTTTATTATTGAGGATTGGCTTCAACAATGTAATTCACACCATAAGAGGACTATTAGAAGACCTAATGAAATTTTACAGTATAGTATAAAATCAGCCTCACAAATACAGCTTTGAGTAACATACATTTAACAAGGGTTGCAGATTGCCTTGGCATGCCACAGGGACTCATGCTAGGGTCATCTGCCTTTTTCTTACCTTTTTAACTTTTCTAACTTATTTGTTTTGTCGGTTTCATTTCATTACACAGCATGTCCATTTTTTGTGCGTTTCATTCCTTTTAACCTTTTTAGTCTATGTGCCATCCTTTACTCCCATCATCAACCTTCATTAGACCCCCAAAAAAAATACGATTGTGAAATTAAATGAAGCATTGTAATTTAAAAAGGCCATGTCAAACACAACCATTATAATATATTTCAATTTTAGGAGACAAATACCTTCTGCTCTTCCATCATGGAATCTCTTTCCCAAACATTATAATATGCAAAACACCAGTGTTTTAACAAACAAAGCCATTGAAATTACACTTCAGATATAATGCATTTTTCTTAATTATTATATATCATTTTAAAATGCCCTGCATCATCTTGTCTGCCTGTGTAGTGCAGTACATTATAATGTATAATGTATGACAACCACATTGGAACATTGTGCTTGCTTGCTTGATTTAGCATGTTTATAGAGTTTTAGTTAGTGAAGGCACACAGTTTGTAGTAAGAAATGCTATAAGTGATATAAATTAGTATAAACTTGTTTATGTTATTAAGATATATATGTAAAATCTGTAATATATATATGGATATACATAAATACATACATATACATACACGAGAGCAACGCTAAGATTGCTATTATGTGTATGAGAAGACTACACATAAAAACTAAATATAAAATATGTCCAGTTTCTTAACAGTGGTAGAGCTTCACGCTGAGTTATAGAGTTTATAGAGACATTAAATCAAACTTTAGTAAAATGTCATAAAAACAAATTAATTTTAGTATAATAATAATAATACTGATAATACATCTGTTGGTAATAATAAAGCTTAGTGGATTTTTTTTTTTTTTACAGATTTTACAATATATTTTTATACCATTTTCTTGTGACTCGAACATTTGCTGTAATGAATAAAAAGATAGGATGTATTCATTCAGCAGGAGAATGAATAACTTGTTTGGAAAAGGTTTAACGGTTAAATTCAGTATAAACAGAACATTAAACTGGATTATGAGTTCGGTCCACTCACCTATGGTAATGTCCATAACTGTAATAACTCTCCTCGCCAAATTCAGCATTCATCAGAAGATTGTCTTTACTTCTGTTCCTCTTTTCGACAGTGGGGTATTTTGATTGATAATTATCCTCCAAAACAGGTCTCCTCTGATTCATTTTTCCAGCTAAAGTAATGAGCTTGAACCCGTTAAGCCACAGTAGCCGAGAGTACTTGTAATCCAAACATCCAGCAGTAACTGATGAACTGGGAACTATTCTCAGGCAGTGCACTTTCTCCTACAATCCATTGTTATGTTCCTGTTTAAGCCTTGAGGTAATACAGAGTACCTAGGAATTCTGGCAGAGTTCTCCTCCATCCTTTGGCAATAAAAGAGGCATTTAGCAATCTTTGCTCCTTTAAGCCAACCCCAAGTCCATCTTCTATAATTAGCACTGGGCAGTGCATTGTTCTTTTTTTTCTCATGGATGCAGATCTTTTCATAGTTAACTGTATATAAGTTTTACTGACATTTTTTTAACACATTATCAAATTCATCACCATGACACATAAACAGTTAATGAAAATGACAAGGCTGGAACATTACACAAAGTCACTAAGAAAAAAAAAACATTTTATACATACACAAAACAAAATCCTTTGGATTCCCCTTTTGAAATCCCCTTTTTAAATTCTGATATCCTTTTCACGAATTCCAGGTGTTCGCTTTTCATCCTTGAACAAATTTGGTTTTCCACTTGCTGTGAGCAAAACCTACTGAGGAAGATGATGAAGACAGAAGTCGTCAGTTTCTGGTCCCAGTAAAGTGTCTGCTTCCTGTGCGTTGGGCTAAAGACCCAGCTTTCAGTCACTGTGGGAAATGCCTTCAATGGAATTCCATACTGACCAATCATCAGCCAGGAAGGCGAGCACTACACTCTCCCATTTCTGCCTCTCTTGCTCTTTCTCCTTGTCCTCCCTTTTTCTCGAATTAATGTGTGTGCACGCATACCCACATCACTACATGCCTACGTGCGCGCATGGCCGCTGCGGCGTCCAGAAAACTCCTCAAGGATATATGAGCCCAGCTGATGGGGTCAAAAGGTAAACCACAGAGAGGGTCATGGGAAGCCACTGTCTTGGTTCTTTTCTCATGTTGATAGTGCCTCATACTGATGACCGCCACAGTCACTGACTATTTAAAGCTTCTTTTCTGGGGACTGGACAGAAAGTCGACTTAGTCGTTTAGACTTATTAGAGGTTTCACTGTGGTGTCTAAAGGGGGTTTTGATGGCGTATTGGCTTGATTCATTCAAACAAGGCGATGCTCTCAATGCAACCAATTCAGCCTGATGAAATATTATTGTTATTAGTTACATGTAATGGCATGCCAATATCTTTGAGAATTAAAGTCAGGTCAACTTAACACTTACATTGAATACTGCGATTATTTTTTTGAGTTAACTTAACTTAGTTGTGAACTCAACTTCATTCAGGCAGTTAGACAGTTGCACCACTCCAATGCTGTGAAACCATGTGCAGTTTTACTCAGTGTATAAAGCACTATGTTAATGATCGCAGGGTTGTAGGTTTAATACCTTTGTCTGCTTAGCTAACATTGTTTGACTTTGAGCAAGGCACTTAACCCTCTCTGCTTTAGGGGCACTCTAGCATGGCCTACCCTGCACTCTGATGCCGCCTTTCTAAGCAGGGCTATGCTTAGAAGGAATGCTTATGAAGAAATAAATGTTGGTTGTACTGCACAAAGTGTATACATATAATGACAATAAAGCAACTTAATTAACCCCTGTTGCAAGTATGGTCCCACCTGTAGGACCCCTATGTTCAACTTTGACACAATAATCAGCTTTAATTCTACTGGTTCATCAAATCTATTCACTCATTTGTCTCCCCACAACATACAGCACATCCCTAAAACAGAGGACCTTTCAATTCCACCTTAAATGGTGCTAAAGGTTACAGAACTGCAGTGTTCATGGTAAAAGGACCCAGCCTGGGTGGGCCACTACAGGAAGCCAGAACTTACTTGTTGAAGGGTTCATTCTGTGTCCTAGAAAGGACAAAAAAGGATTTTTACTTTGAACAGTGTTTAGATGATGTACTCTCAGAGATAAAGAGTGGCACCACTGTCTAACTGCCTGCTTGTTAAGCAACAGGAAGTCTTGAGTTCGAATCCTCATAATGCATCCCAAGTTTGACATTTTTGATACAGAAGTCCTGATCCAACACTAGTCACAGGCTAACATGTAAGCCTCAAGATATCCCACACAAAACACTAAAAGCTAACATGATAGTTACATTACGTTAATACTCAATACTATACAAAACAATACAATGCTCTGTAATACAATTCCATACAACACAATTTGTTCAATTACCCCTACTGTCCAGCAATGTGTGTGGCATTTGCAAACCCTGGTTTCAAGTCAATTTGCCCTTACATGCTGCCAGTCAAGCAGTGAGCAAAAATCCTGTTCGTGTAGTGCTTCACTGAAACTTTGACATTTTGTTTAGTCTCTGAAAGGACAAAATGGACTCGCTGCTCTAAATAGACACAGTACAGATGGTATAACATATACACATAACAACTGATGTGTTTACATTAGGACAGTGATGCTAATAGACGCCCACACACTATGTAGCCCCTTTCAAGTGTGTTAAGGATGAATGTCATGCAAATGGATTAGCACAACCTGTCGGACACCCACATCAGCACCGTTTCTCTTATTATCACCTACTTCAAGGTGTTTGGTGAGCTGGGCTTCAATTTTAGATCCCAAACTAAAGGCCTTGTCTCTTCAATATTATAATTTCAGCTTTATTCCCAACTGTGTATGAAAACGCTTAAATGGCTCATTCTTTTTCAGGATTTATCTGAACAAATTGTCTTTAAAGACATAAATTCACACCAGCAGACTTATGTAACAGATATAAATAACATTTAGGTGAAAGTGTGCTGACATTCACTCTCCATCATCCAACACAAACAGCAATAATCAGCTCCGACATGTTTCGGACCAAACAGTATTTTACTGTTTAAACAGATCAGGCTTTATTCATAACAGTGAAAAAACTAGAACAGGCGAATGCTTTGGTTCTCGTCAACAATGCAAATCAGAAAAGTAGATACCATTATTTACGTTAAAAAAAAATCCCTTTCACACACCAGCAATTTTAAGCCATCCATGTTTATTTCCACAGAATATCATGATTTTAGAAAAGTGCACTTTGACTAACTATTAGTAAACCTTTTCACCAGTCTAAAAATACCTTCCCATTACATAATGCTGAAAAGGCTTATTTTAGGTTGGAGCCATCGACTCTCCTGATCTTCATAGTTACTGACTTGATGCTGACCGGTTGCCCATTTTTAGTCCACGTGTCCCAGTGAATGTGTGGCTGAGTAGAGCGATCTTGATCCAGAGGGGAGCCATTGAGGTTTGCTCTGCCACACTGGTTAAACCACCAGCCTGTGTTATTGTGATGGACGCTGCAGCTCTCCACAGCTGTCTTGTTAAAAGTGCAGAATGGGACGCAGCCATCGTTATCCACGTCGGATGTGCTGAAAGGTGCCGTGTCCTGATTCTGCTCTTGGTCATATCCCCTAAAAGCGTCACCTGAAGGAAAGAGAACTGTCACTTTAAAGAAATTGTCAGACAATAAATATTTAACTTACTCAATGTTTCCATTATACCAAATGTAACTATCAACCAGGCTATGACGCTAATAATGCTAACAGGTAATTAAAGCTTTATATCCCACTAATTAGGGGTGTGCAAACTGCAGGACTAAATCACATTCTTGGCTTAAATGGAAGTAATCTCAAATTCACTGATTTACCCAAAAAAATGGTCTAACAAGCAGGAAGGTGTGTTGTAATTTAGGCATATGGTTTGCATTATGCTGATTCCTTAAAAGGAAACTATTTGACAATCATGTGAGAATTGGCTTCTTTTTTTTTTTTTTTTTTGCTCCTGGGCTCCCCCTGCAGTTGGGGAGTGTAAGTTACTTTCACAACCACTGCCTTAAATACTAGTCTGTGAGCTCCACCTTATATATAGCCGTACACATGAATTTGTTGACAAGCTGAGAGATACAGAACTATAATCTGAAGTGAAAAAAGCAAGTGAACTAATGACACAAATATGACTCGGGTATGCAGAAGTCTTGTGCAGCTCCACCAAAGTTACGAAACCCAGAGTGGCAATGACAGAGATGCCGTTGTCCCAATGATTTTGAATGGTACACTGACTTTGAGGTAAAATTGCTACATAATGTTTATACTTGATGACGAAAATAGTGTTACAATATTCTGTAAACCAAACCAAAGACTTTATTGTTAAAAACAACATTGTATTGTAACAAAATCCCTCTATTGGTAGGCTGACATTTTTGTCTGTCCCTTGTTCAAATAGGAGCAAAATAGCAAGAAATATCTGATTTACTTCAAATATACTGTATCATTCAGCCTTTCCAGAGCATCCCCCAAGGGAACAACTAAACTGACTTATTTTCCACAAGACTGAGTCCATGATCACATGATCACAGTATGACAATGCCTAGCTACTGGAAGAAGGAATGTCATGGTCCTGTTTGCCATGGTTTAAATAAAAACTAAACAGTTAATATGTTAATAGGTTAATATGATTAATATATTCACTATTTTGTGCTAACAGTCGGGGTTTCTCTTAAGAAAAACTTATATGGTGATTCAAACTGATTCACTTTGGTTCAATTGCATAGGATTGTGTAAATCCTGTAAATTTATTATGATCTAAGCTTTTTTACATTTTTTACACTATACCTCACAACTGAATTGAGCATGTGGTCCCTTGTGGTTTTACACCATAGTGTCTTTAACCCAGAAAAGACATTCTTATTCTCACCTGCGCTACCAGCATATCTGCCGAGGTGTATTGCAAAAAATTTGCTTTCATCTTCAAGCCAGAAGTTGTCATAGGAGGCGTATGCAGTGGAGTCATCTTGAGAGACCAGTGATATGTGCAGCTGGAAACGTGCATTCCTCTGACTAACAATACTAAACACCTTCCGTAAACCCAGCCAGTGTTCTCCTTAAGTAAACACAGAGGAACAAGACATGGATTTATTTCGTACGACAGTATTTACATATAATAGAGTGCAGGCCTAGAAGAAGGCTTAAAAGTAGAAGCTATAAAGCCACTGACCTGGTAAGTGGCCAAATCCATCTAGATAGTTTGACCACGTATGCTTAAAGTCTGTGAAGCCATCTGTCCGTCTCTGTATCACAGTCCAGCCGCCTTCCATGTAATCCATCTCACAAAACACCTAAATCAGGTTGTCAGAGATGAATGTCTAGGACGCAAGAACCTTGTGGAAATCTGGGCATTTGAAATGCCTTTCTCATATCGTACTGGTAACTGGTTTAATATAGTCTGGGTTGGTCAATATAGTTAGAAATCTGGTCATCCATGGGAAAACAGGGTGGAAAGTCTGGCTAACTTGGTTAGCCTGGCTAACTTGACCAAGTTGGTTGTCAAGCTTTTTAAAACATTTACATTTATGGCATCAAACTTGTTGACTAGAGTACAGATACAGTTGTACCGTTTGCTGTTATGACCTGCTGCAAACACAGTGCGTAGCCAGATACCAGCCTCTGGCATCACTCCTGAGGAATCTTAGCCCACTGTTCAGGGGCAGTGGCCTCCAATTCACTAATATTCTTGGGTTTGTGTCTAGCAATCGTTTATTAGAAATCCCACCAAAGACTGTCTATGGGTTTCAGGTCAGGTGACTGTGACGGCCTCTCCAGAATCTTCTTCTGAAACCAAGACTTAGTGTGTAAATTTTCAAGACTTGGGGAATAATTTTCCTGTTAGAAGGTCCAATGATGCTCAAGCTTCAGTTTCTTCACAGAAGGCATGATGCTTTCTCCTAGGCTTTCCTGATTGAAACTATCTTGTCCTCCACATGCTGCAGGTCTCCAGTGCCAGAGGAAGCAAATCAGCCCCAGAGTATCACTAAATTACCTCAATGCTTCACTGTAGGCAGGGTGTTCTTTTCAACATTCTTTTCAGCCTCCTCCAGACATAGCACTAATCCGTAGGCCAAAACTGGAACTTTTCAGGGCTACGAATCAACAGTATGTCTGGAGGAGGAAGAATGAAGCATATGCTGAAACGATGTCTCAGGAATGCTGCGAGAAGCTGGTGTCTGGCTATGCAGTAGTCATTAAAAGTGCCCGTTTATGGTGAATTCGGGGAAAGCATTTGTTCTACTGGCTGTGTTGAGTTATTTAAATTGTTCTTGTTTAATTGATTCATTGCAAACAATTTGCAAACAGTTTGTAAATTTGGCTAATAAACCTAATTTGCAATGGGGTTGAATAACTGTAGGTCAATTAAGTCAACCAACTTTGTCAAGCTGGTCTACCAATTTGGTCAAGCTGGTCATAATGGTCAACCAGCTTGGTCAATCTGAATATGCAGCACGGTCATACAGGTTGTGTTGCTTGACTAGCATGGTCATGCAGGTCAACCAGCTAAACCATCAAACAAAAAATACCCTATGCTGGTCAGAAGCCAGCTTTTTTAACATTTAGGAATATCCTCTGACTAATATTTGACTGATCATGTTAGGAGGTGAACACATTATCACAAGATACCACAATGTAATAGCATAAATGAATAAGTCGTTAGAGTGGGATGTTACCTCAAATAAAAGTTCAGAATTTTCAGGGTTAATGATGTAAATCCCACTTGGAATTTTTGGAGCTACTGCCCCTAGAGTTTCCTTGATGTCACTACAGTCTCTGCCTGTGAATGTAAGAAATTCAAGCCAGTATTTAAAGACTCTAAATATGATCTACAGTTTAATAATGACTTCTACAGGAATAGTCATTAGTTTACCATGAGCATGGACAGGCTTCAAGGAAAACACATCACTGTTGCTCCTCTGCACCTCTGAGCTAAGAGCGTGGACTTTGGCCACAAGTTCCATTACCTTAGAGAAGGGGGAAATTGTCAGACATTTTTTTGCAGTAGAACCGTATGTGTGCAGGAATGCTGAGGAGAGTTTTTGCTGAGGAAAGTTTTAAGTCGAGAGTGAGATGTTTATACCTGGCTGGAGAGGAATTCCAGAGTCTTCTGCTGTTCATCTATTAGATCTCTAATCAGCTTTCTAGTACCTCTCGCATATGTTGTCATGGCATGCTGGAGGTTACCTGAGTGGCAAAGACTAGTCAATGCTTAGTGATAAAGAGGCACCAATTAAAAAAAATGTTTTTGCCTAAATTCCATTGCAAGAAATCTCCAGCGGGACACCATTACTAGCCCCAAGAGCATGTGACAAATATGTGAATGTGGGTTTATGGTAAAATACATACTGCAAAAAGAATGCTTCTCGTCCCGCATGAGTTTTGCTGTCATCTCACATGGCACTGTGCACTTTTCTTTGCCTGCATCTTTGCCAGGGTGGTCCTTCTGGCTTCTGAGAGACACATCTTCAAAGGTCTCAGATAACGTCACAAATTCACTGAGTGGGGTGTTGTTAATGTCCTGTTTAAGAAGACCACCCAGTTGTTATGATCTTTACATTACATTCTACACAACCTGTGTCTAGTAATATGTTCAATTAAACTTTTACACATTTTCTCAATATTAAATATATATTTTCTGGATAACTACATCACTTTTTATAATCTAATTGTGTAGTTAAACAAATAGCATAATCTACAGTTCTGTGTTAAGGGTTTGCTTCCAAAATTCATTAAATGGCAGGTTAATTTATTTCTGTTTTTCAGTGAAATAAGTTGCTGGAAGGAGTTTTACACAAACAAGAAACTGTAGCGCTAGACAGTGACTCATTCCCTGTTGTTCACCATCATTAGAGAGCAAAAAACTTTAATTAGGCCTAATTTTGCTACATGAGATTTTAACTACTACTGTATTAAACTCTTCAAATGCAAACATAGAAATTCATGTTAGAAGAAGACAGGTTTAATTGCAGATATATTTGAACTTTATAAAGCACTGATTGGCCAAACCAGGTATTGGATAGTAACTGCATTTAATACTATGCTTCCTTAAGTAGAAATTTGTGGAAATGGCTGAACTACCACATAGGCCGCATCCATTTTCTCAGTATTTTCAAAAACTAAGATGCTGTTCGCATTTTGGCCTCCTGCTCACATGAAAATACCCTTTTTGGTCACAGAACGGAAGATGGGGAAAACAACATACATAAAACTACTGGATTATCTAATCTAGCTGCAATACCTTAAACCCCATCTTTATAAACTACAGCACAAACATATTACATGCCATACTCTTCCTGCTCTTAGCTCTAGTGTCAATAGTGGACTTTACAAAAATATGGATACATTTTTTATTTATGGATCTTGTCTTCATGCAATTGTTTTCAAATCAAAATCTTCAAAATGGTGACTTTTCAGGAGAAAACAAAACTGTTTATAGCTTTGAATGGAAGTCAATGTAAAATAAGAGTTTATTCCAAGTAATTAACAGCATTTATATTGGTCTGCTCATCCAGAATTATTAATACAGTGTACAGAGCAGCTACAGGGTTCAAACCATGGAGAAAAGTAAAACTGGACAACAATGGAGATACATGGTTTTCACTGAACAGCAGTCATATGTTGTTATTTTAGTATTTTATTGAGCAAGTAAACACTGGCTACATTAGATAAATATCTTTTTTAATTACATTTTCTTATCATGTCCAAAACTTGCACACTGAAGTCTGCTGTATTTCTGAACACTAAGTACCTTCTGAAAAGTCTAGAATGCATGAAGCAGATGTCCAGGCGTCCTTGAGGCTATTTTTTGTCTGAGCATGCTCTGGAGGCTATATCACATGCCGAAATGGCAGTGAGCCATAAAAAAGACAATGTGCACCATAAAACAGTTAAATCTGATGCAAACTTCATGCGAACTGCTGCTGAAATGACCGGCACACATTTTAAATATCGTGGAAAAACATACAAATACTTTTAAAAGTTTGAGGAGTAAAAAGACAAGAAGAGGTAGAGGGCAGTGGAAAAAAACACTTACCACAGTTATATTTGGCAATGCAAGCAGATTTGGGAAAATATGAACCCAAAACAAAGTGATCCAAATCATGTCAGTTTACGTGGAGTTCAGTAAGAGCATGAAGGTGCACACCTCTCAATGAGATGAGAAGACACAAAGAAGTCTTATGATCTAGGACTGCCTCCTTGGCCACGGTACAAAAAGAAGAGCGTGCTGCTGCCCAAACCACAACAAAGAGAGCAGGACTTGTCCACGACCATACAATATTAATTGTAAACCACTGTTGTTTTATTGCACTTTGACGACATCCTGTATGGGCTATGAAAAACAGATGGTGGGAGGGAAACGTGACACTTCTCTCTGTTGTGGAAGAGGTGGGAAGCAGCAGGGCATGGTGCAGCGCATACGTAAACGCATTCCTTCCAGAAACACAGCAGGGACATGCCTGGCCTTATACAAGCAACATTATTTAAGGGAATGCTAGTAAATGTGGACATAGCCTTTTGTAGGACCCGTATGCCAAGTGATAAAAATGCTGCCGGTCACGGGCACACAGATTTTAGATTCAGTGGTTTTCTGGGAACACATCTGCTGGGCATTACTTGGGCCCTGCTGAGTAAGCATACTTACATTAGATGCTGCACAGTAAGCGAAAGTAGGCAGTGGATTTATCTGTAAAGGCCTTTTCATTCCAGGTCTGTGTGTGTGTGTGTGTTTTCCATGTATACTGCTAGATGGCAGTATACGAATATGTACTTAAAGGCCCCAAATCAAGTCAAATAAATAAATATAGTCTATACTCTATAGGTTTATGGTTAGTGAGATGAGGTATACACCAATTTTCATTTGAAAAGGCAGTGTTATACATGGTTACGATGCAATGTGGACATGTGGACTGATTCTCAAGTGGCAACTTACAACTAGACTGATAGTTAGATCTGTTTTGGATCCCTGTCCTATTGTAAAACCAGCAATGTGTGCTTTGATTATATTTAGTGGAATCCATTCTTCCCTCAACCTGTGCAGTGCTTCCACTGGCTGTCACACAACACAGACCAATAGATCTGCCCCATTCTAAACAATTGGCAGGGGTTTCTTTTTCTCCAAATATTTATAAACTGTGTTTACGCACAGTATATACAGTATGTAAATATATTTATACAGATCACTTCATACTTTCTGTTACTATGAAAATAAACAATACAAGACGGTTCTCTTTCTGTTGCTTTCCTTCATGTTCTTGGGATGGGGAACAGACCATGGACAATTAACAGTGCCTGGGGCTGAAGATGTGGGCCATGAACGGGGGCATATCTAAACTTTTGCACAAGCCACAAACTCTACTTTATTCTAGATTTAGTTATTCGTATCTACTTCAAACTGCAAAAGTAAACAAAATATAAAATAAACAATTTGGCCAGGGGTGCCCAAACTTTTGCATAAGCTGCATATATACTCTATCGTGTATGAAGTGTTAATGTTTTATTCTTACGTTTGAATATATTTTTTATTCATAATATCCATTCATAAATGCCTGAAATATGTTCATAAGACAAACAGGGGTCGGTCGGTTCAAGGGGGGAAGATGGTGAGACTGGTGCCATTACGTTTCCATGGTTACTGTTTGACAACAATCAAGATGGCTGAGGAGACTCCGGCGTTTGAACAAACCTACACTTTCAATCTGCTCCCCAACAAAACGTTTGCGTTTCAGAAAGATTCCCATACATCGGGGCTCTTGATGAAATGGTGAGCATATATCCTGCTAAAGTTCAGCGAAACTCCGTGAAAACTTTAATCAGCTGTTTCCACGCCGCTCAGACAACGCTTAGCTCTTAGACTAGCTAACTAATGCTGCCTTCAAGACACAGGTCTGAAATGTCGTGTTTAAGAGAGGTGTTCTTACTTATTTGCTAGTGTGAAACTGACCTTTTGGCGTTTCTTAAAAAATATAGATATCATTTTATGTTAGCTTGGTTGTATTTTAGTTAGATATAGTTATTTAGCAGCAGAACTTCAACTCTACAGTCTTTTTAATGGTTTGCTCTCGTCCGCACGCTAGAAAACGTCTAAGTACACCCTGCGGATGCTTTTACTGGACCTAGCTAATACTCATACTCATGGGTTTTGTTGCAGCAATGCCAAATACACATGCTCTTTTTTTCTGTCGATTCTTTTAGCTGTTTCTGACTAAAATCAGCTGAACAAAAACAAGGCTGTACAGGTAGCAGTTCGCTGATATGTCCGATGCAAGTTTACAAGTGGCCGAACTTTCGAGGAGTTGAAGGCAGCTTTGACTAGTTAGCCAGGGGGCTAAATAATAAATGGGCATCATTTTGCTTGTCTCAGCTCTGATAAAATGTTATTTTGTCATTTAATTTTATGAATTGTCATTTAATTTTATTAATTAATTTATTAAAATTAAATAGTCATTTAATTTTTATTAATTTAACTTTATTAATTACAAATCTATTTATCTTCTCTGTGTGTTTTATTAGGTCTATGTTGGGGAGAATTTCCACTCAGGCCTTTAACTTTGACCAGACATTCCAGTCGTATAGCAAGAAGGACTTTGCTCTGGTCAGTTTAGTGTTCATACTTAGTTCATTACTTTAAAAAAAAAATTTAATTTTATTCAACATTATTCGTATTAGCACATGTTTTGTTGTTTTGATCTGTTTTTTTTTTTTGTTGTTGTTGTTTTTTGTAGAATTTCTTTCAGGATCCCTGTGTGAAAAACAGCCTAAGGATCCTGGATGCGTCTGGTGTTTGGCAGCCACTGGGTATGCCAGTGTTTTACAGCTGCACAACTAGATTTAAGCAATGAATCCAGCCACATATGCAGTGTAATGTCATTTCTGTACATTTCTTATAGTATGCATACAGCAATGCCCCCATTTCTTATTTTTAACAGGCAGTAATATTACACATGTGGACGTGGAAGCTGTCCCCTGCACTAAAGTGTCTGTAGACATATTTGATCCAATTTTCTCAAGTGGAATCGTGCATCCCTCCGGACACATTGTGAAATGTTACCACGAAGTACATGCTGACTTTGATGAGTTGAGAATGGTAATTATTAAGTATTTGGACAATTTCACCTGATCTTAAGTATGCTTGAATATTGTTAATATAAAACATACTGATCCCTGTGTTTGCTGACAGATGCTGCTGGAGGAGGACTCTGAGAAGTATGATGTGGTTAGTCGGTGTGACCGCCAGGAGTTCCTGTTCAGACTATTTAAGCACATGGTGTTGGGTGGTGAACTTTGCCAATATGAAGATGTTATCAGTCCTTACATTGAAGCTGCAAAGAATATTTACAAGGACTTGGTGAGGTAAGTGTCCAAAAAATAGTTTATTGAAGATTTATTTAAATTATTTAGTAGGTAAACATAAATAATATGCATGTACAAGAAAGAAGAAAAAATAGATGGTGTTGATGTGTTGGATGTAAAAGTGTGAAGCGACTTTATATTTGGTTGGTGGTTTGTGGGTGTGGTGCAACAGATAACACCACTACCTGCAACTGAGCTACCACACCATGTGGGAGACTGGGGTTCGATTCCCAGTCTGGGTGACTATGCTGCGCTACACCAATAAGAGTCCTTGGACGAGACTCCTAACACTTTTGTAATACGAGTAACCTTGTAAGTCGCTCTGGATAAGAGCGTCAGCTAAATGCCATAAATGTTAATGTAAATGTATATTTAAATTATGGCCAGATCAGTCAGCAGTAGGGAGAACACACAGTACACACAGTGCATCACACTGCACTGGGTATGGCAGAACCCTGCAGCATGTGGTAGTATGCATAGCCACAGAACGGTCAGTGGCCATTATGCAGCTGATCGGATACCTGTGGGATGTATTGAAACAGCAAGTACAATCTACAGTGGTTCTACCTCGGAACTTTCGGATTTAGCGTTTTGCTCCAGACTATAGTGCTATATTACTTAATGTTTTGTTTCATAGTGTCCAGAAGGATTCAGACACGAAAGAGATCAGAGTCGTCTCAACAATCTTGAAGGTCTCCGCCTATGTATGTACTGTATCTACACTATTTCTTTGTGTCTTTTTAAACTGTTGTTTTGTTTATGGTGATTCTATGCATCTATTAAAAGGCAAGTGAGTTTAATTGCCAATTTCTGAAAATACAGAACTACATGACCCATTAAACATCACACACAGGGCAGTGGATATCACTGCATTTGAGGTTTACTTTAGACTTGCTAGGGATATACACTACATGTCTAAATGTTTGAACACATCCAGTCAAATGAATGTATTCAGATACTTTTAGTTACACCACTTTCTGAGACAGATGTGAAAATGCGCACACACACAACCTTCCTAGTCTGTGTAGAGAAGTGTTGCCAATTGAATGGGACTCTGGAGCAGATAAATATTGACCTATTGGCACCATATCTGATGCCAAGCATGGGCTAGAGGGGTATAAAACCCTCAGCATTGAGCTGTGGAGCAGTGGAACGGTGTTCTCTGGAATGATGGTGCTCCATCCAGTACTTCTGGGATAAGTTTGGGGATGAGGTGGGGTGGTGATCATCCAACATCCTGACCTCACTAACACTCTTTTTGTTGAATGCTGTCAAGTCCTTACAGCAATGCTCCGAAATCTAGTAAAAGCCTTCCCAGTACAGTAGAGCCAGTTACTTCTACAAAAGCAGAATAAACTTTTCCCCCTTGATTTAGTGAAAAACAGAGAATGAGTAACGAATGTCCCAATACCTCTGTTCATACAGTACAGTTCTGTATATATCTAGTACGGCAAAATGATTGTAAATGTAGCACCTTAGCTTCAAAGTTCTTTCAATACTCCATACGTAAACCTTTACACCTGCAGTATTTTCAGTTTCAGTTTCACAACAGGTCCGGCCTTAAAAAGCTGATTGGTTAAGTAGTGTTCTAACAGTGCTGATATTTAGCATGTTTTTTTTTATGTTTTTTTTACAATCACTCCGCAGTATGCTGTTGCTATAAATCAAATAATTAACCAAGAAATAAGGTAAATGCTCTAAGCAAAAAAAAACAAGAATAAGCTAAAATGAAACTAAAAGAACTAAGACAAGAATACACAATAACAAAATACAAGCGAACAGAAAACAATGTGAGTGGGAAACTTTTGTGAGTGGGAGTTTAATTAGTTTGTCTATGTTTGTGCAAGGAAACTGCAGGCTATGGGGCGAGTGGGGTTCTTTCCTGTGACGTAGCAACAAGCTGCTTGTTTAGAAACTATAATTTGTCAGAAGGAAAGGCTCACATTAAAACATATTAAAAGGTTCATTTACAGCTCAGTTTTATTTATCTCTTACTTAAGTCTTTACACCTTCTACAAAAGTTTCAGTTTCACATAGGCTAATAACTTCAACACATATTTTCCATAGTTAAAGTTTAAGGCTCTATATCTTTCTTTCTCAGTAAGTTTATTTTCCAAACTTGTGTAAAAGCAGTAGAGCACTCAAAGTCATGTGTTATAGTGAAATAACAGCACGGCTGTGATGAAATACTGCTTCTGTTATTTCACAATATGTCTACTGTTTTAAGATGGTAGTACTTTTAAATACAGGAATGTTATTGTTATGTGGTGTTGCTGATCATAACATGATTTGACAGTTTAGCTTGTCAGTACATTCGTGACAGAGCAGTAATATTTAACATACAGCTGAACATCTACTCACTGAAGTGACCAGTATAACAGAATCTGTGTTTAACAGTGATTAGACCACTGCTGAGCTAATGAACCATCACATCTTTAATGTTATTCGCATTAACACACTCGTTCTCATGGTCTGTTGCTTTAATAAAATATAAAAACTAAGCTAATAACAAAGTAAAGCCCCTTAAGTTTTTCCCTTATTAACATGTAATGTTAAAAATGACCTGCACTTTATGTTGGAATTCTTAATACCGAATATTTGAAAACATATATTAAAACAAGGAAATGGAAACATAAAACAAGGAAATGGCTCTAACCATAGTGTCCCTGTTTTCTCCTTCACTGTATAGGATGAGCATGGCTTGTGCTACCCTTCTGGAAAAGACAACGAGCAGACATTCGCCTATCTGTGCATCGATCCTTTTAAAAGGCATGTGTATGTGTTGTACCACAGTTTTGGTGTTGGTCTCTGTTCAGAAAGTGTATCGTGCCCATGAGCATTATTATTAAAAGGTCTCTTCTTATTTCACATTGTATTGTAACATTATATTATATTTTATATTATATATTATATATGAAAACACTTCATCACTGCCATAAAGACTATATCTCCTCATAGAAACATTTGACAGTGACTGGATGTATCTATTATTACTTATTAAAGTCTTGTTTTGTTCCAACTGAGCAACATGTACATACTTAGGGCTGAAATGTTATTACCAGCTACTTCTAATAAATTCACTTGATAAAACCCCATAACAGGTTTTGCTGGAGAAAAAGCAAAAGATACAGCTTTAGCACCATCATCTGGTAAAACCTGTTAACTCTCATTAAAAAAAAATAAATAAATAAATAATAATAAAAAAAAAAAAAATATATATATATATATATATATATATATATATATATATATATATATATATATATATATTATCATGTACATTAAATGTACATGAGTACATTAGTGATATATTAAAATATATTTGTTGTGGAATCCCCCCACCATTCAACTAAAGACAACCACACAGATCACATTGCTGAGAAATTGCTGGTTAAGAAACTGCGGGTTACAGAAAGTAAAGCAGAAATTATGTGGGATGTGCCTTTTTTACGCGGGAAAGTGAAGTTGAATCTCATCTGGCCCCACTTGGGACGCATTTTTGTGAAACGTTTAAGCAGAATCCGGAATTCAAAGTACACACAAGTTATCTCACATTATCTATAAATGAAAGTGAAAATGTAAATTAGACCTTTAAAGTAGTACGTCCCTAACAAGTCACTGTTTCTCTATTACCTACATGATACGGCATGACATGTGACACACAACATTGGTAAGATGAAAATGAATGTAGAGTAAGTGATAGTGAAGTGAGAATGTCAGCTAAAGTGTGTAAGGAGTGGGAAGATCCAGATTAAAAAGGTTTGAATTGGTAAGGATATTTTTCACTTATACTTTAGGTATGTATGAGAAGCAATACAGGTGTTGATATTATATACATCATTATATACATATATTATATACATCCTTTAATGTTTCTTTTTGACAGTTGATTTTTCCCTGAAAATGTATTTAACCCATTTCAGACAAATAAACCGTGACACAGTTCATTCATATCTTAAAAATATAATTAAGAATACAAAATGTGTACAATACATTTCTATAGATGACAGGAGAGAAAAAACAAAAAAAAAAGTAGTACACTACATAGTGAATAGGGCACAGTTTCAATGTATTGTCTTTTAATGCATACTTCTTTTCAGGAAATGGCATGTACACAAAGATTCAGGTTTATGTTGGTTAAACCTTACATTATTTTATTTTGTATTAATTTAAATGGACTATGAATGTACTCTAGTGAAGAACAGTAAAATGACAACCTATACCCATATTTAATGGATGTATGTATCCCACAGGTCTTATTAAAATAAGAGATCAGTCTGTCTAGCTATGGAATTCTTTTTGGCTTTTATTTTGTAGAATATTACTTCCACCCATCCAGGGGGGCTCGGTTCCGCTCAGCTCGGTTGGGTGCTGCATACCTTTTTTTTTGGCACCTTTTGCACAGATTTTTCTTTATAACTACTTGCTGAAGAGTATAACATCTGAAGAGATGTTAATGTGGAGCTCGGTAGCTACTGCACTGAATCGAAAAGAAAAATGATGAAAAGTGATATTTTCCGGAAAATCAGCGAGCACAGTATTTTCCCTCCACTGTTTAAATAAGTGGTAGCTTCGGGGAAGCGTAGGACTTTCCACGCATCAATGACCTCATGTGGAAAGTACCAGAGTGAGCGATACAAAGCAGGGCAGGCAGATTTGAAGAAACTTCCGCTCTGGGAAGGTGAGTTATGTCTTTACAGCACTGTTTTTATTTTCTATGATGGCTGAATTTTTCATATTATATTATTTACGTATTTATGTATATATTATATTATATATGAATATTGCAATTATTTAAAAAAATAGTTTATTTTCACAAAACATGTAGCTACATTTATTGACTGCAGTGCATTTAGGCAACAAAAAACAAGTAGGCATTTTATTTAATATATAGCTAGCTATATTAATGTGTTTATAACATAAATTTAAAAAAATCACCCTAACAAAACCACCATAATAATAGTTTGGTAATATCAAGTATAGTGTGATACAAATCTAGCTACGTTCATATATATATATATTTGTAATATTCAGCTGTGTCTCAGAATTAAAGCAGGACTTTCTGCAGATCAGACACAGTAAGGTGTTTATCTTCCTCCCACGTCAGTCGTTAGATACAGGCTTGTCGCGAGCGAGCCATTTTCTAAGGGTGTCGTCTCTTCTCCAGCCCGGACGCGTCTCCTAAATAACGACACAGCTGGGTTATTCAGCGCGTTGTGGTGAGTTCATCCGGCTTACTGAAACCAGGTGGATGAGACAAACTCCTCATTTGGTTTCCTTGCATTTCTAGTCGCTGTTAAACTGAATTTTTTTGTAACTGCGCGATTTTTAAAAACCTGGCAAAATGGAGGCAGCCGTGCGGGCGGATGTTACCCGCCTCTAACCACTAGCATAGCTACTTGTTAACGTTAGCCTCTTCAGCTACCAGCTGAGGTTATAGCTACACAAAACCATTACAAATAGCTGCCAGAGGAACCAGCTAAGCTGTGTGCGCTGGTATAGCTAACTTAATTGTCAAAAACCTGTGTAAATGGTCGGATACACGAAAACAGTGTAAGTGTCATCTAGGCCGAAGTGAGGCCGATAGCTGGTGCTAGTGCTGGTGCTACTACTAGTGCTGGTACTAGTGCTAGTGCTACTGCTGGTACTAGTGCTGGTGCTAGTGCTGGTGCTGGTACTAGTGCTGGTGCTGGTACTAGTGCTAGTGCTGGTACTAGTGCTGGTGCTGGTACTAGTGCTGGTGCTGGTATTAGTGCTGGTATTAGTGCTGGTACTAGTGCTGGTGCTGGTACTAGTGCTAGTGCTGGTATTAGTGCTGGTGCTGGTACTAGTGCTGGTACTAGTGCTAGTGCTGGTACTAGTGCTAGTGCTGGTGCTGGTTAACTGACATAGCTACGTTCAGCTGCCATGGTGTCTTCAGTACATGGTATTGGCAGTAACATCTGGATATCTTTGATTATAGCTATGGTGGTGAGTTTTCCATTTTAGGAAAGGGAGCAAGTATTTGTCAGCAATCTCATGTATTCATTTGTACAACTGTAGTGTGAGGTGGGATTTTACTGGTTTGTCCTGGACAGGTTTGTTCTGGACAGGATTGCTCATGGTTTCTAAATGAAAAGATTGTAATCACACCCAGCCTTCATAATCCTTCATATACAGCCAGCCACGTCATGGTGCAGATAACAACATTTGCTGCCACTTCAGCTCCATTTAGGCGTAATCTCTACTAACCTGCATAGTTCAGTGCAGTGGTCAAAACCCTCTTGGAGAGCTTTTTCCTGTGGGTTTTAACCCTAAACTCCAAACCACCTCCAAATACACCCCTTTGAGCCAATTAAGGACTGAAAGTAGTCATTTGGAGTTAGCTAGATTAGTTGGGGTGGACTAGTTAGGGTTGGCACACAGTCTGTGGAAAAGTAGCTCCTGAGACAGCAGGGTTGGAGACTACTAGCTTACTAGTTTTCCTTCTCTAAATTAAATGTAGCTAGAAAGTTAGGGATCTGTCCTGTATATGATGCCTGATATATATTACAGGGTTATAATTTGTTCATGGTTGCAATAGACAAAAAACACCCTTACAAATACTCTGAAAAAAAAAACTGAGTAGAATCATTTAATTGAATGTTTTACACACATCATAGTGCTAATTCAGTTGAACTGGACAGGTTGTCGTCTTTTTTATTGACACATGTTCATTAGCAACATTATGTAGCAGTACCTTAAAATAACAGCTTGTCAACAATTTTTGTGGGATTTTTGTATTTGGGACAGACGAATATTTGGGGAAATCGAATAGCAAAAGTACTCAGAATATAGGTTTTGGAACACCTAGTTGCATGATCAGCCACATGACGTGTCAGAAAGACACATCAGTTTTACTTCCTGGATTCATGTGGTTTGAGTCACACATTTGACTCAAGATAAGTGCTGCTCTCACACTAGCTGCCAAGTTTGCTCATAGGGACACAAGTTTACTAGTGTTTTCTCTCTCTTTATTAATCTTTCTCTTTTTATGTTTCATTGGCATTTTAAGTATGCAGTTTACCACAGCATGACTTGGATATAACCTGAACAGAATCTAACCTAATCTACTTGTTTCAGAATGACAGGTTAAAACAGGTTGACCCATTCACCACAGCGAGAGCGAGCACAGTGAGGGGGTGAGGTCAGCCTTGGCCATCCCCTCTGCCTAACCAACACAGACTGTGTCTGGTCCTCTAATTTACATAAACTTTACAGGTATAATGACATACATGACTTCTTATTTGTTATATTAAAAACAAAGCAGCACTCTGATTGTTCATTAAAAATGTATCAAAACTTTATTGTAATAATTAAACAGGGAACTATTGGATAGCGTCTATCAATATGACCGCGCCAGCAGTGTTTGATTAACATGTTGATCAGCTCTGATGACTGTTAGGAGGTCCATTTTGATTTTTGTTTCCACAGCTGAAAACTTAACACAGCACGTGCTTATCTAATGTCACAGTGTCCTTCTTAAACACAACAATCAGTCCTAAGGTCTCTAATTAATAAAATGAAAGAGGAGAAATTAGTGGATGGCAAAAGGTGTGTACATGAGTGTGTTGTCAGTCACCCATCAAAAGGTTGACACGAAGACAATACCTTCACAGCTCTGTTTAATCCGTCAAGTTGTTCAGCAAGTTCAACCGGCTGTCCTGGCATTGTGTTCACCTAAAACTGAATTAAAATTTGACATTCAGAGCATGAATTGACCATTTTCTTCTTTCAATTCCCCAGGTTCCCGAAGCAAAGAAATAGCTCCCATCAAGAGACGCGTCTTTCTTTTGAAGAAGAAAATTTCATTTTATAATTGCATTTAATATTCTGTCATGGCTACCTAAACACCAACCTGAGGGATGTCCAGCAGGGAGAAAGGCTTTATTTGGCACATCCAGGAAACCGGATACCAATTAGTGATCTTTACCTTAACTTAAATAGTGCCATTAATGCGTCATGTCTCATTTTGAGATGGGATCTTCACCCTATGGCTTTTTTGTGTTTGTCCGTGATCCTGGATGAAATCAGACAGGGGATATGGACAGTTTAAATTTAATTTATGTTCATTCACATTTTTTGTGGTGGATAGGTTATGTTTGACACATTCTGAGGTGTTCTAGATCAGACGTATGTCAAATTCTCCCATGTTTTCTTTGGTCACGAGAGGTTATTTTTGGACGGGGTGTCCACTCGTATCTGCAAAGGACCAAGTGTGGCTGCAGGTCCTTTGTTCAACCAGTTGATCTCAAGTAGAATCAAGGGTAAAATGAACCTGCTGCAACACCCATTGTGGATAAGATTGGACAGCTCTGTTTGTGGTCAGCTTTTGATTTCATGCCAACTTATTTAGTCTTCTCTCACGCTGATGCACAAACATCTTGGTTTATCCTTGTAATTTTTTTGGTCATCTTGAGTTTAGCCTTCTCACACACTATAATCCTCATTGGTCCTGGATGTAATAAGTACAGCCTTTTTCCCTGATGGACATCCCTTCTTTCTTGCTAAAAATGGAAATCCTTCAAAATAGTCCTTTCCTAAGAAGTCTTTGCAGAAATAGTGCCCCAGCAGATCTACAGTACGACAACTCAAGTGAACTGTTCCGCATTTCTACATTCGCCAAGTTTCCCTCCACTGCAGCTGTGACTGAGAGAAGCCTCGCCCGTGCTGGATTTTATTACACCGGCGTAGGTGATCGTGTTCAGTGTTTCCGCTGCAATGTGATTGCTGAGAACTGGCAGTCAGGGGAATGTCCAGCAGAAAGGCACAAACAGCTGTCTCCCAACTGTACCTTCATCCAGAGCTTACCATCCACAGCCAATCTTCTGTCCTCTTCCCATTCTGCCTTTTCTCCCCTTCGTAATGTTGCTGTCCTACAAATAAATACTCCTGCCTCGGCTACAGCTAGTACATCTTCTGCAGGTGCTTCAACTTCAGGCCAGGCAGACGAGCAGGCTGGTTACCTCAACATGGGATTCAGTAACCTTGCCCCCTCTAGTCCACTTGCATCTCGTGGAGTAGAGGATATGTCTCATCAGCGACCTTCTGCTTGCCACAAGCCAAGCATGCGTTGGGAGCAGGACCGGCTGGACACCTTCCAGAACTGGACCGTCGCAACAGTCACCCCTGCTGAGCTTGCAAAGGCTGGTTTCTACTATCTTGGCCAGGGTGATAGAGTGGCCTGCTTTAGTTGTGGAGGGCAGCTCAGCAACTGGGAGCCTGGAGATAGGGCAGTGTCTGAGCATCAGAAGCACTACCCCAACTGCCGCTTTGTGAGAGGTGACCGAGCAGATAATGTGTCCATTGCCGCTGGTGGTGGACTGGCTAATGTTTCTAACTCAGCAATGCAACAGTGTGATGAGAGGCTGCTTACATTTGTCAACTGGCCTGCAAGGATACCAGTTCGACCAGACCAGCTGGCCAAGGCTGGCTTTTACTATGTTGGTAAGATTGTTTTGGGCAGTTGGAGTTATGAGAAGTGGTTTTCTGTTGTCAGTATGATGTAATAAACAATCTGTTCGTTGGTAGGTCGCAATGATGACGTGAAGTGCTTCTGTTGTGATGGAGGACTTAGATGTTGGGAGTCTGGTGATGATCCATGGGTGGAGCATGCCAAATGGTTTCCAAGGTGAATAAGGAACTTGTTTCCCCGATTTGTTTCAGTTTTAAAATGTCTTGTGTTGAGATTTTTACAAAACCCTCCCATTTGTTACAGGTGTGAATATCTTTTGCAAGAGAAAGGACAAGAGTTTGTTCATCAGATTCAAGCAAGATTTCCAAGGTTGTTCGAGCAGGTGCGTGGAGAAAAATTTAACAACTAATTGGGTTGTCCTGAATAATCTGAGTAATTGGATGTCATTTCTCAATTTTGGACTTGGAATATGAAATGCAGTTAAAAAAAAGCCATGTATATAGAAAATGTCAATGGTTTTAATGACCTCTAATGTATAACTGTAGTGATTATTATCCAAGAAATGCTTGGATGCCTGAACTTTGATTTCAGTTCATTTGCACAATCACCAGTAAACCTACATTCCCTGGCTACAGTTACAGACATGCTTAAAATGGACTAATTTTGAAATATTATTGTGTTTAACGGTGGTTTTAAATTAGTATTCAGGTACTCTTTTACAGACACCAGTGAGTAATCAAATCCCGTAAAATGCTGTTTGGGCCAGCCCCAATGAATAATGAAACAACAATATGAAAACAGTGTTGCTGTTTAGCTCGTGTCTGGTTACAAGAAGTGATCTCAACAGTGATCTTGTTTTCACAGCTGTTGACTAATGGAGACAACAACTCCAGAGAATTTGTTGATCCACCTGGTGAGTAAATACTTGTAAAGGACATAGCATTACCATATTTGTGTACCAAAATAATTTTGCATCCCATTACATGCTCTGATTATTTTTATTTACCGTTTATGTGTAGTGGTACATTTGGGTCCAGGAGAAGAACGTTCAGAAGATGCTGTCATGATGAACACACCTGTGGTGAAGTCAGCCTTAGAAATGGGCTTTGACCGAAGTTTAGTGAAGCAGACTGTTCAGAGCAAAATTCTCACCAGTGGGGAAAACTATAAAACTGTGCAGGAGCTGGTGTCCGACCTGCTTAGTGCTGAGGATGAGAAAAGGGAGGAGGAGCGAGAACTCTTTGCTGAGGAAATGGCTTCAGGTAAGTTTGGTTGGTAGTGTTGGATCTTTCCACAAAAAAAAATCCTTTTGCTCATTTATTTATTTTTTATTTATTTTCTTTTTTTTTTTTTTTTTTGCAGATGGATTTACGTTTCTGAAAAAGCATCATACTGCCTTGACCCAGAGATTAAAAAGTGTCCAGAGTCTAATGGACCATCTCCTAGAGGAAAATGTAATTTCCCAAAAAGAGTATGACACCATACGCAACTGCACTTCTGTCAAGCAGCAGACGGGCCAGCTGATCGATCTGGTCTTGTCTAAAGGGAATGCAGCAGCAGAGGTCTTCCGAAACTGGATTCAAAAGAATGATGTGTTCCTCTTAAGAGAATTAATGGGTATATACCTTCTTCAGTTCTATTGGTTTATAACGTCTGTGAATTTCATGTGTTCCGTGTTAGTCTTTGTCTCTGAACCCATGATCGTCAGTATTTGGGGTCATGGCTAATGGGTAGGAACACCTAAGTGGGGATCCCCTTAAGACACCTGAGGTGATGCTCAAAGAACACTTACCTTTTTAAAGTGTGCAGGGAGAATTCCACAACAAGCTTACTTCACTACATAATACTGACAATCCATTTTATGTTCTTTTCACTGCAATTTCAGCCCAGACAAATGAAGCTGCATCACCGAGTCAAGATCTTTCAGGTATACTCAAACACGAGAGGTTTTGTTTTGTTGAAGTCTTTTTCTTAAGTTTGTAGCATCACACTAAGGGAATCAGATACAGATCCCACCCTGAAAGAGTCAGCATTGATGACATAGCTATAATTTGAATTAATGTTGTCCATCTATCTTAACAGATCTACCTATGGAGGAACAGCTGAGGAGACTGCAAGAGGAACGCACATGTAAAGTATGCATGGATAAAGAAGTCAACATTGTCTTCATACCCTGTGGGCATCTGGTGGTTTGCAAAGAATGTGCTCCTTCACTCCGCAAGTGTCCCATATGTAGAGGCTTGGTAAAAGGCACTGTCCGCACCTTTCTGTCTTAAAGGTAATTACTGCAGTATTCTTAAATGCTGTATTTAGAATTGCGTGTGCACTTTTTCAGTTTTCTTTACTGTGGCATGCAAATGTTTTCTGAGATCATGTAAAGCAGGACTGTAGAACCAAAAACAATATAACCGCCAAGGATGCACTAAAGTTTGGAAAGCTGTATACATATTTCAAATCTGAGACAAAAATAGATAAATGTCTTAGAAATGCTGAATAATTGTAAGTCCTTTAAACTAAGTTATTGCAGTATGTATCTTTTGAAGTTTGGAAGTGCAGAAGTGTTTTAGAAAAGCCAAATTCTGTTCATTAAATCGAGTCAAATGGAGATTTGAATTTTTGGTGTTTTGCTTCTCAGTGACAACTGGCACAAACAGAATTAACATTGTTTATTATTACTACAAATTCATACAAAAGGTACCTGATATCCATAAATAAACTTTTTTTTTAAAAACCATTTCATTTTGGCTGATTAAAATAGTAGTAAAGGAAAGTGCATATCATTAGTGTACTCGCACCATGTTTACAGTTATATATATATATATTTTAAAAAACACCATAGAATGAGGTAGAAAAATCAGTTTCAGTCAGATATCCAAGTCTTGGAGGTTTCCCCAGCTTGGACCCACTTTAACTTTCGCTCTGAGCTTCACATATAGTTTCATGGCAGATTCCATCTCCCACTTCACAATTTGGGCTACCTGTCAAATGGAGAGATTTTAGCACGCTGATCCGGCTCCCATGTGAAACGTAACATCCAGAAGAAATGTCTACTTTACCTGAATGATGTCCTCCTCTGCAACCTCATAGATGAGTTCATCATGTAGTTGAAGTATAAAGAAAGCCCCTCGAAAAGGCTTAGATGGAGGCCTATATCGTCCGTTTTCTGCTAAGAAAGCCCAACAAAACACAGTTCATGATCTGGCAAAACTGAAACGAGCGCCTAAGGCTGGATTAGCATGGAGGTCGGCTTACCTGTCCCGCTAGGGTTATGCTGATGGGAATGTGCAACTCCAGGAAAAGCTGCCTCCAGTTGGCGCTGGATATTGACAGTGGCCAATTTTACAATGTCTGCAGCAGAGCCCTGGACTGTTGTATTGACTGCTTGTCGCTCTGCCTGGAGAGTGGAAGAGCACTAATTAGGATAAGGTGTTTCCAATATTTCCATATTAAAATATACAAGGGAACCTTACATGAGACTTTATGTACACATTTGAGTCTTTGATCCCAGGTAGATACCGCTTCCTGCCCAGTAACGTCTTGACGAAGCCATTTTTGCTGCAGTTTTTGACAGTTTCACGAAGAAATGCCTGTATACCTTTGTGTAAAAATTGGTAATCTAATCATACATCTTTTAATTATGTAAAATAGTTCCCAAGTCTGGATCCAGTTTGATAGTTCTTTACCTGTGTATCTGGCTTTAAATGTTTCAATATAACAGGCAGCATCGTTTTCATCAATACCCATTTGCTCCCCCAGTGACTTTGCACCCATGCCATAAATTATTCCATAACAGATCTGTGGAAATAAGGTCAACAGACTTATGTAATGTTTATCATCATCATTATTATTATTATCATCATCATCAGTACAATCCTCAGGAACACTACCACACAATCGGGTCTTACCTGTTTTGCCTGTTGTCTCGTGCAGTCATCAACTGTTGCTGGATCCACCATTTTCCACTCTGCAGCTATACTTTTGAAAACATCTTCGCCGCTGTTGAGCACCTGAAGAAGCCGTTTATCGCAGGACAAATGAGCCAATATGCGGAGCTCAAGCTGGGAGTAGTCAGCAGCTAGAATTAGTCCTCCTAGGAAAATAAGGAGGGTACCGATCAGATCAAAGTTATGACAGTTTGTACAGTATGTACTCAATCTAATAAAGGGGAACTCTTACCTGTGAAAGGAACAAAAGCATGCCTCATGCTGACTGAAAAAGGCATCCCCTTTCCTGGGGATTTGTCTGACTCTTTGACCAGCGCTATTAACTGATGGTTGGTCCGAGATGTTTTAGTCCTTTAAAATAAATAATATACTTTTGTGTAGAGGAATAAAATTCAAGTATGCACTAAAATATGTGGTCATGCACGCAAGCTTACCGTGTCTTGCTGGAGACACCAGCTATGTTATTTTGTGAAGGTTGGCTTTCTCCAATAAGAGTTGGCATTTGGATTTCAAAGTCTTTCGGCACATTCTGAATATTGGGTTCAGTGAAGCTTACCCGTCCTAAATGAGGAATAAATAGGTTAACATATTGGAAGACACTAGAAACATCATATTATCTGATGTTGATGTTCTGCACCTGTTGCTGTGTGAGACTGAGAGACTGGATGTATCCTATCCATCTTCAGTTTAGTATGCCAGCTCTTCTCTCTTTGCAGGGGAAATACCACCTTTGTCATGGCATTCGTTATCCTCCTCCATTCTAGTATAATTCCCGGTAACTGATGGAATGGCTTAAGCTTTTCCAGAACATCCTGGAGAATGTAAATTGCATTAAAGTAAACTACTGGAAATGACATTAATATGATAAAGCTCTTCAGTTTACCATTATATTTAAGTGTGAGGAGAAGTGCAGGGCCACAGAATATTTACCTTGGTCGTAGTAAACTGCTTGGAAAGTTTTATGCGGGCACATGCTCCTGCCCTCCTGGTGTATCCCAAAGTCTTTTTATTCTTCAGAGTATTTAAATCACCATTGGGAGGTAACTTCAGTTCAAGAAACAGCACCTTGAAAATGTCGAGACAACAGAACATGGCTGTCACAACCCTGTACAAACTAAAAGTAAAAAATAATAATGGTTTTACAATTTCTAGAGTTTTTCCAGAATAAGACAGACCTCAGCAACATCATCAGGACTGGTCAGTGAAAAGCTGTGACCAGCTAGCTGGTAAGCCTGGGATTCCAGGTCACTGAGCTTGGCCTGCATCACATGTTTCTGAGCTTCACATTCAGCAATACTAAATCCAATCCCATTCAGCTCCAATAGAGCTAAGCAGTACTGGTTGGGCATCTCCACTCTCTGGAATACGTCTGACAAACAACAAACGACAACATTACGCAAGAGGAAAAACGGTAAACCAGCAACTACATCAGCAATTTGATAAAGAAAAAAAAATGCACCTAAGAAACCATCTTCTTCTAGGAGAACACAGAGTTGTGTCATGACCCTGTAGACGAGAACCGACTCAATGGCTGCTCTGTAGCGGCCAGACTGACTACTATCTCCATACATCCCCAGACTTGCCACACCTTGCCCAGAGCTAATTCCATCTAACAAGGGGAGGTCCTGAGAAGCAAAGTTTGTCACCATGTTGTGAAGGGTGCGCTCCTTGGAGCTTGGATCCAGAAGCCAACAAGCAACCTAGAATTCAAAGTAAACTCCACATTTAGGAGTACATGTACAAAAGCATCTGCTGTCCGGCTATTAACAGTCTTCGAAGATCTTAAAATGTTAAAGGTCTACAACAATAATTGAAATCTAAAATCACTGACTGCCTCATTGAAAGGGACGGCAATGGCTGATTCTCTTACCTTAGGATCCTCAAATGTGCATCTTATTGAAAGTCCACATGCCAGAAGTAGTGTCTTGTATAACTGAATGAAGTCATAAGCAACCATCACTCCATCAGTACCTGAAGATGACCTTGTCAAACATGCTTGAATATTCTTCAGTCTCTCTTTCACTGGCAGATTTTCATCGAGTGGTGGTGGTGCTAAGCTTGCACTTATAGCTGCATCAGAAAAACAGAAAAAAAGTTTTAGAGGTTTGAATAAGTATGATGTAATACCATAGTAAATCAATGTTTACTGTAGAGATGGCTTGACACTAGGTTGACTTTTACACTAATAAAAAGCAAATATAGTTTCTTTAAAAATTAGGCTAAACTTTTTCCCTTTTTCTCCCAATTTAGTACTGCCAATCCTACAAACCTGTCCAGAACTCCCCCTAGCACTAGCAGTGCCCCGACCCTAGGCTGGTTAGGACCTAACACGTCTCCTCCGATACATGTAAAGCCAGCCACCACTTCTTTTCAAACTGGTCAGGCAGCCCACACGAAAGCACTTGGTGGTAGTGCATTAAACCAATGAGCCACTCAGAACCCCCAAAATACGCCATTTCAATAGACGCACTTCACAGATAAGCACCTAAAAGAATGCTGACATGTCCAACTACTCAAACGTTTCAGGCAAGGTGTGTTACAGGGTTGGATTGGATACACATCAATACCTATATGCCATCCCTAGTTTAAAGTGAAAGGTTTTTGTACCAGTGTCTGTCAGCTCCTCTTGTAGTGATAAGAAATATGCGTCCTTTCCTCCCCAGCATACAGATATGCCAATGACGACCAGATTCTCGTGCCCTTTCAGGACAAATCCATCTTTTCTTTTGTTCCTCATTGGCGTAGTTGCTTTGATCATAAAACAGAATAGATCAGTAAATCAAAGAAGTCTATGTGATGTACCTTTTATATTGATCAACCATTTGAATGCTTTAGAATTTCATCAAAATACAGGCCTGACCTTTTCTGAACTTGCTTCCTATAGCAGACTCTGCTTGTACTGGACCATCTTTCTTCTCACAGGCAACAGAAAGAGAAAATCTCTTCTTCGTTGTCCACTCTTTTACAAATGTCTCGAAAAGCCTTTTATCACTTGCAACATCAATAATAGAGAAAGATTCTGGACTGCTTGGAGTAGACTCAGAAGGAGAGGCATCCTGTGAGAGTTGCAGTGAAAAGCCCTCATCCAAAGATGTGTCCAACTGTGATGTGACTTTCAGCTCCAAATCAGCTCTTGGCCCAGAACTTGCATGGGAATTCTGTCTAACCTTTAGGTCACCTCTGGAATTTATAGGTGACTGTATGGCTGAAGTTGTCATTTTAACTCTAGGTGTGACCGGCTCAGAAACAGGTGTGGGTGGAACCAGTTCATGGCTTACTAAATTTGTTTTGCCTACATGGGGATTTTCTGGCTTTGGAAATTTTATTTGGTTTACATGATCAAGCTCAGAAGTTGTAGTTACTACAATATTAACTTGCTTGACTTCTCCTGACGCCACATTCTGAATTGTGCTTGGTTGTTCTGGAGGTTCATGGAGGGTTGAGAAATGATCAACCCATTTGTCGAAAATGTCCTGCATTCCAGGGCTAAAATTAAACGAAGAATCAACAGCAGTTTCTGAATGTGCTGCGTTGCTTTGCGACACCTGTAACTCAGACACTATATCATCTGTATAAGTGGGCTTTTCTGCTTCAACTGAGCTTACCTTTGGTCCAGCACAGACCTTCAGACTACTGTTATGTTTCTCCAGATAGTGCTCTCCAATGACTAGCGAGTCTCCCCACTCTGACAAGTTGAAGGAGGACTCCCCCCACTGTATTGCTTCTTGATCCTCCATATCATTTCTTCTGACCCCATTTAAGGCAGTTTCCACAGCCTTGCCCTCCTCTGCCTCTTCACCTATACCGGCTTCGTCCTCTTCCATGGCCTCCAAGATGGAGCTGTCATAAAGACTGTCAAATAAAAAGCTGCTGCTTCTATTGGGGCTATTGTCCTCATTAACATTTTCAGGTCTCCCTTTTGTAACATCAGTTACAAAGTCAGTCTTGTTCTTTTGGGCTTGAGATTCATCTAAATTTGATTTCATTTCTCCCTCAGGCATTTGATTGGTAAAATTAAGAATGTTCTCCATTTGGCTGTCTGTCAATGAAATGTTGTACTTTGGTTTGCCTTCAGTTGATGTTGCCTTCAGATGTTCATTCTGATCACTTCTGGAAAGAGATGATATGCCCTCGTCGTTTTTGCTGCTTTTATCTTCAGGTGTGCTGTGTGGGACTACGTGTTTATTTTCCAGATGGGGGTTGGAAATATTGATCTCATCTTCTGTGCCAATATGACTGCTTGCTGCCTTAACGTCATGAGTAACATCAGAATTGCCGTTGTTATGCACCAGCCTGTCCTCCTGCAGTAATATTCTCTCAGTCTGTGTATCAAGCTGAAAACTATCCCCAAATTCTTCCAGTTGACCTGTATACAAGTCAGGAGAATTACACTTTTCCTCTGAATTCTGAATGACCTCAGTAGTAACTTTAGATTTTACCTCGGAGTTCAGCAAAAAGTCCAGTGAAGTCTTCACACTTTGATGTGGTCTTGACATCTTGTTTGTGTTATTCGCTTTCCTGTAACAGTCGGTATCTTTGCAGTTCCCCTTTATAGAAAGAATCATCCTGTTGTGGTCGGCACTTTCATTGTCATGTTTTCTTTTAGATGTGGACTTTTTCCTGTCACTGGAGGGAAAATGACTGTGACTGGTTACCACCAGTGTTTCCCCAAGATGAAATGGAACAAATGGCACAGAGGACACCGCTTGCTCACAGTCTTGTCTCGCTGCGTTCACTTCACAGTGGTGATTATTCAAGGAACCTTTCTCAAAAACAGTTGAAGTTGTATTGCTAATAACTGCAACTGTTATAGGACATGCTTCTTCAACTACTGCGACTGGTGCTCTGGACGCCATCTTAATTTCATCACTTTCCATCCTCCTACGTTTGCATACTGGACTCACAGACACACTTTGTAGATCTGAATCATGTCCTGAGGCCTTTTGAGAAGCCTTGTTTTGACTACTGTGGTAGGTTTGGTTTTTAGCATTGATGGATTTAAGCACTTTATGTAATACAGTAGAATGCTGTTCAGTGTTCAATGCTGACACACCTAAATGAGCAGCAGCGGTGTTCTTTGTTTGATCTGTTAGATCCACATCCATAGGGTCTTCCAGAGGTCTTGCACTGGAAACCTTGATCTTTGTAGAACACTGAGTGATGTTTCCAGACACAGGGTTATGAGCAGCTGGTATCTGATGTCCTTTTATCATGTCCCTCAATCTCTGTTCTTCATCAGAGTTAGTGTTGTTCTCTTCAGCTGAATGCACAGTTTGTAACTTGGAATCCTGGAATTCCTCATTTGATGATTCATCAGAAGGATTTGTTTGGGCCTTTGGTGAGAGCAAGTCAGGGTTCCACTCCACTCCAAGGAGAGCCAAGTCCTGCTGGAGGAGAAGCCTGGCCTCCAACACTATCTGCTTTGCAGCCTCACTTTCTGTCAGGGCTTTCTTTCCACTCACCCAGATACAGCGCATACTCCTGCGCTCCTGAGCATCCTCCTCACTCTCATCCGCTGCCTGCCTAGAACTGGTTTACATGGTATAAAATCAGGGCAGTTAATCAAACAAACAGCTGATGAGTATATACACCATACAAAACTACATACACAACTAAATTTGCTAAAACTATACCTTTTGAAAGGGGTTGCTTTCCGCAGGGCCTTCTCCACATCAGCAGTGTTTCCCCTTGCAACCTCTGCTACAGTGACAAATCCTGCACTGTAGAGTGCACGAGCTCTCTGGGCATTGAGCAAAGAAATACGCACCAGATCACACAGCTCCCGCTGTACTCCAAAACTCAGCCGACTCTGGAACTGGGACAATAACAGCTCTAGGTTGTGCCATCCAAGTCGATTACAGAAGACTGTAACCATACCTGCAGTTAAAAAAGCATTTGAAAAACTTACTTCAAAATATGATATGAAATGCTGCAGCAGCTCAAAGCTTCTTGTGAAAAGACTCTACTACTGTACTACTGTCATCTTTATGGAGAGAGAGCTTTCAGTTATGAGTAAAGAACCAAGAAAACCTGCATAGGTAGAGGCTGACTGCTGAAGTGACTGCAGCTGTCCTCGGCTACAGCCATACTTCTTTGCAACTGCTCCAAGAGGTTCCTCACTGACCAGCTCGAACAGCACAAGGGTTGTGAAAAAACTACAACAAAACACAGCATAAGCAGAGTGACATTGCTACGAGATCATCATTCATTTCCAGAACCTGTAAGAGAACAGAATTGTTCTACGTTTTCCACAGTAGACAATACTTTTAAACAGAAGTTGCATGATACTGCTTTTTTATTTCTGCTACCAAAACTGAAAACTTGCATATCAGCTTATATGGCTACTAATAATTCTTTCTTTTAAGCTACAACAAAAAAAAAAGCTTTAAAGTTAGTTTAAATTAACATCTCAACAGCTCTCAACTGACCCACATGAAGCAATATATAGCTAAACATACATACAGACATACCAAAAATTTGAAATTTGTTGCCAGAGTAAATGTAAGAGTTCTAAATATCTAAACAGGTCAGTTTTGTAACTTATGAAGATAAACGATAAACGAAATGAATTCTGGCTACAAGTTTAAAAATCAAACCCTACCGTTTATGAATGGCCATCTGTCTGCGCTGCTTTTCTGTTTTGGCTATTAATTTTCCGCTGACAGAGCGTGCCAGAAAGCTCTCCTGTATGCCCACCATCTCTGCAACTCGTTTCATAGCAGAAGGTAGCTGCTCCCACAGACAGAAGAACTGGTACCAGTCTATTGTTGTCCAGTCAACATATACTGGTGTTATCTTAAAAAAAAAAAATAAAAAATAAAAAAAATAAAAAAGTGCATTAGACATCAATCCAAAAGCTGTTCAGTTTATCCTAAGATATCAGATCCATTTAAAACGGTAAAGAGTAGCAAGACACTTTACCTGGTAAAGAATGTGGAGATCATTTTCTAGGACAAACCCTTTCATTGATCTCTGAAGGTCAGCAAAAATTCCCAGTGCTTCTGGGGGTGACAGAGACGACGACAGAGTGGCAGAACCCAGATGAGTTGGACAGTATCTTTCCGCTGCAAGATAACAGCACAAAGTTACAAAGAGTTAACACACTATATCCAAATTTACTGAAACCTTTGCTGTGACGGGTCTCCTCACTCTCGCCTTCCTTTTGGATATGAATGAACTCATTGTCCATGAGCCAATCCATGCAGGATTCAATGGCCCCGCGACTGCGAGCAGCTTCTGGCTGTTCTGAAGCCATACTGGCTGCCAGTAGAGTGCAAGATGCATACGTCCTCACTTCCTCTGGTGTGCTGGCAACTCCACCCACTATGATCTTGCATTGTTAGAAACAAGAGGGTTAGAATGTATACAGATTCACCTAGGATCATATATGTGAATACGTGAAGTGCTCAAATACCTCCAGAATAGCCCTAAGCATGCTGGTAGTGACTCCCTCCCCTTCTCGCTTCACTAAACAGCTGCTGATTGGCTTCAAGGAACCCTGGATGAGACTCACACCCTTCATGCGCTCAGCTTCCTTACAGACCAGAACACTCTCACCTGGGGTACGATGCAGAAGAAGCATTAGTCTAAACCACAGTTTAAAAGAATATTCCAGGTTACAGTTCATTAACAGCATACTGCAACATACAGTTCATCACCATGAACAACTATATGCAGGATTTACCTGTGAAATAACAGAAAATCTGTTGACCCTGGCTCTATAGGAAAGTGCTAAAGCAACTTTACTCCTTTATCTTATTCAGACATTAAACATGGAATTATTGTGGTTCCACCAAAAACACCACTCACCAACAGTGTCCACTCCTTTACGCCCTGCCCGTCCCACCATCTGTTTGTAGGTCAGTATGTCCAGCAGATGTCCATTGAACACCGGAGTTCTGATGATCACGCGACGAGCAGGCAGATTTACACCAGAGGACAAAGTGGAAGTGGCGGCCAGGACCCTGATAAAGCCCTGACGAAACGCACCTTCCAAGATATCGCGCTCATCAAACGTTAAACCTAAATCAAAAATGTACACAATGTGATGACTGCGTCAGATCACCTCATATACAGACAGATCGTAATGCAGAGAGCAACAGTCAATCATTTGATGAAACTGAAACACTTTATTTCCACAGTGACTAATGAAAGGCATTCACAAAATTACCTTAAAAAAAGTCAACAGAATGCATCTTAGAGGACATCGGTATATGATGATGATTATCATATTAAGCAAATTGGATTATTAGGTACCTGCATGGTGGAATGCTACTCCCCAGGGTACAGTGCGCTGCAGTACTTGGTCGAGGCCTGCAGGAGACCGTTTTAACTGGGCTACCACATCCTGAAGACCTTCTTGGTTCAGAGACACAGACTGAACTCCAGAATCTGCCCGCTTCTCTGCAAATAGATATGATTTGTTAAGCACTGTTATCATTACAACAACTGCTCAAATGAAATAAGTGCCTCCTGAAGTCCTACATTTTACTGCTTTTTTTTTATTTAAAGGTAAATGAAATAGAAACAGAAACTATTTATTTATTTATACTTGAACTACAATATTCTATTGGAATCAAGAAAGTTTTTTTCTTCTCATGTAAACGTGCCATTTTGTAGAGGCTGAGCTTCATGTGCAATAAACAAATAAATCAATGTTTTAGCAGAAGGTTGTACCTTTTCTTTATTGATTATGTTTTTGTTATTTATAGCAGTGTTGTAATTGCAACCTTAACTCTCCTGAATATGTGTGAGGTAAGTAACTCCTTTTTTAAGTTGTAAGAACTTGGGTTTGTAGAAGCTTAGCATGATATAACATATGTAGAGTAAATATTAAAAGGTTGGTTAAAGGGGTGGTTAACACACAGTGATGGTTGGATTACCTGGAGAGTCTGAAGAATAGCTGTTACTAAGTTAGAAAAGAAAGCGTTGAAATCAACACCTCATCATGACTAAGGGGAATGAGCGGAGTTGTTCCCCAAGGCCATGATGACCTTTTTCATTTATTTTAGTTATATATTAACCAACCTGATGATTTATTTTCTGAAAACGTTTTTGTCTGACTGTTCCGTGAATAAACCTGACAAAGTAATCTTGGACTCTGGCCTGACTTTTTCAGATTAACCCAGATCTTTTAAAAATACCATCTTGAGTTAGAAGTATTTCTATAGAAGTAACTGAAACAGATCAAATCTGATCAACAATGAACAAACCTTTGTGGTAAAGGTTGTAAAACTCCCTTGCAATGCTGTCTGCCAGTTTCTCACACCAGTTCTTAGAGGGACAGAAGAGCAGCGCAGAGTGGCCAGCCTGCACTGTCTCGAAGCAGAGGCTTACTATGTGATCATCATCACCCTGAAGACAGAAAACAAACGTCATGCTGTATACACTCATCTGCCAATAGCGGTTCATTTCAGAAAGTGATGGTTACCGTCCTGCACTTAACTTTACAGACCTTTACAGGGAGAGCAGGTGTGAATGGTCTAACAAGATTCATGGAGCCATCGTATATTTTAGTGCCAATCTTGACCCACTCCATCAGTGGCACAGGGCGGTAGTCCGTATGGTAGAGCTCAGCACTTAGCCAACGGGCAAGGAGGTCCAGATTTGGCAATGTGGCACTCATTCCCACAATCTGTACACCGTCAGCATAACCCTTATCGGTGCACCTACAAACAAAAAATGGATTATATTTTAGCATGGATGGCATGATCTGTTTACCATTCAACACTGTCTGATTTGCCACATCTCCAATGCTGCTTTAGAACTGCAAGGAAAATCTTTAATCCATTAAACCCCTTATTCTAGTACTAAGATGCTCCTCAAGGATTGAATTAATGCACAGATGTCTTTAAGAGGGCAGCTCTGGCAGAGCGGTGTTGTGTATATCTCCTTTAAAAATCTGGACGTACCTATCTGTTGTTTTGGTTGCAATATATTGGATTTTGGTTAGCAAGAGCTCCAACAAATACCCACGACCAGAGTCCCCCAGCATGTGTAGCTCATCTACAACCACAATGCCTAGGCACAGGAGAAGTAAAGAGGTCAAGAATGAACATCACACCACATCTCAGTAAGCAAAGATCAGTTGCTGCAACAGTAAATACCCAGCAAATCCATTTTGTCTTCTTCAATGAGCCTGTTGAGGAGTCCATTTGCTTTTTCAATTGTACATACAGCAACATCTAATGCAGAGAACCCCCCAGCTGCTGAAGTGCTGCCCATATACCCTTCAACTCGGATACCTGCCTCCTGAAAGACATTCTTTATAAAAAAAATAATAAAAAAAGAAAAGAAAAAAAAAAGCAAATATTACAAAGATCTCATGCAAATTCAGCATATTTTGAAGGGTCTGTATACAATTTCAATCCAATACACTTTGTAAAATTAAAAAAACGCTTCCTCATGGTTTTTTTCAGCAGCCTTTGTGCCAGGCCCTTCTAATCTTTTGCCTTTTTTGCATGTGTCTCAGCTTCACCACATTCCTGTAAGGTAATGGTTTGCTAGCTATCCAGTCTGTTAACATACTGGAAAAAAGGCTCTGTAAACAGCAAACAAACAAAGTGGCTTGGGTTGAGCCAACAACACTACTCCAGCCAATTTGCAACAGGGAGCATTCATATTTGTGCACAGGATGGGGGTCTTGAAGGAGCACTAAAGGAAGGGGTGACACTGTTTTGATGTTGAGTTCACATATCAACAGTCGTAACAAAGAATCATATACAGCACCTTTAAGTGAGCCCCGTATCTCAGAAAAAGAAACTACAAGATATGTGGGAAATATATTTAATAATGTCATTATGGTATTTTCCAATGGTATAAAGCTATAAAGAACAAAAACACAGTTGTTATAGATGATAACCTGCTAAAAACACCACAGTGGTCACAAACTTGCATAACTGTCTAGAAAGATACGCTGTGGTGTTTTTAACATGTGTGTGATGGCAAAGACTCAAACAGGTAAAAAAAAAAAAAAAAGAAAACACACCAACCTGTAGATAAAACATTTTCTCTCTCGCCACAGAAACAAAAGGAAGAATGAATATGGCCTTGCGTCTAGTCTCCAAGACTCTCTTCAAAATGAGTAACTCTGATACCAGAGTTTTCCCAGCACTGGTTGGAGCTGAAAGTGGTGGAGAAAAATACAGGTCTCTTTTTTCCTGCATTACTGTTATAATTTAAGTAAATGTCAACCATACACTTATGTCTGTATATAAAAAGCATAAATAAATAAAATACAGTGTATTACAACTAGGAATGCACAGATACGGAAATACTAAGATGATGCCAATAGGTGACTTTGCAGACTATGAATGGCAAAGTCACGCAAAAGCAATGTGAAAGACAAGTGAAGAGCCTGCCAAGACATGAAAGCTGTGATCGGCAGTCGAGGTTCTTTTATCATACCGATTTTTGAATGCTCTCAATGTTCAAATATTAGTATTGTGTTGTTTAAATTGAATAACTTTTAATTTATTTGCATTATTTGAGCATTTTTTGAGCAGTTGTCATTTCTGCAAATCAATTCTTTGGAATTTTGGGGAAATGTTGTCCATGGTTTATGAAATACAACGCAAATGTGAATTTCCCTAAACACACTGCCTATAAAAATAATATTAAATTATATATATTATATTATGATATAAAGCCAGAGAGTGTCTTATTTGTTTCCACATATATATATAAATTCAGTCAATTTATACACATTAATAAATGTGGACATTAGGAATAAATCTACCTAGACTGGCAATGTGCGGGAATATATATAGAATATAACATATTACTGTAGACATAAATGCCGTAAAATAAATAAAATGCATATATATTGACACAGTATATCTGCCCAGCATCAGTTTTTTCTTCCAAAAAAAAAAAAAAAAATCAAATATAGTCAGTTACCTGAATACACCACATTCCTGCCCTCCAACACTTTACCCAGGGTGAGGCACTCTGCCTGCCATTCAAACATCTGCTTAACACCCAGACTCTGGTACTTCTCAAGCACAGGCTTGGGGAGACCCCAGCTGGACAGTAACAGCTTGTCTGACTGATCAGTAGGAACCGCCATATGAATGCTGTGTGCTGGGGTCATTTAAAATAAATAAAATATTTAAAAAAAAATCACAGCCACAAACATACATAGACAAACATAGACTTACTGTACTTTAATTTTAATTCAAGTAGAAATTTGAATAGAGGTGATCAGAGATTCCCACACTACTGTATAGTGATAAAGCCTTAATATACGTGGCCACAGTGAAGCTGAAACCTAGTTGTGTGTCGTGCATAAGCTTACCTGCATGTGCCTGTGAGCCACCCAGCAAGCTCAGCTCCATGCCAGGTGGAGGAGTGAGCACAGAGATAGACAAGTTTCCATGAGTTCCTTTCTGCAAACCAGACCTTTCTTTGGCAGCAGCCATATGTGCTGGATTAAAGAGGATGAAGTCCTTTGTTGTATTCTTAGGGCCATCAGGGCTGATTACTGGTCGCTCTCCTCTGAACTTTAAGCTTTTCCTCATGTAAGTAGCTACTTTCTGAGGTGAAGAGCTTTCTGAACCCTGCTCATATCTGGCCTCGTGGTCATGCAAAGGCTTTTTTGTTTCACTGAACAGCAGCCTTTGTGCCAGGCCCTTCCAATCTTTTGCCCTTTTCTCATGTGTCTTAGCTCTTCCACATTCCTGTAAGGGTGACGCCGGCCCTGGGCCTGAAGGTCTGATATTTTCTGTGTTCTGCATCTGTGGTTGTCTGTGAGCATGTTCACTGTTTTCAGACAGGTGAGCTCCTTTCTCTGGTAACGTCCGTTTTACAGGTGCAGGATCTTGATGAATGTGTGCTCCTTTCGTCAATCTAGACTCAGGCACACACAGTGCTTGTACATTCTCCTCATCCTTTGCCAAAGTTAAGGCAACAGGCATCCGCTGCTTCTTCTCATTTTGCTACAAGCAGAAATGGATTCATCAGATCAGGACAGTGTAAAAGAAACAATGACAACATGACATCACACAGCGTAAGGACTGGATGAATAATATTTTTGTGATACGGTGAAATGTTCTGTTTCTACTGGCTCGATCCAGAAATCCATTATTGATATGCCACCTCCAACATTTAGGCATTACCTTACTAAAAACTCCTTCACAGCTTCCTTTTTTTTGTACTTCATCTTCAGAGGGCTGTGTCTGATGAAGGCGACTTGACTGCCTTGTTGCAGGTTTCTCAGCCGCAGACAATCTACCAGAAACAGGATATACATACAGTACATACAGTACATACAGAAAGGAAATGACTGCCTTACAGAAGCTACAAAGACTGTAATACACTGTATGGCCAAAGGTTTGTAGACACCTGCTTACCCAGTGCTTCTTCTAATTTTTATTGCATTCAGTCGCAGGTACTGATGACACATGACACAAACATCACTCCAGCTAATCCCAAAGGTATCAGATCATGATGCTCCATCACTCCAAGCATGTAGTTTCATTGCTCCACAACACAAAGCAGGGGGCTTTATACCCCTCTGATGCTTGGCACTGAGCATGGGAACCTCAGGCTTATGTGCAGCTGCTTCAGAGCATCTCATTCTTTTGGTATTACTTTTCTATGGATATTAGCTATATGAACTGTGGATGGGCAGCTGAACATCTGTGTTAGGAATAGACACACCTAAAAGAAGCTGAGTCACTACAGAAGATATAGATAGCTAGCTACTTTGAACATAATGGCAACTGCTCTGATCTCTAACTAATCTCTAACAGTGAACAGTTCCTATAGCATTAAACCCAGGTGAGATGATTAAAAACTCGCTTTCTTACCCATTCTTTTTTATTATTGGATGTTGGCCCAAATAAAATGTCTTCGGAGCTGAACTGGTCATCACACCAACTGCTCTGCTTCTTCAGCTGCTGAAACAGGACTCGGCTCCGAAGCTCCACATTTTTACAAAAACACAGTTTTACAGTAAATCACAGGCCGCAATCAGCTCACTTTACTCAAGTTCCCCAGGTTTTAGCATCATACTGAAAGCCTGATTGCAGTCGTCGCTGGTCCAGAGGCTGTTGGTGCACATGCAGAAAACCACAGGTTTGTAAACTGCACGGAAAACACAAACAAACCTCCCGCCGGTGTCCCTCACTGATTGTCCGGGTAGTTACACTCGTTGTGTTGGAAGGGTTCCGGGTCGAGTTATATTTACATTTACAGCATTTAGCAGACGCTCTTATCCAGAGCTACTTACAAAAGTGCTTTGCTATTTACTTAAGAATAATCTCAGAATTACCTCAAAGTTCAGCACCCATTCCAGATTGTCCGGAAGCATAAAACCTCACGAAACTGCAGCTAGATAGCTAGCGCTAGCTACCTCCTCCAACCCTCCATAAAAGCAGCTAATATCACATCAAATAAACCAAAGAGTAAAAGTAGCTAACTGTAAGCCCTATGATTAGTTTTAAATTGTGTTTTAACTGTTAAAAAGGATGTAGCATATATAGCTACGCAATTTATTCAGTATACAAGATGTGATAGTTGCCACAATATGTTTTAATTATGCACGTGCCGTGAAAATATTTCACCGTATACTATAATATATTTTATTATTTTAATTAGAGGGTGTCTGTTCTGTTTTTTTTTTTTTTGTTTGTTTGTTTGTTTGTTTGTTTTCTATCGTTATGGTAAAATAGTAATAATAGTAATAATAAACAGTTGAAGTGTAATAATATTTTTAATATGATTATTATTCATTTTTATTTAAGGTTATATGATTAGTTTAGTCCACTCGTTAAATGAGATTTATTTTCTGCTTCACGTGTCTTCTTTCCCTGTTTATCCAGCAGGTGGCGAGATCAGCTCTTACAGCCGTAGATCTCTACAAACAACGTGGAGGAAGAAAACACCTGAAACAGGCGCGGCGAGTCAGGGAGTCAGGGAGTCAGTCAGGGAGTCAGGGAGTCAGTCAGGGAGTCAGTCAGGGAGTCAGGGTTTTGTTCCCCTCTCGTTTTTGACTTTTTTTACTTGTACGTTGGTCCAACGACATTTACATGAACCAAGTTTCAGTTGTTTCGCTAAATCCGTCCTAAAGACGTCGAAACGTGAAACCGAGAGTTTCGTTAGTGGAGCTGTTGGTGGGCTCTGAGGGTTAAAGGTGATCAGCTGTTCATGTCTGGGATTTTCATCAGCATTTATGAACCACAGGAAAGTTCTGGTTAACTGCACCGTTATCGCGCTTCAGGACACTCGCCTTCTGTATCCATGCTGTAACTTCTGTCTGTCCAGATCAGCAGAGGAGGCTGGTTTGAGGTACGTGTTCACTGATATCTATGAAGATTTGTGGATTTCTGGTGTTTGTTTACATCTCCAGAGACTGACTTTAAAGGGATTGTTCATCCAAAAATCTTATTTGCCAAATCTTCCCTTTACCCCAAATGTAATTAAGTCAAAATAATAGAAATCTGAGACACTAAAGAGGACTTGGGTAACATATTGTAGGGTGACCATATCTTCCTTTTACCCCCCCATACATGTCCTTCTTTTAGGATCTTACAAAATCTAGAAAAATGAGATGTCTAAATGTATACAGAGAGAGAGAGAATGAGTGAATGAATGAATTTAATATGTAATCACATTTCCTCATCCATTCCCAGTAAGACACCATTGGCCATTTGTCCTGGAATCCTAGATACTGTATACTAGTTTACTAGTTAAAGAGCAGGTGGATTATTAAACCTCAGGCCAATGGGTTGGGCAGTATATATATTTATTATTACTGTGATAAATGTTGTTATGCTAATCCCCAAAGTGCTTTTAACAAGTACACAGTGGAGTGAAGTAATGCCCCATCCTGGAGAAATACCATTTTGCTCCACTGTGTGCTTACATACATTTTGAACTACAAATAAGGTCTCGACTTTGACTTCAGGGATATTGTCAGTACTTAAAGTGTACTAATCAACTGCAGGTTTCATTACCAGTAGCTCAGTCTTTAATTGGATGTAGTGCAGCAAGTTTTGAGTAACATTCCCTGGCACAGCTTGTGTATTTGGGCTGCAGACCTTAAAATTAAACTCTAGTCTAAGTCACACCAACATGTTATGCATTTAAAAAAAATGTTTGGGTCTTCAGTACATCATCGACCATTAAATTCATGTGTAAATTGATTCAGCCTGGAAGAAATGCGCGGATAAGATGGACTCTTAACTGTATGTATGTTTTTTTTGTTGTTTTTTTTACAGAAGCAGATGCATCAAATGTGGCTTCACATGTGAGAGACAAAATGTGGACTACAGATACAGGCTGTCACTTAAGGTGTCTAGAGGCAGAAATATATTTGGTGTGACCGTTTTTGGAGGTTGCCTGAATTCCTTCTTTGGTGTTACTGCGAGTGATTTGCAGAGGTATGGTTTTCGGTCATTGCTTCCAAATGAATATTGCGGCGCATTTCTTTATTGGACTAAGATTTGATATTGAATTGGTTTATTTTACAGGTTTGTTGATTCTGGAAAACCAGAAGGTCAACATAGTTCACACCAACTGCTAATCAAAGCAGTAGAAGATTGCTTTATTGGAAGAAATTTGGTTTTTGGTTTTAAGGTATGTTTGTGTCTGTTCATTTTTTTTTTTAAGTATTTTATGATGCATCAAAGGAAAGCACGTCAGTTACCCTTCTTGTGTTTTTGTCTTTCAGCTTTCTGGTCTGGAAGCAGAGTCCTGCTTGCTTAATGAACACACTCTTTCACTGGGTTCTGGTGCTGAGTCCGCACAGCTTGTGGCCTGTCAAATACTCTCTCCAAATGGAGCTTTTCTGGGCATGACTGTTTTTGCCTACTTGCAAAGCATCTGGCAGGCAAATCATTCTGCATCTCAAGAAACGGTGTGTCAATCACTGCAGAAAGATTCACTGCTGAACAGCTCTGAGTACACTCTGCCCTTATGTGTGAGGTCAAATTTAGAAACCAGCGGTGTAGGACTTACACAGCTATGGGATCCAGCGTCAGACATGGTCTTATGCTTCTCTCCAGAAGAAACAAGTGGACACTCTTTGCATCGGGTCACATCGGATGATGGTGCATGGATTCTGTCTCGGCATGTGACCTCCCCAGGGCCCAGATCAGAACCACAATGGCCTGTAAAGGAGCTGTCCTTTATGTCCGAAAGCCAAACAGATCAGGTATTAAGTTCTCCTGGTGTGCCTTATGCTGAAGACACAGAAACTTCTGAACGCATTGAGTCAAGAGGTGAAACAGATACTGGGTGTTCTATCTCCATTGATAAATTACATTCACCAGTAGCCTTGATCTCAAACCCACTGAACACTGTGTCCTGTGGTTATCAGCCTGCACGATCAGTCTCTGTCAATCACTGTTCTTTGCGGGAGTTACCTCATACAGAACACAACACATCTGGTTTTGAAGAGTCACTGTTGAGCAAATCTGGTCCAGGTATGAGTTTTGCTTTAGAGGATGCTCCTCTATCAGAATCTTTAGGAAGTTTTGTCAGCATAGAGCCTCACATTTCAGTGGCAGTTGACCGAGATGTCATCAAACCTACAAATAAGTGCAAGACACGTGAAAGAAACCAAACCACACCCAGAAAACCAAATTGTCCTCTCACGCCCTTGCACAATGTCACCAATGTAATCAGAGAAAAGGACAATGAAAGGTCATGGAAAAGAATGTATCGGAAGAGAAAAATCCTCCCTTCATCCAAGCCTTGTCTCCCTGTCACACCAAAAGTATCACGCATCCCTGAGGACTCTGGTTTAGACTCCTGTGACATAAAGGACATGGTCTCAAATAGCCTGACAAAGAACCCTGTCAGCATGGCTTTTAGGTTACAACGTGACCAGAGAGGCAACTCCTCTAAAGATACAATAATGCAAGCAGGTCATGCAGTGTGTCCTGAAATGCAAAGTCAAGGTATGAAAGAGCAAGAAAGCCCATCTGGTGGTCATCGGGAGGAGTACAATTGCTCAGCAGACCTCTTTTGCCAAAGCAGTGTGGACATAAATAGTCCCAATGCTGCTGACAGGGCAGCCTCGGATCCAAAGAAAATAAAGAACGTCTGTCTCTCTGATGACATTTCTAAGCACAAGATTTCCACCTCCTTCTATTTTGCACCTTCTCTTCAGTCGACCCCCGTTGCTCATCCATATGATCGATGGATATACAGACAGGGGCATACACCCAACAGAAAATGCTTGGACTTACCATGTTTAGAGGAGCAAGTGACTCACACTCATGTCAGAGTTTTGGGGAATCACAGCAGCACTATACAAGAATCTAAAACAGGAAAACCAGGCCTGAATCAAATCCAAAGTTCAGAATTTGGGAATTCTGATTCAGGGTGTGCCTCTGAGGTTCACAGGGGTGTAGAACAGGAGTCTGAAGACGTTTCACCCACTGACACTAATGAATGGTCCAGAGATCTTTTTAGTAATTCATTCTAGGAAAGTTCTTCTGTGAAGTTTACACATCCTGTAACCTGGTGTACAGGTTCTGAATAGCATGTAATAATTAAGTTTGTAAATTAGCAACTGTGAATAAAATAAATTGCTAATGATGAAAGATTCCTTCAAAAAGAAAGAAAATGTAGTATTGGTTGTTTGCACGCTTTGATGATCAAAACCAGCTTTGTTCCTCAAACTAGCTGACGAGATATCAACTACTTTCTTTCAAACTGTTTACTGTATTTGTTTTACTGTATAAATATATATTAAACTCACTGAAGAAAATAAATTGTAAATAAAAATCTTTATTGAGAAATATTTCTCAAGAACCTCCATAGCAGTTATTGGGAAGTCATTTTTTTCACAAATGATGTCATATTTAACATATTTAATCTTGAAAAACTGATCATTGACACCTATACACAGTAAGACTTACAATTCCTACTTACACTACATGGGGAAAATAAATAACACCCTTTTAAAATGTTATGGTTTTATGTATCAGGACAAAATAATTCTGCTCCGTAGAAGGTCTTAAAATTAGGGAAAACTCGCATGTGAATACAACAGATTCCATCAGGTCATTATTCAACAAAAATGAAGCCAAAATGGAAAACCCTATTAATTGCTAGCTTGTAGAATCACCGTTACACCTTTAGCAGCAAGAACCTGAAGTAATGGTTTTATGTATGACTCTGTCTCATCATTCTGGAAGAATTGTGGCCCACTCGTCTTTACAGTTTTACTTCAGTTCATTGAGGTTGTGGACATTCATTGGTTCATAGCTCTCTTAAGGTCATTGAAGAACAGCATCTCAATTTGCAGCCATTCTGTTGTAGATTTGCTGTTGTGCCTGGGATCATTGTCCTGTTGCATCACCCAATTTCAGCCAAGCTTTAGCTTTTTAGAGAGATGGCCTCATGTTTGACTCTAGAATACTTTGGTATACAGAGTAGTTTATGGTCGACTCAATGACTGCAAAGTTAGGATGCAACTTAAGCCATGTCATTTTCTTTCTTGCAAGCTTTCCAAACAAGCCATATTTGATCAGTCTATCATGAACATGAACATTTAACATGCTAACTGAGGCCTGTAGATTTTGAGATGTAGGTCTTGGTTTGTTTGTTTTGTGCAATATCTCTAAGAATTGCATGGTTTAATTTTGGGGTGAATTTGCTGAGACCCACTCCAGGGAAGATTGGCAGCTGTCTCAAATGTTTTCCACTTGTAAATAATCTGTCAGGGTTATAGTACAGACTTTAAATAGTTTAAAATGGCTTTGCAATGGACAGCAACAATTGCCTCTCTACAATCAATGCTGCATTTTGTCCTCCTTGGAATTGTGTTAAAACACACCTAGATGATCAAGACCAGCAAACTCTTAAAACCTCTGCATTTGCAGAGGTGATTACACTTACTGCTACTCAGTTAATCAAGGGCATTTGATTATCAGCACATGGCTGCTACTTACCCTCTTAATCCCTATGAATCAGTAAGGGTGTAGTTAATGTAGAAACACTGTCTCTGTATTTTGGCCTAGTTTTTGTTAAATAAATAATGACAGTGTACTTTGTCATGTGGTGTTGTTCATCTGAGGTTTACGCTCACTAGCAAAAAGCAATGTTTAAAGGAACAAGTGACTCACACTAATGTGAGAGGTTTGGGGCTGTATGTGTTAATGTGAGGCTGCATGTACCCAATTAGGATTAGATTAGTTTTTTTTTTATGTTCTGATATATAAAATCAACGACTTCAAAGAGGATGTACTTTGTTTTTCACATGACTGTTTATGCTTTACTAAAGAACCAATGGAAAACCCCTGTTTTAACCAAGTTACACATACTTAATAGTCATTTATGTCCATTTTGGTCATTGCCACTAATTCAAGTTCATGATAACGGTCAACAAAAATGAAGCCAAAATGGAAAACCCTATTCATTGCTAGCTTGTAGAATCACTGTTACACCTTTAGCAGCAAGAACCTGAAGTAATGGTTTTATGTATGACTCTGTCTCATCATTCTGGAGGAATTGTGGCCCACTCGTCTTTACAGTTTTACTTCAGTTCATTGAGGTTGTGGACATTCATTGGTTCATAGCTCTCTTAAGGTCATTGAAGAACAGCATCTCAATTTGCAGCCATTCTGTTGTAGATTTGCTGTTGTGCCTGGGATCATTGTCCTGTTGCATCACCCAATTTCAGCCAAGCTTTAGCTTTTTAGAGAGATGGCCTCATGTTTGACTCTAGAATACTTTGGTATACAGAGTAGTTTATGGTCGACTCAATGACTGCAAAGTTAGGATGCAACTTAAGCCATGCAACTTGCAAGCTTTCCAAACAAGCCATATCTGATCAGTCTATCATGAACATGAACATTTAACATGCTAACTGAGGCCTGTAGATTTTGAGATGTAGGTCTTGGTTTGTTTGTTTTGTGCAATATCTCTAAGAATTGCATGGTTTAATTTTGGGGTGAATTTGCTGAGACCCACTCCAGGGAAGATTGGCAGCTGTCTCAAATGTTTTCCACTTGTAAATAATCTGTCAGGGTTATAGTACAGACTTTAAATAGTTTAAAATGGCTTTGCAATGGACAGCAACAATTGCCTCTCTACAATCAATGCTGCATTTTGTCCTCCTTGGAATTGTGTTAAAACACACCTAGATGATCAAGACCAGCAAACTCTTAAAACCTCTGCATTTGCAGAGGTGATTACACTTACTGCTACTCAGTTAATCAAGGGCATTTGATTATCAGCACATGGCTGCTACTTACCCTCTTAATCCCTATGAATCAGTAAGGGTGTAGTTAATGTAGAAACACTGTCTCTGTATTTTGGCCTAGTTTTTGTTAAATAAATAATGACAGTGTACTTTGTCATGTGGTGTTGTTCATCTGAGGTTTACGCTCACTAGCAAAAAGCAATGTTTAAAGGAACAAGTGACTCACACTAATGTGAGAGGTTTGGGGCTGTATGTGTTAATGTGAGGCTGCATGTACCCAATTAGGATTAGATTAGTTTTTTTATGTTCTGATATATAAAATCAACGACTTCAAAGAGGATGTACTTTGTTTTTCACATGACTGTTTATGCTTTACCAAAGAACCAATGGAAAACCCCTGTTTTAACCAAGTTACACATACTTAATAGTCATTTATGTCCATTTTGGTCATTGCCACTAATTCAAGTTCATGATAACGGTCATATGTATTCCAAATATGTATCTCATTCAACTAGTTATCCATTATTTATGTTTATTGTCATCTATTGTCTTCAAGTGTTTCTTTAAGCAGTGCTTAAATACAGAATACAGTTTGTAATTGAGATGAACCATCACTTTATGCAGAGGTTCTTAACCAATTTATAGATTCTCAAATTACAAACTTTAAACTTACAATCTATAATATTTATGTAACTGAAACACCCTTATTTTCAGGAGGGTACCATGCTGTGTTGCACTGACTCTTTCTTTTCTCATTTTATATTCCTATTAAAATAATGCTATAAGTTACATAACATATAGTGTTATAAGTCATGTACATGTATGCACCTTTCCCTGGGACAGTGGCTGTGATGTACCGTATACTGCTTAGTGGACAGTATTGTAGCTGTTAGGGAACTTACTTGTACGTTGGAGACCAAACGGTAGGTGCAGGCTACACCTACAAACAACAGAAAGTACAAAGAAGGGCGGAGGGCACCAACGGTCGTTGTTTACTGTATAAACACCAGACAGCAAACAACAACAACAACAACAACAAAAGGCAGAACTGAACAAAAATGATGAATTTAATGAATTCAACTAAAACGTCATGGAGATCTTGTTAAATGATGCTGTACAGAAACCAGTGGAGTGTGATCAACTCTGGTGTGATGTGTTTGTATTACAGCCGCTTTAGGGACGTGAGTCACAGCGGCTTATGTATGAAACCGCTGACGCAACTCAAACCAGCCAATCACGGCGCGGTGACGCAGCGCTCGCTCCGAACCATTTTCTGTGACGCACAGCTCTGTCGACGAGGACGGACATTTTCTATCGCCGAGCAGCAGCAGCAGCAGCCGCCAGCAGCAGCGTTTGTGGGCAAAACTCCGACGATACTGCTCGAGAGTCGTCTTTGTGGAAGCGAGAACAACAATGGTCGACGTTTAAATGGACTGTGTTAAAGTTGATACCTGCTTATACAAGAATTAAGCGAGAACCCGCCTCAGTTCACCGACTCAAAGATGTCGGACGACGCTGCGAGGGAGGATGCCTGCCGAGAGTACCAGTCGTCTCTGGAAGATCTAACTTTCAACAGCAAACCGCACATCAACATGCTGACCATCCTAGCCGAGGAGAATCTACAATTCACCAAGGATATCGTCGCAATAATTGAAGCTCAAATTACCAAGGTTTTTATGAAAATAGTTTTTGTTGTTTTGTTTCAGCCATGTTGTCCTCGTTGAACAGAGCAGGGCCTCGTAGCCCGTTAGTTAGTTAGTCAGCTAGCTATAGCTAACTAGCCATGCTTGGTCAGCTAATCATGTGTTCAGGCCTCCGCCACGACGACCAGACAGCTGCACCACAGTTCAGTGTCCAGTCGGTAGGGTTTAACAGGTGATAGATAGCAGAGTTTAACAGTTGAAACTGTGTTTATATCTATCTAAGTATTTATAAGACGTCCTGTGTGATTTGGCTTCATCTGAAGCGACGCGAACGCTGACTCTCCTTTGAGCTCGGCAGCCTAATAGCCTCCAGCTAGGCTAGCTAGCTAGCTAACTTGGCGCCAGCTGTGGACATAACAGCATATTTATTTATTACTAATAATTATTTTATACAGAGACCTCTATTGGGCTTTTTTTAAAAGTTATATACTAGCTAATGTTAGCTAGGGTGTCAGTAGTGTTTACCACAGCGTGGTTAGCTAGCTAGCTAGCTAGCGTGGCTAGCGCTAGCACTACGGCTCTGGCCGTGTCGCTGAACCTGGAGGAAAGCTGCGAGATGCCTCCGTTTTTCTTATCGTCGAGAAGTCCGTCCCCTACTTCTTCTCCCCATGTATCCAAAGAAAGCTTACATCGTATCTAGCTGTTCTGGTCGTCGATATAATTAACGAGCATTGTCAGGATTAATGACCAATCATAGCTGGTGTAGTTGGCCTAAGGCTAGGCCCGTGTAGAAGTCCTATCGTCAGGTTACATAACTATTGTGGCCATATGGCAGTTGGTCCGTCGCTGTGGCCTGGTATTAGTCACGGTTATGTTTCCAGCTTATTAATAGCATTTAATGTCGTGGATGCTGGATGAGCAGAGACGTGGTGATTAGTTAAATAAGTCATTTGGCTTTATTTTATTCTCCCCCCCCCAAGATGTCGATTATTCCAGTGACCACGTTAGTCAATGTTGTCTAACTCTGATCCGTAACTGTTACATCCATTGCTGACATGTTAAGTGTGTGACCAAAGGTAAATAAAGGGTAAAAGACTTGATGTTAATCAAGTTAATGTAAAAAAAACAAAACAAAACAAATCAAAAACACATGTGGGATACAGGAGTCTTGAGGTCGATACTTGGTTCTCTGCTAAAACGAGGAGGCCTAGCTATGTGGCTTTATGTATCTTTGTATTTCTAAATAAAGGGCCGTTGGCGTGTTTAGATTGCTGAGTAATTTTCCTATATTGATTTCACTGTTAATAAATGGTTAACAATTGTCAAAATAAACTATGTGAAATGTGCTTTTGTCTTTCTTTACCAGTGTAAATTGTTTGTGGAAACACCTGCTTGTGATTGAGTTTTAGTTTATGATCAATGGTCTTTTGACTTCAGTCAGACTTGACATCAGATGTGTAGTGTTGGCTTACTTTGATTAAATGGTAATTGTCCTCAAGATGTGTCTATCATCCAGGTTTTTCTGGGGAAGAGTGGCAAAGTCCTGTCCTAAATGACAAATTCCAGTCAGAAACCTGTAAATGTAGTGGACTTTTTTTCACCCCTTTTTTAAATGGTAATGCTTATTTTTGTCTTGAGGTCTAAAATGGTAAACCTGATGTTTAATCGGATCATATCCATTGCAGACACATTTAAAATGAAAGTCACTTTTTTCTCCCTGCAACTTCCTAAGACAACGTTTAAAGAACAACACTTAAAAATGTTCTGAAAGTCAGACTTGACTAATAACTAATAAAAATCAAGCGACGTGGATGTCCGGTCTACCAACATTTTTCCAATGGAATACCTGTACTGAAGACTGAACGAAGATTTGTTTTCTACAGTGGAATACATTTTTCTCGCAATGCAAGCATTTTTTTGTTTTGTTTTGTCAACAGGAGTTATGCAGTTTATTATTATTTTTGTTTTTCTTTTCTTTTTTTGGATACTGAAGGACTTTTGCAAGGATCTGGAAAGAAAACGGAATTGAAGTCTGAATTTTTCTTTTTGTTGTGGGACTTTTCTTCTCAGACAAGTTTTTCAACTTTTTTTTTTTTTTTAAACCACCAAAGGACTTCATCTAAAGTGTAACATCATTGTAACTGTACATTTCTCTCATGTTGTGTACTAAACTTGTCAGTTTTCTATCACTATAGGCACCTCCTGCTGAGAAGCTCCCTGTTTTGTACTTAGTGGACTCCATAGTGAAGAATGTTGGAGGAGAGTACCTTGAAGTGTTTGCTAAAAACCTTGTCACTTCCTTTATATGTGTTTTTGAGAAGGTACATGATCCATTTTACATCTGCTCTTGGTGTTGCTAATGAATAAACTGTATGTAACTAAATGATTGTCGACATAAACACATTCCTCACTATTTAGTTATGAAGGTTTGAAAGTAAATTGAATGTGATCTCAAAAGATTATTGTGTTTAGTTTTTGATTGCTTTTTATTCTGCTAGAATAAGTAGTTCGACTTTCCCCCCCTTTTTTCCATTTGCTTAGGTGGATGAGAACACTAGAAAAAGTCTCTTCAAATTGCGCTCTACCTGGGATGATATTTTCCCCTTGAAGAAGCTGTATGCGTTAGATGTTCGTGTGAATTCTGTTGATCCTGCTTGGCCAATTAAGCCTTTACCACCAAATGTGAATGCCAGCATACATGTCAATCCCAAATTTCTGAAGCCGGTAAGCATGCAGTTTAAAGAAAACTAGTTGTAGTTTGAGTTTATTGCATTAAATGGAAGAGTTGATCACACACTTGCTTTTTCTCTGCGTAGACTGAAGAAACGAAACCTGTGAAGGTCACTACACCACAGCCTCAAGTTCACCCCACAGTGAGTGAGAAGAACTTAACACAGGAACAAGTAATAAGACAACAGTTGCTTGCTAAGCAAAAGCAATTACTAGAGCTTCAGCAGAAGAAGATAGAACTTGAGCTTGAACAAACAAAAGCCCAACTGGTAAGTTTCAATGGAGGAATTTGAATACTCATGATTATTTGGCACAATGGCACATCTGCTATAATGCTTTTCATAGACTTATATCTGAGGGTAGCCCAAAGTGGATTTGTTTGAGTTGTTCTGTTTGTTATTGTGAATAGCGTTTTGTTCTGCTGGTTAAGTTAATAGTGTTGAGACCGAGCCTCTGTTCATCTGTATCTCTCTCCTTCAAAGAATGTATTTGTTCCAGTGAATTGTAATTAAGTACTTTCCCCCTCCCCCTCAAGGCTGCCAGTACACCTAATCAACCTGCCAATGTTCAAGTAAATTTTGATGGAGTTCCAGTTGTCAACCAGCCGGCTCATACATCACACAAATCATGGCCTCCAGCACCAGATGACAAGGTGTCAACCAGAGATCCTAGACTAAACAGAGCTGCTACTACATCTCAAAATACAAAGGAACAAGGGACCTACAAGAAGGATGCCCATGTTACACAAAGTGTTAATGTACCTGAAAAGAAACCTGTGGCCACAGAGAGATCAAGCAAGCTAATGAGAATACCGAAGAAAGATGCCTCTGCAAATGAGGAAAAAGCTAAATCAAAATCTGCATTACCGTCCAGCAAAGCTGTCCTTAATAAAAGTAAAGACTTTGAACTTGAACATGCAAAGACGTCTGATGTTAATAAAAAAGACCCAAGGCTGCGGAAGCCAATGCACGAAAAGATGGACCCGAAAGAAGATGAGGTCAAGGACAAAAAGAGATCTGAGAAAAAAGAAAGGGATGACTCTATCAAAATCACTGAATTGCAAAGATCCACTAACTCCAGAGGCAAACTTGTGAATGGGTCTCTGAATAAGCATGAAAGATTTGATACTTTTCAGAAACAGGATATTAAAGTCAGTAAAGCTAATATCAGGAAACGGTCTCGGTCTAGATCTCGATCACCGATTGCACATTCTCCCAAAAGAAAAGATCGCCGATCTCCAAAGCGAAGACCAAGGAGCGTCACTCCACCTTCCAAATCGGGAAAGGGTAGGCAATTGAACAAGCATCCACACAATGAAGATGCAATCCAACAATCAAATGTCAGAGACGACAGAAGTACACTTAAGAAGAATGTTGCTGATCAAAGGCGGTTAAAAAGGCCACTGGATGATAGACTTAATGAACACAGAGATGCGCAGCCACAAAGAGTGTCGCCTGCATCCAAAAGATCACCTGAGCATAAAGGTCCAAAAGATGTCAAACGATGGAGGAGTGGATGGGAAGAAAATAAACCGTAAGTTGTTGTTTTTTTTTTTTTTTTAGTACATGGGTCAACTGTAGTCCCTGTTCTGAGCCACAAATCTTTCAGTTATTAGGGTAACATTAGGGGTGTGGGTGTGTGAGAGAAGAATTTTCATTTAGATTTTTTGTCCCCCTCTCCACAGTCTTAAACAGCCTGAGCAAGATGTCGCACATGGTAAACCAGGACCTCAAAGACACAAAACTTGGAACAGTAATCAAAGACCCTCGACACCACGAACACCAAAACAGCACCGGCTAAGTGTTGACGCCAACTTACAAATACCAGAAGCGCTTAATTCTGCCAACAAGAGAGACCTTCTACGAAAGGTATACATCGAAGTTGCATTTCATGAGGTTCAATTACTGGGCAATTAACTTTGTCTTGGTTTTTCTAAATGATTGACATGAACAGGCAAGAAGCATTCTGGCCCTTTTGGCATATTTTGCAGTCCTGGATGCCAGTACAAGTAATTGCTGAGTTTAATTTTGTGTTAGGGCAGGGAAATGGCGTCATCAACCTTTAAAGGATCTGGGATTAATCCTTTGCATTTCTTTGTTTTTCAGCGTTCCCAGACCTAGTTTGCTTGCACACCATTTGTAGTGGTTTTAGCGATTGCTAGATGATCATATTCAGTAGTTTGCTAGGCCATTAAACATGTCATTAAAGTAATTGTTCTTGTTTATGTTTTTAAATTGGAGTTTGTTACTAAATGTACTTTTCCAGTGTACATCAGTAAATTTCACTTTTTAATTACATTTTTCTTTTTAGGCTAGTCAAAGATTGGCTGATGGAGAGCTGTCCCACGAGGAGTTCCTCAATGTGGCCCATCAAATCAAGCAGCTTTTTCAGTATCGAGAAGAAAAACAGCGTTCTGATTCTTGGGAGGGATCCAGTGATGATGGTACATACACATCAAAAAAGAAACCATCTCACGGGAACATGTCGGATGCTGAGCTTTCTTACTTTGAGCACAAATCTAAACTGAAAAGAACACAGCTGCAGCGTCCGGGTAATCTTTGTCTTTTTTTAAAAAAGAAAGACTTTTGGTGACTTTTAATTATAAGGGTAGAGGCTGAGTGATTAATTTTTACAGTAGGGTGATGTTGTACAGTAGGGTTCTTTAACTTTAGTCACAGTTTGCTAATTAACACTTTTTGTTTATTACAGTTCACCAGAGCTCACCTTTGAGTGAAAACATGCTTCATCACAGACCTCAACATGAAATAGAAGATTTATTCAGCAACCTCTCAGATGCACACAAAAAGGGCAATGATGCCCTAAAACTTTTCTCAGGGCATGATGATCTTAGAAGGAATGACGGACCACCACCTCGAACAGTACCTGCTATCAGAACGTCCCCATGTCCAGTGAACAGTGATGGAATTTCTGGAAAGTCTCCATCTGCACCATTTGAACGGTCATCTTCACCCATAGAAATGGATCAGTTTGATGATGGAGAGATCAGTCCCAGGTTTGAAAGTCCTAACAGTGTTCACTCTGGTACAGGACTGGACAATGATGGACCACTAAGTTTAGAAACTTCAAGGCATGAAATGAGCTCAGGACCAGGAAGAAGCGGGCGAAACCTTGTTGAATCTCCTGTGCAATCTCCCCCTCACTCCTCTGAAGGACCCAGCACACAGGTGAATGTTCTAAGGCATGATGGAATGACCGTCCCACCAAGATTTGATGGACACAAGAGTTCCCATCCTCCATTTGAAGGGTCACATGGCCATGTCGGGCAGCCAAGATCAGATGTCCCTTCTAGACCGCATCCTCCAAGCAGATGTGAGGGAAATACAGGTCCAGGAAGATATGATGGCCATGGTCCCCCTAGGTATGATGGACATGGTCGATATGACAACCATGGGCCAAACAGGTTTGAAAGGCCCCCTCTACTGAAAGGACCTGGAAGATATGATAACCAGCCAATGCCACATGGCTCTGTAAGGTTTGGGGAACCCCTTGGTGTTGGAAGATTTGATGGACCAGGATCAAACCGTTTTGAGGGTGCAGTGGGACATCAGGGTCCAGGAAGATTTGACAATTCAGGGCCAATGCGTTTTGATAATCCAGGGCAGTCAAATAGATTTGATGGGCCTGCAAGATTTGAAAATCCCCACATGCTGCCTGGCCCTCCTGGAGGATTTGATGGCCCAATTAGATATCCTTCTGGGCCAGTTAATTTTGAGGGGCAAAGAAGACTTGAAGGGCCAGGGAGTCAGACTGGCATAATGCGTTTTGACACCCCAGTGCAACCAACACCCATGAGATTTGATGGGCAACCTTCTGGCATGCTAAGATATGATACACCACAGGCTCCAAGATACCGTGGACCTCCAAATATGCAAAACAACCTGAGACCGCAAGGTCAAACAGTCTTTGATCAGCCACAGAGTCAGGGCCCTGTGCTAAATCAAGGTGTACTGCAACCTAATTTCAACATGACCCCACAAAATGCATTTGGTGGTCAGCCACAACCATTTCACATCCAACATGTCTCACAGGCATCAAACTTCAATGTCCCAGGCTCCACACCTTCAGGATTTCAAAATTCATACAGACCTGTTACTCCATTTCCTGGAGTTGCTTCAAACCCCCCTCAGCCTGTGAGTATCCACTAAGAAATTTGCATTCATTTTGTTGCACACGATGTCTATACTTGTTGAAGCTAAGCGTCCTTTTGTTCTGTTACAGATGGGTATAATGTCTACTCCAGCTCAGAACTTCCTCCAACAAAATCCAGTGCCTTTCAATCCAGCCAGTAAGTTTGTTTTGTAGATAGATTTGTGTAGATAGATGGAGCATAAAGCATTACACTATTATATGTAACTTTTGGATAGTTAGAAGTGACTTCATAGCAAATTCATGATTTTTTTTTTTTTCTTCTTCTTTCCACTTGTCAGATTCCCAGTTTGTACAGCCTGAGAGTCATCTGGGCCAAATGGATGTTAACGATCTGTTGGCTAAGTTGCTATCTAGTGGAATTATCAAGCCAGCACAAACTGAGACGAGCAATGGTATGTATCTCATTCATCGTATTCATAACACACATACATGTACAACTGAATTATGCTTCATATCTGCCTTATTTGTTTCAGAAACCACATCAGCACCACCGTCTCAGAGTGTACCAGAGGAAGAAGATCAGGAGGAAGAGGACCAAGACGAGGACGACAACCTCCCTGATATGACTGGTTTTGGATTAGATGATATGAAACAGTACGTTTACCTGATTTTGTCCCTCAGTGTGTATAATCCTTTTGAGTTGACGATGCATAAAAGTGACCTGAACTTTTAATGTACATGACAATTAAATGTCTGTCGTGTTTAACTCCACAGGCGATACGAATGTGTCATCACTAAACTGTACACTGGAATCCAGTGCTATTCCTGTGGGATGCGCTTTACTGCTTCTCAGACTGATGTTTATGCAGATCACTTGGATTGGCACTACAGGCAAAACCGCTCTGAGAAGGATATCAGTAAGAAAGTAACACATCGCCGGTGGTACTACAGTCTAACGGTGAGCCTCGCACAACCAGATCTTTTGCGCATTTTTAAAATACTATACAGTCTGTTGACTTTTCTTTTGTCATGACGAGGAGTGTTAATGTTTTGCAAATTACGTTTGTAGGACTGGATTGAGTTTGAAGAAATTGCGGATCTTGAGGAGAGGGCTAAAAGCCAGTTCTTTGAAAAAGTCCATGAGGAAGTTGTACAGAAAACCCAGGAAGCTGCCAAAGAAAGAGAATTCCAGAGTGTTAAGGCTGCCCCAGATGTCGTTGATGAAGTAAGTATATATTAAAGCCTTTGTCAATTTAAACAAACTGTGATTGAAATAGGTCTACTCTAGAGAACATTTAGTCTAAACATAGTCTTATTCTGGGTGTGCCCTTAGTCGTGTGAGATATGCCAGGAGCAGCTGGAGATGTACTGGGAGGAAGAAGAGGAGGAGTGGCACCTGAAGAATGCCATGAGAGTTGATGGAAAGGTATAAAGTAGTCATTTATTTATCTTTATTAGAACTTTTCATTTAATAATGAGTGAACTGACAATTTTCTTTATTCTTTCAGACATATCACCCTTCATGTTATGAAGACTACAAAAATGTAAGTGTGGTCCTGAGATTGTATTCATTGTCAACTAAAATGCATGCTTAATATGACCAATTTTATCTCTTGTGCATTAGTTTTCAGTTAGTTTTCATTAGCCTTTTAGGGGCTCCTTTTTATAGAGCATTGTGGCTAAATGTGCAATGACTTCAATATAATAGATTGAATGTCATTTCTCAGTATATGGCTCAGAATATTTTGTTTACCAAGAGGTAGCATGGTATCATTCGATGAGATTAATTGACACATTAAAGGACATTTAAAAAGAGTACCTATCTGCATTCCTAGAGTGCCAGAGTCCGCCTCAGTTTTGTGACTTTCCTGCTTTAACAAGTTAGCAGGTAATAGAAATGATGTCTTTATTTAGGCTTACATAAAGCAAAGCAGCACACTACTCAAATATGTGCACCTGATTTTTTGGTCTGGAGGGTCAGTGTCCAGTGCAGTCTGGAGATTTCCTTGCTTGAAACATACCTAACTGTAAATTCAATTTAAGTGGACACCTTTTAATGTCTGGGATCTGTTATTTTTAATAGTTAGACTTGGGGTCTTGGATGCCAGTCCTGGAGAGACAGAGTCTGCACAGTTTGGCAGTTGCCAGTTCAGACATTCAAACAAACTTATTTAATTTAGTTACTCTACATGTTTAGGAGGTGTGATTTAATCAGGAAATGACCAAACTGTGCTGGGCATTGGACCCTCTGGGGTTTGATGCCTGTGAGGTGGTATTCACAAAGCATCTTCATTAAAGTGCTGTTTCTGGATCAGTACTTTTTAAAGGAGGTCAAATCTGATGCTGGATCTCGGTCTTATTTTGAGATGCTTTGGAAATGCCACCTGGTCTGAACTGTCAAATCTTCTGATGGCCTTTATTAAAAGTCTTGTATAAACTGCTTTTTTTTTTTTTTTTTTCTTTGTCTCTCTCTCTCCCCCCCCCCCCCCTCTTTTTTTTTCTTATTAATAAAAATACTATAGACATCTTCCTTTGTGGACTGCACGCCATCACCCAACAAGATGCTCACAGAAAATCCTTTAAATGTTTTCTTAAAACAAGAAAGGGAAGGTGAGGCATCTTGCTCCAGTATTAAAGAAGAGCCAGCTGAGGGAGAAACGGACACCGTAATGGTAAAAGAGGAGGTTCAGGTTAAGTTGGAAGGAGAGTCCCAAACTGGTGCAATTCTGTTTTAAACAATGCTGCAATTCCTCTGTCCTAATGTGGTTACTTGAGTTGTGCTTTAAGTTTTTGTAAGGAAAACTATTTTTATATAGGACAGCTCTGAGGCGGGGTCCTCAGCTATGCATCCGGTAAATACATTTTCGTATTTGTAATTGCCTGCGAAATTCAGGTGTTTTTGCTGAATGCCCTTTGAAATGTACTTTAAAAGATATGTTGGGCTAAATGTGTGTACAGTTTAATTTATAAATAAAGACATATTTTTGGTATGTTTGTGTAAGATTGATAAACTTTTGGGTTTTGAGTTGTGATCCTCCAAGAATTTTCTTTTCTTCAATATTTGTACAGATTTTGGAGGAATGGACAACCAATTATTGAATAATTTATAAACACGTTACTTTTCTTCATTTCGGTAGAGGAAAGTTATAAGCCGTGTTTAATTTATTAATGAAAGACTTTGAGTAAATAAATCTTCACACCTGACAAATGTGTAAATACATGTTAGAAACCCACTGAGTTTATTAATGTTTTTTTGTTCCAATTAATAAAATGTTTAGTTTAAAAAAAAAAAAAACTTTTTTTCTTCCCCCACAGAGGGTTAAAAAGCAAATTTTGCTGAAGATATTAAGAAAATCAATAAAAATAAATTAAACTGTTTGACGTGTGTGTGTGTGTGCGCTTATCTTTAACTTTTAAATAAAAATTGTTGTGAATATATATAGCCTCTGGGTTTTATTTCTCCTCTCTCAAAATAAGTATTCAAATTTTAAAGAATAGTAAGAATATAGGACGTGGCCATGTAACTATCCACAGTGTTCTACATCAACCTCCATGTAGTCTTTCCTCCTACCCATCTACCATGGGCTCCAATGCTGAAAGCTTTTCTTGCTCCATTCACTTTGCTTTGCAGTTCTTTGTGCATTAAACTGGTAATGATTAGCACCATGTAAATAGATGACCTCCACCCTCTAGTATAAGACACAACCAGATGCCTGCCCAAATTGTATGAAACTCTGCCTCTGAGCACCATCGATTTGGGGGGGGGGTCTTAAAGCATAACTCAAAGGCACTCAAACTCAAATACAAAGGCACTTTATTTAAAAGGTTGGATGCATTGTAAAAACAAAGAGTAGCAAGAAATGAGCAGCAAAATGCACGGCTGACCAAAACAGTTGGTCAAAAAAAAAAGACGATCATTTCATCTTCCGTTCTTTTTTCACTTCCATAAACGATAGAAGCCCAATGCGATGACCAAACAGGAGAAGACGCATGCTGAAAGCAAACAGAAAAAATATTGCTATTCTGTAATGTGTAAAAGCTCATTATTATAACAGATTGTCCACCTATACATACCTGCGAGATATCGCACCGTCTGAAGTTTCAGTGATTCCAGAAGGGTCTTCAATGAAGCCACTTCGATGTCTATTTTCTTGGTGGTTTCTACTGTGCTACTTTCGATTTCACCAGTCTAAACACGACAGACAGCAGTAAACCATAATAACCAAGCATCTTCACTAACAAATGTATTAAACTTAATCAATGAAATTAGATTTCATTCTCAATTCAACACGATCACAACTTAACTAAACATACCTTTTTGTTAAACTCTGAATTAACCTCCATTAGTTTCTTCTCTTGTTCTGTAAACTAATGGATGACAGTTTGTGTAAAGCTGGAGGACAGCTGTTTAACAACCAAGAAAAATGTCTTACATGCTCATTAGAAACCTTAGAAAAACTACTGTAAACAGTACATTGACCTACCATGTCTGTAACTCTGCTGCGCTCTAGATTAATATCCAACTTGGCATCCGCTCGAATCTTTTGACTTTCCTCCTTCAATACATTCATTTAACATTTTGTTATTTATTAAGTCCTCAACAAACAATGCAAGTGTTTATGATTTATACAGAATATACTCACAAGCAATCTGTTCTTGATCTGTTCAAGTTCAGTTTTCATTTTCTAAGCACAAACAAAATTAAAGGGGAAAAAAAGTCAATTTTTTTTTCTTTGAGTAGATTTTCTACTGAAATTAGGTCTTAACGAAGAACAAATAGAGCATTTAAAACATTTTATTTTTAAAAAAAGCTGTAAGAAACCTTACTGCATTTTCAGAACGTAGGCTGGCAAATTCACTCTTTTCAAGAATAACCATGTCCTTTCTAATAGAATCAAGATGAGCCATAATTTGTTGGAGGGCAATTTCCTGAGACAGAAAGAACACTGATGAATGCACATTTAATGGTGAATGGTGGACTGAAAAATCTAATGTGCAGTTCACCCTAATCACAGTTGATCAGCCAAAACATATTTGAGGTTTGCTTCTTTACTTCCAAACTGGAGCTACGAGTTATTAAAATGTAATTAAATTTTAGTCATCATACCTATTCAGGGTTGTACAGTGCAACAAAACACTGCTTTCCGGTGCAGTAATAAGACAATAGTGCAAAGGCAAGGTACAGAGCTAATCAGTACAACAAATATAAATATGTGCCTAAAGGCAGAGGTGAAGAAGACAATGTAGACTAATGAAATGAAAATAGCTTTAGTACAAAACTAAAGAAGCAAATGTCGCAAAACCAAATCAACTCTGTTAAGGATAAAAGACATTGTTACCTGATGGGCTCCTGTAACCATATCCCTATATACAATGTCCATGTTGGCAGTCGTAAGAGTTACCAGCGCTGTAACGATCACCTCCGCTTGCTTCTTTTCAAACCCTTAACAAAAGGCACCCATATTTACTGTTTGTGTTGGACACCGATGGAACTTAGCCTTTGCCTTTAAGCCATCAGTGAAATGAACACACACTAGTCAGCAAATACACACCGTGAACAGTGAGCACATGTGCCCAGATCGGAGGGCAGCCATCACTGCAGCACCCAAATTGCAGTATTAAGGTATTCAGGGCCTTATTTAAGGGCCCAACAGTGTCATCTTTTTAAGCCTGAACACAACCTAGTCATAAATAGCCCAGAGCTCTAACCGGTGAGACACCACTGCCCAATATCTCAGTTAGGTACTGCTGTAATGCTTATTTATATCATTAGATATTTACCACTGATCAGGGGCAGTGGTGGCTCAGCGGTTAGAGCGCCGGGATATCGATAACAGGGTTGTGGGTTTGATTCCCGGGCTCGGCAAGCTGCCACTGTTGGGTCCTTGAGCAAGGCCCTTTACCCGGGCACTGGAGTTGGCTGCCCACCGCTCTGGGTGTGTGTGTGTGTGTGTGTGTGTGTACTCACTGCCCCTAACACATGTGTGTGTGTGAGTGTGTGTTCACTACCAGATGGGTTAAATGCGGAGGACACATTTCGCTGTACAGTGTACACTGTACAGTGACAAATACGTGCACCTTTAACCTTTTAACATTAGTTAGCTGCATTGACCAATATGGTAAGGGCATGTTTAGTTGTGGTACACAGGTATGACTGTGATATCAGGCACTTATCAGGGCTTTTACACAGTTTTTAAAACACACCTGCTACCTTTCTGGCACACTGTGTACATTTGTTCTGTATGTGTACAGGCAGAGACTATAGCTCATCTACAGGTTAACCTCTGTTATTACATTAGAATTATATATATATATATATACACACAGTTACAGTTATATATATATATATTACACATTACAGGGACAAAAATATTGGGACACCTGCTCATTCACTGTTTCTTCTAAAATCAAGGGTGTTGGAGTAACGTAAATGTCCAGGGAAAGCTCTCTATAGCTGCATTGCTAAGAATGTTGTCAGAATGTTGGATGATTACCACCACACCTCAGCCCCAACTTCCCAACTCATGCCAAAAGTATTGAATGGACACCATCATTCCAGAGAACACAGTTCTACCGCTCCACAGCTCAACGCCAGGGGCTTTCTACCCCTTTAGCCTATGCCTGGTTATGCACTGTGCCAAAAGCGTCATGTTTGTCTGCTCCTGGGAGTCCTTCTCTATAGCGAGAAAAGCTGTGTTTGTGCATTTGCACATCTTTGTCAGCAATGGGTATAACTTCAAGTTGCTGAATGCACTCATTAGAAGGAATGTCCACAAACATTTAGACATATAGTATGTGTAGATAGGGGGTGGGGTTAATGTTTATCTACAGAGGTATACTGTATGGGGGATATAAGTATTTATGCATTTTGGGTGCGTGCACACGTTGGCTTGTATTTATTGCAATTATTATGAATCAAAATAAACTGTTATTTACTAAAAAACTAATATGCTTTTCTAAAAGTAAAATTGTTAATGAAAAAATAATGAGTTCATCATTATGTTTCCTGAGTAAACATAGTAACTCTGCACTGTTAGACAAAAATGTTGTATCTTTTCACTCGCTTCGACATAAATTGAATCTGGCAGTTTTTCGTTATTGTGTCAAGATGAATGGACCAATTTAAATTCTCCAAAATCATTTCTTTGATATTGACTTCTATTGGAAGTTGCCTGTGAAGATGCCATAACTGCTTACTTCTGGGGGTCTGAAAAAATATTTAAATAAATAATAATAAAGCTTTTTTTTATCTATATCTGGGCAGTATGCATTTATTTGTTAAAAACAATTGAATAAATGCAAATAAATAAATAAATGAATAAATAAAACAATGTGATTCTGTGTTAACCCTTTCACAACCTCTCCTAGAGTAAGTCCAGTATGTACACTTGCCTTTCATTACCTAGTTTATCAAATCACACCTTCACTGGAGCAAATCTGGTGAGTTGCTTATTCCTCTAACCTATTCTCCTTATACTGCACTGTATTTTTCTACCATTTCATACTGCCTTACAGCCAAATACATGCAGTTTAAACCATTACCAACACTTTTAAACACTACTGTATAGTTCTGCATATACACACACACACACACACACACACACACACACAGCTAATAAATCTGGCCATACCATGAGATTCCAGTTCTTTCACGACTGCATGACTGTCAAAGGTCAGTTTCCTCTGTTCGAGAGGTGTGAGCTCCACTTTTCGTACATCGTATGAATGAACTCTGCTGGTTACATGGAGACCTGAAAGACACGAGACTTACTAACATCCTTCAGTTTGATGTGTGGAGATCACAGCAGCAGCACAGCCCAACTCACCTCTGATGGTCCTCCACACTGTAGGTGGGACACACTGATGAGGGGTCAGCCGCTGCCTGAACTGAGCAGCACAGTGTCTGCGCACAAGGGCTCCCCAGCACACCATGCCTTCAGTAAAAAAGAAGCGTTTCTTTAAATGATGTAGCTACGAAAAAGAGAGGAGACAGACCAGCAAAGCCAAGCTAGCTAGCTGCAAGCTCCTCCGCCCGCGAGTTAAACCATTAGCTACAGATGTTTACTGTGACTTTGGGCTGCAACCACAAATAACTGCAGAAGATCTGAATGAAGACATGTATCTAAGAATGCATTAAACTCCGTCCTTTGGCTCTAGGATCGCTTATTTAGAGTTTTTTTTTTGTTAAAAGTTAAAAGTTTATTTTTTATTTTCCTGCCGTTTCGCAACTCGACCGGAAGGAGGCGTTCCCGGGCTTTTAAATAAAGTTCTCTTGATTTGTACCCTCGGTCCGCTGTCATGGCTGCGCCCATGAGCGCTGAGAGGAGCTGGTTTGTGGCTTTAGCTTTCGGAGTTTCCTTCATCAAATGTCTCCTCATAAACGCCTAGTAAGTGCAGTTTACAACAACACAAAATAAACAACTGTCCCTTGAATTTCTGTTCCTCCCAAGACGGCCTGTCAGCGGCTGGAGTCCGATTTCTCTCACTGTCGACACCGTTAGCTCGAGTTTGCAGTTGGTTAAAATGCGATTAATGCACAATATTACACAGAGAGAGAGAGAGAGAGAGACTTACTAAACAGTTCATGTTTTCTGGAACAAATAGTTGTGAACGTTAATGGAAAAGTGCTAGCTAGCTATTTAGGTTTAACACTGGTGTTTACTACATTGGTATTAGCTACAGATAGCTAGCTGTTAGCATACTGCTGTATAACCTGTTTGGGTAGTTTAGCTAGCTATAGCTATCCTATAAAGCTTTCCAGGCTTGTAATCTACTGTCATTAAATAAATAGAAAAGAACTAATTGACCTAAAATCACTTAATTGCAGCCACTCGACAGACTTCGAAGTTCATCGAAACTGGCTTGCTGTCACTCACTCGTTGCCGGTGTCCCAGTGGTACTATGAGGTAGGTTAAAGGACCCCTTATCATGGTAAACTTAGCAAGAATTTTCTTTATTAAATACGTTTGATGTATTTAACTTTAACGTCTGTATCTTGTATCTAAACTAGGCTGCAAAATGTTAAATATGTTGTTTTAATAATGAGACAAAAAACTGTATGTACATTCATACATTTAAACCTATTCAGCTTACAGCAGTATAGACGGGTTCCCTGTTTGTAAACATTACTGGGTGTTGGTGCAGCAAAGGGGGGAAAGCACTTTGGAAACATAGCCAGTCATTTGGTTGTAATGTTAGTCATCTGCCATGCTTAACATAGATTTTGCCCTGTTTTGTTGATTCAATAATAAAATCCAATTTTTGGCAAAAGGATGTGATCCCCTTGGAATATTTAACATTTTCCATCCATCTTCTCTGTGGTTGCTGCTTTATGCCCCCTGGTTGCCTACTTATCCCTGTGATGTAATGGCCAGTCTATAGCCTCTCTCATTCACCTTGACGTTAAATGTAGTGTTTCAGGCCTTTTGCTTTTTGATTGATGCATTAAACATTACAGCTAATCAGAACATAGATCATGTCCGTATCAATCTTAAAGGAATGCTTTAGTTAGTAATACTTTAGTATAGTTATAATGTTGCTAACAATGAATTGTCATTTGAGTAATACTAATCGTTGACAAACCTTTACAAACATGTAAAAAAGATATATACTGTTTGTGGTAAATCACAAGCCACTCGAATGTCATAAATTGACTATAAAGGAAACTAAATGGCTATTTCAGTTGAAAGTATCATGCAGTTAAGATTATCCAGTTCACAACTTGTGGATGTGTATATGCATTTTCAGGCAACATCTGAGTGGACACTGGACTATCCCCCCTTCTTTGCTTGGTTTGAATATGGACTGTCGCATGTCGCCAAGTACTTTGATAAGGAGATGTTGGTGGTGCAGAATCTGAATTATGCCAGTCCAGCTACAGTGCTTTTCCAGAGGCTGTCTGTCATCATCACTGATCTGGTCTTCATTTATGCAGTTAAAGAGTAAGATCTTGCTAATCATATATTTATATATATAAAATATATAATCATATATTTTTATTTATTTTATTTATACTGTTACCTGTCCCTCACAGTAGTATTAGTGAATGCCAGAGAAAGAGTATGCTTACACTTTACTGTAGATGTTTTGTTATTGACCATCAAGCTGATGTTAGTTACAACAAAGTTTTTTCAGTGTGCTTTTGCCCCTTGTAGATGTTGCAAAAGTTGTCGGGACGACAAAGGGAAGGATCTGCTGGGAAAACCCTCTTTTATCCTGGCTACATTGCTATTGTGGAACTTTGGCCTTCTTATTGTTGATCGTATCCTTTAAAAATGAACATGTGCCATAATACTGAACAACTGAAAGTTCTTAACTAATCAAGTACAGCTGAGTACATTGACCTTGAATAATTCCATGCAGACATTCATTTCCAGTATAATGGCTTCCTCTTTGGTGTATTACTGCTATCAGTTGCACGGCATTTTCAGGTATTTGTTTCTTTTCTTTATCCAACTTCTTACTTTCCTAACCTGCACTCATGGTTTCTCATAAAATACTTGTACTATAAATACCATATAAATACTATATTAATATTCATTAAAAGTGTTACAGACACTGACAGCTTTCCGGAAAAAGCAGGACTGCACCCCTGCAGGGCCCAATAAATCTTATTCAGCTAACCACTTTTGACTGTACCTCATGTTTGGGATGAAGCTTGCTCTTATAACACCTTCACTCCTTCTTTCTGTATATATGTTTAAACAGAACAGACACTTGGAAGGCGCCCTACTGTTTTCCCTCCTCTTAAATCTGAAGCATATATACCTGTATGTTGCACCGGCCTATGGAATCTTTTTATTGAGATGTTTCTGTTTCACACAGAATAATGCAGGTATGTTTTCCAGCACAGTCTAATTGTTTATAAGACCCTGCCCACATGTATCTGGATATTTTAGATAAAAAATGATCTGCGTTTTGGCTGTGGTTTGGCTGTGGATGGGAGGCCAAACATGTAACAGTTTGGCCTCCCATGCACATGACAAGGCTGTTTTTGGTCACTATAAGCAGGCCTTTTTAAAAACGCTCTTTAAGGTGTAGATTCTTGAGTGCTGTTGAGTGTTAGTGTTATCGTGTGTACGGGGAAAATGAAGCTTTATGAAAACTCATGCCTGTTTCTGGCTGAATGTCAAATACCTCATTACTCCCTATATAGCCAACTACATAAGTCATAAAACTACAGCGTCTGCACACGGTTAGCACCAGATTTTCTCATATGAATACATGTAATATTATTGTTATTTTTATTTTATTATATATATACACAATACAGTGCTCGTTAGATGCAGAATCTGTAATTGTGTGGCTTGCTTAGAACGCTACATAGTGAGTAGTGGAGTAGAGTTTGTGGTGTTTTAAAATCTCTTTATATGAGAGACATGCTCATGCAAGCATTGTCGCCTGTGAATATTTTGTAAAAATGGAGGGAGGGAAATCTTTGTTTTTATAAATTTCTGTATACGTGTGGATGGTTCCTGTAATTCAAAGGATCCTCCTAAAATAGCCTTTGTTTTGTCCTTAGATGGTTCTTTACCATGGAAGAGTTTCAGCCTTTTGCGGTTAGTAGCACTTGGATCAATTGTTTTGTCCACATTTGCAGTGTCATTTGGACCCTTCATTGCAATGGTATGTGTTCCTAAATCTCCTTCTCATACTCTTTATAATGAGATTAGTTAAAATGAGTACCATCACTGAATTCCATTTCTCCTTATTATGAATGTCTTCAAGGGGCAGCTTCCACAAGTCCTCTCCAGGCTCTTCCCATTCAAACGTGGACTTTGCCATGCCTATTGGGCACCCAATATCTGGGCTCTTTACAACATAGCAGACAAAGCTCTTTCCATCTTGGGTATGGAAAATAACTATCATGTATATGTAGCGCACTCTGTAGTTTCAGCATTTTGTCACAAGCTATATGAAATGGGGGCACAACACTAACAATAGTTGTTTGTTGTGTGTTTTAGGGGTTAAACTCAAACTGCTTGACATTGACAAGCTCTCCAAGGCCTCAATGACTGGGGGCCTGGTTCAAGAGTTCCAGCACTCTGTTCTTCCATCTGTGTCTCCTGTAATAACGCTTATTTGTACATTACTGTCAATCCTGGTGAGTTTTGCAGATGTGATGTAATGTGTAATAAACTTTATACATTGTTTTTTGTTTTTTTTTTATGTAAATTTTTAAATATTTAATTAATTTATTTAATGTGTGTTAAAACATTTTCTGTTAATTTTTTCAAATAAGCCCACAAAACTAAAAAATGTATTATCCTTAACAAAGACCAGGCTCATTTGAGTATGGGTACGCACATATCATAACCCCACCACCAGCCAATTTACTCTGATAGGAGGCACTGAGAGAAGGTAGAATTGAGTAGTTAGCTTTCTCCTTCAAGCATGTTTAACTGTCTTTGAACTGCAATGCAGCTGTCTGGCTTAATGTAACCTGGCAGAAGCATATGCTACCCTTCACCCTCCCAGCACTGGTGGCATTGTGTGTGAGAGACTAACTAGTGGTTTTAGTCTGGAAATGTCAAAATAGGGGAGGAAATTGGATTCAATTTAAAGTTTAAAGTTAACACAGTGTTTCAAATATTTATTATTATTTTTTAGATTGTTTGATGCTATATTAAAAGCCGTACAGCCTGTTCAAGAAGTGACCGACTGTGTTTCTCATATGAATACAGATCATAATTTAATGATTTGATAACAGTTTTTTATTTTCAAAACTGACGTCCAGCTTTCTAATTACAAAGAAAGTCAGCAGTAACAAGGTCTTGGCAGACAAGGATATTTTTGTTCCAGTTTTGCTAATTTAAGAAACGTGTGTATTTTAGATAGTTTAAACTCAAGCACAGTTGATGTACTGATGCTATACTTCACTTGCTGTGCCATCTGTATTCCTGTTTGTTCTTGTAGCCTGCAGTCTTCAGTATGTGGCAGAGACCAAATGGAGCTAGAGGTTTCTTGCGCTGCATGGTTATCTGTGCTCTTGGATCTTTCATGTTTGGGTGGCATGTACATGAGAAGGCTATTTTAATGGCAATACTTCCTTTAAGGTAAGCCTTGGTGTTTTAATTATTTTTATATTACATTCTGGATGTTATCACACTTCATCCATTTTTTGTGCGTTCTTACATATTTTTCCAGTTTACTTGCAGTTGAGGGCAAAGAGGATGCCAGAACATTTCTAATCCTCAGTACAACAGGCCATTTTTCCCTTTTTCCACTGCTTTTCACAGCTCAGGGTATGTACTTGTCCATTGAACTTTTTTTATTATTATTATAAAGACGAAACCTGGTCTGACAGTTTGTTTAAACATCACTTTCTCTTTTTCTAATATCAGAGCTGCCTATCAAAATTCTCCTGATGTTGCTGTTTACAATCTTCTGTTTCACCTCTCTGAATAAGCTTTTCAGGTAGGTTCATGTTTTCATTTTCTTTTCAGGTCCAGTTTGAAAATCTTTATAGGCATCAAAGCACTACTGGCCAGTAATGTCAATTTCAATACTATAAAACCACAGTGATATATTGACTTTTCTTTATCATCCAGTAAATCTGGTCCGTTGCTGAACTCAGTGGAAACTGCTTATCTTCTGGGCCTGGTTCCTCTGGAGCTCATCTGTGAGTTTGTGTACCCGCTGACTTCTTGGCAGCACACCCTGCCCTTCATCCCCCTGCTCCTCAACTCTGTTTACTGTGCACTAGGTGTGCTCTACTCCTTTATCAGACTCTACCTTTCGGTGCTGTCTGTTCAATGCACCACAAGCAAGACAAAATATCAGTAACTCATGGAGGATGATGGTTACACAGAGAAGTATCAGTTGTCTGAATTTGTGACCAAAAGGTTGAACATTTTGGGAAATGGTTGAAAAAAACAGATGATTTCTTTTGATGGTGCAGAGTAATTTTCTACTGTATGTATTTTTTTTAAATTAAAGAAACATTTTTTAGCTGGTTGAAATTTGATGCATCATTCTATACAGTGAAACTGTTGGTTAGTAAATGCGTTACCACCCAGCACCTAAACATTGCTCCAAAATACTGTCATGTGAATCATAAAAGACAATATCATTGTGTTTTTAGTTTTTTATTCTTAATAAGGCAACAACACAACTGTATTTCATTCCAGGTAATACTTTACCTGAATTTTACAGATTATATAAAAGTTGTGGTCAGTGTTTACTGCATGAAAAATATACAGATTAATGTTTTTTTCCATGTTTTCAGACATTCCAAGTAAGTCAACCATTTACACAAGTTTTATACACCATTTATATAACATCAGCACCACTGACCAGTGATGTGAACAACATTGATTATCCTCATCTATCAGACTGGGTCAGATCATCTCTAAAACATCAGGCAGGGTTTTTGGGGGGTTTTCTGGTATGCAGTGGTCAGTACCTACCAAAAGTGCTCCAAGGAAGGACAACCAGTGAATCGGCAACAAGCTCATTGGGACACTAAAATCTCATCTCATTGATCAACGGAGGCCCCACCTCACACTTTACGGGACTTAAAGGATCTGCTGCTAATTTCTTAGCACCAGATACCACAGGAAGCCTTCAGAGGTCTTGTGGGAGTAGGTGATTCGAATGATGAATGGTCAGATCTGTTGTGCCAACACAAGGGGAACCTGCTCAGTATTAGGCATGAGGTGCTAATGTTATGGTTGATCAGTGTCGATTATCAACAGAATAATCTCTGTACACTCACAAAGCATTGATTGAAATGCTTTGATTTAAAATATATATTTATATAAAAGTGGGTGTTCACTCTTGTGCTCTTCTGATAATAGAAATACTCTCTCCATATTATCTTGTTATCTATAGCCTGAGAACTGCTCAACTAAGTGTAGTGCTCAGAAGCATAAACAAATATTATTCCAGTAGCAGTTATAAGTAGATTGTGTTTAACTACTGCTAGTGTTGAGATATGAAGCCAAACAAATTTGAATATATGTTTATACACTGTGCATTAAAATGTAGAAAAAGCTAGAAATAGTTAATGAATGAAATGTAATGCATCTCTTCACTCCTTCAGCACTACACTGAAATTATCTTCTGCACTGTTTCAGCCCATTTTTACATTTAATTTAAAACATATTTTCCAAAATGTTGGCCAGATCATCAGATAATGAATAAAGTCACAACAGTCAAACAACTATTCAACTTTGCATGGCTTAAAGATACAGTTAAAGATAGAGTATATTGGTTAGGTTGTTCAGACAGAGAAAAAAAGGCAAAGGAGGGCTCTTTGTACAATGTGCTTTGTGAATTTGTCATCCCTTTTGCTTTATAGTTTTGTTATTGATTAGTTTTCCCAGAATTAAGAGATTTATTTTAATGATCTGCATTTTTTCCCTACATTGAGCTTTCAGTGTTGTAGGGACTGTTAATGGCATTGTTTCTTTGGGAAGTCCAGATGGCATAGGCAATGTTCTGTCTTCCCTTTCTGTCTGTAAACCAGTATACATTCTTCTAATTTCAGCCTACCACCTGGCAAGCATTTCCATTCAGTGCAAAAGAGAAGGCGCTTACCCACAAGAGAGTGGTCTAAGCACCGCATCTTGGTTCTGGGCGTACGAACATCTGAGCCTTTCCTTAAAAAGCAGTGCGTTCTCTTCCGCGTAATTCGTTCTCTTGTGAGTCTTGCCAGCAGTCTCTGAGTTCTTTGAAACCCCTTAAAGAATTAGAGGATCAGCCCAGGGTGGCTTGGCATCTCCCTCGTTCACCAACCTAACATGACTCCCTTAAAGTGTGCTTCTTGACGGAACATCACAGATCGAACTGCATGCACCCAAGGCCTTTTGTCCGAAGCAGTACCATTTCCTTTCCATCTCGTTTTTTGGTTTTCAAGTTGAAAAAAAAAATCATAGGGGACATGTCTTTGTTTTTTTCAGAATTGTCTATGGTAAATCCTTATTTGTGGTTGTTTGCTTGCTGCCATCCTTCGACAATGATGACTAGGACTGGAGTCAGGTCCATCATTTTTTTCAGCATCTCCATAATGTCAGGGTGTCCTTTGGCTCCTTCAATGAACTCTTCAAGAGTCAGTTCACCTTAGAGTTAAAAAGGGGAGGCAAAGGTGGGTTTAGGTCAGCAGACACACATATAAGCTTATGGTCATAAGGCTATGGTGTTGCTAAACTGAGCTAATTCTGTTCCGGAGCTCCAATCTTTTAAAGTGGGCCTGCGTCTTAATTCTCTCAGCTGTTGTCATTTGCTCTTACCTTCTCCATTGACATCAATTTTTTCAAATATGAGCGTGACCACTTCCTCTGGCACGAGCTCATAGTTCCGTGTGATGTCCTGTATGGCCTGTTGTAAAAACACAAAATTAGACAAGCTTCAGTTTTTCTTCTCTATTATTATGCTGCACACTGTGATCAATTGCGTGAAGAAACATGCAAGATCTTTTCTTAGGTAACGATTGGAATCAGGCCTAGTACAGCTGAGCAGCTTTTAGATAACGTAGACTGGCCGCGCACTTGATTTCTATATGTGGAGAACCTCTGAGGTAGTTTGAGGTCAAAGTAAAGTAGGAGGAGAGTGACGGCTCTTGAATGGGATTAGATTAGCACATCCACAGATTAAGTGGTGTCCAATTTTACTTTAATGCAAAGTATCTTATGCAGAGATGGGCAATTTCAGTCCTGGAGGCCAGACTTTTGTGCGGTTTTATGCTGTTAATTGCCAGGTTTAGTAGGTCTGTTGAAGCAGGGAAATCTGCGAATGTGCTGACCAGCCCCCCGTTGCCCATCCCAGTCTAATGGGATTTTTTATATGGTTTGAAACATTGTAAATGCTGTAATTGAGCAAGTCATGGTGCTGACCTGCATAATGCTAAAGATTAATGGTAAATCAGTGACATGGTACACATATCAATTACCTCAGTGTCGTGTTTTAAAATGTGTAAAGACCCAGCATTTACCGTGAATATCGTCTCTAGTTCCTCCCTGTCGATTTTTCCATTGCCATCTTGGTCAAAAAGTTTGAAGTACCATTTTAATTTTTGGTTGATTTCCCCCTTGAGCATCAGGCTGATGGCAGCGATGTATTCCACAAAATCTATGTATCCGTCCTAAACAGAGACAAAGTGTTAATATTATTTCATTCTCATTTTCTTCACACCATAATTTCATACTTAAGTCTAACTAGTGCAAGCATTGGGTGTTTTATTTGTTCTACTGTGTCTGGTGGGATATAGATGTTCTTTGCTTTGCAGTGTTGTTTTCTAATGCAGTTAAATTCAGCTGTGCTACAAACAGTTCTGGGTAATTCTCACAAAAGTCTCAAACCATGTCCATAAACATTAGAGGGTCTTAATCATTATGCAGATAAACATTGATCATAGAATTTAGTTGATCAATGGGAGATCTGAATCAGCGATGTTAAAAAATCAGATTTCCCTTAAATTGTGTGTATAAATATTTGATCTATATTTTATCATAAAATGAAGTTTAAAAAAAAACATGAATTTAATCAGTTTACTGTTCATTATTCAACCAGGCTTCATGTGTACAAAAAGGTAAACATCAATCAGTCATTTAAATAGTTATAAGGTTGGGCCTGCATATTTATCCTGTTTTCTGAGAATGACCTCTCAGAATGTTTATTTACAGTAAATAAACACCGGTTGCTTGAACAGTTAAAATGCCCCATTTTACTGGTTTTAATTTATTTTACACAGTTTTGATTTATTGTAAGAAATTGTGGTAACACTATTAGCACTTATTTAATCAGGTGTAAAATGAGGATTAGTAAACGGGGCTGTTGACTTATTTAACTGATTCCAGACCTTAAGGTGTTCTAAATTATGACAAGACTGTTATACAGCTCTGAAGAGATCATACAGCAACTCTGACCTGCAGTTGCTTTTAGGGATGCACAGGTATGAGAGTTGTGGGCCAATGCTGATATTTAATATTTTTGAAGTGATATGTAGCCTTTATAAAATGTAGAAATTGGGAATAGGTCCATCTGGCTTGGCATTAAATAAAATGCTTGCTATTTGTTTATACAGCAAATGGACCTAAGATCATGCAGTGCAGGCAGAGCAGTCACACTGGACAATATGTCCTAATGTCATCTAAATTGGACTCTTTTATTGTGACATTTATATAAGTCATTTAATACTCTATGGACAACATGTATGGGTTTAATATTGTAGTTTGGTAAATAATCATATACTTTTAACCTACATCAGTGTTCCAGAAGCAGCTTTTATTTGTGATGCATCTCATCCATTGTGGGCATTTTCAGACAGATTTGTCAAAAACTGCAAAATAATCCTCAATAAATGTTCTTAATAGCATAAAAGCTGAACATGACTCCATTCCCACAGTCAGAGTGTGCATGTTTGGCATCATGTCTGCTGGCTGCTCAGGAAAGTTATGGAACCAAACAAATCACCTTAAAAACTACATTGAAAATGACTGTATTGGTGGAGCTTTTCTTTTTTGTGCACTGGAGCCTGTAAGATTCTAGCTGAAATCACTGATGACATTTCAGAGTTCTCATACTATATCCTCACCCCATCCATGTCGAACGTGAAAAAGACCTGGTCCACATAGCTGTTGGCGTTCTCGTTCATCCCCTGTAGTCCAAGGATGGCTTTAAGCTCAAAGAGCGTGATCAGGCCCGATGGAGACTCCTTCATGAACTTGTTGTACCAGTGGTGCATGTCCTCGGCTAGGATCTCGTCCAGGTTGGTGTGCTTGTTGCCCATGGCTGCTCTGTGCTGCAGTATGGAAATTGCTCCTTCCTCACCTGCTGTTGGGCGCCAATCTGCTCCAGGTGGATGTTTCGACACGGTTTAAATTCCTTTCGGGTGCTCCCTGATGCTCGCACAGGCCAGGAGCCCTTCTGACGAGCTGCACCTGGGCAGTGTCGCCTGCAGACTGGCCACTTCAGAGGGCTCGAGAGCGAGATTCTGACCGTCTAAACCTCTTATGTCGCTGTACTACTAAAAAAGGGTAGTCTCTTAAAATAACTGCCTCTAATGCGATAATGACAGCCTTCCTGCACTGAACAAGAGGATATTCAGAGCCCATGTTTAAAGAAGAGGCCCTGGCACAGACAAGAGAATGCTTATGCAATGTGGCCTGAGGTCACCTGCCTGTTGAGGACTGGCTCCATGTCCAGTCAGTGTAGGGTAAAGTGCGGGAGAGCTTGCACGATACCCCTCTTTGTAGAGATATTAGTAGTTTGGGGTCATTCAAACTGCTGAATGGAGAACATTGTATCACATACTAGCCAGAATAATTGGCTTCACTCAATTTATAACTTTTCTTATAAGCCTTTTTCTGTTTCTGTCTATAGGTCAATGCAAAAATAAAAAAACACACACACACAGGATAGTTTTTCGGTATTTTCTGCATCAAGAGCCTGTGATGTTATTGCAGTGTATGTATTGTCAAAGCCATTTTTTCCAGTAAAGGAAAAAATGCATATACACAGTTATGCAGTCCTGTACTCAGTATATATATATTGGGGTATTGGGGTATTCCAGCTTTGTGCCCAATGAATCTAGGTAGGCTCCAAACCACCCTCCCTCCCCTCCTCCCGACTGTGACTACGATGAATCAGATAGATGGATGAATAAAGAGATGAATGCTTCTTGTTCATTGTGTCATTTACAACACAGAACACTTGTTTTCATATACTCTTCTATCTAAATCAAGGGATTTGTGCTGTCACTGAAATGTCTTCTTCTAAAAGGCCTTGTTGGTTAATCATATTGACCAATAATATTAACCAATAAAGTCATGTTTCACTCGGCTAGCTCAGAGATCCTCCCTTGAACGGATTTATATAGACTTTAATGGTGCAAACTTTATCAGTGTACATACAGCCCACAGTTTACATCTGCAGCATAGCCGTAAGCATGAAAGTCTAGTCACGCAGGTGTGCTTGTATTGAGTAATGAGTTACCCAGTGCCACACCTCCCAGTCAGATCGTTTACCATTAGCAGACTGGAGACCTATTTATGATGAAGCTCAGCTCAGGATAAAAAGCTACACTCTTGAGGAGAGTAAAGTCTGTAAGTCGGCTATGGGCTCATTACAGTAAAGTGGATTATGGGTGCTACAGGTTGCCGCTTCATTGGAGCTTTCAGTGTGTGCAAACCATGAGGTGCGCTGTCCCACCTTTCACTGCTGTAGAATTTTCTTCACATTACTATGTACTGTGGATTTGTTAAGACTAGTGTTCAACCAGTCAGTAACGGTTATGTAAAGTTTCCTGATTTCAACACTCCTCTATTAGTCATTCTTTGCAAGTGGAACATGAGTGTTCAGTCTGAGCCTAACTAATAGCAGTGGAAAATCCAAAGGAGCTATATATGGGACTGTGTGTTTCAGTTCCTTATTTTCATAAGTACACATAAGTTCCACAGTAGTTACTGAATAATTCATTGTAAAGGAGGGGGTTAACTAAGGCTGTATCTGTTGCACAGCACACAAAGCTGAGCCTATTGCAGTGTGTGCTAAGCATGTTCCAAACCAGACCACAGAGCCAATCAGACAGTAAAAAAGCAGTACCTTCTCTAACTCAATTAGTAAGGAGAGAAGATGGAATGAGAAGGATACCATGAAGGAGTTAAGAAGCACTGGGTGCTGGTGGGGATGAATGATAATACCGCATGACTCAGGGCAGCGGAGATATCCAGCGGTCACAGTCAAATCATGATTTGAAAACTGGGCACTCATGTTGAGCGAGAGTCCAGTTGTTTCATTGTCACGGTTTCTTTCAAATTCTGATTTTACGTCATCCGTTTTCAGCAAAGTCATTTGCAGTTGTAATACAGAGTTCTCTGAAGGGCTGCTTATCATGCCTGGAAAGCCACTTAATCCACTTTAATCCTCCCACTCTTGGCTTTATATCTGTGAATTAAGTCTCTAATTAATCATGTCTCGTCTGGTGAACGTCTCTTAACTGTTTTCTGTCTCCCATGGACTTCCGTGTACATTAACATTAGATTTTTTGATCCGGCCATAACAGAACCAACTACCTAAAACTAAGTAGGTCCCTCTTGTGCCGCCACAACAGATCTGTCCGTTCGAGGCATGGACTCCACGAGACCTCTGAAGGCATCCTGATGGATCAACACCTGTAAAGTAAAGGTTCCTTGAGGAAATTTTAGGGGTTCCTCAATTTGAAACTAGAGGAACCTTTTAAGGTGCTTTGGAGTACCTTAAAAGACCCTTTTCTTCTCAAAATAATAATGTTTCCTCCACAGTTTCAATTTGAAGAATCTCCAAAAGTTACTCAAGGAACTTATACTTTAGCTGGCCATATCCCTGTCACTGGTTCACCGGTTGTCCTTTCCTGGTCTTGCACTTTTGGTAGGTACTGACCACTACATACCAGGAACACTGCACAAGACCTGCCTGATGTTTTGAAGATTTTCTGATCCAATCATCTAGCCATCACATAGCATAGGCTCTTGTCTAAGTGGCTCGGATCCTTATGCTTGCCCATTACTTCTGCTTTTAACACATAACCTTTAATAATTGACTGTTCACTTGCTGCCTAACATATCCCAGCACCTGACAGATGCTCTGTAGCATACACATGATGTACACTGTAGATGAAGGTCATCAATGTTGTTCACTTTACCTGGTGCTAATGTTCTGGCTCTTTTTTAGTTTTTTATTAATCATCTTCTTTAAGCCTTTAACATTGAAAAGTCTATTGAAGTCCATTGAAGTGGTTTTTATGCACAGATCAAGCAAGTAATGGGATGGAGAACCCTTAAAAGTCCTGACAGGCCACCAGTTAATTCTGTACAGTTCATCAGCCCCCCTCTACCCCATACACCAGTCTAAGGGACCACCACTGCTGTTATTACTTGGGTAGTGGACCAATATCAGCACCGTAGTGATACTGGCATTGTAGTGGCATGATGGTGTACGCTGTACCAGTGTAATGACAGTGTTGGTCTCTAAGGTAAATAATGGACTACCAAATCCGTGCCTCTGTGGAGGTCTTTAACTGGTGATCTGCTCTCCTTGTCAAATTCAGTACCCTGTACTAAAAGCATTCAGTAGTTGTTCTTATTTAGTACATGTTAGTAATTGGATTTATTCGTAATGATACAGTATAAGAGGTCTAACACTTTTATGTGATGGGGTTTAGGAAGCCCTAAAGAAGGAATAGCCTTTGGCGTGCAGTCAGGAGATTACTGCTCTATGGGTGCCTTTTTCTACTTAGCACCAGCATTCACATGCACGTAGAGGTCAGAGGACACACGCATTCACAGCTAGACTGTACGCATATTTAATTTATTTGTTATGGTAACTACAATCTACCTCATCTATCTACCTCAGCAAACAATGTAACTGTAACAGTAACAGCCTATCTTGGCACTCACAAAACCATTGGTCAGCTGCATATTTCATTAAACAGTGCATAATTAGTCCTGTTCACACGGATGAAGTGCAGCAAATTCAGCGTAAAATTCATTGTAATATTTGGAAAGGAAAATCTGCTGCTACTGGTGCTTATAAGATGCATATACACTAAATGGACAAAAGTATTGGGACACCTGCTCATTCACTGTTTTTTTTCCCGCAGTCATTAGCCTGCTTTTGATGGAGTAACGGCTACTCTACCGTCTATTTCGGAGCATTGCTGTGAGGATTTAATTGTATTCAACAACAAATGTGTTGGTGAGGTCAGGGTGTGGGATGATCACCACCTCACCTTAACTCATTCCAAAAGTACTGGATGAAGCACCATCATTCCAGAGAACACAGTTCCATTGCTTCACAGCTCAATGCTGGGGGGCTTTTTACCCCTCTAACCCATGCCTGGCATCAGGCATGGTGCCAATACGTTCATGTTTTTCTGCTCCTGTTCTATTGGCAGTACTCCTCTACAGGGACTAGGAAGAGTTTTTGTGCATTTGCAAATCTGGGTCAGCAATTAAAGCAATTTAAACTACCTGAATGCATTCATTAGAAGAGGTGTCCGCAAACATTTGGACAGTGTATATTGTGAAAATGTCTAAATATATGTGATACCTAATATGTTTAGCATCTTGCACACTTCTGGCTCCTATATGCATTCTGGGTTTGTCTTGCACATTACTTAACAAGTTTCACAAATACAATCAAAATGTGCTTTAAGAAAGTCCCTGTCATTTATGATTTAGTGTAATTAAATATGTCATTAATTAAACCATTTCACTTCTTAGACCAGTAAATAGACCATTTATTCTATCAGCCACTATTAATATTACCACTGTTAACTATCATTACTCTCATTACTCACTGCCGTGACTACATTAAGCTATACTACACCATGATTATTATATCATGATTATGAATATGTTGCACACCTGAGCAGTACAACAGTCTTGATGGTTCGGTGACTTTATCAATACTGTATAAATAGTTCTGATCAGAGGAGGATAGATGGGTCCCCCTTGTGAGTCTTGGTTCCTCCCAAGGTTTCTTTCTCCAGCTCTGAGGGAGTTTTTCCTTGCCACTGTCGCTGTTGGCTGCTCACTGGGGGTCTTCGATTTTTCATGTCTTTTTATGTTATAGATTTTTTTCTTTTTGTATTTTACTAATTACTGATTGTGTAAAGCTGCTTTGTAAAAACGCTATACAAATATATTTGCCTTTGACTGACTTTGACTTTGGCCATTTAACTACATTAGCCCCCTAACTAAGCTAAAGAAACAAACTCTTGGCTTGGTTTACGGAGAAAGTTCCGCAAATGGACTCTTTTGCAAATCTATTCGGAATCTACCCTAATCCTGTAGATGTTTCACCACTTATTCCAAAGACTCCATCAGTTGAAATCAGTGTTAGGAACATCCATTTGTTTGAATGAGTGATGCAATCACACCCCCATGCTCAAACATGCTAAACATTGTCATTCTTTTAAACTGATTAAGTAACTGGTAACTGCTTACTGTGGACATGTAATCCCAGGCAATACATTTTACCCCCTGTGTTGTTTTTGAACAAGAGAAACAGCGTCTGTGTCTAGTGTCTATACCCCTGTTGTTTTTGCTAATGTAGCATTAAAAGAAGTAAACAAGATGTCAACGTACATGAACTGTTTATTAAAAATGATTTTTTTAGTGCAAGGTATATATACAAAAAGCAAATACATCTAAACTCGTTACATGTACAATTCTGTATCTGACTTCATACCACCAGCACAAAAAGACATAACCAAAATATTAACAAAACTGTACAAGAAGGAAGGTTGTTCTTCACACTTCATGGTTAACTTGTACATCCAACAGAAGAATTTAACAAAACGCACAGAACTGCTGCTAAAGCTTTGTTGGAGGGAGGTTTCAAGCCATGTCATTCACATTATTAACTCCGGCCTCCTCTTCACCTCGGCTGGCCAAGCAGGTAGGTTTTAGAGGGCTGTCTGTTGTGGAGGATTTCCACCCGTCTCATCGCTTAGAGCCTTTGCCTCCTCCTGCAAAACACCAGACAGGAACGGATTGAATTCTCACAAATAGTTTACAAATATGTCTGAATAGTTTAAGTATCTTCTTTCGGATGCTTTCTATATAAATTATAAATTCTATATAAACAGATTTCTATATAAATGTCTTTCAATATAAGAAATGCTTTTGTTTAAAGAAATGCTATTTAAAAAGCTTGTTTTTATTTATTTATTATTTTACAAAATATATCAGCTGATATCTCTGTTTCAATATAAACATTAGAAGTGCTATAATTAAAAAGCTTGATACATTTTTACAAAATAAATATCTGCTGATATTAAATGTTTTTCACTAAAAATATCAGCAGGGCTTTAATTTAAATTGTTTTTGAAGTTTAATACTTAAAAAAAGATATATTGCTGGTATTTAGTGCTTTTATATAAATATCAGAAGTGATTTAATTAAAAAGCTTGTTTTTACATTTAATAAAAAAAGAAATATTATTCATATCATATCATTATTTCAATGTAAATATCAGCAGGGCTTTTAATTTAAAAGCTTATTTACTTTGTGTTTCAGTGTTATTGTACCACTTCTGAACTACAGTCTGAACTACAGACATTTTTTTTTCCTTTGCAGGAGGAACCTTGGTTCAAGAAGTATCAACATTTCAGCATTACAAACCGCTAGCATACATTCATTTAAAATGTGAAGACAACTTGAAACCTCACCTCTGTTTGGCTCTTTCCTTTTTCCTCCTTCTTCTCCTCCTGATCTTCTTTGTCCTCTGTCGCCGTGTCCGGCTCGCTCTGCGGCTCTGTGGTCAGCTCTTTATGGGGCTCCTGACAGGGCTCCTCACGGGCCTTTTCCTGGGGCTCCTCATGGGGCTCTTCACGCTTTGCAGACTCTGAGGTACTGTTGTTTAGCTGAGGCTCATCAGGTGTCTTCTCAGCCACGTCTTCCTTCTCCCGCTTCTCCTCAGACACTGAGGCCTCCTTACATTCTTTGCTCTCCTTCTCACCCTCTGTTGTGGGCTGCTGCTCTGAATCTGGTGATGCACTTTGGCTTTGCTCTTTCTGTTGCTCGGTGGTAGAAGACGCTGGCTCAGCACTGTTATCCTCCTTTTCCTCCACCTTCTGCATCTCAAACACATCATCCTCCTTACCTCTCTGAGCCGTGGACTCAGAGGCGGGTGCAGCGGTCTTTTCCTCTTCAGTCCCGACTTCATCCTCACTAGACTTCCTGTGGCGGCGAGACGGCGGCCGGCGTTTGATAGAATGTCTAGCTCTGCTCTGGGGGTAGGAGTAACACTGTCAAATAACAACACTCACGATGCTGGCATACGCTATCAATTCATATGCAGTGGTGTAAATATTTTAGCACTTTGAACTTCATAGACACCTATATACTCAGGCCCCCCACGCACCATTTCTCACTAGTCTACACATAGTGTATTATCTTCAACAGAAAATCAGTGGTATTGGTCATTCCTAATAAAAGTGATTAACCTTGTTGACGCTCGGCAGAACACTGCCTTCCACAGGTTTTTCAAAGCTGGCTGGGGCCTCCTCCTGGCCGGGTGTGGGAGCTGCAGCTGGACTGGCTGGGCTGCATGGTGAGCTGGGGGGGAAAGCCGGCAGCAGCAGTGGAGGTTTTACAGCCCCCGGGCTCAGTGGGGAAGGGAGAGAGCGAGTTGCAGTCGGCGAGAGAACGAGGTTTGCCTGTGGGACACAGTTCAGAAAACCACATGGCACAACTGACAGGAGCAATATGCGTATCTGTTCAGAAGAGGGCGACACAGGTAAAGCAGAGAGACTGAGTTTGGAAGATGTGTTCTGATGTTTCCAGACGTGATATAAAATCAATGAACTCACCTGCAGCTTCTCAATGAGGGCAGAGTTCCTGTTCTTTCGGGGAGGATGGGAGGCAGCCTCTCCTTTCTGCTGCTTAAAAAGAGGATACAAATACATTCACTTTTTGGACAAAAGTATTGGGACACCTGCTCATTCATTGTTTCTTCTGAAATCAAGAGTATTAAAACATTTTTTGTAACTGTCACTACAGTCCAGGCAACGCTTTCTATTAGATTTTGGAGACTTGCTGCAAGGACATCATTGCATTCAGTGACAAGAGTGTTAGTAAGGTCAGGATGTTGAATGATCGCCATCCCACCTCATGTTTTAGCCTGACATTAGTCATGGTTCCAATAAGATCATATTTATTTGCTCCAGAGAGTCCTATTCTAGTGTGTGCCTTTGCACATCTAAGCATCAGAGGTACTTAAAGTAGCTGTATGCATTTATTAGAATGCATGGTTGTCCACTAACATTTAGACATACTGTGTATTTGTTTAATGTGGCTATAAAAGCTGTACCTTTGTGAAAGGCACGGTCAACACATTACTGCATAACTTGCATATCAGCAAACACATCAGTTATACAAAGTAAACTATGGATGAGAATGTGCTCACTTTCACTGTTTAGAAATCTCTTAACAAAACAAGTAGACATGCCCAGACAGGAAAGCTTTTTTTTTATCATATTTCTCAGTAAGTCCCACCTCATCATGGCCCTGGCCTGCATCGCTACTGGTAGGCAGTGGCAGAGTGCGTGGAGGTCTTCTCCGCACAGGCTTGTTCTGAAGGAGGTTAAACACAATGATATTTATAAAACATTGCATCTGATGACATCTGGTTTTCTACAGGAAGTACAGACAGGACAAAAGCTGTTGGGTAAGCCTTCATAAACACTTAATAATGACATATACAGTAATGTGCAAAAGCGTTAGGCAGTCATGGAAATTGGTTAAAACTAGTAAGCTCTGCAGTAAGTGGTAAAACTCGATAACACTGGATACATGCAAACACATATGAATACAGTTCAGTATGTGTTGTTCTTAGTAAAGTTCTCTGTGACTTCTAGGTGATTGGTTTGGTTTCACCAGCAGATCACCTGATTTATTTTAATGAAATGTAATGAAAATTGACTACATTGAATTCATTTACCAGTATTTTCAGGATGGTAACTGTAAACACTGGGGTTTATTGACTAAGTCTTTGGAAATGGTTAAGCAACACACTTACGCAATTCAACAATATTAACGTCTAATCTCAGACTTCTCAGATTTGTAGCTTTATTTGTCATTTTCTCAGTTGGCCTAAAACTTTTGCACAGTTCAGCATGTTCAGGTGTATCCAACCACTTTGAAAAGCCCCTAAAAGAAGAATGTGACCAGTAGGAAATTTCACAGGCTTCACAGACTGAAAAAGGTGCTCAACAGCGATGAGAATCTAGAAGACAATGGATAAGAAAAGCAGAAAAGGAAAGAAAAAGAGGGTATCTGCTGTTCAGAGTAAAGGTAAGAGCTGCTTGCAGAGAGCCCAAACAACATGTCACCTCCCAACACATATTTGTAGACTATCAACTTTCAACATTATGTAACATCTACTCTTATTAATATCCACTCCGGATTGTGCCCTGCCCTGCCCTGAGGTGATCTACAACTACACCCTGCTAAACCCCTTAACTGGCTGTATTTACATCTGACCACATTACTGGCATGTCTTAAAAGGAGAATGAGAATGGGCTCTGCTCCACAACAATGGCAGCAATGCCAGTGAATTGAGTACTTCCAGTGAAGTCTGCACAGGCTATAACATTTTAGTATATAAATGCCCAGTCAAGCTATACAGCTAAGTCACAGCTATCATGTCTGAACAGTACTAACTTTGTCTACACACCTGGCTGCACATCTGAGGGGCAACTGATTACTTAAGCATGGTTTCAGTGAATGGAGGGGCAGAAAAGAGTCATTCGAGCAGAATGTAGAATAAAAAGGTGAATGAGCATAAGGAAGCGAGAGAGAGAGTCAGAATAGGGAAGAACGGGGGGATTTATTGATCCCGCTCTCAGAAAGCTCACCCCTTCAGCTCCTGTGGGAACAGGCATTTGGCAAGTGAACTTTCCAGCCAGTTCAGCTACGGAGCGCTTTACCACTGACTCCTTCTGAAATACACCAGTGTTAGAAGAATGGATGTAAATAAAGGTCTTATGTGAGAAAGTGAAGGAAGAGAAGGTAACCCCCCACCCCTGGTTTGTACGCTTATTTAGGGGAACTTACACTGTTAAAAATAGAGGTGCCAGAAAGAGCTTCTTCTGTGTGATGGCATAAAAGAATCCCTTTCTGTTGCCAAAGGAATTTTCAAAGAGTGGTTCCTCAAATGTGACATACCCCCTTCCCACAAGTTAACACAACATCTTAGTGAAATGCCTGTGACATGCTTTTATCAATGAAGCACAAGGATCAAGCACCAACAGCACCCTTTTTACCCTGGCTAAACAGTCCTGTTCAGAACAGCCAATTCCTTTAATGTTCCTTTAAATGATAATAAGACACTGCTTAACCTATCCCTACACCGTTCACCCCAACCAGCCACCTCTCACCCTTTTCATGACTTTTTCTGGCTATATAAAGTCTTAGACTTAGTTTTATTTAATTTATTATTTGTCCATGCTTGCGTTAGCTAGCTATCTGTTACTTCACCTTGAGTTCAAATTTCTCTTTCGCTTGCTAGCTTGTTTAATCTCCTCCTCTTCCTGCACATTTTTCTGCCTTTTCAGTTTGTGTTACATTACTCTCCTTTTTTTAAAGCGGACTTGATTAATAATTTTAGTTACCAGTCTTGACTTAATTAGTGTAGGGTCAATACATTACATAAAGGTTCTGTAAATTCTGCAAAATATTCTTCAGACTCACAAACCTCTTTTTCAAACACAACTCTTCTAAGTACATTGCTGAAATAAATGTAATAATTATTATTGGTCTATTTGGACATATATGCCTGTTTAATTAATTGTTTAATTAATTAATGTTTACCATTTGATAATTGGCTCCATAAAATGAATTATGATGAATTAAGGGGCCATCAACAAAATAGGATTCTCTTGAGCAGATAAACATGAACCTATTGGCACCATCCCTAAAGGCGTATATTGAGCTGTGGAGCAGTGGATCTGTGTTTTCTGGATAAGTTGAGGAGTTGAGGAGGAGGTGGGGTGGAGGTCATCCAACATCTTGATCTCAATATACTCCACCAAAAGCAGGAAACACTCTTTTAATAGCATTGATTTCAGAAGAAACAACAAATACACTGGTGTCCCAATACTTTTGTCCATATAGTGTATCAATAATGCCCATAGAAAAGTAGTTACTTATTGGTTGCTGTGTTGTCCTATACAATTACCACATAATTATCTGTTAGCATAAGTTAATTATCTTAAAGAACTTCTTGATGTTTTGTGCAGTAAATGTATGTCATGAGCAGGAGCATGTTTCACCATGCTGTCACTGAAGAGACTGAATTTGTCTGCACTGATAGGTGCTTTTAACAGATCTTTTTTTCCACAACAGGAAACCATGGTAAGCTGTGACCTGTCATTCTAGAGCAGAAAACAAACCCTAAGAAGTGAGCACTGAGAAAGCTCTGTGGGAACAGCATGATCTCCATCCAACTGCTGATGATTTTAGACTCCACAGAGTCTAACTCTTATCAACCCAGGCTTATTCTCCAGCATCCCCCCGCCTCCTATCTCTGCCCATTAGCAGTATCACCAGCACTGTCTGGAAACCAGTCCTTGTTGAGTATGCTACAGCAGTCAGGAGTGAGGCAACATCATGTCTGTGGGCATCTGTTCACTTCACTATATCACTTACTGTCAATCAGCAGCTGAAGCTTTGCTGTAAATGGCAGTGAATGGCAGTGGGTGTGAAGGGCGTTTAGCTGGAGGTAAATGTAGTCTGACCAATGGCCGAAACTCAGCATGACCCAATCCACTCTTTGAAGACTTTTCTCACAGTCACCCAATTCCCAGACTGCTGTGACCTCATGTAGACTAAGCTCTTACTCCCTCCTTTCCCAACGCTCCTCTATCGATTGCTTTTTGTTTCTAGTTAGAAAATATTTTGGCAAGTCAAAGTAGTTCTTCTAGGGCAAAGGTTCGGCAACCAAAAGGAGATGAAGAACTGTTTTGAATGTTTTGGCAGGATTTAGAGAGATATACGCTGCTAGCTTTTAATTTAAGTATATTTAAAGGAATTCTACCTTTACAATTACATTTAAATGGTGAAAGATGGCCTTTTGTATAGAGAATATTAGTCTTGCATCAATAGTGAATTCCACTGTATTCAATGTGTTGCATGCAGTCGGCACAGTGTTATATTTTCAGGGTAAGTGTGGCTTGAGGTGGTGGGGTCATATGTGATGTCTTCTCATAGGGCCTAAAATAACTGGCAATTACTATCATTATAACTGTGTTAGAATGTTTACCAAAGGGTTCTTTTAGGCTTCATTTGACCTCTTTGACATATAGGGAGAAAAGAAAGAGCTACATGTTCCAACCCGTTGTAAGGCATTGCAAAAAAACATGTAGACAATGTGTCTTCTGAAATCAAAAGTATTAATGGGAAAGTAAAAGTCTCCACTCTTCTAGGAAGCTTTTACTTTTGCTGGCACATTACTATGAGGACTGAATTAGCTCCTCACAGTAATGTGCACAGTAATGTGGCAGGCAGCACGACCCGGGATTCGAACCAGCGATCCTCGGGTGATAGCGGCAGAGCCTTATTCTGCTGGACCGCTCGGAGCCCCTTGAAGCTGTTATTTTAAGGTAAAAATGCCTCGTTGCTTTAAATGAAAAAGAATGGTTTGCTATTGCTTTACGACCTATGTATCCTGGACCAGCAAAGTTGACAAGAGAATGTCAGGGTATCTCTCTCTTAGCTTAACAGTGAGTAATATATTGTCCTCATACTTTTCCCAACAAAGATATTCAATGTTGGATATACAGTGTATGCTCAATTTATAAATCTAATAACTACATTTTTACTCTTTATCTAGTTTTAGGACTTGAAGATCTAAGCACATTTCAACTGTGAAGGGTTTCACAGACTTATACCTCTAGACACATTTAGCTTGACTACTGTTGTTACTGGAGCTGGTTTCTAATGTCAAACAATAGGAAGCAGCCAAATAGTAGTCATTACATGTCCCCTGCCTAAGGGCAACACTCTTGCAGGAGTTTTCGTTCTGCTGCATCCCTGACAAATTGCTGGTACTGCCAACAGAAAAGCTATTACATTAAGAAAGCTTTAGACAATGCTTAAGTACATGGTGAATAATTTCTCTTAATTATTATAATTAATTGCATATATATATTTATTTTATTTAATTAATTAATTAAATATATATGAATAAATAAACACACAAACTAATGTGGTGGTGTTCTTTCACACCATACCATATTTAAAGGGCCCAAAGTCTACATTTTTATGAGGTCCAATTTCGATATTTGTGATATTCAATGTTAATTTGTACATCATAATTTTTTAAAAGTCTCTTCTTTTGATCTGTTAGAATTAAACACAGTATTTGTGTTACTGCACCTTTAAGATATATGTGTGTGTATATATGACTGGCTGCTTCGTATTGTGCTTCATTTAAAAGGCATTCCAGTCTGACACACTCCTTGGTAATTCAACGTGAACAGAAAGGTTATACTGATGTAGGCAGAATACAGAAATATATGCAAATATGATGTTTCTCACTGCATCACTAACATAACTAAAAAACAGCGTGTTGATTAGTTTCCATATATGGACAACATGGACTCGGGAGTGAATGGTAGGTTTTGGAGTGTTAGCTGTGTTTGCATCCTACATCTAACTCTCATTTCAAGAACAGTAAGAAACACTCCATGGGCGCTGCATCCTGCTCACTGAACTACAGCGAATCCCCTACAACAGCTGGTCTGCCTGGCAGAGCAGTGAGCTTCATGTTTGTCTCTCTAGAGCAGAGTGCAGGTCCTTTCCCTTGAGACCCAAGGGGTGAGTTCACAGTGCGTGTACGTCTTTGTTGTGTGTGGTTGTGTGTTCGGCGGTTGTGTTTCAGCCTGGTTTAATTTAACACACACCTTCTGCAATGACATCAGGCTGTAGCACACTTCAGCCAAGGCTTTAACACTTTTACAGCATTAGACAAACACTACAGCCACGTGCACCCTACTGCCTCCGCGGCACAGAGCAATAGAGGAACAGAAAAAAGACACTGTTTACTGCACAGCTTGCTCCACTCCTTAACAACAAGCAGTAAGAAATGAGTTCAAGTAAACAACTTGACTACTAATCAACCCAGCATGAGGCCTTGGTTCTCATTGTTTCACACTGAAATGATGGGAGGATATAGCTGAACTTAGTTGTGCAGAAGCAGAACGCAGAGAGCGAGAGAGATTGTGAGAGAGGGAGGTTTGTACCAAATACATGACCATTTTCATAACTCTCTTCATCCCTTAGAATTAAACAGGTAGATTTTGTTCCTGTGCCTTTAAGACTGCTTATATGTAAATGGCATCTGTTCTGATTGGCTGCTCTGTCCCCTGCCTTATTCAAAAGCAGTCCAGACTGACACACGCCTTATTACTTCAACATGAATGGCTCTGGAAACTGCTGAAAGCTGAATAGGCAGATACTGTATATGTAAAAATGTAGATTTTTAAAATCAGGCTGTTTTTGCAGCAAACTTTCCAAATATGGACTGAACAGATTGGGAAGTCAGTGGCATGCTTTAAACTTCAGCGATTCATGCACAGCACACCTTGTGTATGCAATAAAAGGTGCCAAAAAGGGTTTTAGAAGAGTCACGTTTGGTTTCCTAAGGAACCTTCCACTGGATGGATCTGTAAAGAATCGCTTTTGTAAAGGAAACATGTGTTAAGATACGTTATGTGTCCAAATGTTCGTGGACACCCCTTCTAACGACTGTGTTCAGCTATTTTAAGTTGTACCTATTGCTGACTCAGATGTACAAATACACACTCCCTGTTGAGACGTAGCAATAGAATAGGATGCTTTGGAGCAGATAAACATGAAGCATTTGATATCTTGTCTAATGCCAGGTGTTGGCTAGGGGAGTATAGAGCCCCCCAGCATTGAGTTGTGGAGCAGTGGAACTGTGTTCTCTGGCATGGTACTATATCCAGTACTATGAGATGGGGATGAGGTGGGGTAGTGATCATCCAATATTCCCACCTCAGCAACATTCTTGTTGTGAAATGCAATCAAATTCTTACAACAATGCTTAAAGATCTAGCAGAAATCCTTCCCTGGACAGTGGAAAACTTTTGTTTTCAAGAGATTTCAAGAACCACCCAAGCCAATAACCATTTAGGAACTTTTGCATTTACAACTGTTCAGTACTTAGTTGTTTTTGAAAATGCAAATAAATTTAGGGTTCACTGCCTTTAATTAATTTAATTAATGAATTTATAGTGATTTAAATGAATAGCTGGACCCACTGGCAGCTGTACCCAGCTAGTAATAGCTGGACCCACTGGCTGTTCCACAAGGGTTAAGGGGTTCAAATCTGGGGTCTCTGTCACTGTCTCAGACCCCTACTATGACCCTGAGGGAAAGCAGTAGAATCCTTTTAGGCTCTCACAAAGCAGTGCATTGTCGGGCAGACGTTGAGAGCAGCTGTGTGACAGAAAAGAAGCACATGATTCCGTTTGCACTGAAATATGCTCCCTTTTAATAAGAGATGCACAGCACAGAGTGGACGGCAGAGCGCTAGCTCTCTCCTGTGCTTTGAGGTGGTGGTGTTCATCTGGTTGTCTGCAGCAGTTCATTGCGAGTTGCTGAGGTCATACTCAACCTCTTCTGACATTCTTCTCCCCTGCCGAAGGTGCCTCATCTGAGTGACCTCATGCTTTGGCTCGAGCTATTATATGGATATTGGGCAGGAAAAGTGGGGCCTTCCCTAAACTATGCAGTGTGAGTCAGTGGACAGAAAGAGGGACCCCGCCTCTCTTTCGGCCTGAGCCTGGCATCCATCAGACAGATGTGCTGGGAGGGACCCTGCACTGAAAAAATAAAGTGATGCAATGGACTGGCTTGCTTCAAATGTGTATGTCATAAACTGTATGACAACAAACTAATTATTACTGAGCGTAATTCAACTGAAAAACAAGTGTCCCCTGATGTGTTTCATTCATGTGGACACATTTGAATCAAGTGAACTTGATGCATTACTTTTGTCAGTGTACTGACTCAACTCAACACAGACACAGGTCACTAAAGGTCACTAAGGGCCCACTAATAGCGTCTTATCTTTGGTTCTATCTCGCATATGTCTGTAAAGTGAGCAAGTCAACCCCACTTTCACTGCTGTTGCTAACACCCAGTAATGTGGTTCACGCAGCAGCTAAAACGGCTGTGTGACAGTGGTTCCTTAAATTGCGTAAATTCTTAATGCAGCTGTGTAGTTCAGTATGAAGCAACATCCCAAATGGGCTGGGCCGGTACAAGAAAGCTCCCCACCCTTATTCCCTCCACATTGTCAAAACAGCTTGTGTGAACTCGTTTGCTTACTGTAATGCCATTATTTAGCATTCATTAATTTAGCAATTCATTAAAATCTCAGGATTATTATATTAGGGGTTGTATTATTAAGTAATTACATGTAAAACAATGCAACAAGGTATTCCTAAAGTAAAAAGAGTTAAACCATACAATACAACATGTAGAAGTTACTAGTAAACATAAACACTGTGACTGATTTCCGGAAACAGTACTTCAGTAGTTCCACGGTTAGGGTTTGGTTGTGGGTCGAGGTAAAGGTTAGTGTTAGATTAAGTGTTAAATATATGGGGCTCCCAGACCCAGATGAAGCCTAAGGTTACACTAAAAAGTCTTTTCTATGGGGAATCATCATTGACACTGAAGTTTAGTCTAAGCCTTAATCCCATGTCTGGGAAACAGGCCATTAGGCTTGGGGGAAAAGTCTAAAGACATTATTAGTTAGTTAGAAAAGAGCACTTTTTGTCACAGATGGGACACAGTACAAAAATGCATGATACACTAAGTCAAGCCACAGGTAAATATTGTTTCGGCTTGCATTTTTGAACATCCACCAGCGTGCTACATAACTGAGGTAAAAAGGAAGGGTACTTTATTTTTAGCAGTGTAATGGCTTGTGGCTTGTTGGCAGTTAGCAGTTGAAAAGCAGTGGAAAGTGCAGGCCTCAGATCTGAAATATTGTTTTTTGCAAAAATCAAGGCAGTGACCGAAATGGCTTCCGACTTACGCTTTTGGACCCTACTGAGTTTGTCGGACATTTATTTCCTGCCTGTCCGACTAATGAAATGAAATCTGAACGTGATTTTGAGGGAACTACAATCTTCCACAATGCACTCGTAATTTATAGTAAATAGTGTAGCTTACTAAGAACGTGTTGGAAATCAATCCCTACTTCGTCATTAGTCTTGTGCTATATAGGGAGGTATTTTTTGAGGTTACTAAGCAGCGCTACAAACACAAGTGAATTTGAACACTTCCTCATCATTAACATGCGTCAGAACCGATTATATAAACAAACACAGTTGCTGAGCATTGTGCTGTTCATGGAATAATCTTTAACTGCTATTTTGTTGAGAAACATAAGCACACCATTAGTGAACTATGTGGGAAAATTTGGCATGAAAGCGGTATACTTGGTCTACTTTCAGCTGATGCAGTGAGTTTACTATACATCACTAGTGCACTGTGGGGGATTGTGGTCCCTTCAAAGTCATGTGGAATTGGGATCACAGCCCAATTCACAAGATTATTTTATGAACAGCACAATGCTTTGACTGATTCGGAATTCAGTTCATGTGTATACGGAGCTTTAAACACGGCTCATGCGTCTGTTTATGCAACCGGTACACAGTGATGCAGAGGAACTGTCCAAATTCACTTGTTTCTACCACAACTTAGTAAATAATTATTCCCTCTCTATATAACGCAATACTAATGAGGGAGCAGGGATCCATGTCGGTCACAACCCAGGACTTTTACATATCTTCTAAACTGGTAATATGGATGCTTGTCAATTGTCTAGCAGCAGAAAAAATAAAGGAAGTTCAGGATGTCCAAAGCTTTGATGTTGAACAATCCAAATGAAGTGGAACCTCCAACACACAAACTCTACACACATGCAAAATACCCACCAAAGCTAGAGACTCGATAAAAGATCAAGGCGCACTTGGAACCATATTGTGACCATAAGTGAGTGTTTTTTGTTTTTTTGTTCAGGGTCAATTGAAATGCCATGTCAAGAACCAAATTCTCAAATGAAGATTTATCACAACTCAATTCTACTTGGTTTGAATTTTGGGGAACTACGTGTCATTTCATCGCTGATTACAACACTTTCAGATGTGTCTCAGACGCCTCACAGATACAAATCACACAGCTGAAAACCACCTGCAAAGAAACTGAGCCTGACTCCTCTAATTTCGTGTCAACGGTTGTGGTGTATTCTGCCCTCTCCTTTGACAGTGCAAGAGCGCCTATAATTTGCCATGTACACATTCTTTCTTTTCTCCTGTCTTTCCTATCTATGTGTGTGTGTGTGTGTGTGTGTGTGTGTGTGTGTGTGTGTGTGTGGGTGTAGCTTTGGCCTGCTCAGGCACTGCAGCCTGGTCCTGGGACAGCTGCTGAGGTGGGACTGACAATAACGCCACTTTGCCAGAGCTTACACATAGCTGACATTCAGGAGATAATGAACTCGCATAGCCAGGAAGGCACACACACACACACGCACACTTACACACACACACACACACACACACGCACACTTACACACGCACGCACACTTACACACACACTTCAAGCACCCTCCCTGAAGATCACTGCAGGACAAAAGATGTCAGCTCAGGCTGCGATTAGCTGTAGGAACACTGCTGAGGACATGTAAACTAACTTGCCATTCCTTGATTCTGACACTTCACAGATAAATCATGGGCTTAGTCGCTTATTCTCCAGATATAAGGGGTTAAATGAAAATTACTTTGACACCTGTGACTCCTTGGGGGGGCTTTTTTTATTTAGGGCAGGACCATCGTAAATAGCTTACATAGCTTTGTGAGAAGGCTTCTCTAAAACGGATCCTTCTTGCATCATCACTGTCTGAACCAGCTTTCAGCTTCCAGGAGAACTTATGACCATGCAGCTATGGCTGGCTGTCTTTAAGATGAGCCCATATTAAAGATCCAAATAATAAACTACCCTAACTGTCCTAATACTCTGTGTATAATCATGGTGATTGCTACTCACAATCTTGGTGTATTCAAGCAAAACACAGCTGCTGCTGAAGATGCTAATAGCAGAGCCACTGATGAAGCTACAAAGTAGTTCACAAACGAGGGTGGCAAAATCGGATTATTCACACTCGACATGGTAAAGGTAATTAACTGCAGTTCGCATCAGTGAACTCTGTAGGCAGCTCATGACTATAGTGCAATGACTGGCATTTGGTTTGTGTGTGTAGCATTTATATTGGAAATGTTTCATTGTTGTCTTAGGATCACATATGGGGATGTTTATTAGCCAACTAGCACATATGAATACATGTGTGACGTGAATAAATTAGGATAAATACAGTAAATACAATAAATACAGATCCAGGATATGTTGGATACAGATGATAAGTAATATTTGATTCAAGCAAAGCTTTTAGCAACATCGGGAGCATCGGGAGCACACCTCCACAGCTCTTGAAGTTATTGTCAGGAATTTCAGGAGCACCAAAACAGCAAGGCCATGTATAAAGGCCTCCTCGACAAATCTTGGTTAGGGTTTTTTTTTTCTGAACAGTACAACCAACACTTGGATTTGACATGCAAAAATAAGCATTGGTAAGAAAACACCTTAAAAGTGCTCTCGAAAGGGAAACTGTATCTTCCTTGTTATAGATGAAAAATAGGAGTTTGGCATATGGAAATGACATATTGTGAACCTCAAACACTGATGTGTTCTCTTTTAAAAGCATTTTCATAGACTCCGGCTGCTGATGGCGAAACGACTCCTGGGTCATAGTGGTAGAACACTAGACCGCTGGGCCACTCAGAGCCCTGACTAGCAAAAGCACCGGCTACTTCAGCAGAATATGGAAGCAAAGCTAAAAAGGCTAAACACTAACTGAAGAAAGTACCACTGGGATTATTTGTGTCTCAGCCAGGAGGTGAGCTGGACCTCGATAGAACAGCAACACCATCCAGTAAAATTCTTACAAAAAGTAACTGTTACAGTATTAAACAGCTCCACGGCTCAGCTATGCTGCTGTGGGTCACTGTGTTGATGTAAACCAGCCAATAAAAGCAGAGCTCGGTTTTTTCATGAGCCCACCGTAAAAGGAAAATAAGCTTATTCTGAGGCAAAATAACAGGGTTGTAAATAGGCTTGTAAAACCGCATCTGAGCTTTTATCTCCCCAACCAAAGTCACATACTATTTATACACCAGAGAACTTAAAATACTCGGCACCTTTAAATGCCTTTAATCTCAGAGGTTCGTAATCAGTAAGCATATAAGCAAGCAAATCTATCAATGTTATGCCAAAGACTGTCTAACACCTTACCACACTGATGCAACGAGACAGTTCACAATAACCACAGATCTTTAGAAACTACTCTGCATTTCAGTAGCATTCACTTCACAGAGGGCCTGGACTGTACACACAAGCACATGTTATTCCCATACACACTCACTTACACAAGCGAATCATACAAGCCCGCCATTTTAATCTGTTGTACGGATGAGGTTACACCACTTCCTGTCAGTTAGCTTGCTGCAATTCCAGCCATACTTTCCTCTAACTTAAGAGGCATGTTAGTGGAGTCAAGTGTCGCTGCTCATCCACCATGCTTTGACAGGGTGACACAACAGCACATAACAAACAGACCTAACAGTGCAGTGAAGGCCTGTGAAAACAGACCTCCAGTGATGGCATTAACTTGAGGAAAATATCAGAGATTGTGCAAAGTGTGACAGGTGTGTAAGAAATCTGGCAGTCAGGCATGGCTCTGCCAGGAGTCCATCTGAGTGGTGTATGTCCACGGCTCTGAGGCAGCTGAAAATTACTGTGCTGTCAAATAAATATGCAAATGACTTCAACCTTTGATAAAATAAAAAACACTGATGTAACGTTTATAGCAAATAAAATCACAAAATTAATGATTAATTTAACTGACTGGTTATTTAACAAAAAAAAAAAAATATATATAATATTTTAAGTTAAGTTATCCAGTGACTCATTAAACATGTTGCAAGTATTGGTAAGACAAAATAAAAGTACATAAATGTTCGTAATCTTTGTTTTTTCTTTTTTTAATAAACACAATAAAGGAGTATTTCTATAAGCTGCTAACGTGTGATCAAATATAACGTGAAATAATGCCTTATACTGCAGAGTGGGATAACTTGACCCAAAAAATAAGAAAACAACACATTCAACTACACAAACATGCCTGATAATCAAGATTAAAACGTCGATCTGTTTATGCTTACCTCCATCTTCCCCTCCACCGTCTTTTTGAGAGTCCCACTGAACTCTCGTCGCTCTACTTCACTCGCCAGCTCTCCTGTCAAGCGCTATTTTTTTGTTCCCCACCCCTATTCCGCCAAAGCCCGCCTCGTTTCAGGATTGGCCGTTTGTAAAGCAGCTCGAGTTAGGATAGGCTAGCGGTTCTTACTTTACCAAATGCCGTCCTGCTCTAGGATTGGCTAATAGCTCAATGCCACAAACACAATTAGCCAATCCCAGCATTAGAAGGGCGGGCTCCCCGGAATACGGGTGTGAACAGACGTGCTTGTTGATGTGCAACAGTTATATTTAGCTCTGGCTCTTACTGCACTCCCAACACTGAGGGCAAAGAAGTTATATTAAGAGTTTTAGTTACAACTGCTGCATGTTTTATTGTTTTGTTGTATATTCAGCAGATGCTGAAAGTGTTTTTTTTTTATTTTACAAATACAGATCATAAAAAAATGTACCATAACTGATGTCAAGACCACAGAGCAAAGGCATCCAGACTGATTGGACAGCACTGAGTAGGGTGGGATATGAACAGCAATGGTGAGCTTATAGATTACACAGCTAACAAGCTAAAGGGGAGGGACCCAGCAGCAGCTCGAGGTTTACTGTGATGTGTCAACAACACTACCATTTATGGTTGAAATGAAAGAGGAAGCTGCATTTTTGACAGACTGATTATGGTCTGGGGGAGGGGACAAGCTGTTTGCCATTGTTTCTGTGGTAGACTAGGGGTTCTCTACTAAAGTCAGCTTTCAGAGCATCTTTGCAGGCAGGTCCACCCAACGTCGTGCCAATCTCCAGGACGTGGTGCCAGCTCAAATGCATATAGTTTCCCTGCAGTTTGACTTATCTGACTTAACGCAGAGCACACTTTGGAGTTTGCCGGGGTTACAAGACATCTTGGTGTCATTTTTCAGTCACATTTCTTCCTATACAGAAAACTGTGTCCCTGCTTCCTTAACCCAGTCTGTTGATCTTTGGTACTGAGCGGTACTGGAGCTTGAGTTCCGGTGGTTGGTTATCCTGTACATATTTCAGCCTTGCTGTCCTAAAATAACGTTCATTAGGATCAATAGCAGTCTCTGGCAGCTGTGTGCATGTAGAAAATGTCATTATCTTTGGAGATGTGAGAGATGCAGTTGTCATGTGCAGGAAGTCTCGCTTTGCTCATGCCTCTTGTGCGCATGGGGGACGTTTCCAGAACCAACCGCATTAGAGATAAGAAAAGAAGCTTCTTACACATAACCTTTAGAGGTGTGTGCTTGAGGTTCGTTTCCTGTTTCAAATAAGAATTGGGCAACTAATCATGGCAGTATTTCAGCCCTGCATGGCCTGCAACTCTGCCCTCTGTTGGCTGTTCTTTCTATTGTCATTCTCTGCTTTCCTTCTCCTCAGCAGCCTGGAAAAGAAACTTCTGAAATTCTCCCCAACAAAGAAGAACAGGATGGGGTCCAGGCAGCTGTTGGCCGCACCCAGGCAATGGGTCACCACTGCAGCTTTTCGTATTCCCTGGATATAAGTGCAGGAGCATTGATGCCCTTTGTTCTCTACTGCGTTCCGCTCTGCGTATAAAAAGAGCATCCTCATAATATGATAAGGCAAAAAGCAGATGAGGAAAAAGCAAAGGCTGATGACGACCAGAGCACAGGCCTTCTTCCTTGACTTCTTGACCGTGCGCTGTGATGGACTAGGCTTCAGCAGTCTATGGATCACAAAGATGGAGCACCACAAGATGATCACCAGTGGCATCACGAAGCCCACTGTCACAGTGACATTGTTGATTATGATCAGCATGTTGATCGTTGCATTGGTACTTGGAAGCTCCAAGCACCTAATTGCCCCCGTTTGGCTTTCTGTGAACAGCAGAGGGCTGGAGGCCAATGCCACAAACAGCCAGATGAGAGTGCAGACGAGGGGTCCGCTGCAGCAGTTCTGCAGGTGCATGAAGCGGTACGGGTGCACCAGGGCCAGGTAGCGCATGATGTTGAGGGAGACCATGAAAAAGATGGAGCTGTACATGTTCAGGTAGAAGACGTAGAATATAAGACGGCATGCCAAGGTTCCAAAAGGCCAATGGGAGTTAGACAGGTAGTACGAGGCTCTGAGAGGCAAGGAGCATACCTGCATCAGGTCCGACAGCAGCAGGTTCACCATGAACAGGTTGACCGATGTTAGGCTTCTCGTCTTCCTCCACATGCTGAAGAAGACGCAGATGGAGACCGAGTGGCCTGCTATGCCCAGGATGAAAATCAGCAGGTAGACAGCAGGAAACACAGAGCGCTTGAAGTCGTCAATGGTGCAGTTACATGACGAGTTCATGTCAGCACTTAGGATTTTTGCATGCCAGGATCCAATAACTGTGTATTGGGGGTGTGAGAGGGGGAAAGAACGGTCGTTAAAAACGATGAAGAATGGAGTTTACAACTTGTACTCTTTTGAATATGCTTCAGTGACGCACACTAAAGCATAAATCTATTTTAAAAAGGTATTCGAACTTTAAATTAAAACCTTGTAGCGCTTACAACAAGTACAAGGAAGAGGTAATCCATTATTTCCCCCTTAAACTACAAGGTCTTGTATGTGAGAACACATGATAACTCCTCTTTCTTCACAACCTAAGTTTTAGATTTATAATAGCTACTGAATAACAAGTCTTAAGATCAGTTAAGATCAGTTCGACAAGCCTGTTGTTTTAGGAGATCACTGTAGTTCTAGTTTCAGTTTAAACGTACTCATATAACAGGTTTCTGATTTATCCATTTACTCCCAGTAGTGTTACTCGCACAAGTCTATCTCTATATAACACTAAACGTAAGCAAACATCAGATTTTAGTTACAATTATGTACAACACAAATGATGTTAAAACAGAAAAACAGCAGTAATTACCTTTTTTGAGTCTTCAGCTCAGAGTGGCACTGTCCACACAGGTAGAAGGAGGTGTAGCCTTTTAAAGATGCATCTCGAAAAGAGTTTGGGATAGAGGGGCGGGCTGAGGAGAAACACCTTTGTCAGGGCATGTATTTGTTTCCCCCCAGTGCCAGGAATCTTCTTTTACCTAGAAAGTGGGCACATACTAGAAATCAACAGGTAAGGGAGCTCAGAGCAACAGCCTCAGGTAACAAAGCAACCCGTTGTCTTGCCGCTGTAAAGCTTAAATCTAGGAACATTCCGGGCTAATTTGAGAACTAAATAGTTCCCCATACTTCAGCTATTATTCTTCTACCTCTCAGTCCTACATTTCCTGTTGTGCAAACATCCACTTTGAAGTCACCTCAGTCCGTGATGATGATAGTCGACATACTTCTGCAGTTTCTAAAAGTCCACAGCTGACTCACCCGTTTACTGACCTAGATGATATTGAGCTGCAATGAAGCTCTAGAGGCATCCGAACAGCCCTTACATGCTTCAGTAAAGGGATGTACAAACACAGTCAAATAGATTTGAATGAGTAAACGGTATGGGCTGAAGTCCCCCGCTCAGTTTGCATGAGTACATTATGCAGTTTCTATAAGCTCTAAGTGATTATCTGACATCTATTCAAATGTAAATAAAACACTTTAGACTCATCCGCACAGCATCTGATATTACAGAAGTGATGCAATTCCTCTCTAAAGGCGTTTAAAGGCGTTTAATGAGTTCTAAACTCATTTAAAGGACAATTTGAAGTGATCACTCAACACACATATCAACTATGGCATAACATTGCAGTGAGCGAGGCTTTTGACCAAAGAAAGTTTACATTAAATTAAGGTATTATTGAAGTAAGCTTCTTTAATTTAATTCAATTCAGTTCAATTCAAATTTATTTATATTGCGCTTTTCACAACAAATGTTGTGCCATAAATGAACAAGTCAATGTGAGGATCCAGAGCAGGAGAGCATAGCAGTGGATAGCAGGGTAGTGGTGAGCCAGGTCTGGCAGTACTGGGACAAAACAGTCGGAATGGGGTATCTTAATACATGGTGAAAGAAAATAGGAAAAGGAAAAAAACATTGGTTAGGAGGAGTGCAACAAAATTGGCAGGTTTTCACAACAGGACAAAGCTGATCCAGAGGGTAGACAGGCACCAGCACCTAACCATGAATGGACTTCAGTATCAGTAGTGGGCAGACAGCAGGGGGCAGAGAAAGAAAGGAGTAAACGATGAAAGGGTTTAGGAATAGGGTTTTAGGAATAGATTGGTGTAGGGCCTGTGAAAGAAGAAGTTTAGAAAGACTACAACAATAACGTAATCAGAACAGAACAGTGTTAGCATGTAAGCAGGCTATATCAGCATGGAAAAGCAGTACTGTTTAATGGTGGATCACCCGACAATTAACACTGGTGTTTTCTGTGGAAAGATGACATCAGCATTCGGGAAGTTTTACTTAGGGCATTAAACACTGAAACACCTACCTCACATTACTCAAGAACGCGACAGGATGTGGAGAAGCTACAAATCCTTTGAAGAGACATTTCTAAAGAATGAACCAATAGTGTGTCAAACTTCAGCAGATGTCAAACAATCTTCACAATGTCAAAGGCAGAAAGCCCGACTGAAATCTGATTAAAGGACGTATAGGAGCATATCTGGTGCCATTTATCTTGGATGAATAAGGATAATGAATTACACATACTTTCCACAGCAGAAACAGAGTATTGAAACCAAACACCACAACTGTGAAGTTGTGATAAAGGCAGCAATATAGATTGGGCATATCTAAAAGTTCTTTCTTACTTTGATGATGCTGACAATTGTGGGATGACAAATATTGTCTGCATCTTTTTGGTTGCTCATGCAAAAAAAAAAATAAAATAAATCAAATGTCAAAGACCCAGTGATTTACCACTGAAGAAGAAAAAAGATCCCTGCTGCCCTGTTTCAACACGTACAGCTTAAATTTTATCACAGCAAATAAACGCCGAAGAGCTTGCATTTCACATCTGGGTAGTGAGTGAAAGCCAAGAGCCCCAGGAAAAGGCAGGAAATAAAAAGCCAATTTCCAGAGAAGTCTCTTAGTATCATCGTACGTCAGGGTCTCAAGCATGTCCTGACATGCTTAACATATTTTCAGTATGTATTAAAGGTGCATTTGTCCATTTTCTCAGCCCTTGCTTACACATTTAAAACACAATAATGTGAAATACAACATAATAAAAATTAAATTATTATTTATTAAAAAATAATAATTATTAAACCCTTGACTGAATCCTTGTATGTGTTCAGCTTGAACGGATGGAAGAAGCTGATGTGTCCTGCATCATGGTGGTAAAAAATTAAACAACAAGAAACATTGGCCTGACGTTGACCAAGAATGGACCAGCCCCTCTGTACTTGATGGAAATGGTCAAAATCTGATCAGTACTAGGAGCCCTTCGAGCTTCAAGCACGGCTTGGCTTGATCCATAAGTGTAGATCACAAGAAGTGTAGTGTCGAGTGTTATGGCCTCCATACTGACTTTTGTGTTTAGTAGTATTTAATCTTAGAGGTACCTTTTGACTCCTAGTCTTTACAAACTAGGTTGTTTTGGGTATTTTGTAAACAGCAAAGCACTTTTGTAATTCGCCCTGAATAAGAGTGTCTGCTAATGCCTTAAATGTAAATGTAGCTGATGTGGTTTTAGCTGTGCTCCGTTTCTGCACTCTAAACTGTTGGAGTTTACACAATGAATTGAGCAGATAAATCTTCATCACTTAAAGTTCTGAGGTTCACTGAAGCTTTGTGTAAACCTCCTCCAAAAAAATACAGGAGCTGACCACTGCTGCTGACGATGTTAATTAGCTAACACTGGACGTGAGGAATAAACTCATGGGAGCTCATTACAAAAGAACTGCAGCTGACAGCACCACGTATCGGACAGGGGTGTTTGAAGCTTGCTCTGGCCAAATGCCACAGCTGTGCCAGGAATTGTCTGCATTGTACTGGCGTGTTACAATCAGGTTGAAGCAATCAAAGTTTCACGGTGATATGTGAAGATCAAAAAAATGAGCATCAGGACTGTCAGAACAGCTCACCCTGTGCATAGCTGAACACAACAGCTTATGACCAGCAGCAACACGCTGTCTAAAACAACGCAGTGGTTAAAGAAAATACATGATGGCGCAGAGCTGAAAGGCTAGGGACTGACAGAGTAATTTACAGTATTTTAGGTTGTTCTTTTATGTAAACAGTACGTATGTAACCCTGGTTGATGGAAAAAATGCTCAGATGCGGTTTTAAACAAGTCTGTCTACAACCCTGACATTTTTCCTCAGAAAGAAATTCACTTTTCTTTTTGTAATTATTTCTGAGTTTTACTGGATAGCGTTGCTGCCCTCTCTACGTCCAGGCCGCATGATGTCCAGTTAGGTAGCTAGAGAGATTGTAGTAAGATGTGGTATGGGGTTTGCTTATAGCCTAGCATCTGCTCGCTTCACTGGCTCTCTCTCGCTGCAGCACCTGCTTCTGTCAGCCTTATATGTAGTGAGATGAGTTTGTGTCAATATTTCGGTACTCTAAAATAGTGAACTACAAAAGTACCACGGCAGTGTATTGTATTATTTGACTGAATATTTACAGTGCAAAAACATGCTAACATTAGTAACAAAATTTAAAATAGTGTTACTGTCCAAATACTTTTGGAACTTGCATGAAATATGTGAAAGAACAAGTTGCTGTAACAAGCAGCTGACAGAAATATGTATTCCACATACATACATATATTTACAACCCATTTCTATTGTTTATTTTCCTAAAAGACAATCATTTAATACAGTCGTGGATATTAATAAAACAATCTCAAATCAGTTATTAACAAACATCTGCTCAGTTCCATTCTTTTGACAAAGGTGACAGAAGTATATCAACAAAATACTAACAACTAACAGCTGAAAACATTTCAGAAACAGAAAGGATGAGCTCTGCCCAGCAAATAAAAATGTTATATATTAAAAAAAGAAATACATGTACATGCACCCACACAAACACACAGCATTCATCATTATAAAATCAACAATAAATCAATGAATCCTACCAAACATGTTTCAGAACAAAAATTCTGAAATACATCCACAATATCCGTAGTATAGAAAGTACAGAATTCCAAGGCATTCAGAGGAGGATTCCATACTTGAGAGGCCTAAAACTTAGAATCGCTCTAGACCATTGCTACACAACGAGTGCAAAGGAATATTTCTGTCTTTCCCTTCCATAACAAAGCAACCCAATCCTTACAAAACACATGATTATGCTTAATATGACTTATGTAAGTGTAATATAGTAGTCAGAACTGTAGAGGTCATATTTGCCACAAAATACGTTGAAAAGCCATAAAAAAAGAGGTTTAAAGAAAATGGTGAAACCACCCTTAAAATAATAACTTATCCTGAGACACCTTACGTCCCTCTTTTAACCTTGCTGATGTACTGTTCTCTCTTTCATAATGCTTAAGGTTTTCAGTCAGACTGAATCACAGAACAGAAAACAGACACTTTGAGGAAGCATTCAATCAGGTTAACAATAATTTAAAAATTCAAAAACTTCCAAGGAATCGCTGGACATCAATCTTGATGCCCCTCTGAGGCAATCATTTGAAAAACAAATGAAAAACAAAACAAAACCAAAAAAAACCCTACACATCACCCCTCCCATTATAACTTACCCTATGACACCATGTCTCTCCTGAAATCCTGTTTGTTAATGTGCTTGTGGGTGTGAGTTGATACATGTTTAGACAGTTCAAGTATCTTGAAAACTGAGATACAATGAAATTGTTAAAACTGGCAACCATTTAAAAAAAAAAAAAAAAATATGGCACATTTTGCTGGTTAAGGCTCAGGGTCCTCTTTTTCAGCCTCTTCCTTCAGTTTCTGTTCCTGCATGCGGCTCCGAGCTGAGCCTGGAAACAAGAGGCAAAAGAAACAGTATGAAACACACAAGCCAAGCGCTGGGATTCCAAGAACGACTTGTGCAAGGGGTTGGGGTGGGGGGACAAGTCAATCTCATAACAACTCACTCATCTCTGCAAGCTTCTGGATCAGCGTAGACTCGCCACTTGATTTGCTGAAAAGACAACAACATCCTTAATGATGAAGCATCTCGCAAAACTGGAGTTATCCAGCACACACAAGGAGAGCAATACAAATGTTAAGGATAAAATGCTGAGAGGACACACCTTCCATCAGCCTCATCCTGTCCATCCACATCAAAGCGTAATCTCTTCAGTGGTTTAGGGGTGGTGTCTCCCTCTAGCCTCCTCTTCAGTGACCAGTCGGTGCTACTGACCATCTGATTGATCTTTTGGAACTTGTCTGATGTCTGTTAAGGAGAAGAAGGGAGTACTGTTAAACTACACAGCGGAGCATCAGCTTAACAATATTGTGTACGAGTGTAAAATCACTTACCCCAAATGATTCTCCGATGGACACAAGGAACCTGTAAGCAATGGAGATGAAAGCACTGAATAAATGAATAGAGGGAATATTCTGTATAGAACAGTAGAGTTGCTGCGGAGAGTTAAAAGGGTTCTGGGACAGATGTGAACACCGACCTGGATCGTGGCGTCATAGCTGCTGGAGTCAAGCGGCTGCTCTTCAAAGGGGAGATGTAGACGTTCCCACCAGGTACTCGTAGAGGAGAGCTGGGGTATTTGTAGGGGCTCCGGGGGATATGGGGTATAGGAGATAGGGGAGGTGGCTAAGAGAGAAAAATGTATTTAGAACTACAAAATATGGGAAAATAAATAAATAAATAAATAATACAAAATTCCCCTATACTTTCTTAGGTTCACTTGTTTATTTGTGTACTAGCCAAGGTGGTTGGTTTACCATATACTTTCACACCACTAGGAGGCAGCACAGTGCATGGTAAGATGGAAAAAGTAAGAATGAGCAGAAACCGTCAACTCACCCGAGGAGAGGAGTACTGCAGAATATTAGTCTTCAGCTTCTGCATGAACACCAGGTTGTAGAAGACGATGATTGAGTCATACTGGCCTTCCCTGATCAACACTCGCTTGAAGGTCTGAAGAATGCAAAATTACACTCAAAAATGGCACTTCTTTCTGAATGAATGTTGGCTTGATTTAAAATCCAGTGCAAGTCGCAGTGCTGTGACCTCTTACCTCCTGGTTTGTATTGGGAAGCTCTTTGTATGCAGTCACAATTGTCTTGAAACGCAAATCCACATTCTTCACTTTACATATGGCATACATAGCAGACATCATGAGCTGAAATAGAAAAAGGGGGAAAAAGAAAAATCAGGATACAATTTCCAGGCATAAAACCCCCCAAAAAACAAAACAGCAGGTTTTAAACATTCCAAGCACATGTATAGCCTTTGTGGCTACTTTCACAATCATGGAAGGGTCTACCTGGTCCAGGTGTCTGTCTTTCATGAGCTCATACTCATTCTGGAGTGTGTGCTGAAGCAGAGTCCATATTATAGGCTCCAACTCAGGGTGAGAAGTTAGCAGGTGAGAGAAAAGCATTTTCAGCCGCAAGTAGGCCATCCTGTAAACTACACACAAAACACCAACGCTCAGCGAAATACAGTTTATAGCCATTTAAAAGCTCTTACTGTCCCACCATATCAAAATGATGCATTAAAGACAACATTAAATGCATAGTCTATCTCTTGCTCTACCCCTGCAGGTGAGAATAATGGGTCGTATTTGTCACTGTACTATGTTCATCGAAATGTGTCGCACGCGCGCACACACACACACACACACACACACACACACACACACACACACACACACACACACACACACACACACACACACACACACACACACACACACAGAGCGGTGCGCAGCCAACTCCAGTGCCTGGGAGCAGAGAGGGTGAGGGGCCTTGCTGAAGGGCCCAACAGTGGCAGCCGAGCCCGGGTATCAAACCCACAACCCTGTCATCAATAGCCTGGAGCTATAACCGCTGAGCCACCACTGCCCCAGATTATGTTCACACTGGTCACTAAAACGCATCCCCACTGTGACCAGATGAGATCGGAGTTTACAAATAGAAACCTACTTAATCTCCATTTTACTTCTTGTAAAGAATGGGTTCTCATAAAAACTGTCCAGCGCTGGGAGCCCGAACAGTTTAGAGGAGCAGTGGGACAACAAAAGGTTCTTGCATTCCCCCAAGAGCGTTAAGAGAAAATGTGAAGGACTAGTTAAACCACAAGGGAACTCTCGCTGCAACACTGCCATCATTATAGTCATATAGCCATCATCAGTATATAAGCATGAGCAAGCGCTCAATGAGCAACTCAACTAAAGACAGTCATTCAGCTATTTTTAATACAACCACTGTCTAACAAACATAAGCGCCACAACTGCTTATGTAATTATTGACCAGTGCATTTGGAGAATTCTGCCATCACTCTCTGTGGTGCTAAAATGAAAACATGAAAGGCTCCAACTTAACTTGCACTAAACTTTACAATTTCCTGTTATACTGTATTCTTTTTTTTTTTTTCTTTTAGAGTGTGATACTGTGTTTGTTGGTACTGTGTACTGTGCGAGTTGGTCGTTATTCTACTTGCTACATGTGACATCTGAATGTTCCTAATAGCTTTACAGTGGCATGCAAAGATTTGTACATCAATTCAAAAGCTTCATAAATCCCCTAGACTCTTCAAACCTTGTCCCAACAATCACAAGCCATGGACCTTTCGATGGACCCTGCGTATTTAAATTAAAATAATTGATGGACTGGGATTTCTGCCACTGCTGGTCGATACACCTGCGAAATTCATCCATTTCCTTCACACTGTGGCCTTTGGCACGCTGAAATGCAATCACCCCTTTTTGCTCTTCATTAACATTGCCTTTGTGACCCATTTTCCACACATCGACTGAGACATTCACTGCACTGTACCACCTCTCCTCAATCTATGAACACACAACACAAAGGTAACTGATTATCCTTGTGCAACGCCATCTGCAGAAGCCTAAAGCCTAAAGTTACTACCTCCTTAAACAAGCAAGGTGACTAATGTTTTATCCTGGGAGCTTATCCTACAAGTTAGAGTAGTAAGAGATCAGTAGGAGTGGAAAATGATAATATGCTACAGTACAAGAGGGATTTGAATGACTACAAAGATGTCATACGTTTCTTGTAGAAAAGGCTCAGGGAGTTGGAGCGGTGTTGTTTGGTGCCTGGGGCAGGAGGCTGGCATGGAGGCAATGCTGGAGTGTCTACCTCTGCTGCTACTGCTGCTACTGCTGCTGGGAGTCGCCGACTGGGCCGCAATGGAGATAAATACCTAGGAGCCAAAAGAAAAAGAATTATAGAAATGGTTAAATAAACATTAAGGTCTTTGGAAGCATTTCTCTTAAGACTTCAACACTACAGCTGGGGCTAGCACCATTTATGTGTTTCTATGTTTGTGATGATTCTGTCCCAACCATGCACTCCCACTAAAGTCAAACACAGCTTTTCCACAGTAAACAAAAAAGCAATTACAGAGAGGATGTACCGCTTTAATTGGCTGAAATCATAGAGATAAGAAGAATAATGGGAAATTCCTAATCTACATGCTGCACAAAATCTTCAGGAAGATTCTATTTTTTTCTCAGACTTTCTAAACATACAATTAACAATGCTCAAATTCGAAGCTTCCTAACCAGCATTATAAAAATATAAAAATAATACAACATTTTGTTGTTCTGTGATATATATTGCAATACTTAATGGAATTTCAGGCAGATTTTATAGATAGCTTTCTATCATTTTTCTCCAAATTTTTGTTCAGCGAGGTATATATATATTTTTCTAGTTTAACACAGAACACATACATTTTCATTAACCTGGCGCTACCTTAGGGGCAACATAAACGATAAAAAACAAATGAAAAAACACTGATACACTATCTTCGTGTACATACTCCCTTCTTCACCTGTTCCATCCATTCTTCCTCACATTATTATACATTTTGTACATATTTGACTTAATTTTCAGTCCATCAGTTCTAATCTCTTGTATTTCTGTTGCATGACTCTGTTTACATATGCTGCTGGAAGGAGCAGAGTTGGTGATGTTTATCATCAAGCAAAAGCAAATCTGTAGAGATTTAAGTTGTCCATGTTTTCAGTTAGGAGGGTATGACATCTCAGCAGTTACACACTGCTCTCAGACTTCTCTTTTTCCAATGATCAGGAGCAACAAACACCAGTCGTTCCTGGACAGCTGTTCTCAAGTTAAAACAGTCAAGACACATAGCGATATGCGACAAAAGGCAAACAGACTTTACCAAATGACTGGAAATGATAGCATGCAAGTTTTGTACCTCAACATTATTTATTGAATTGGTGAATCTAGCGAATCCCCCTACTCTTTAGAGAACTGACTGAAATCACTAAAAACTGTTTATATTTTGAGGGGAGGGAAACAGAAGATGCAAAGATAGGGCCTGACCAGCATTAACTGGAAGTAAACAGATACAGATCACACCATGTTGTGCTGTTGTTTAGCTCTTACAGCAATCAACTAAACTGATTACATAGCCTGCTCTCTCATATTCAGTCTGTGGCAGCTAGTGACTAAAAAAGTGCTCAGCTTCTTTGCTGGAATGTTGTTCAAACGTTAATGCTAAACAAATGAATGATGCAATGAAGGATATTATTAAAACAGAAAACACAGTCTTACAAAGAAAAATAATAAAACATCCTGTGAAGAAACATCTTAAAACGTTGTTGTAGTGAGTTTTTTTTATCTCTTTTACTCATCCCTGTGTTCGTGTGAAAGAGCTGGCAGTGACACCACAAATCAGTGTGTAATTTGGTCATTTCCTGCTGTTATGAGAAAAAAAATGTAGCTGCATCCTACTCTGAAAGTGGCAAGTTAGAGCTCATAAAGGTTTGTCAAAGGCCTGGTACAAAGTGAAATGCTCTGACTATACCCTATCAAGACAAAATCCAGAAAAAGGCTTTCAGCTGCATGCGTTTAGCAGTTTGCAGCTAACACCACAGTGCATGCCCTGATTAAAGTAAGCTTCTGGGCTAAAAGATGATATTTATTTAACAAATATGTGAGAAAAAAAAAGTCTAAAAGTACATTTTCTGTTTTACTTGTTTGGGAGACAAAGACTTCTAAAAGGAAGCTTAAGAAGTGCTAGTCTTCAGTCTGCCTATTCAAAGATGACGTGGTGTTAAAGAAACGCTCCGCTTTGCAAAACTCACCACAGACAGACTCAGTAGTCTAAATACAGAGCTCTGTGCTGCGGAAGACATGCAAGATCACATGAAGTACAAATGTTTTGAAGCCCAGTGAAGATTTTTGTGGGGGAACCAACGGCCCGTTGAATAAACAGTGTTAAAACACGCTCAAATTACACTACAAATGCTACATCCAGAAATTATTATTATTATTATTTTTAGCTGATTGCGTATAGCAATTTGGGACCAACACCACAGTGCGAGAGAGCACAATTTACCATGCTCTCTCCAGGTGGGTAGATGGTGCTCTCTCCCCTCATCACTCTTAAGCGCTGTTGGCTGCCAGGTGTCTGTTAGCTGATGTGGCAGAGCTGGGGACATCAGCAGCAGTTCGAAAAAAGAGGGGGTGGCAGGCTTCACATGAATCGAAAGAGACATGTGGATTACGTCCTTACCCTCCTAGTCAGCAGTACACAGACATACAGCAGACACCACTCCCCCCTTAAGTCCCTGTTACTCACAGATCAGCGGCAGTGTGGTTGTGTTGTAGAGGCTGGTTCAGAGTAGCAGGAGGCTCTGCTTGCTCAACAGGGCCCTCCTCACGAGACTGCTTCAGAAGCTCAAACAAAGGTGAATCCTAAAAGATAAACAAGAAGCTTAAGGTTAACAGAGAGACATTTTTCTTCATTTGTTTAAACTGCTTACGTCATATCATGCATGTGACTACTATAACTGGGTTTGGTCTGCACTAAATCACTATAAAGCTTCAATTACTTATAAAACAATATCAATGCAGACTCATGAAGTCTGTATTTCCTCTTTTTCTTTTTCATGAAGAAAACAAGAAAGAGACCAATAAAACTCTTGGACAGAACCACTCGTATGAGTGATGTGGACTAAATGAAACTCTTTGGCTACAATAAGCAAAAGTACATTTTAAAGAAGGGGGGGGTGGTAATTATTTTAAAAACAAACAAACAAACAAACAAACAAACAAAAAAAACTAAAATAAAAAATTGCTTGATAAAAAGAACCTCTTGCCAATTGTTTAGCATGGTATTGGGGCCATCATGCTTTGTTGTGTGGCAGCCAGTGGCACAGGAATCACCAAATTCTGGAAGCAAATGTTTAGTACAGTTGCAAAACAGATTTGGCAAAATATTTAAAATCATCAAATTGCAAACTTAAGAAATGTTAAGAGCCATGTTGGCCTGGACCAGCACTGCCATGTTTTATTAAAAAATAAGGTTAGTAAATTTCTATTCCGATTCCAGCCTCCATTCTCAGTCTGGAGTCTCTGTACTGGCTAGCTCTAGTCTACAGATCTTTCATCAGAGTCGATTGTCGGAGAGGACACTCAGATTTTCTGCCTCCTAAGCTCGTTTCGGATCAGTCAGTTAGATTTAAAATTTTAAATGACCCGGCTTGTAGTGTTTATTGATCAGCGACTTAATCTTAACTCGTCCTGTCAATAGATAATGAAAACTGAGCACACAAAGTGCGTTTTTTGAGCAGTTTCTTTTTTTAATTTCATGTTCCACCTTAAATGATGAAACCACCACATTCTGTGTACGATACTGCAGCACTAAAGGTGAAACGGAAACATCTGCCTCGTATGCAGCGTAGCTTCCAATGTGCGCTGTGCTACTCACCTCCAACTTCCTCTGCAGTCTGTACAGATAACTCAGACTGCATGGTCTGCAAAAAGGATCACAGCAACTAAATTTCAAGGTTTATATCCTGATCTTAAGAAGTGGTCTGAGACATGTTAAAGCCAGATGTTCTAGAAGTATAAATCCATTCAAACCACCTTTGACAAATCTGTCAAACCTGTCCCAGTACAGCTGCTGGGTACCTGGGAATGACTCCACCTCATGGACTGCCACCAGGGCCTCAGCGCTAGCCTAAACCTTCCCTCACTGGTTTTCATCATCTTGCTGAATGCCCCCCCCACCCATCACCCATCAGTGAACTCCCACAGTGCCCCCACCCTATGACTCTCTTGTACTAGATAGACATGTCTGATTTCAAAATTCCGTCCTTATTTGGAAGTACTCCCACACCCACACACCCACACACAATTACCTTTCTACAGCCCAATCCTACACATGGCTCAGTAAATCAGCTTGGGGAGTCAGAAATCGTAACAGCCCTATGTAAAGTTTTAGTGTAGTAATCTGTAGTACTAAGTACTGACTTTGACACGCCATATCAATAGCTCTGTATTACATCATTCAGATTATTGAGCTGAAATTTCCGAGGGAGGAAAAAAGACGCAAATGAGGAGAGACTAATTTTTATGCACCGTACATTCCAGTAATTCTTAGTCACTGTTCCCCCCCCACCACCACCACTTTGACCAGACACTTTCAATGAACCTCTATAATAGGCAGTTCTAGCCGACATTTAGTAGAGACTACATCTCACTGTAAGCAAGAACTCACGCCATGTGGTAAGAGAATTTTTTTCGGTGAATGCCAGACTGGTTCTTCTTTTGCTTTGTTTTGGCTGATGATCTGACAGTATACACATGTACGGCACAAAAATCAGTATAGTTTCATTAAAGGTTCAAACAGAAACAGTGGTGTGTGTATGATGATGCCATATGTGAAAAGACTGCAGTACTGTAATCTGTGCGTTGCACTGCAAAAAAATAAAATGCAAATAATGTGAATGAGGTCACAAGACCATACGACTCCCACAGCTGCACATTACTTACTATCTAAAGAGCTTTCCTGTACGAGAACAGTAGCGTGATGATCACCCTACTAAAAGCAGAAGCGTGAGGGGAAGGAGGGTCATGTGCTGAAGCTCCTCCCCTCAACAAGCACTCCATCCTGCTTGTCTGTCAGGCCATGTTCACTGAGCCACAGCATGAACTGCAGTGCGCTTATGAATACAAAGAGGCAATCACAGAAACAGACAGCACAATCTACTGGCTCAACAGTCTAAAAAGAATGGGAACATACCCAGGCCTGCCACCAAGAGGAAAATCTGCTGCATTTAAACGGAGGAGCTCACCATTTTACTCTTAAGAGGAGGAACAAACCCGGATAAAGGCAGCTGAAGAAAGTCTCCTCATGACTTCTACCCTGGTAACAGTAGAAGCGTTTGAAATGATGGATTTTAAAAAGCTTTGCATCGTCTTTTCCTGCTGCCTGAACCACAAAAGAAAACACCTTTAAGAAACAAGAACGGAAGGTAGGTGAGAATGTACTTCAGCATGAACATGCACGAGTCATGGGTGTAACACCAATACATCAAAACTACTGTAGGAACACCTTTCCCACTTTTAAACCAGAGTAACATTTACTGTTGCACGTGTCTGTTCCAAATATAAAAGCTATTTATGTAGAAGCTATGAAATATACAATTGTACACATTTACATATAGTTGCTTATGGGGAGTGAGTCTGAAAGTGTTTTTAAAAAAGTGATAACAGGCAGTTGAACTGGGATTAAATCATCTCAAATACATTAAACAACCATTCTTTAAGTCAAAATACACTGTATGGACAAAAGTATTGGGGCACCTGACTGATTTCGTGGTTCTTCTGAAATCAAGATTATTCAAGAAAATAAGTTTATCCTACTTTTGATGGAATAACTGTCTCTAGTGTCTCGTGATGGCTTTCTACCACATTTCAATGCCTTTTTGTGAGGGTTTGATTGCTTTCAGCCACCCCCCCCCCTCAACTCATCCTAAACGTACTAGATGGAGCACCATCATTGCAGAGGACACAGTTCCACTTTTGATGGAATATCTACTCCAGAGTCCTATTCTGTTATCAATCCTTCTGTCCAGGAACAAGACGAGCTGTATGTGGCCACATCATTGTCAGCAATAGGTGGAACTTATAACTAGCTGAAGGCATTTTCTAGAAGGGGTGGTCACAAACATTTGTACAGTGTATTTGAGTTAAATCAATTCCGTCCAAATACTGGTTACCACATTTTTTCATGTTGAACTACTTCTACTGTATATCTTGTAGATCTGTTATTAGAAGCAAACAGATCTACAAGATATGATAATAGTGAGAAACATTTGCCACAAAACTAATCTTCACATTTTCTCTTTTTAAAGGGCTAATTTATTCCTAGGTGAAGATGTCAAACGGGAACTGTACATTCCAAGATGACTTTAAATACACATTATACAGCACAGTCTTCAGCCTGGTGTTTGTACTGGGACTGCTCTTGAACGTAATCGCTTTGTACGTCTTCACTTGCATTCTCAAACAACGGAATGAGACCACCATATACATGATGAACTTGGTGGTGTCCGACACACTCTTCGTCCTCAGTCTCCCCTTCAGAATATATTATTTCATCAACAGAAACTGGCCGTTTGGACCTACATTCTGCAAAATCACGGTGGCATTATTCTACACAAACCTGTACGGTAGCATCCTGTTCCTCACGTGCGTCTGTGCAGATCGCTTTCTGGCCATAGTTTACCCACTGGCTTCTAGATCGCTGCGGACTAAAGGAAAAGCTAAAATTGCCTGTTGTGGAATCTGGATCCTTGTGCTGTCAGGGAGCTTCTCAATAGGATTTAAACTGGACATAACAGAGGGCAACAACACCAACAACAAAAGCTACTGCTTTGAAAAATATAGCAACGACCAGTGGAAGTCCAAGTTATCTAAAGTGGTGGTGTTTATGGAGATGGCGGGCTTTGTAATTCCACTGCTGATTAACCTTTTCTGCTCCATGATGATCGTCCGGATCCTTCGCAACCCCAACACTTTAGACCACGGAGGGCAACTAAACAAGACCAAGATCTTGCGTATGATTGTGGTGCATTTACTCATCTTCTGCTTTTGCTTTGTCCCATATAATGTCAACCTTGTCTTTTACACTCTAGTCCGGAGTCAAACCATCACAAACTGCACAGTGGAAAGGGTCGTCAAGACCATTTACCCCATAGCGTTTTGCATCGCTGTGACAAACTGCTGCTTTGACCCAGTTATCTATTATTTCACCTCAGAGACCATCCAGAACACCATCAGGCGCAAGTCTAACGCTGTCCGCAGTGGCATGAAGAACTGGGATGGACCGGGTTCTTCGGTATGCAAGACTCTGAGAACTAAATTCCTCTATAACGAGTCCTCAGTATGAAGAAACAAAACATTACACACTGGGCTGGACTGGGTTGACACAGTGTTTGTATTCTGCATTTCATCACCGTGTTTCACTGTGCTGCCATTGGACGTGCTTAAAAGTAAACACATGTTCGTTCTTTATAAACTTTTATCAGTTTTTACAAGAATTATAAAATAAGACATCGTAGAGTACATAGAGACAACATCTTTACAGTCAAATTTACAGACACATTGGTACTAGTAAAGATTTTCTAACTGACACTTTTGTATGTGCATGTGATTTTAAACGTTGAAATCCTGATACCCAAAATCCCTTTTTGTGAAGGTCATGTTTTCTTTGTTTTTCTTTTGGTTTGGTTTTTTTTCTTACAATCCTGGAGGCAAATCAGAGCAAGTTAGGAGTGATAACTTCTATAATGGATTCGGCTTCAGTGTTATGCATGTAGCTACTAGGGATAGGCAGGGGTTATTTAAACATACAGACACACAAACTCATCCTTGGTCCGCTTACAGTCAAGTACAATATCAAGTTCTCAAATAGTCTTGTTATTTGTAAATAGGTATTTGACCGAGGCATGTGGTGTGAACCACAGAGAACATCAAGATACAAGCAGCCTCAAGTTTGTGCGCATTTTCTTTTTTCCTTCAGCTCAATTGCATGTTGCATCACACATGACCAACATCTTCAGTAAATTAAATTAACGGGTATAGGCCAGTTTTAAACAAAAGTAAAATTGTCCATATCTTTATTCAATTTGATAACAATCTGGTGTTCAAATATTTGTTAAAAAAAAAAAAAAAGTGCCTTTTTGGAGGGGGGGTTCTAACTCTTGACACGTGGTCATGATCAGCCCTTGCATGCCAAATGCTGTACAGAACAGATAGGTCATAACCACAAACATCAGTTCAGCAAGGCTCGGAATGATGCAAAACGAAAGTGTTATTTTTGAACAGCACCATGCCACTCATCTATTTGCACATTATTACTCATTTTTTTTAATATATATCTTATACAAAAACAATTTTGGATGTTTAAATGTCACTACCTAAGCAACAGTATTGTGTATCAGGCTAATACTGTATTAACACAGACCCAGTACAGGTCCCAGCTATTTCAACCACTAATCCTTTATCCTGATTAACATAAATGCAAAAACAGGCAGAGATGATGCCAAGTGGTCGTATTTGGTATATAAGGAAAAAAAATAAAATAAAAAGTATTTGATGTATTAAAACAATGCTGTGAACAAAGACATGTTTTGTGTCAGTTGATATTTTGCACCCGTCTGATGTGTTTTGGCCCTGTTACGGACGTTCAGCAAGACCTTTTAATTACAGCAGCTAGCAACAGCTACTCAATTTATATTTTTATATATAGTCAAACTGCAGTAAAAGTAATGCTACAGTTTACGGTAGCCCCCTGCCCAAAAAGAAGAAAAACAATCCTAGAAGAGCACCATTTCTGAAATGGTATTGCTTCTTTTCGGAAAGGCATATCCAAAGTCTTCACTCTTTGCATAAGGACACAAAATGGTCAAAAGTTTTGGGACACCTGCTCATTCATTTGTTTCTTTACCCTTCTTTTGTTATGGTATCTGTCTCTACTGTTCAGGGACGACTTTGTTAGATTTAGGTTTGGTCAAGGATGTTAGGTAATCACCATCCCACTTATTCCAGAACACAGTTCCACAGCTCAATCCAGCCACCTCTGGCATAAGTCTTGGAGCCATAAGTTTCATGTTTATCTGCTCCAAAGAGTCCTATTTTCATACGCTTAAGAGCCCAGACAAGCTGTGTGTGTGCGCACGCACATGTCAGAAATGGGTGCAAATTGCAGTAGCTGAAGGCATTAATTAAAAGGGGTGTCCATAAACATTTAGACATGCAGTGGGGCAAAAAAGTATTTAGTCAGCCACTGAGGTCTGTAATTTTCATCTTAGGTACACTTCAACTACACACTTCACTACACTTCAGACGAAATGAGAAAAACAAAAATCCAGAAATCACATTGTAGGATTTTTAAAGAATTTATTTGTAAATTATGGTGGAAAATAAGTATTTGGTCAATAACAAAAGTTCAACTCAATACTTAGGGAGTAACATAACCTTTGCTGGTAATGACAGAGGTCATTTCCTGTAAGTCTTCACCAGGTTTGCACACAATGCAGCTGGTATTTTGGCCCATTCCTCCATGCAGATCTCCTCTAGAGCATTAATGTTTTAGGGCTGTCGTTGGTGTGCTTGGGATGCAATACAGCATTCTTCTTTCTCCAAATACGACGAGTTGAGTTTTTACTAAAAAGTTCTATTTTGGTTTCATCTGACCATATGATATTCCCCCAATCCTCTTCTGGATCATCCATATGCTCTCTGGCAAACTTCAGACAGGCCTGGACATGTACGGTCTTAAGCAGGGGGACACGCCTGGCGCTGCAGGATTTGGGTCCCTCTCGGTGTAGTGTGTTACTGATGGTAGCCTTTGTTACTTTGGTCCCAGCTCTCTGCAGGTCATTCTTCAGGTCCCTCTGTGTGGTTCTGGGATTTTTGTTCACCTGATCATTTTGACCCCATGGGATGAGATCTTGTGTGGGGCCCCAGATTAAGGGAGATTATCAATGATCTTGTATGTCTTCCATTTTCTTACAATTGCTCCCACAGTCGATTTCTTCACACCAACCTGCTTGCCTATTGTAGATTTACTCTTCCCAGCCTGGTGCAGATCTACAATTTTTTTCCTGGTGTACTTCAACAGCTCTTTGGTCTTGGTCATGGTTAAGTTTGGAGTCTGACTGTTTGAGGCTGTGGACAGGTGTCTTTTATACAAATAACGAGTTCAAACAGGTGCCATTAATACAGGTAATGAGTGGAGGACAGAAGAGCTTCTTAAAGAAGAAGTTACAGGTCTGTGACAGCCAGAAATCTTGCTTGTTTGTGGGTGACCAAATACTTATTTCACCATAATTTACAAAAATTTCCTGGAAAAGTGTCACAATTGCTTTACTGTTAATTACATTTTACATTTATATCTCATAAAATGAAGATAAAACATGAATGTTTAAATGTGTTACAAAAGCTAGAGTTTTTCCTGGAGTGTCCCATTTTTCCACATGGCTGTATATTGCCGCTGTCCTGCAATGTACCTACCTTTTTTTAATTTGAGACATAATGTTAATCTGTGAGTTGTGCTTTACGCTGGGTCAGAATTTCAGGATCAACAGAAATGCTCCCAAATGACTTGGAATACATGCTTTGTACATTGACTTCCATTGAAACAGAAGAAAGGAAAAACCTTAAGTTAAGTTGACTAGATGCACGCCACACACTACAATTATACCAAACTCACTACTTCCATCTTCTCCATGGTTAGACGCCATTGCAACTTCAGTCTAAATGCATGATATACTAAAACACCAGTCAATTAACCACCATTTATTTACTGAATATGCACCATTCTATATTCCTTATCTGAACCATAGCAGAGATGTGCCTCCCTGAAAAACAACAAGGAATCTGCTGGAAAGGATTGCAGAGGATATCATGTAGAAAAAAGAAGCATGTGTCACTGCTTGTTTTTAGAAGGAAGGTATTTGCAAAAAACAGCACAAAAAGTCCTGTGGCAATACAGATTTTTATCTCAGATAAAGACTAAAGACTTCACATCAGAATAAAGCAACTGCCTAATTTCTCAAACAGTGGCCCATTGAATAGAATAAAGAATAAAGTTATGCAAAGTTCAATCATTTCACAAACCAACAGATAAAAAACAAACAAACCATGTCTCTCAATGCTGTTTAAATGTACATGTTATTGTTGTGGTAAAGGTGGATTGCAATCAATTTGTGCAAATTAACCAAAAAACCATGATTAACACAGTAGATAATTGCACCCATGTACACAGAACCACTAACTCCAGGTCGAACAGATGGACAGCATTGTTTACACACGCTCACGTATTTGGTCATGAATGAGGGCTTGCTCGCTTATTAGAAAGCCTACAAAAGAGACACTTGCCTGTAGCAAGACAGTGATCACAGAGCATCATCAACTGAGGCAGGCAGCTCGGAGGCTACCGAAATGAAACCAGCAAAACAAAATGGTAAGCTTATTTACTATATTAAATTATTCATTCATATGGTTAGCCCCTTAAACTCCTCCTCCACTTGCTCAAAACAAGCCAATGCAAAGAATTCCCAGCATTTTTTGGTAGAGGAAACATGATTGTATTTTTGACAACAAAATTAAGACTCCTACCTTTATTATAAGATTTGTACTATTGTATTGTATTATTGATTTGTTACGGTGAACCGAATACAGCCTAAACACACTATGTAATAAGACAAACAAACAAATACGAAAAAAAAAATAAATAAATAAAAGAAGCTGGAAAATAATAAGACATTAAGAATTAAATATAAGACACAGGGTCTAAATGTGCAGTTTGTAAGCATATCTATCTAAATTGATGTATTTACAAGGGCTGTGGCTCATTTATCAGTATTCGACACTAGTAGCAAATCCTTGACTCTGATTTCTACTCCTGAGCGGCACTTTTCCTATACACATACTCTTACAAGATTCTTTATTTGGGTTGTTTGAGCAATGCCACAGATAAAGAACCATTTTTGTAGAAAAGGAAATGTGTAGAACCTTTGCATCAAGTGAAGTTGCTTCATACTTAATCTTAGTTACCTTATTTAAAATGATTCTTTATGGACTAAAGATCAGTTCTTCTATGGCGTCGCTCAAAGAACCCTTTGAAGAAGCTTTGTTTTTATTAAAAGTGCATGTATCATTACTCTATGCAAATATTACCTAGACGTCAAAATCTTAATTGAATTATTTTAAGCTTTACATCTTTGTAACTTAAGGAAGAAAAGGTAGAAAAGATTAGTCACACCATGGTATTTGTGGCAGTGAAGTGTATATTCAACAGACTGTTGGTGCAAGTCACCTGCTAACAGCATGTAATTCAGACAGCTCTAGATTTTGGAACAAGCGTGCTTATTTGCTCTCTGACTAAATTTGGCATCGAGTGACACAAAGCAACCCAGCCCTAGTAGGCACTGATAAGTGAGGAAAATCACAAAGACTGTCAGTTCTGCCAAAGCAGCAACGCAGAGTCCTATGCTGTAGCGGCACAGGTTCATATATAATATTAATGCCAGCATCACACTGAGCAGAACTCACTGGAGTTTCCCGTTTTAGAAAGAAATGGCTATAGGCCACTGTTCTACACCACCACACGGTGTATACATTCATCTTTTCCAAGTTATAGGGTCTCTAAAACAGGCTATTCATTCTGACTCGCGAGGAAATGACTAGAGCAGGGAAAAAGGAGAGGAAGTAAGAAACATGAATGGAAAAGGTCCTTTTTAACTACAGTAAACACTGTATGAATAAAGTCAGAATATGGTACTCTTGTCACCAGCACCTGCAGCTGCAGCTGTCACACCCCTTTATAACATTAAACACAATCACAGCTGGCTGTGCAAAGGCCACCTACACCCTTGCAGAGCACAAATATTGAATGTCAACAGATGGGGGGAGGGGATTATCAAATTATGTTTGCCATGCTACTTCTTTGATACAAGTGAGTGGTTTGACCAACTTGAGCATTGTTGCTTTGACCACAGACAGGTTAGTCATTCAGCCCTGGACCGAAGCTCAAACGTTCTGATACATGTAGACAAACAGGAAGAACAACAGTTTACCATGGATCTGATTAACAAGACCACCATGCTGACATCATTCAATTGTACAGTGGATACCAGCTACCGCTTTGCCTACTATCAGATCGCCTACAGCCTCATCTTCAGCTTTGGCCTGGCCAGTAACGTCATGGCGCTCCGAAGCCTGTGGCTCAGACCACGTAACCTGACCAGCACTGCAGTCTATATGGCCAACCTGGTGGTCGTGGACCTCTTCTTCATAGTGTCGCTGCCACTGCGGATCTATTACTACTACAACAGGTACCACAACAGGGCCTGGTTTCCTGGACGTGCCTTCTGTCTGCTGACCTTCGCCCTGAAGTACATCAGCCTGTACGGTGGCATCTTCTTCCTGGCGTGTATAGGGGTGGATCGATACTTCGCAGTTGTGCACCCTCTGCGGCAGCATCTGAGACGGGTGCGGACGGCCCGCATGCTCAGCTCAGGAATCTGGTTACTGGTCCTGGCCCTCAGCCTGTCTCTGCCCTTCCTGCTCTCTGCAGCCTCTCTGACGAACCATCCGTGCATGCTGGACCCCTCCTCACAGCGGCACTACACCTTCATCCTGGTTGCGCTGGTCCTGGTGCAGACGGCCTTCCTGCTGCCTGCGCTGCTGCTGCTCTTCAGCTACTGCAGCGTCCTCCGTGTGCTGTGCAGGCTGGCCCTCCGCAAGAAGGCACAGCATCGACGGACCCTCACTGTCATCTACTGGGTGTTAGGGGTCTTCCTGCTCTGCTTCGCCCCATACCATTTCAACCTGCTTGGCTACACGCTGACCCACATGGGTGTCCTGCGCAGCTGCAATCTGGGTAAAGTCACTACTGCACTGCATCCAGTTGTGCTCTCGCTAGCCAGCAGTAACTGCTGCCTCAACCCTCTGATCTACTACTTCTCGAGCAACTTGGTGCACAACTAGGTTGCTGGACACAGGGGGAGTGGCAGCCAGTGAGACTGAAGTTTTGTTTTGTAGAATCATGGAGACAGAACAGACTGACCGCAACTACATGAAAGAGATGTTAAAGCCAGGGGTATTCAATTGCGGTGGCCAGTGTGGACAAAGGCCAGAGGACACAGACCAAGCATCCTAAGACAAAACACCGCCGAAAAATAACAGCAGATATTCATTATTATTATCCAGAATAGATTCTTCTCTTTCACTGGGGCCCCTCTGTGTTTATTCCCATCCGGAACAACCATGTCCATGTTTTCCAGGAAGATGTCACCTCCCGTCAGGGTAAAAAGGTTTCTGTACGCTGCTGCACACCGTATTTAGTCTCAGTGTGCTTGTATCAGAGCTCTTTCAGTGGATTTTTTTTTTTAAAAACCTCAGAATCGCTAAAGAAAAACATTAAAAAAATTAAAGACAATCCTGGGTTTATCTTCGTCACACGGTTAGCTTCACCTCAAAAGCAATAATAGGACTGCATCGGTCAGGGGAAATGTTAAAAGTGTACTTCGCAATAAGTATGTCCTCCTTTTCCACTGTCCACAAAGGTTCCCAGTCTTAGCTTAGCAAAAAAAACAAGCAAAACAGTGGAAATATTGAGCGGTTCGTTGCAGTAACCAGGAAAGTGTGAGCTGAGTTTCAGCGGATGTGGAAAAGTCTCTAAGAAGTTATGGCAAACAGTCTAACCATCACAAACACAAGCAAATATTAATTCAACATGTCAAATTTGACCAAACATTTCAGGAAAAACACAAACAAACAAACAGATGTCCGACAAGTTGGTGTGCACCGGCCTTTAGGCTGAATAGTCAGTCAGACCAAGAATAGCAGGGGTGTGTGTGTAGAAATCACCAAACTGTGCTGGACTAAGACCCTCCTAGACCAGAGCTGGACACTGCTAGTCTGAACCCGATAGTCTGACGCTTGACACGTTTGACAAGTGTTTACTTTTCAGTGTTCTGATGGGTTTCGATCTAAACCTTTTGAATCTGCTCTTCAGTACCAAGTCAGCAACCACTTAACAGCAAGTCAGTCCTTTTGTATTAGTTATAAGCTCAGGTTTAGGTCCCATGCATGTTTAGGTGATCAGCAAGACTCATGCAACTCACCGCTTTCCACGCAATGCTCTCCATGATCTGCTGCTCGCAGCGGCCCAAGTGTTCAATCATGTCGTGTTTCAAAGTGGGCTCTGCCTTGATGAAACTCTCAATCACTTTGTAGAAGTCAAAGGCATGCAGCTTGAAAACATTCAGTATCCAAGGGAAGCACAGGTCAGTCTCTGGGGACTCACTTCCTCCGTTCTTCAAGGAACCTCCTAGAACAGGCAATCACAGACAATTAAAGCAATTTCATTCCGTTGACCTGTACTAAGCGGGTCAATTCTGCAACCTTCCTGAGCGACGCAAGAGGACAGAGTTTGTCACTGCCCAACAACCTGATCATCAGAAACAGCATTCATGTGAGAAGCTTTAAGCCAACTTACCAACATAAGTTGCCAAGACAACCTCAAGTGCACAGGCAAGGAGTGAGGTATGGAACGTAGCATTATTGAGAAGTTTACTGTGAAGGAAAAATAAAGAATCAGATTCAGAACCTTTTTCAGGTTCGGATTCAGTCTTTGGGCTATACAAGCAAAAGGCCTTTCACAACACTGATTCTGAATGCACATACTACAATATTTGGATGGTAAGATTTTAAGAGGGTCAGAAATGAAACATTTACCTGAAATTTTGCACAGAGAGCCTCTTCTCCTCCTAAAAGCGACAACATTTACACAGCATTCAAAAAGAAAGTTGTAGGAAATGAAAGTATCCGTAAATTAATGCATTTGAAAACATTACTACTCACTGATTTAAGCATCGACTCCATAACCTTGTAGTAAAGCTGGACACAAAGAGTAAACCTCTGCAGATCACAAAACAACAATGTAAGCTTTTTCTTTTCTTTTTTCTTTTTTAATTTCAAATCCTAAATTGCAGATGATCTAGAGATTCCTTTGGTACCTTTTTGCCCAGGCCTTCACAGCGCTGGCCAACAGCTTCAGCAAACTTCTGGCTGAAGATTGGACACAGCTGTTCAACCCGCTTAGTGATCTCTTCTGATGGGTCCACAGTGCAGTTCTGTAAAGAACATAGTAATGGGATTTAGTTAACATCTTAAATACTATAGAACCACCACTATCCACTTGTACTTAATAATAACTCTGCACTGTTTTACATGCAATTCCTGAACAATAGTCGTTAGGATGGGCATGACTTTTTTTTTTGTTATAATTCCCAAAACATTTCATAATTTCAGAAAAGTAACCAAATTATTTTACTTTAAATCAAAGAAGAAATACCCAATAATGCATTAGGATATCACAAATTGTCAACCTAGAAACATGAGCTCCCAGTAGTGTAATACGGATAATGCAATTGCAGTTTAGGACATTACTAGGCATTATTATATTATTATGAAATGATTACAATGGTAAGTGCTACAGAATATGGGGCATAACGTTTGGTCAAAAGTGTACCTTGAAGTAAACAATGAGATTGCCAGAAGGCTGGTCACTGGCTGAGGTAAGTTCACCCCTCAGCTGCTGTATTGAGTTCATAGCAGCTCTGGGGGGGAAAAAAAAGAAAAAAAAAAAAAAAAGAAAGTATAATTTAACAAGAAACAAAAGCAGTGGGACAGAAATAGTGGTCATCACAAGAGTACATAAAGATAATAATAACAACAATAAATTAAATTAAATGCTGTTTACTGTATTACAACCAAGACAGATAGAGAAGCAAGCGGTATGTAGGGAGTTGTCATATGCTATATGTACACAGTTATCCTGTTTCACACACATGAGAAGACCTTGTAAGAATTAAACCTCACTTCAGTTCCGCCATTCAAGAGCCACAAAATACTGGGTAGGCCCACACACCAACTCATCATTGGCAAATACCATAACCAAATAACTGACACCAAATATGCCTTCATACAGTGTTAACCTGAGCTTAAGCTAATCATTTAGTAGTGTCATTGTTCAATAAATACAACTTTTCAAGCAAAGGAATTGTTCTCTCTACTATTTTACATGGCTATCATCCAGTTCCCCTACCGGATTGGGGTTTGTGGTGGAATGAGAACACCCTCTTCCCCAGACTGATCCTTCCTGGGGGTCATCTCCACTTTCGCACTAGAATGGCACCATCATGTTTAACATGTTAATAAATACATATATACTGTACAGTAAAAGGACCAAGATCATGATTTTAATGTGTTTTGCAGAAACTAAACAGACTATTAATACATACACTTCCACTTTGCCTGGGCAGAGCGTCTCATCATCAACTAAAAATAGTCTTGCATCAAAGTCCTTGTTTTTATGGTAGAGTTCTTCATACTTATTGGATAAAGTTTCTACCTATAAGGGGGGAAAAAGTGTCTTTGTTAAAACACTGGTGAAGGGTTGCAACATACATTTTGTGGAAATTACGTGATTTACACACAAACGCATTCTGTTGAGTCAGCTTCAACACTGTCAATTCTTGTGAAAAGTTCATAAAATTATGAAGGTTATTAAAAGTCCCTCTAAGCCCTTACAGTTGCCACGCAACTGATAATACAGGCATATTCAGCTTACACAAATTCCTATCAGCAGGTGTAGCCATTCTAAAGGTGAGCTCAAAGCAAATATTAACTTCAGGTCATTGTCATCACCACACATAATCAGGCCTTAAATGTATTCCTCAGGGAAACAGAAGCTTATGGCAGTTTAATAGGCAAAAGAAACCTCTATGCAATGTTAGCTCTAGATAAACCTGGCAGGACAGCAACTTTTAGCATCTGTTAAAGCTCATTATTTGGTTAACCCAAGACTAACTGAATTGAAAAAGGAAATGAAAGCACAGTTACAAAGCAAGAACACCATTTCCTTTCTCTGTTCCTCAAGAAGGAATGAGCAGAATTCACCAGCCAACTAAACATGAGAACTACACAGAGAAGGGATCATTGTAAAGGTTGAGCAACAATACTACGGAATAACAGAAACAGCGGTTTATGACCTTTTTAACATGCTACTCCTACACTATGTGGTGTGATTCAAAAAACACTACATGGACAAATGTATTGAGACGCCTGCTTATTTATTCTTTGTTTTTTCTACTAGATTTTGGAGCAGTTTTTGTTAATGAGAGCACCACCCCACGTTGGGTGGTGGTGATCCTTTATACCGCTGTCCCACACCTTGGCCAATAGGGTCATGTTTATCTGATCCGGAGAGTCCTATTCTATTGCAGATAATTCTCTACAGGGACTAGACAAGCTGTGTTCGCTCACATCTGCATCAGCAATTTAGAGCAACTTCTCAAAGGCATTCATTATAAGAGGTGTCCACAAACATTTGGACATATAGTGTATTTGCAATAGGGCAACCAGCACTGTTTAAATAATAAAAAAAAGTAGGAAAACAATTAAACAGAACCACAAAAGCCCTTACTGCAATAAGCTCTTGTGATCCTGACATGCCCAAGGAGTCCAGGAAGGCACAGAAACTGCTTTGGTACACATGTTTCACCTGCAAGAAATGACAACAAACTTTGATTGGTTTGTGAATAATTAAAGTGAACGCAAGCAGGGTTCCAATTACAACAGTTGCCCACCCACCAGACAGCTGCCCACCCACCAGACAGCTGCCCACCCACCAGACAGCTGCCCACCCACCAGACTGATCGCCAAGCTTCCCTGCCACCGGTGTCAGACTAGTTGCCCAGCATCTGCCTACAGACTATGTTAAAGTTTACATGAACATCATCTGTCTGCCACCATTAATACTATTACCACCATTACCACAACTCATTACTTGCATTACTCAGCATACCCAAGTTTAAATTGAAAGATTTCCTGTCTGAAACAAACATATACACACACACACACACACACACACACACACACACACACACACACACACACACACACACACACACACACATCAATACATAGTAAAACTATTAAAAATATGTACAGAAATACAACACAAAAATATGAAACTAACATCAAAACACTTATTTTATTTACATGTCTTTTGGGAACACAGAACAAATATAATGCTGACACTATAAAATACAAGATTCGCAGCTTGTTTGAAGCACATACTAGAATTATTTACAAATAATTTGAGTGCTTGGCCAGATTTGCAACTGTATATTGATGTGGAAGAAAGTGAACATGCAATACCCTCCACCTATTTTACACTCCAAGAACCTGTAAGGCTTCCTCAATATTGTAACAAGCTATCATATATATATATATATATGAGAATAATAGTTTTATACAGCTTATAGTACTTCACAGTGAGCCTTAGTGGAACAGTTTTTTGTTTCTTTTTAATCAAATTAACATGAATTATCACCTACTTCAAGTAAAATTGACTTTTTGCAAAGGGTATTCCTTTAAACGTATTACGATAAGCCTAGACTGCAAGCAAAGGTTCTGCTAATGTTACATATTGAATGAAAAAGAAAAGAAAAAAGGGTCACTAGGTACATCTCAAATTATCTTTAGATATACTGCAACATTAACAGGAATTTGCTAACAATATGGAAAAAACTAATAAAAATAATATTTATGATTTATCATTTTTTTTTTGCTCCTGCAATTGCTGCTGCAGGGAGTGACTTCTCTTCTGGGATTAATAAAGTTTACTATTTATGTAGCACTGCACACCAAGTTATCTACATAGCATGCGTATGGATTTTCTGACCTCATCCATGCTGCAGTCGCTCTCCTTACAGAGTGTCTCAAGCAACTGTGCATCCACCTCAGGTGGCCGAGGCTTGGCTTTGTTACGCCTAGAGGTCCGAGTCGGAGGGCTCTGGGCTGTGGTGCTCATTGCTGACTCTGATGATGAGGAGGGAGGATGTTATGATTGAAGTCTCAAACACAGCAAACACGTGCATACATGGCTGTTGCTGGAAGAGTCAATAACATTGTACCGAAAGCAATGGAACAGTTTTCCAGCACAAAGTTTTCCAGTGTTTTATGCTTAGATTAAAACCTGATACACGGGTATCAGACCTGACACACAATCACTTCACTCACTGTAGAGAGGTTGGAGCAGAGTAGACGGGCAGCGCTTGGTGCAGAACTCCAGAACACACAAAAGTATCTGGAAGGATATCACCAGGTCATCCTCCATCTGCAGAGCACTTCCTGCATAATCAAGTAAGCATGGCAAAGACAAACATAAGATTAGAGTGTGGACTGACTGACCATGGGACACATCCTCTGGAAATCTGAAGTGGGGGGAAACGTGCAAATGCAGGCTTTCAGCAGAACTTAACCAGTAAAAACAAAGTTTCATATTACTTATAAATAACATGTCTTTCATTTTGTGAAAATTAATACAAGACTTTAACACGCGTGCACCAAGGCAATGCTATGGACATGGCTAACGTTGTTAACACTACTGACTAACAATATGACCCACCTTTGGCCAAGAGGAACATGATCCAGCTACTGCGTAAAAGCTCCTGCCTCCTGGGTGAAGAGACAAATCATAAAAACAGGCATCTGAGCTTAAAGAAGTCCAAGAAATGTATTTTTCTTGGACGACCAATTGTGCTTTCTCAGGTTCCTGCCACTGATGGCAAAGCAGCATGTTTCGGGATTTGAACTTGCGACCCCTGTTAGACTAAGCCACACAGAGCCCAGAAGAAGGAGCTTAAACTGGGGCTAAGCTAAAAGTTAACGTTGCATTACCAGCTTTTCTCATCGTCTCCCCATCGTCTGCTCCCTCGAAAACAAACTGGACAACCAAACACTGATACCAAACTGGAGTTAAACATGCATGAGAAGGGTTATGAAGTTATGGCTTATTGTTTTTACTGGTAAGACTCAAGAAAGCCATACCTAGGGAAGCGACTGGTGTTGCAAAGCTAAAAGCTAACCTGGCTACAATCTCCTGAGAATGCTAACACCACATTGCGCTGAGTGGACACTACAATAGGACAGAAATATTATCCTGTGACATTTTTGTCACAGTACTAAAAGTTTTTAAGCAATGTGCCCACTCACTGCCCACTCTATTAGACACTCCTATCTAGCTGGTCCACCTTGTAGATGTAAAGTCAGAGACAGAAGCTCATCTCTTGCTGCACAGTTTGCGTTGGCCATCCTCTGGACACTGCTAAGGTGTTAAAGAACTTCAGCAGCACTGCTGTGTGTGATCTACTCTTACCAGCGCAACACATACTAACACACCATCACATCAGCGCCCAAATAATATGTGCTTAGACCATTGAAGAGCAGTATGCAGAGAAACCAGTGGACTACAGTCTGTAGTTCTAGAATTTAAAATACTCAACAAATGCATTCTTTGGTACTTCTGAGGCTTGGTGAGGTGGTTTATAGCAAATAATATTGTAAAATGCAATATTATTAAAGTATTGTACTTACTTGACTTCATTAGGCACAGAATAGATATTATTACATGTTCTGGAGAAAAAACAAAGAATTTCATATTAGTCATTGTGTTGGTGCTCCACAGAACAAGCTTTTTGCATGCGATTTTCAGTAGACCAGTATCTAAAACAAATAATTTAAAGACCTAGACATACTGCCGTCCCTCTTAATTTTACTGACTGAATGCACAAAATGACCCAAGCATAACAGACAGCGCATATTGTGCAGATGATATATCTGCTGTAAGCACAATTCCTATCCCCACTGAGCTAAGCCCTTTAATGCTTGCTCTCTAGATCATAAAGCATGGAGGAACCCTGCCGCTTGACCACAGGCTTCTCTAAAACCCCTGCTACTGTAGCTGTTTGATCACTGACCCACCTGATTCCCACTGCTACTCAACTAATCCAGAAAACAGACTTGAACTGAGGCCAGCTGGCCTGCCGAAGGAAGTTGGCCAGACAATTCAAAGAGAGCTGGGTGTAGTGGGAATGCTGTTGCCACCTTGAGGTGGAAAAAGGTCAACATCATAGTGGAAAGTAATGAAAAAAAGGGAAAGACACCAGCTGGTTTTTGTGACGGATCTAAAAAATGGCTGTGTGTATCTGCAGACAATGGTGGAGAAAAAGGAACAACTAGAAGAAACAAATGTTTGATAAAAACAACTCCTAAAACTCTGAAGTAGTGAAAGCTCCCTGCTGGCAAAATCCCTTCAAGCTGACTAACCAAACCCAATCCAAATACTGGATCACCTTAGTATTCTTTGACCATCAGATCAGTCCTCTACTGAGCTCCACACTGATGTTTTACTGGATGTTAAGGTCACTAGAGTCCTAATGGCTGGGGTCAACAAGCTGTTTTAAACTGTATTCCAGTGCATGGTATTAAATTACTGTACTTTAACTTGCACGTCAGCTTTGGGCCAACATATTAGCTCATGGCTAGAGTGTTAGATGGACACCAGAAAACAGCACTTTTGTACGTTTATGATGCATCAGCACCAACCACCAAACCACAACATGTACATGGCATGTTTTTTCCCCCTATTTGTGATTCAAAGTGCAATAATGTGTGTGCAGAACAAATGACTGGCAAATAGGTCTGCAAGCACAGTGAGCAATATAACCTGTATGAGGTGCAGAATTATTACCCATTTCCAACACCACAATTTTCACATCACAACAGCAGTCATTTGAAGTTCTGAGAAGGGAAATTTAGAAACACTCATGTGTTGCGTGCATGCATAACCACAACTAACAGACAGTCTTCTGATGAATGCATTGAGCTACTTTAAGTTGTACCTACTGCTGACACAGATTAATGCAAATGCACAGTCCCCTTCTAGTCCCTGTAGAGAAGTACTGCCAACAGAATAGGTCTTTCAGGAGCAGATAAACATAAACCTATTGGCACCACGCCTAATGCCAGGCTTGGGCTAGACTAAACTACACCCATAATATACTTCTTAGAAATTCCTCCAGCACTATGTTTGCAGTATGCAGTTATTTTATTGCTTTATTTATTTATGTATTATTATTACAATATTTACATGTATAAACATTAACGAAGAGTGTCATAATCTTTCCCCCAAAATAATTTAGTTAGGGGTTTAGGGTAAACATTAACAATAAGGATATGCAGTCTCTTGGACATCTGGTGTCTCATCAGTGTATACGCATTGTGAAGGTAATGGCCCCATTAGCCACTGCAATTTCATCAACAATCACAGAGAAAGCCTTACTTCACAAATCGTTGATAGAGGGCCAGCAACACGTCATATTTCTTCTCTAGCTTCATGACAGTGGAGTTCACTTTAGGGCTTATGGTGTCCATGTTCTCATCCATTTTTCTCACTAGGTCACAGAACTGCTTCACACTACAAAAAGACAGCAAAATAAACAATCAGCTGAATATAAGACAGACTCAAACAAGACACTCCTAGATCATACTAGCTGTTATTTCAAAGAACAATAATTACTTGATACAGCAGCCAACAACAGATCTCACACAGGCAACAATGTTTTAAAAAGCCATTTAGAGTGAATTAAGGTTCAGCTAGCTTAGATTCAGACACACTTGTTGGCCCATTCCCATGAACTTTAACATAGATTTTCTTTACAATACCAGCCATAGTAAAAATCCTAAACATCTGCAATCCACACACACTCTTTACAGAGCCATCGCTAAAGTAGACACATTTAAATCTTTTATACTATACATATTTTATAACAGGAAAAGAACTGAGGCTGTAAAACATGACTATTGATATTGACTACTGATATGGTTTCACATTTTCAGAACTGACACAGAAGGCCTGTTTACACCTGGCACTAACATGTGTTTTTGGTGATTGAACAACATTCAGAATTCAGTCACTTGTCCACAGGGTATGATCGGATCACACAGTTGGGGTGACCAGAGACGATCTTGTCCACATAAGTGAAAACATGTTTTCTGTGATCGGATTCAGTCAGGGATGCATTAATACAAGTAATAATTACTGTGGATCTTTACTGCTCTAGCTCCTGCGCGCACACGCGCTCTGTGTGTGTGTGTGTGTGTCCTTGTGCTTCCCAGTAGATGAGAGGAGTATTACAGAGTTTGATGCCTTGCAGTTTAAAAGGCCATCATTACTCTACCCTGCACAGCAGGACCGTTTTGATGACTTCTCTTTCTTTTCTCTCTCAACACAGGAAAGTAAAATCAGCTCTCATCTGGTCACACTGGGGATGCCTTTTAATGACAAGAATCTGGTCAAAGTATATCCAGATGCAAAACACCTGTCAATTTCAGGTGTTAACAGGCCCATATGGTAAAAATACTCAATAATCACAATATTGATATAGTTCAATAGTGCAATACACAATATTTATCATAATACATGTAATCACAAGCTAAAAACATCAGTAGCAACAGATTCTTACTAACTACTATTCAGGCCTTAATGAACAGATTGATTTTTGTTTTTGCTCATCAAATTAAACCAGTCTAATCACAACCTGCAGCACTAACAGTACCCTCAATATGCTTAGAAAAGCATCACAAAAAAAAAAAAATTATCACAATGCAATAAAATATCATCATATTGCACAGCTCTACCAACCAGAAGCACACTTGTAATGTCAATACTTCACCTCAGACCAACAGCTTTCTGTAGTTCTGTAATCGTAAAGCTGACGTCTCCCATGTCTACAGCAGAAATGAACAGGCAGGCTCCCCACAGCGGCCTGTTGGAATCCTGCAGCAAACAAACAAGGAGTCACACGCAGACAAACACACACAGTGTACATGATATAGATGTGCTAATGGTGTTAAGCCACACAGGACTTGATTATAGGCATTCATGACTTTCAGAAAGCAGATAAAAACCTACATTCATTTTCTCTGCCGACTTTGCCACAGACATCCAAATGGCCCATGCACGCTCACACACCAAGTTGGTCACCGAAAGATCCTTGCAAAGGGTTACGAAGTCGGAATCCTTCTCTGTGTGCCTGACAGAAAGAAAAATATACCAATACGGTAATGTTAGTGTGTGAACGGTCATCCTCCTGACAGTGTGAGTTCAGCAGGACATCAAACAAATTAGGACACTCAATTGTAGTAGGACTGTGCGTTGTTACTACTATCAAAGTCAAACTGTACATGTACTAAATACGAATGTGAGGACTAATGTGTCACTGACACTGCAGGTAATGCTGTATTCATAATATCAAATGTAGCAGGAAAAATAAATGGCATAATTTCAGTAAAAAGAGTTCAGTTATAAGCATTTTATAATAGTCTGTTCCTCCATTTTTACATACAGATAGTGACAAGTACTTGTATATGATGAAGATACTGATCCAGTGTTCAGGCAAGCAGAAGGCTATTGACATAGACAAGCACACACACTCAGTAAACACACACACACTCAGTAAACACACACACACTAGTGAGCACACAAACACAGTGATATAGTGCTAGGCACCCATTGCTGTGGCACCCCAGGACCAGAGAAGGTTAAGGGGCTTGCTTAGGAGCCTAACAGTGGCAGCTTTGCAAACCCATGTATGGAACCCACTACCCTGTGATCAGCAACTGGTGCTCCAACCACTGCCCACAGAGTGACACAGCACACCATCAATCACTTCAATAGCACGTGATCAATCACAATATAAGCTTACTTATTTGGCCATGGTAGGACAACCTCAAAACTGCCATCTTTCATGTAAGAGGTTTTTCGTTAGTTGATGCCATTACTCAGTGCTGTCACACAATTGGCTCTAATCTCACACATTTCTCTTCCCGAACAATGTCCAGATTAACTTAGACCAGTTTAAGCTTCATACAGCTCCAGGTTTCACTGGTTAGCACATTCTGAATCTCACACCAAATAAATTGCAGAGTTGCTGGTCTGAGCAGAGAGGGGGGCAATGCAAGTGCAATCTCTGGGGCAGTAGTCTGACTGGGGGGGGGGGGGGGGTAGATTCAGAACATGAAGGCTTCAGAAGGTCCAGACTGTGTTTAATCAGTGAAACCTGGACCTACAGAAAACTCTGCAGACACCATCACTGCCCTCCTTAACCTCACCTCAAATAATCTGTAAAAGCTGGAAGCACAGAGCCTGAGTTTAATCCGTAAAATCAGGAGCAGTAGGAAACTTTATGTAGTCAAATTGATCCGGAGGTAGTTAGCTAGCTAAGTAAGGGAACGAGGGGTCGTCAGAAATACTTGGGAAATGGGCAACTGCCTGAGTCTTCCGGCCAATGCAGCGGAGTTGGCAGCCCTGCTAGTACCTGATGTTGTGAAGACGCTGAAAACAACAAAACAAACTTAGCCAGCTAGCTAACTCACTGTGTGTGTGTGTGTGTGTGTGTGTGTTAGCAGACCCGGCTAACTGGCTAGTTAGCCCAACTAAACACCCAGAAGAAGAGGACAGCGGGCGCTCAGACACCTAACGATGGATTATTTAGTCTGGGAACACTGTCAGGTGGGGAAGAGCAGCAGAACTCTTACTTTTCCGGGCTGATCACGGAGTTCTGCTTGGTGTCCGGAGAGGAGCTCTTCTTGCTGTTCGGGGTCCCGGAGCTGCGCTTTTTGGGAGGCATCGCTATTGAAAACACTTGCTAATCGCCAGGGGAGCTCGTTAAGGTAAAAGTTCGTGGAATGCAGCTGAGCGTGGGCCAGATCTCACGGAAGAGTGTAATAAAAACGTTAAGACATGGAGTGTGCTGTATGACCAGGAACCTCCCCTCGACCACCTCCAACAATCCAGTGTTGATCCCACAGCCTCAAACCGCGGGAAAACTCCTCAGTACAACATCCTGTCGCAAAGACGTCATTTCCGCCGAGAGGGCAGCGTTCCAAAACGTGTAAGCTCCTACAGCTGACCGCGGTTTTTCCGAGACTGGACACTGGACACCCAGTGATGGATAAAACACATAGACCCTGTAGTTGAGTGGGGGGGAAAGATAAATTATAATTTATTATTATAAAATATGGCCAAAGTCCTCTGCTTCTATTTTGACTTTAAAGTATACAAGTTCTGAACGTATAGCTATTTTATATGTTGAATGTATGTATATATCAAATGTAAAATCATAGTGAGTTATTATTAAATATTTATATGTATATAGTTATGGTGTTATAGCATTTTAATGAAGAATAGTGTGACCACGGGCATAAACCTCAATCATTTGTTCTGATTAGCAATTCCATTAAAGAAGCACAATCCTGTATTCTGATTGGTTAGCTTAATCCTGCAATCTGGTTATTTAGCTGAATCCTGTGTTCTGATTGACTACTTTGAGTCCTTTTCCCGAATGGTTTGGTGAATCCTCTAATCCGATTGGCTGACAGGGTCCCTTATAAATCCTGCAAACTGATTGGCTTTTTTGCACTTTGTTTGCCTCCTGATCCTGTTAAAAAGCTGACTCCTGAAAGCCACTAGGAGACCCCAATCCAGCTTCTCCCGTTGTGCTTCCACTGATCCAGAGGTGGAGTCGGATAAGATCCATCCCATATAAATTCATATTTGTAAATATATTAACTTGGATCCAAGTTGCCACCTTGTGTGTTTGTGCACAGTCTCTTGGTTTAGGCTTTTATTATTATTTATTTATTTACTAAATGCACTAACTCAGGTGTATGAGTAATAGTATTAGAAAAATGCATCTATTTTATATTTGTTTTACAAACGTATTGTTCTGTTGTTCATTAGAATTGAGTTCTTGCACTACTTTTCATCATCGACATATGTTTCACCAATCATATTTAGAGTGATAGCGTCAACACATGGGTACAAAGACACACATTCTTAATATTAGTGCAAAAAACAGCAACTGCACACAAACTTGACCTTGGAAAAGTGAAAACATTACATAAAGGGGTTTATTACTGGTTATAATATCTCATTTAAATATACATATTCAACAAACTCTGGAGTTGCCAGTAATGGAGACTGTGGTGTGATCTTTAGACAAATCATAGACTTGTCCATAGGAATAGCAGTATAAACACAAGAAACCTTATATTCAAAAGGTCCTACCTCCCAGCAAAACTAGCTTTGGGTCTTTTAAAACACATGAGAACTTTTCTTTTCTGTTTATTCTCTCTCTTTTATAATAATAATAATAATAATAATAATAATATAATTATTAATAACAACAACAACATATATCTGACTTCCCTTTAGCTGTAACCATTGATTTGCCAACACTTCCTGGCTATGACCACTATGCCCTGAACCAACCTCTTAGATCATTAATATGCAGACCATAACTTCAGTTCAGCATTTTAGTTCAATTTAGGGAATCTGAATTTGTTTATTTAAGAAGCAGTTTGCCCAGCTCTGCGTGTTTGTGCGTATTCAATACAGAAATATGGATTTGAAAATAGTCATGTTAAAAAAAAAACATTTGTAAGAAATAAGAACACAGAACAAAGGCACCAACGTGCTTTGTCTGGAGTGACAGATGTAATAAATAAACGCCGTTCAGCGTTCAAATAAGGTCATCTTATACAGGGGCGCCACATAGCCCAGAGAGGAAATCACTACATGTATGTACAACTCAGGAAGCATGAAACACCATTTAAGATTTGTAAAAAGGTTGAAGTGTGAAAGAAAACAGGAGCACAGTTGCCTTTAGAAACCTTTACCCAGAAAGAGACATAGAGATGATGATAGGTTCCTTTGGCACTGGAGCGTTTCATTATTGTTTCACTTTTTCTTCCTTAGGAACATATAGCACTTCCTCTCTCTATGCCAAACGGTCTCCCAATGTACCAGGTAAGTGAGGCATAATGGGACCACAGCAAGGGGTAAAAGCTTGGTGAAGGGAACCGGTGAACTTGGACAGTTTTCAACCCCTTGAGAGAAGGACACACAGCTTGGGGTGCTTCTAAAAAGTTCCCTGGCAGAAAACAAAACCCTCGTCCAACAATTCCGTCTACTGCCGCACTCTACAAATTGACCTAGACAGTAACATACTACTCTGGTTGGAGAGATTATTTCAGGCCCTGTTATGTTAACGCTGTATAAATACAGTACCCTTGGGTGCATAAAGTGAAAGATAAGTGTGAAAACGAGAGGGGAGAAAAGAGCCTGGTATAATTTGTATGCATAACGTTTGAAAGAGACCGCCTCCAATCTATCCAAAAGTCCTGGTGTTTTCAGCTGAGGGGCAAGGCCAGCCCCCCGCTCAAAGCAGCATATTCATGGGTTTCTCCAGGAACTTGCGGAACTCTGCCAGCCACTGAGCCCCTACTGCTCCATCCACCACCCGGTGATCACAGCTAAGAGTAACGGACATCACGTTGGCTACATCAAACCTGCGAAGAAAAAAAAGCTTAATTAAAAACAAAGAATGCAGGCCCAGTCAATCCTGAGCTACACGCAAAGCTCTGTGTGAACAGGATAAAAGTTATATGGGGTCCTGGGGTAATACTCTCTTTTATAGTGCGTCCTCAGTGTTTTTATTACCGTGCAGATCAACAAAAGCCTTATTCAGACCGGATTAGTCAGATGGACGTCTAATAAAACATTTTACACGTCTCCTCAGTGATAAAACTCTGCATCCGGACGCAATAATATTATCAGAGGAGGAGTGAGTTCCTAGCTAAAGGTTTTCACCTCACTGTTACTTGACCACATTCATAACAGCTGCATATGAACAGTGAAAGAGATGCTTGCTCTTAATTTAATTCACAATGAAAAGATGCGAAAATTGATGTGATTTTATTTTTTGTATCAGTATTTAGAAAGTGTTTTATACCTTCTGATGGATCTTTGATATGTGTGCGAAGAGACTAAATACAGCAGGTAGCAGTGGCCAAAAACCTTTTTCCAATAAAATTCTGCATCTCTCTGGTAAAACACAGATATATGAATCTGGACATGACTAAAATGATCAGATCCTGGGAGTTTAGTGAGAACAGCCGGTAATCCTGCATGAAATTTTCTCAGAGGACGAGTAAATTTAATCCTGTACAGACAGGGCTAATGTCTGTTTTTCTCTCTCATACTCAAAAGAAAATTGAAGGCTGAATTGCCTACTCTTGCCACTAAGCTCAATGCTGATCTGTTCATTTTTGTCTTATCCAGATTCAAGCATCTGTGATTTTCTAGGCAGACCTCCCTCCGCGCTGTACCACTGCTACACACCATATTTAATGTCTGAATGCACGTATCAAAGATCATCTACATATTTAACACTTTCTGAATCGCACAACAAAAACTTTCAGAAATAGGATATGAAAAGAAAAATAAATTGCTTTTCACAACTGTTGTGAATGTCATCAAGGTGAATCAAACATTCAGGTATGTGTAACACGTTTGTTCAATGGCAACAGAGCTGCAGCAGCATTGGCACCATATCCTGAGTCATGTATGACAAAGTGTCTTTTCTATGCAGACGTCTGAAGAAATTAACAGAGTAGCTTACAGCAAATACATAGAAATAGGGAAGTATAAATTGTGCAATTTCGAATTAATCATTAGCATGGCATCCCTCGCACTAGAGGCTAGAAACACTGTTAACATTTCATCTGCAGCAGAAGAGTATTTATACCTGATTATGTGTGAACATAGACATCTGATCTATCTGGTCATCTGGGATTTCCTCTCGTTTTTTTTTTACAGTTTCATATTATACTTCTGTCTGTTCACAGAATGCTATGGCATAGACAGCAGTGAACCTCTCACCCTCTCTCATTATCTGCAGGCAGCAGCCTCTTTTCTGAGCCCCCCACTGCCAGGATGCAGGCTTGAGGAGGATTGATGATAGCCGAGAAGTTCTTGATGCCATACATGCCCAGATTAGAGACTGTGAAAGTGCCTCCCTGGAAAACAGAACACAAATATGTAACAGACCAACTTTCACATTTTATACTGAGTTGTAAAAATCCTCAGCATCTAGATGTTTGTATGTAACCTCAATGTGTCCTTTCAATGACATACTGGGCAAAAGTCTTGGGTGGTCAGTTACAAAAACCCTAACAAAAAAGCAAAAAAAGCTTAAAAGCTGTGGAACTCACCTGAAATTCATGGGGCTGCAACTTGCCTTCACGTGCCTTAGCAGCCAACATGGCTGTATCGTTGCTTATAGCTGCAAGGCCCTTGATGTGGGCATTGAAGACAATGGGAGTGATCAAACCGTTGGGTGTGCTGACTGCAACACTAACATCTACCACATGATTTCTGTAAGGAACAAGCAAGAACAAAAGTCAATACTAATAATTACAGCAGTGTAGTGAATGTTGTGTGTTATGCTATATTTATTTAAAGGACAAAGCTGCCTTCTGGTGGCCGGAGGCAGAAATGCATCACTCACTGCCGGATGACGGTGTCCATCCAGGAGGAGTTGGCCTCTGGCACCTTTAAACATGCCAATGCTGAGGCTTTGACGATGAAGTCATTGACCGAGAGTTTGATGTTATCTGCTTTTACCTCCTGATCATGGGGTGATACAGAAACAAGAATCTCAAACGCAATCCTCTCACTTTCAGCCAAAATAGCCACACACACATCCTGTGTCTTTTTTCACAGAAAACGGAAGCCATTTACAATCTCACCGCATTCAGTTCTTTTCTGAGGTCCAGAACTTGGTCCATATTGATGTCCACAGACAGGTAGTAGTGAGGAATAGTCTGCTTCGACTGAATCAGCCTCTGGGCAATCACCTTATCAGCACAAAGGAAGGAGAAAAGAGGGAAGAACAGATATCAAATGCCTCCTCTTTGAAGCACTATAAAAAAGTGTTGAGCATGATGTGGTGAAGAAAACTCACTCTACGAATATTGCTGATTGGGATGTCAGTAAAGGTGCCAGTGGGAACTGGAGCCACAGCTGGAGCAGCGGCACGGCTGGGTGTAGGTGCTGCAGGAGCAGCTGCCGGAGACTGGTAGCATGAAAAGCAGGAGGAATGATTACTATACTTTGAAATTATGGTAAAATATTACATTGGGGAAAATGTAATCTTGCCACTTCCAGACAGAAAAGCTTATGCCCTAGAATGCATTTCACTCACAGGAGCAGCCTTTGCTGGAACAAAGTTCTCAATGTCTTTCTTGGTTATCCTGCCGTCTGGTCCGGTGCCTGAGTAGGGAGGTGCAGTTGTCTGAGGTTCATTCTCTTACTTAGTCCGTCAAGAAATCGCCTCTGAAGAGAAACTGTCAAATTTTGAAAACTGAAAACTCACCAGCAACCTGTGCAAGGTCGATGCCCTTCTCAGATGCCAGTTTCTTGGCTAGAGGGCTGGCAAACACTCGTCCCTTTCTAGCAGCAGCAGCGGGAGCAGCAGCAGCTGCAGGGGCCGGGGCCACTGGAGCGGCTGCTGGGGGAGGGGCCGCCACCTTCATTGAAATTCACAGTTGTGAGATTTTGCAGCACATCATGTCAGAAGTACATACTATATGCTAACACTGCACACACAACCCAAAATAACAGCTTTCAATTAAACATTACATTGTCCACATAGGGTTTTTCCACAATGCTGACTACAGTCTAACAGTCTCAGTTTAATTCAGTCACAAGTTCAATAACAAATCCCATTTATACTCTGAATATGATATGTCATCTACTCCAAAAGAACTTGTGTTGGCACACACGTGCTGTAAAAATTAAACATTCCTTCACTACCTCAAGAGTATTGTCTAGACATGCTGCACCACTGAGCTGGAATCTTGGCAACATCTTCAATGTATTTTAGAGAAATAGGAAGTGAGGTTTAAACTGGGTTTAATCTGACAACTGTGTTTTACCAGATGGCACCAGTTAAAAAATACTGGAGACTAGGGATGTCTCGCTGTAAACGTGATTCAGCAATCGACAAAAGGCACACAGAACAGCAGTTAAAGCAGTTTTAGTTCATATGTTAGAAGAAAACTCTTCAATTTTCCATGACATGGAAAATTTTTCATAACCAAGGAGGAGGCTAATGCACACACACACTAAGGAATTAGACTGCAGAGTTGTAAAGGAACTGGGAGCTGAATGGTCAGGAAGGTCAGTCAGACTGGTTTGCTCAATGTTAAACACTTTAAACAGTTTAAAAAAATAATTTACAAAAAAACAAAAGAAATCATTTCAAATGTTACTGCTACTAGGGTTTACTATTGTGTGTTAGCGCATCTCACCCAAGTTGTGGGACTGTATTATTTCTAGAAACATAAAGATTGGAATTGGTCGGTAATCACCATTAAGAGACTCGGATCGGGGGAAAAAATGTAATCAACTGGAAATACAGAATGCCATGCAAATATTTAAACATCAAGGCCAGGTTCAGTTTTAATGAACAGTGAGCTTAGACCTGTGAGGAAAGTTCTTAAAAGCAGAATTTCAGTGGGAAGCTACTCAATTTTTTTCACAACAAACAAATAATGACATCACCCTCCTCTTACAGAGATTGCAGTAACTGTGGCCTTGGCATGATAGAAACCAAAGATACCAAAAATAAAGTCTTACGCCACACTGCTATAATCTCAAAAGTGTTGCAAGCTGGACATGAACAACGGGAACGTACTGCAGTGCCAACACTGCTGCCCTTTTCAGACTATATATCCCTGAAATCTAGGGGAAATCAGAAAGAATGAAACCACCACTTTGGCTTGTCGATGTCAGTCTGAGGATACCTGTTATGACCTCAACTCATCTATACATCCATCACTAACTAGATGGTCTTGCAGAGTCATAAAAATACAAAACAAATGGAAAAAGTAAACAGTTTTTACCGGTGTGGGAGCTGGAGGTGGGGTTGCAGCAACACCTGTCTCCACATAGTCTGCAAATGCTTGAATATCAGACTCTTTCTCTACCATGATACAGAGTGGTGTGCCCAGAGGGACGTCCCTGGTTCCCTCTGAAATCATGATCTTAGCCAGGTAGCCCTCCTCCTGCACTTCAAAACCTGACCAACACACAGGAGCAAAAGCAAAAGCACTTACAGAGCGTGAAAGCATGTCAGTGGAAAACACCCCAAAAAAAGAACAAACACAAATCGTTAGCTTTAACTAGACTCCAATCTCCTGGTCAGACACAGCTATGAGTAAATACGGCACTGTAAAATATTGTTTGTTTAAGATTTTTATTATGTACGATGATGACCAAACAAACAATTAAAGACCTTTATCAATGTTAGCTTACCAATTGTGGCCTTATCTGTCTCGATTTCAGCAAGCAGATCACCCTCATTCAATTTTTCACCCACTTTCTTCTCCCAGCGCTGTACAGTTCCCATCGTCATGGTGGGAGACAGAGCTGGTAGCAGAATCTACAAATTGCAAAGAAATCAAGGCACTTTATTTTAATTAAACTCACAAACCAAATGATACCGACTACAAAGTTTGCTACTTGATGCTACTGGTGCTGTTAAACTTAATGCATCTCCAATGGCCATCACCACTTACCTTCATATGCGGTGGGTAGGAGCTGCCTGGAGCCTGAGGAGGAGAGGGGGCAGCAGCAGGTGCGGCTGGAGGCGGAGGGGCTGCTGCTGCTGCTGCAGGAGCTAAAGTGGCCAGTTTTTCCAGAGTAAAGTCCTTAAATGCGGGGATGAGGTCAGGGCTGAGGTCAAAGATCAATGAAAACATAGATTAAGTAAATGGGAGCAAAAAAAACCTTTAGCTTAGTTTTGACAAACTTCAGCTATCAATTTAATGTAAAAATGAACTCACTTGTCAACAGTAATACAGATGACTCCTCCAATGGGCACATCTCTCGTGCCCTCTGGCACCAAGATCTTTGCCAGATAGCACTCCTCCAGCATCTCAAATCCTACCGTGGCCTTGTCTGTCTCCACCTGAAACGAATACGATATTCTTTACATACAGAAGAGTACTTACGAGCTGATTTGCTTCATTATGAAGACTAAAACATTTTGCTGTACCTCAGCGATCAGGTCACCCTCATTGATTTTATCACCCTCCTTCTTTTCCCACCGAGCGATGGTGCCCGACTGCATTGTGGGAGACAAAGCAGGGAGTTCCACCTGTCCAAAATGGAAAGAGGTTACTCTACAGGTCCTCAGCCAAGACGAAATCCACTGACATCTGCATATCTAATCATGTAATTACTTAACATACACCTGTGAGGAAAATCGGGGCTCATGCATCATCAATTCTAGCTCTGCCCGATCACATAATGCTACCATTGATTGAAGATCTTCTACGAGTCACATAAAGCCATGCCTTCAAATCTTGCCACTAACGCAACTTCACTGGACAGCTGAATACACTTCGAAGGTTAACTTTCAGTTCTGTTACATCAGCAAACAGAGATCTGCACCATGCTGAGTGATGGGGAAGAGGATTTGTTATCCTATCCACCTAGGCGGAGCGAGGTCTCCAGGCCATGGATGGTGATGTCCCGTTGATAGAGCACTGCATTACGCAGCTGCGCCGATCGGAAGCCCTACTGTCCGATAAGTCAGGTTTCATCATCTGCTCAATTATTATATAATACGAGATAGCTACATCATCATGGCAACTGTTGACAATGGTAATAATATGTACACTATATGTATTCTAACGAATGCATTAAGCTACTTTAGCTTAGGTTACACTTATTGCTGACACAGATGAGCATATGTGCACACACTGCTAGTCCAGTCCCTGTAGAGACGTACTGCCAACAGAATAGGACTCTCTGGAGAGGACACATTAACCTACTGGCCCCATGCCTAATGCCAGGCGTGGGCTAGAGGGGTATAAAGTTCCCCAGCACTGAGAACTGTGTTCTCTGAAATGAAGGTTGGTGCTCCGTCCAATATTTTTGGGATGAGCTGGAAAGTTGGGGACGATGAGGTGGGCTGGTTCTCATCAACATTCAGACCTCGTTTACGCTCTTGATGCTGAATGCAATCAAATCCTCACAATCTAACAGAAAGTCCTCCCTGGACAGTAGAGAATACTAGTTACTTCAACAAAAGCAGCATAAACTCTTTTTAATAGGCTTGATTTTGGAAGAAACAAGCAATGAGCAGGTGTCCCAATACTTTTGCCTAGATCGTGTATTTGGCCAGTTTCCCAGACCCGAGGTAAGTCTAAGAGTAGACTAAAAAAGAAAGGTAATTCAACACTGGTGCTGGAACTTAGTTCAAGGCCAGGCCAAATCCATGTCTGAGAAACTGGCCCATTCTCTGCCCAGCCATGGTAAAGAGGTCTAGCGCTCCTACCTCCAAATATGTAGCTATGGACGCAACCACAGACTACAACACATCTATCATGATATAGATGACACAATAAAATCTTACATAGACTGAAAAGAAACGTCTAAAAGCTAAAATGAGCTAGATATCGTTTCAAGGTGACACCGGTCTGAAAGGGATGGCATATGGATGCCCTTAAAGGCGAGGCACATTCTCATACAGCACAGAAATCACAGAGGAGTGGCTCACATTAACGAAGCCGCCATCGCTTTCTCTCAGAGGACACTGATTTGGTCTCTGCTAATGAAAATGTCGATAGAGAGCGCAATCTGGAACATGAGGGCTTATCGCAAGTGCAAAAGCTCGTAGGCGCAACAAGTCAGTTCGGTCCTCCCGGTCCGGCAGCTGCTTCAGCCGGCTGGCTGAGTCCGCTGTAGCTCGCTAACACGGTTAGCCCGGTTAGCTTAGCCGTCCTTACCTTCTGGTGGGGCGGCAGGCTGTAGACCCGGCTGCTCTGACTGAAGGCAGCAGTCTGGTGTTGTAAGACGCGGGTTGAGCCGCTGAGGACGCCACTGTAAGCCCGGGTGGAGCGGCCCAGACTGCGGGTACTGTGCAGCCGTCTGAGGTGACTCGGTGCCGGCGCGGGGCCCGATAGGACAGCGGGCCGGGCGGACCGGACACACGGTCTGACACGCAGCGCTAAACGCAACATTTCGGCCGTTGAAAAAAGAGGCTGGGTCCAGGAGAGGCTAGTCTGCTATCAGAATGCCTGACACCTCATGCAGTGTCCGTGTTTTTGGGCTGAAATGTTGTGGAATGATGCCTCACTTTCCAATGACCTCCCCGCTCCAAAACAGCCCCTTTACGGCGCTCCGCTCCTGACTGTCCTCACTGCTGCAAGCTAGGGTTGCCAGAGACGTAGGGACTCCCCGTTGTATGTGTTCTTTATTGCGGCTAACGCAGCTGACTGTGTGTTTGTCAAAGGGGTTTAAAGTTTTAAGCTAAATTTAAGTTTATTTTAAGTCTTTTTGGGGGTTTACAGTTTTTTGAGTTTGTGTACAGTATGTAAAATAAGAGTTTATATAACCATATAAAATGCTTTGGTCATATGATTTACATACATTGGCTCATCTTTACTCTGAATGGGTTTTGTATCAAATATATTTATTTTTATTCACTTATTTACCTAGATTTATTCATACATTTTTGAGGAAAGGGGTCAGCACTTAATCACACATCTGTTCTGCTGTTTTGGCACCTGAACTGCTTTGAAGTAGACTTAAGGATTCATCTCAGTTTCTACATTTTCTAAATGGATGTAGATCGGTATCGAGAGGTAGCAACATCCTAAAAATGTAGAAAAAAAACTCGTATTTTGAAATAAACAGGTACATTTTCACAGGTTGTACATCGACAATTAAACTCGGGTTTGCATTGACAGCTATTTACCCTCACAGACAAAAAATAATAATATGATCAGAAGTAATATATTGATTATTTTACAGCAAAAGAAAACGGCAGAAACACTTTTTACAATTTCTCCACTTTTACATATGGAGGATTTTTTGGGGAAAATATATGGCAACCCTCAGGTTGGCGCTGTCAGCGGACGTCACAACCTGTCGTAAAACCGTCGCAAGGACGAAGTTGACAGCATGGTAGATGGTAATCGGCGCTGTCAAAACGTTCAGCATTTTTAAAAGTGATCGACTTTCAAAACTCACAGCAAGAGATAAACGACAAGCGTGATATAATAGAACTACGAGAACAGGTGTGTCAAACACGCTTTATTAATTTTGGTCTTTGGTGTTTTTAAAGCGTTTGTTTTTGTTAGAAAAGAGCCAGAAAGGGGGTGGGGTTCACATCATCTCACACCATCACTCTTCTCCATCAATGATAATTATTAAACAAGTAAAGTAGAGATGCACAGTAATATTGGAAACATGTAGGTAATGTTTTTGTTTTTTTTTTAACTCTGAAGCCATGCAGCTGCTGCTAAACTATCAGCATTTCTTTCATGTTTCTGCAGTTAAAAATGTTACATTTATCCTTAAGACAACCCAGATACATTTATTCCCAGTTCCTACATTTTTATAAATTTGACTTTCAGCATCCAACCACTATTCTCATTTCGGTACATCCATATGTACATAAGTACATTTTCAAGGGTTGCACAGCAACGGATAAGAACAAAGCTTTGCAAAAATGTTAATCTCTCATGACAACCATTCACTCTCACAGACATACCAGTAAAGTATTAGTTAGCTTACTTAGAAAGTCATTTATTGTTGTATATTTTGCAGCATAATAGAAAAATAGAAGAGGAGGAAAAAAAAATCTGATCCATCAAAAAAGGAAGAGCGTGCTTGCGTTGTAGTGAGCATGAAGGGCCACGGTCATCACAGTCTATTTGATTTTGGTAAGGGCTATAGCTCGTCTGTCTGTGTTCTGGAACAGAGCTCGAATCAGACTCTTCATCTCGTTACTAGAGAACTCCTGTGCGAGGGGCCCTTTGCCTTCCGCCCACCTAGTGAAGAGAAACGAGATCTGGTAATGGATCTATACAATGAATGAATAATAACAGCAGTGTCTTTAATACAATATGCATTTATATTTCAAGTACTGAATTTGATGAATGTATTAGTACCTGTCCACTATCTCCTGCAGACTAGCATGAAGTACGATGGAGAGTTCTTTAAAGGTCATCCACTTCTTCACATAGACTGGGACTTCTTCTTGGTATTTCTTGTTTTTGCTCTCCTCAGGCAATGGGGTGAATACTAACGGCCCCTCCTCTATGATCGTCTGACAGAGTGTGTGCAGGCGCTCTCCATCTTCAGTTGAAATGTCCTATAGGGACATCAATGGGTCACATTTAAAGACTCATAAATTTTAAAGAATCCCAAGTTAACAGTCAGCATGATCAGGACTCACCTCCAACATTGTGATTTTGCTTATCAGTTCAGATATCGCCGTATTCAAGAGGGTTCCCATGGACTTGCAGTATATATTCACTGGTAAGACATCTTGCCAGACCTTCCCCAACCGCTTTAGCTGGTGTATCACCTAAGAATCCCCAAAAGTGGGTTATAATGGGCAAAGGTTTTAAAGTTATAGGTAGGATTATGTAATATTCACTAAACGATCTCTAGAACTGAACATAGAGAGTGGTGTTTAGTCTGACCTGTCTGACTGCCTTGCTGGCTGCTGAGTAATTGTCTTCATCATCCAAGTTGGAGAAGTTTCGGGCAGTAGACAGTCTCTCCAACATCTCTGCTTTCTGAACATTCATCTGTGCCACAAAACACTGAGCACCTTGATGAGACAAGAGATATGCTAAGATGCCAAGATATGCTTTAACATTAAGCTCCAGAATAGCAGTAATAGCTTTGGGAATAAATAAAATACGAGTTTTCAATCAATGCCCCATACCCAGTTTTCTAAATCCTGGGACCAAGTCAACAAAATATGCCACTCCGTCTTTCAAGGGAAGATGCGGCCTAAACTGGTGGCCCAGTGTCAGCAGATGGTGGGCAAGGAACATGCAGTTGTTGTGTTGAATTGCAGCCAAGTGAGGAAACTTAAGCAGGTTGTCCCTGTTTTAAAACAAATGTCAGAGTTCTTTTAAACATTTATACTACTTCAAAGTCTGAAAATCACTTGATAAGAATAATTCATTTAATTTTCAAAAATAAATGACTCAATATAGATTTTAATGTTAGAAATAGCACACCCACAATTATTTTACTTTTAAGCAACATTTTTAATATTTTGAGAACAAGAGACCGATGAATTAATTATTTAATGAATATATTTCAGAATCATTGACAGCTATGTTTATCATTTAAGACACATTTCTCTTTCACATTTGTAGCTCCTTATAATCTTTTAAAAACCATCCCAAGGAGTACAGGATGAACATTAAAATCAACCTTTCGTGGGATTTATTTTATTGACAACACTGATTATAAACCTTTGAAAGGTAGTATCACTGCTATGTTGGTTCAACATAGCAGTGTCTTGTCAGAAACAGAAATGACCATAAATATCATATATGCACTTACTTGTGGTATGTTGGTACAACATCATAGAACAGGTGAAAAATATTTCGTGTTGTGTAGAAAAGCTGCACAGCACTAGGGGAAAAAAGACATGTTTTAACATTAGCTATCCAGTTGCATAACAAAAGTGAGGACAAATATGATAAATATTTATTGTTTTATTGCCTTGCATTTGAAAACATTAACTCTACAATCTCAACATAACTGTACACTCAAATAGGTGTTATGGCATTTACATACCACTGGGGGGAGCTGCTCACTGCCTCAGAAAGGGTCTTTATCGCCAGCTCCATTAACTGCTGCACAGATTCACTGATGCGGCACACAGGCAGGCACAGAGTGCGCGGGCCCAGCTGCTTCTCATTCTCTAGGATCTGCTGATCACACTGGCCAATTCTCTTCCCCTCCTGCTTCTCTCTGCTGCCCCCACTTGGGTTTGGCAGTTTAGGGAGAGCAAGTCTGTAATCTGGAGAGATCTGAAGACGAGGAGTTAATTAGAGACAAACTAATACAATGCTGATGGCATAAGGAAATTGTTTTCCATCAATGGACACTGATGAGAGTCACTGCTCTTACTTTAACAGTATTGTGCATCTCTGAAGTCATTAGTTTCCGAGCAGCTACTATGACATCCTGACATTTTTTGCTAGCAAAATGGCAGTTGACATTTCTTGCATATTTCAGAAGATCTGTGGAATCTCCACTGAGGTATCCCATCTCTTTCAATTGATTTTCAAACTCCTCAGTTTCTTTGATAACCTGGACACAAAAAATAACAAAAATGAAACAACATCTTCTACCTCTTTTGGTGTCATTAGTACACTTTTTTTATCTGTCCACTTACTGTATCATACGCTGCCAGCTGACTGCTGTTAGTCGGTATAGAGTACAATAAGCATTCACGGATGATACAGTCCGACATCTCCTCCCATATCTGGTCTCCCAATATAGCAGACACTTTCTGATCACCTATGGATGCATCTACATACATAGAGAAAAAGGAAGAAAATGTGAAGAATCTACTAATAGGAAATTGGTAAGAACCTAGTAATATGATATGAATCATGACACAGAAGTTACGATTCAACATACTGCAATATATTGCGATATTGTAAGCAAGATAATATAAAAGATTCTAAAAAAAAAAGTATCATAGAACACAAAACACCCATTCATATGCATATAATCTGAGTAAAAGTAACGTTTACTTTTTTATGCAATCAGTCTAAAGAAAGACTACATTTAACATTGCTATCTAGTGGTCAGGGTTTAAACACAACACATGAACCACTGTCAACCACCACTATTTTTGCATTTAAAATCAATATTGTGTTTTTGAGAATATAATATTGTGAAACTTCAACATAGAAATATTTTTGAACATCCCAATCTACAAGATGAACAGAAGAAAATTTTATGCTAGACATGCTCTGGCGTACCAAAGAGGTGTTCATGCAGGGTCTTGAGTACTACAAGAAGTTTGGTGTAGACTTCAGCAGGGGCTGGGTGCTCTGCTTGGATCTCTTCACTCTGCAGGCTCAGGACTGTGCCCTGTTCAAGATGCTCACCCACCTCTACCAGCAGAGATGGGTACATTATCAAAGGCTTCAGCATGTACTTCAGTAACACCTGCCCTGAAAGCAGGAGACGGTCCATTGTAAGCGGGTTAGGTTAGAAATACACTATTAATGGGAATAAACAAACAAACAAACAAACAAACAAACATGGTAATATGAAAATAAATAATACCAAATAGCTTGATTTTTTTGTGCAGTTCTCCTTGAATGGCGAGGGCCTGGAGGATACTAGAAAGAAGAGGATTAGGTGAGTGTTTGTCTTCCTTAGATGCTCCTCCACTCAACTGAAGTGCTGTTGTCAGGAAAGACTGCATTCCAGTAAGCTCTGCAAAAAATAATAATTAAGAAAGAAAGTTGAAGAGGCTTAAAGGTGCCCTAAAACTAAAAACTATTTGTATACTGTATTTTCCTAGGTTTAGTTAAATAATGAGAGTTCAGTACATAGAAGTGACATACTGTGAACCTCAAAGACTGTTGCATTCTCTATTAAAATAAAATCCAAGTATGTAAGCAAAACAGGCCAGTAAAATGAACCAATTCTCAAAGTCTCATCAAACCCCCCCCCCCCCCCCCCCCAAATGTACATACACCAAAAGCCTTTCCAGGCTAAACACAATTACTTTTTTGGGAGTATATGGAACCAAGACTAAAAACAATAAAGTTAGCAGGTTGACGAAGGGTTGACCGAAATAAACTCTGCTGCAGGTACCTGCACAACAGCTGAAGGAGTGTGGGCTGGTGGGGTTAGAGCTGCGATAAGGACCGTAATGACAGCTGCGAGGAAAGACTGGAGGGGAGCCGGTGAAGCAAGTAGGTGCTAGGCTAATGGGCTAGCACCTACTTATAAAGGGCTTAATAATCCATCTTGCAGTGGCACTTTACTTTACTGCTTTTAATAATGGCCACGGTCTCAGAACATAGACAGACTAGTTTAAAAAGCTGAGGGAGGAGTAAACATGACAAGTCTGTCTATGCTTGATTAAAAGTTTGGTTTTCATGCTCCAGTGTTTTCTTTTTTAGAGCATGCCATGTGAATGAACTTTCCTCTGACCATTTTCACTCACTCAAGTAGCAGCGCTCAGCATAATGAACAGACGAGTGATTCATCTGTGAGTTTCCAGGGCCACTAAACCTTTACCATAAAGGCTAGAAAGGCTACATGGCCATTTGCCACCTGGTTGGGAGAATCTGTCGGAGATAACAATTTTTTATTTATTTTTGTTTTTGTGGCAGATCAGTGAAAAATCAGATCTAAAGTTGTGCAGTGTGTGCTTGGCTTTACTCCTACCTTTGGCAGGAGGCAGCTTCCATACTGCCAGTTTCTTCCACTCTTCTCCAAGATGGTAGATGAGGTTCTCTCTCTGTACAGTTGTCTCTGAGCTGAGGGCTCGAAGTAAAGGCAACTCTGAATTTTTCCAGGCTTTTAAGGCTTCAACACTGCCTCGTGCCTTGTGAGGGTAGACGAAAGCAAAGGACAATGAGCACACACACACACACACACACACACCATTTATGACAATATAAAATCCTAAAATATTTAACCTGAACTATTTATTAATGCAAAATATGTCTATATATTTTTCCTGTCATTCGCCATCTGAAATTGTTCATAATATGATCCTCACCTTTCCAAGTTGTTTAGCTGCAGCCTCATATTTCTTCTCGTGCAAGGTCTTGTGGTACTCCTCCATTGCAGTATCAAACTTAAAGTACAAAATGATCCCAGATGAGAAGTGTAACATTTCATTGTACAAGATGTCTCAAGGTCATTACTCATCAAGTGTGATGTGAATAAACCACATGGAAATGCTGAATATCTGGACATCATTTTTGGAAACAAATCAATACACACAAATAATTATTTTAATTATTTTTAAATACTTAAGCACACAGCTTTTGAAGATTCAGCATCATGTGAGGAGGATAAACTAGTCCTTTTGACATTTATTAAAACGTTCTGGTTAATCACACACACACAAAGGCTATGCTGACACAGCAGGTAAAATGACCTAAATATGATTTTCTCAACAACATCCATTTACTCACCTCTTGCAGATGCTGGAGCATACTTATGACTGCAGTATTCTTCTCTAGCTGTTGCTTCAGCTTGGCATATTCTGTTACAGCTTCATGGAGGTTCTGCTGCACCTGTACAGTCATGTAAAAGGGAGGTGGAAAGACTATAGTTTGAAAATCTAACCCTGATAATATATCATCAAGTAGTGAAGAACAGCATGCTGTCCTTACCTCATTCTCAATACAGCTTTTCAAGAGATCGATGTCTTTAGATACAGATTCAACCTGGTCCATAAGCTCCTCAGCCGCCTCCATACTTGGTATGAACTCATTGTATTTCTTATTTATCATGTCAGACACATCTTCCTAAAATGAAAATAACAGATTAAGACTAATAATTAAAGGCATTAAAAAAAAGCCAGTTTAGGACAACAAACACACACACATGGACTTCTAACTTCAACAGTATTGTAAAATGTATCCTGCTTTTGTTGGCGTGACTGTCTCTACTGTCCAGGGAGGGTTTTAACTAGATTCTGGAGCATTGCTGTGAGGATCTGACTGCATTCAGCGACAAGAGTGTTAGTGAGCTCAGGATGTTGGATGATCATCACCCCACCTCATCCCCAACACATCCTAAAAGTACTGGATGGAGCACCATCATTCCAGAGAACACAGTCCCACTGCTCCACAGCTCAATGCTGGGGGCCTTTATATCCTTCTAGCCCACACCTGGCATTAGACATAGTGCCAATATGTTCATCTTTATCTGCTCCAGAGGGTCCCATTCAAATGACAATACTTCCCTAAGGGGACTAGACGTAGGTGTACGTATATCTCTGTATCTGCACATCTGTGTCAGCAATGGGAGCAACTGAAGGGAAGCAGCTGAATACATTCATTAGAGGGGTCCACAAACATTTGGACGTATAGTGCATCTTGGCAGATCGACCATGCTTATGTTAAGTGTAAGACTGTGAAACGTCGGCCCAGCAATTCTCCAACACTGCTAACCTGCACAGCTAAAGGGCTAGCCAGCATTCAGCCTCACCAAGTATGACACGTCAACCAGAGCCCACACAAACACCACCATTCAGTCATAGCTAGCTGCAATCTGGGCAGCCAGTGCCAAACTGTTTACCTTAACCTTGCTGACATTCATAGCTATAAGACGTCTTACAGTTTAATGTCAGTGTCCAGACAGTTGTGTAATAACACCTCGTAAGACCTGACTGCGAAGTGAGCTATTGCAATTCAAGGACTTCGCTCCTAGCTTGCTTGCTAGCTAGCAGGATAGCTGCTGGCTGGGCTAACGTTAGTGATGGAGCAACTGCAAAAGTATCAAGATAGAAAAATAATATCTACACACATACAGCGTTAACATTACCTCCATTTAATCAACTGTTCAATCAGGTTGGGTTTTAGCTGGAAGGGACACTTAGCCAAGTTAAACTGAAGGAACGGACGACAGTGTTATTTATTAGCTACATTGAGATAACGGACTGCTAAACTGAGGGGACGACTTGGCTGCTAGAGCTAAATCTTGGGGGCGACTTGTTAAATCTCTAAATGTTAATTTTCTACTTTAATACTTCAGGGGCACTGTAAGTAAGGGTGGAGGTAGCTAGCTAGCCAAAGTGAGCCAAAGTTAACCAGCCAAAACACTGTAGCTGCTTGAACCCAGCAAGTTTTTGGAAACTGTAATTTATAGCTAATATTTTACTGTATTAATTAATCATATTATAGCTAATATGTGCTGTTGGAGTGAAATCTTATAACTGAATTGGTTTTCAGTTTGTTTCTGTTTCGTTGTTTTGCAGATGAGTGTGTTTTGTGGGTGTTTCAGCTGAATAGCTAGATAGATAGATAGCTAGCATTGGTTGTAGTGCTAGATAGCTAGCTAGCATAGCTACTAAAAGTAACTAGCTAGCTCAACCTTTAACTGATATGGTTAACCGTTAAAGAGGAAACGTTAGATTGCTGTAATGTTAGAGTTCAACACAGAAGTGACAGCTGTCTAACCAGCCTAGCTCTAGCCCAGCGCTAGCTCGCTAGATAGCTTGCCTAGCAAAGTATCGCTAGCTACATTTCCCTCAGGAGTTGGTTTACCTTCGTTTCCTCCACTTTCCGCGACAGTTTGGAGATTTTAGAGGCTAGGTCATCTTTTTCCAGTTTCCCCGAGCTCGCCAGCACTTCTGTGACAAACGAAGCCATGCTCGGCTAATTTCTGTTCAAAGCCGCTGCTGCTGCTGCCGCTGCTGCTTGGTCAAATCCTGCTACTGCCCGCCATCCCGCGCGAGTCCTTCTGAGAGCGAATCGGATCGAAATGAGCAGAACAAAGTCATGAGTCGACTCCTCGATCACTACACGAGTCATTAACCCTTCGAAGCTCTAGTCTCTACTTTAATACATGAGTTTTTAAGACCTCAAATATTTAATTGTCTTATATAACGCTTAAATATATAAGCAATAACAATATCTACAAATAAATAAAATCTATATAAAACATAATTCATTAAATAAAAAAAGAAAATAATAGCAGATGCATGTTTTCTGCCCCCTGGTGGATTATCCATGCACTGTATGCACCGGAAAAAATCTCTTTTACACTAACAGATTTCCATGTTTGACATTACTTATGTAAATCTTTAGGGGCAATTCAGTTTTCTGCTGTGCTCAACAAATTTCAGATGTATCGAATATGGTACACATTAGGTCATATATGGAACGTGTGGTTGGTGTGGTGCAACAGATAACACCACTACCGGCCAGTGAGCTACCACAGCATGTGGGAGACTGGGGTTCGATTCCTGGTCTGGGTGACTATGCTGTGCTACATCAATAAGAGTGCTTGGGTAAGACTCTTAATACTACATTGCCCCACCTCTGCAATATAAGTAACCTTGTAAGTCGCACAGGATAAGAGCGTCAGCTAAATGCTGTACATTTCATTTATTTTTTAGGTCAGAAAGTCAAATAAATACATTTTATTATACGTTTTTAATATATATATATATATATTAATCATTAGAATGAGCAATTATTTGATGGTGCAGGCTTTAAAGGGTGTGGGAGCAGAGTTAAAGTAGGAATAGGAGAGAACTGTATTTAACCTTTTCAAATCTGTTTTTGGCAACACCAGGCCGTGTCCGTGCAATATGCCCAAAATTACCACCATTGACCTTGATTGTGAAAAGGCATTTTATAACACACACTGCTTGCAACAATACTGAAACTTAGAGAAAGCCTTTAAGGTGATTAAAATCTTAAGTAACTTGATATAACATTTGCCTTGTTGCATTCCTGCATGAACTAAATTAGAGCATTTAGCTAGAGTTAAGCAATTCATATAAAGCATTAACACACTTGCACTTCAGTAGAAAAGTAAATTAGTCAGAAGATGCTGAAAGTAAAAATACAGATGAAGCAAAACTGCATAAAAAGACTTTTATTTCTGAGGATAAACTGGAGAAGTTGCACATTTTGTATTTAAAACAAGCCATTGGATAAATCTGACCAATAGATAAACTATATGGACAAAAAGGGTATTAAAAACAGTTTATCCTGCCTTTGGTAGACCACCTGTCTCTACTGTCGTAGGAAGCCTTTCTACTAGATTTTGGAACATTGCTGTAAGCGCTTAGGATGAGGTCAGGATGTTGGATTGTCATCTCCCTAACTCACCCCAAAAGCACTGGATGGAGCTCCACTATTCCAGAGAACACAGTTCCACTGCTCCATAGCTCAGTGCTGGGGGGGCTTTATACCCATTTAGCCCACACCTGGCATGGTGTCACATAGTATATATTCAAGCTAAATATGCGTGTCTAATTGTTTAGGGATCCTGAGTTGTGCACACATTTATCCATAGTGAGTCAAGGATGAGAATAGAAACATGGAAGTACATTAAGTACTAGCTAACGTCCCCTGCTGCCAGGGGTTGTCAGCCGGACTTAGAAGTCAAATAACCAATAGAAAAAAGAGTGGGAAACTCTGATTTAGTGAGGGCTTGCTCATTCACACCTGTGTCAGTGCAGGAAAATCACTAAACTGTGCTGGACTCTGGGTTAAATGCTTTCTCGGTCTATCCTTTCAGCCTTTTTTTAGCACTTTCAGGGGATGTCTGCACTTCAAATGTCTTGTCGAATGCGCTGTAGTCCACACGAAAAGCCCCTTTTTCTAAAGAAATGCATGACTCAAAACGATGACCCCAAAGAATCTCATCTTCTGTGTAAGACGTCCTTGCCTGGCATGTCATACCTAGAAGAGAAAAAAGGCATTCAGTCCAAACCTATCTGTGTGAAGCCAACCAGTAAACATAACACGGCCCAGGTATTCACCCTATTTTGCCACGCCCACTTTTAAGAGTTTGTTTCCTCCGCTTTTGTGTAGAATTCCCAGTCATTTAGTATAAAATGGTTCACTGTCGTATCGTATTCAAAGTGAATATAGTCTGAAGTAGGCTGGTGCTGTGGACACTACGCAAGTGATTTGTTCTGCTAACCCAACATTTCAACAGGCTATTTAATACCATTTAAAGCTATTTAGAGCAACGCTAACTAGCTAGCTTTCGGACACCACAAAAAGATCGTTTGTGGGGTAGCATGTCCAAAGAAGGAGGACCGGTGTCTATGGTTGAAGGTGCTACACAGAACACATCCATACATCTGCTCTTACCATTTAGTGGAGAGGAAACAAATACCAGAACATCCACCCAGTGAAATGGCTCGGTTTTGAAACTCTGGTGAAGTGGACGTGTTGGGTGCTTGTTGGGCAGACAGGTAGCCTAAAGACTAACCAATCTACCTAGCCCAAGAGCCTCAGAAGCACTTGAAGGGTCCACTTCACCGGAGCTTGAGCTAATAACCAAGCCATTTCTCTAAAGCCAGGTATGGCTGTTCTGGTGTTGGTTTACCACAAAATACCATAAAATGTATGGATGTCTGGGAGGATGTTTTAAATTTAGCACCTTCAATCACATACGCAGGTCCTCTTCTATAAAAGGTGGTGGATGGTTATATGGTGCTCCAAAACACTCCCATCTTTGTTCATAACACTGTTGTTCATACAAAAATCATATTATGCTTATTATACTACTCATTTTACATTTATTATCGCTGTGGCTATAATCTCTATCAACGAAGCTACTGTCGCAATGGAAGTTCTACACAAAATATTCAAAGATAACCATTGATTCATGGAAAATAAGGTGGACATTACTAGGCAAAAGTCTCCATATTGACTTGTGTAAGCTTAGAGGTATCTTTTAATTTCAGGCTTTTTAAAACTAGTTAAGGATATTTTTCTGAGGAAACAGTGAAGCACTGCAAGTCTTGTCGAAGAGCATCTGCTAAATGCAGTAAATGTAATTGTTTATAGGACAGTTATGTTCATTTTATGCAGAGTTCAAGTAAATTATTACCGGATTATGTCAGTAAATGTGTCTGAAATCCTGAATTGGAACTGATACGTACAATACAATTACAAAGCTCTTTTTTTGGTGATTCCTGAATGTATGTACCGAATTACACTGAAAGATTACATGGGGAAGAGCACAGAAATTTGGACAAACCTGATGCTTCAACTATGCCTTCGAGGATGACAATGATCTCAAACTTGTCCCTCTTCAAAGACTCCGCTCCTATCTCCCAGAAGGGACTGCTTTCGTTAATAATATGAGTAATAGTTTGAGGCTCAACCAGCAGAAGCCGGTCGCCTCCGGTGTCATACCCCAAGTTGATCTCAGATTGCTCCAGAGGAATGAACTCCCCCTCTTTTGTTTGTCTGGATTTGATCAGTTTTGCTCTGATCTTGGCATCAACCATGTGACTCTCCCTGAGGTCTCCGATGCGGAAGAGCAAGCAAAGATTCTCATCCCGTTCAGATATGACACAGCGCTTGCTGAAGATCAGAGTCTGGGCTCTCTTCTGCGGCCTGGATATCTTGACAAACATGCACCCAACCATGAGCGAATCTATGATGGAGCCAATTATAGACTGGGCCATGAGGAGTATCGCACCTTCTATGCAGTTGGCGGTCACCATCCTAGAACCATAGCCAATAGTCCTCTGGCTCTCCACAGACAAGAGCAGGGCAGAAAGGAAGCTGTCAACATTCTCAAAGCAGCGTTGCCAGTTTGGATCGTTCACGTGATTCACGTCATCCCTCAGCCAAGCATCCACGAAATAGATTTCAGCAAAGACTACCCAGGTGCCTATGTAGCACATAGTGAAGACAAACAGGAACCAGCGGTACCTCAAATCAACCAGGGTGGTGAAGATGTCAGAGAGGAATTTGCATTTGTCTTCAATGGGCCCAAGGTTGACTCTGCATTTGCCATCTTTTGTAATGTAGCGCTGCCTTTGCTTGCCTGTAGTCAGGCACACTTGCTGCTCTTCACCCAAGAGTTTACACCGCTGCTTTCGGAAAGTCTCGCGAGACATTTCCTCTGGGACCTGAACCGGACAATGGTCGCTGCTGCTGGAGGTGGAACGCCACTTTGTGCTCAAGCTTGTGAGATGGAGGCTCCGGCGAGTGTGATGGGGCTTTGAGGGCTCCTGTGTAGCCTCATCCTGATAGGTGGAATGGTTATACATGTGGACAGTCTGCTCTTGGCCACCAGGAGCCTGTTGGTGATTCTGCAGAGAATAGGTCAGCTGGCATGCCGGGACTGGCACCAAGGCCTGAAACTCAAAGCTCTTACTCTGGGGGAAAGAGGTATTTTGAGAGTTCAGCACTGCTGAGGCCACAGTAGATTTAACTCCCGCCTGACCGAAAAAAAAAAAAAAGACATACAGTGATACATAAAAATGTATAGAAGTATACATTTTGTTTTTGTTTTTTTACTTTTTTGTGAAGGAATCTTCAGTGATATCTTAAATCTAGTCGATGTAACTGATCAGAGTAGAATTATTATAACATTATTTAATTTATTTCCAGACTAATATTTACTTATTATTGACTTATTTACTTATATTACGTATATTTGGTAATTTTCTGAAATGTAAATTTTCATTACATTAGCATATTATTTTTGGAATAGACACACTAAGCTTGCTATTAAAATGAAGACATTTTTAGGAAACTCAAAATAAGAAACAGTAGATATTTTGTTTTTCAAACTGTGAAGTTGTAAACATATCCTCTGTCGATATACTGTAGATAAAGCAAATTTTCATGTACAGTTACTCTACAGAAGGTCTGAGACATCTCCCCAATTGTAATTAGTCAGTTCAATCTCATTTTTAAGCTTTATAAATTCTCAAACTCTTCAAACCTTGTACAAACATGGGCTCCTCTAAGCTTGCTGTGTCTATAGTGCAGACTGTTAATAAGGAATGTCTGTTCAGGAGAACTGTGGAGGTCAATACGAGATCTGTAATAGAACTGATCTTATGCTTGAAAGTTTAGCTGACTAAAAGGTGTGGTGCACTGTTTCAATGTGCAGAGTTACAAATCAATGTTTAAAGTACTACAGAACATCTAGACAAGCAAGATAAAACATTTAAAATAGGAATTCAAAATAAAACAACTGGCAAAACATTTAGGGAAATAAAGAAAATGCATTTCATTAAAAAAAACATCATGCCAACTGTAAGCATGAAAGTGGATTTGTCTTGCAGATATCTTTTGCAGTGCATTCTTTACCTTTGGGTATGGGCTATAACGAGCTGATTCCAGAGCTGGCCGGGGAAGGTACGCAAGCAGGTGCTTGGCTGTGAGAAACTGTGCTGGAGGGATGGAGTTCCTGCGATGGTCTAGTTTCATAGGCTGGACTTTCACTCCATTACATTCCTGTAAAGCCATGTTGCTGCATGTGACAGTAGAGACCATCACAACTGTGATTACCACTCCTTTCTTCTCCCTTTAGAAAGACCATGAGATTGATGACAATTTAGTATTCTCAAATGAACAATACAGTCTGACAGACAAGAGATGAACAGGTTCATATGAGGAAGTAAAGGGGAAAATTCTTCATTCTTCCAGGCTCAAGCAGATGTCTCTGCATCCATCTCATTTTCCTCCTAAACCCTCCCATGGACCCTGAGGTCCACAATACACTGTGTGGCAACATCTTGAATATCATCGCAATCTCCCCAATGTTCCACATCTAATTAAACCGTTGAGATTACTCCTGATCCACTAAATCCAGGATATAAAGTGGGAAAGCGTGTTGTGATGGATTTGAAGAGATTATGTCTCTATAGCTTACTTGGCAATGACAATTCTTTTGTGGAGATTACAGAGGAAGAAAATATACATTTGTCTTCGTTACGCATGGAGCTGTCATTCGTACTAGTTTAGGCAAGTGATTTAGCAAGTTTTGGGAAACCCTCCAGCATGCATTAACTGTAGTTCAAGGGGTTTAAAAACGGTTTCACCATAATCTACTGATACCATAGTAGCTGAGTTTACAATATAAAGAAGAGAGCCAGTGTGCATCTTTTATTTTTTAATCGTGTTTTGGCTGATACAATGTGTAAAGACCACAAGGCTTGCTTTGTCTTTTGTTAAGTCACTAACAGACTACATAAAACAAGACGTTAATGAACATTTATTTGGTGCTCAGATGCTCAAGGCTTTAACATTAACCACTTAATTATTAATTCTTAAACTTAAAATAAACCCTTCAAAATAAATGGCTTAACAACAAAAATAAATAACTCATCATGAAATGATGAAAACCAAACATTAAGTAACAATTAAAAAAACTACATGACCGCAAACTGATCTAAACTAAATCCAAAACAGTAACATACAAATGACAATACCTGTACAATCGGGATGTCTGTCTTAGAGGTCCTGAAATGACTCCTCCTAAAATAAGCCAGAAAGATAGTTCATGCAATGTAAAGAAACGATCTAAAGGAATAATTGTATTCTTTCAAAGCTGGAGTGAAGCAGCACTGCATCTGCTGTAGTTTCTAAAACCCTCCAATCCCACTGCGGCGAGGGTCAGCTGGTAAGCAGCTCTGAGGCCATCGGAGTCACAATCTTGGCTTGACGCAAAGTTCATGACGGAGAGACAAAAAATGACAAATCTGCTCAACACTTATCATTCTGTCTGTCTCATATACGCACAGTATCATTGCTGTCATACAATACCTCATATCTTCAAAATGTCAACTTTACAGGACAAGAAAAAAGCATTCTGCACTTTCAATGGAAGTCACTGTGAATTGATTTTAGCTTAAGTAATACTGGAGCATTTTCAGTTTCAACTGACCAATAGAAATGCCAGAGCCGAATCATGTCAGAAATTCAAAATTGACAAAAATGGATATATACTCAATGTCTACAATGTCCACTGGAACACTTTGAGTAGGTTTCCTATTTCATTCATTCAACAGCATTCAGAAAAATGACAACATCAAAAAGAACATGTTCAAGAATCAGAAAAGTCAGAAAAACACAAGAACAAGAAAGACAGAACTCAAGTGGCATGAGTATGATAAAGTGAGAGAAAGTTTATTGAGGGTCAGCACAGGCTTAGAGGGATGGAACAAAGAAGAAGAGAAAACAGAAAATCTGAAATAATGGAACTACGGTGAATGGCCATTTTCACAGCAATACCAGACTACAGCAGATCTGGGAAGTCAAAGAATATGAAAATCTGTTTTTTTAATACCTTGCCTTTACTGTCCTCCTTTAATCTTGCATTAACAACATTAGCATTTAAAATGTATTTTGTGTTACGAAATGACATCCATTTGATCTTTCCTGAGATCAAACATCTTGAAAGAGCATGAGCAATCAAACGACAGCTCTTCCAATACTTGAGTGTGCAATTAAGTGTCAGGGATTGACCAAAGGGTCGTGACAAAAGTGATACAAATATGTATAAAAATCTACAGAGCTCTCGAGTCAGTGCAGCAACAATAGAAAACCAGTGTTTGACTTGTCAGCCTGAGGCACGGGCTAAAAGGTAGCAAATTACCATGATGCTGCCTCGCATGGTTAGATGTTCTGTCGGTTATCACTTCACAGTGACAATGGATGTGCTGTGAATGGACTCCATGACGGCTGCCAGGCGGCTACACAGGTCGTGGGGTGACTTCCTCACTTTTGGTGGTTCCTTCAGCACCACTCTCTCAGCTGAGCAGTCAAGAACCCTTGGCAAGAACTCGCCCAACTTCTCTTGTAGAGACTCTGTCATATACAGTGGGAAACATATACACGATTACAAACTGCCAATGTCCTCCTAACATCATTCAGGTATGTTCCCTGACATCAACTTATAATTTTTATGTGGTTTTGTGTAGCGAAGACAGTCCACAGTGGCACATCAATTGCTCTTTGCTCTTTACCACTCAGTTCCCTCTGGCATCAATGGCCTGTGGCCTGTTATGCTGTTGGGAATCACTCAATGTGTTCACAGCGGGCACAGCTAATATCAATTCTCAGTACACCTTTACTATGTCAGCTCATGAAGTTAGCAGTTTTTGAGAAGCTACCACCCTTCTCCCACTGTCACAGTCATATCAGAATATTATTATCATGCCTGGTTTGGAATGAAGTTGGCCTGGGACGTTACAGATACCAGGTAACAGGTTACGAGTTTGCTGCATGTATAAATAAACGAGCACATCAGTCAGTTGTATCAGTGCAAAATTATCACTATGGGCAAAGGACCGAATTTGACTGATGTCCAAAAAGGCATAACACTAGGGTACTGGTGTGAAGGATAGCAGCATTTTAGAAAGCGCTAACTTCGTAAGAGGTTCTAGAGCCGAAGTAGCGAGGGTGTACCGACAATGGACTTCTTGCACATTGAGTGCCTCCCAAAGACATAACAGTGGTTCTCCATGAGCCATTGATGCCAGAGGGGAAGGTGACTCAGCCAGTGGTACAGAGCAATTGACCAGCCACTGTGGAACAGCTCACTAGTGTCACCTAAACCAAGAGTGTTTATTCCCACTATTAAGTAGTGGGCCCTAATATTCTGAGATGACTGTGTACATTATACTGTGCCTTTAATATTGATGTATGCAAATAACCTCTTTTCTGCTGCTCTTTTGCCACATTAAAAAATATGTCTAGCTATCTGGATCCTTTGGAAGGCTATGCAATTGTATGCTGTTGGACTGAAGAATGAACATTACTCTTTTCAGATGTGAACAGTCTGAAATAATACATGGCTTTCCATGATTTTGGCCTTTTAATCAGCAGCATTTTACATGTTTACATGGATATCAAGTGAATGATTTACCATCCATATCCTGCTCCAGGTAAGAACACCAGCGGTTTCTGATTGCTTCAATGATGTCCATGTCCTCCTGGCTAATGGTGTCTCTGACCATGAGGTGCATGCAGGGGATAACACAGTCGTTCATGATGGTCACTCCCTCCTCCACATCATTCTCTTCTCCGCTCTTGAACAGCGTGGCTGCATTCTCATTCAACTCCTACAGCAGACACAGCAAATGGAAGGTCACTACACTATGGAGCCAAAACATTAAGCCCATTTAAAGCTAAATATCTTATAAATATATAAGTATTTTCTTAAATTTGTTTGCGAGAAAAGTCCAAATGAAAAGTCTACATCTGATTCATGATGATTATAAACTGCATAACTGTTGAATGATGGATCTCATTGTCCTCATAAATTGAACAAATTCCATGTAAGAAAACATTGGTGAATGTCAGAAGCTCAGTGTAAAACCCTGTAAATGGGTTTTAGGAAGAAATGTATTTTTAACATCGGTTGATGAATGAGGCCCATTGATTATCCCTTAGCAATGGCACATGTCCAGGTATGGAATGTACGGTCAATGTACAAACTTAACAGTTCTTGTAATCATCAGAAGAAATGGTCAGGCATGAAGAGTAAAATGGCTATGGCCAAATTAACAAGCACAGTCAGAACATTGACTAAATGGCTAGTCTTGTGGAGTGCTCTTGGTCATCTTTGGTGAACAACGTCCTACGACCAAAACTGGCGACATGTTGTTGGACACCCAAGACCTATTGATGTGTGAGGACAACAAACTGACAGAAGAGCTACTCTCTGACAAGTCTCTGTAATTTTATAATGATAGGTAGGGGAGGAATACCACAATACACAGTCCATCACATCACAAAGTTGCAGACCAGTTAGAGAGCCCATGCTAATCCCTGTCCACTGTCAAAAGTGCCAACAGTGGGCACTCACAAACGTCTGGACTGAATCTTGGAGCAATGAAAGAAGACTGCCTTTTTCATGTTACTTGGATGACCAGGTTAGTGTGCACCATTCACTTTAAGGTAAACAGGACTCAACAGACTAGGTGGCCTTCCTAAAGAAAAAAGGAGTTAAAAGATCTGATGATTCTTGGTTTCAAATACCACAGGGCATCTTCACAGGTCTTTTAGAGTGAGCTGTTTTTGTTGCTTGCAGATCAGCATATTAGCCAGGTGGGCTTAATGATTGGCTCATCTATATACAGTGATGTGTATCAAACTAAGAATCCTTGTGTAGGATTACTTTTTGTCTTTCATATCCTGAAAAAGCTCTAAGTCCTATAAGACATCTGATACATATGGCCTCTTATTTAAGGGCCTGGTATGGATGAGTCTGGTTTGAGTAGGTTGGATCTAAGTGGATTAGAAATTTTGCAGGGATTCGTTTTCAAATTCCAGCACAACATTTATAACCTACCTGCTTCCTATACAGTAAAATGTAGGTAATGCAAAATAATATCAGATTGCATATTAAAAGTGTCAAAGATACATACTTTCAGACATTTTCTCCTGTAAAGTGCTACAAGTTTCTGATCCACTCCTTTCTTCTCCCCGGTTTTAAGCAGGGCTGCGTTGTCTTCGTAAGCGTGTGCAAGATAAATCAGTGCTTCCCGAACTCTACACAAGAGAAATATCATGTCAATGCAGGTCAGTTCTCAAGGAAAATGGAAAAAAAATGTTCTTCTCACAGCCTTCACATACTTTCCATTCTGGTACTGCTCAAGACCTGTCAGCAGGTAGGCAAACACCGTCTTGAACATGTTGTAGTCATCATGCCATTGCTAGTGGAAGAGAGGATGAGAGGGAAATTAGTTTATACATATCCAGCTGACTGGTTGGCCTATATTGTGCATCATTCAAAAAGCTGTCTGAGCTGAAACACTCCACACTTATGGACTTAGGAGAGAATGGCACGTTTGAAAAATGCTCATTACAGGGTTTATAATGAGTGTTCGGATGTGGGGCTTAGTATGGAGCAGGCGGGTAGAAAGCAGCCAATCAGATGCTTTTCTACTTTGTGCGTCACTGTGGTGACCTGTGCGAGTATTAACATTCAGAAGGTCACAATGGAGAAAAATCTACATATATATCTACAATGCAGATAAACTACATAGAACCACTCTCTGAATAAAATGTCAAATGTTGGACAGATCACTTGTTTTAACTTTAGTTCTTACTTTATCACGTTAAAAATAATAAGAGTTGACCTCGTTACATGTTGAGTCTTAAGTAGGTTTTTGCATATGAACTCCTGAAATGTCCGGGTATTATCCAGAGTTACCCTTTCACATGTCGCGTACAGCCGAAGACTTCCCGTGTTATACACATTATCACTACAGGAAATGTTATGCGAGGTTTAGGCAAGAGGCAGCGCCTGTGTGGCATGCACAGGGCACAAAAAGTATGCTGTGGAAATAGCAGTTTTTTTTTTTGTTTACAGCACACTGAAGATGGCGAACAAGGCTACCGGCTTATTTATAATGATTTTATCAACACACCCACTGAATTGTCTGGAAAATTACCTGCTCTATTCACACATTGTCTCACTCAGACATTACCCAGACTTTGTACTAGGGAGCTGGCTGGATAAAGATCCAAGTAAAAAACCGGTACAACTGATTTGGATACTTGCGTTCACACATACAGGTCCTCTGACTAATGTCCGGAAAAGTGCTGTGTTGCCGCACATTTCTGAAAGGAGCTTTAGTGATCTTACCAAGTACTCCTCCATATCCATATCTTCTGGTTTGATGAGACGGAGTTTCGTTCTGGCCTCTCTCATTATACTGACAGCCCTGAGGAATAGATAAATAAAATTCCAGTCTTTTAGTTACACTCTCCAAACTAAATGTTCTTATTTTTGCATGCAGGAATATAACAAGGCAAATATTTATTCAGTAGTCATTCAAAGCGTGTACAGCATGAATGATGACAGACTCTACCATAAACACAATAAAATGACCGCTCAATATATTCTACTTGGTGCTTGTCAGCAAAGCTCTTTGTATCCATTTTAGAAAGCACAAGCTTGAAAGACCAAACAGAAGAAGATGAATACCTATCGTCAAAGCTCAGATTGCGGTCGCCGAACTGCTCCAGCAGAGTCCTCTCGATGATGCGGTTGGGTGCTTTGTTCTGGAAGAAATAAACCAGCACATGCTGAAGCCGAGGGTCCTGCTGTGGGGTGATTTCCTCCTGAGACAGCTCAAACAGCCTGGAGTACTCTTCATGAAACGCCTGGTGGAAAGCACGAATCACCTCATTCATTCAGGTAACATAATAAAGAATGTGCCATAATAAAGAATGTGACAAGTCTAAGAAGTAGAATACCTTTATAAGGCCTGCCTCGGGGCCATCTTTGTCAAAGACATGTCTGGCTTTGGCAATGGCAAGGATAACTCCTTGCATAGCAGGGGTTAGCATCATCTATGTGATTAAAAACACAGGACATGTGTAAGCAATTGTTACAGTATAGAGGCTTAGAAAAGATTATTATGAAGAAATTATTCAACATCATATTCACTGCCAGTGACAAGTCTGAGCACACCATACATGCAAACATGTTACAAATTGGCCATCGTCAATGATGATAGATTTAGAGTTTTTGATGTTGGGAAGGGCAGGGAGTGTCTGATCTTTAGCAATATACAGATTTTACATTTAAAACATATATTAAAAAATATATGGACATACACTAGATGTCCAAATATGTTTAAGGACACCCTTCTAATGAATGCATTCAGCTACTTTGTGGTACCCATCGCTGACACATGTATACACACGCAACTTGTCTAGTTCCTGTAAAGAGGTATTGCCAGTAGACTAAAACTGTCTTGAGCAGATAAACATGAACTTATTGGCACCATGCGGGTGCCACCAGGTGGGTTAGAGGGGTATAAGGTGGGTTAGAGGGGTATAAGGCATTGAGCTGTGGAGAAGTGGAATTGTATTCTCTGGAATAATGGTGCTCCATCCAATACTTTTGGGATGAGTAGGGGATGAGACTCCTGACACTGAATGGAAGTCCTCAAAGTAATGCCTCAAAATTAAGCAGAAAGCCTTCCCTGGACAGTAGAGCCAGTTACTCCAACAAAAGCAAGACACTTCATCTATATATAAAGAACATTATTATTAACAATTTATGTTAATAGGAATTTCCCCACTGCGGGACTAATAAAGGACTTATCTTATCTTATAATATGTTATCTCATTGAAATAATGCCACTTCAACTCTCAACTTCAGTTAAGCATTGCAACTTTCACATCTGGCATGAATGACTGGAATATGATTTTTTGTCTGTGTATTGTAGCAACATAATTGCAGAAAGTGTCCGAAAACGGATTTAACACTCACTTTTATGATTGTTTATTTTGTTCTCGGAACGCCGCCACAGCTAACAGAATCATTCTCACTGGCTGGTGTGTGGAGCTAAATAAGCCCGTAGGGGATTTGATTGTGTGCCCACTGCCTCTTGCTAACTTAAGAGCTCAAAGAGTTACAGGAACAGCCTGTAGAAGTTCTTGTGCTTTCACAATTCTTCCCTATATTAAAAATAATGTCGCTAAATCTGATTAAGGGTCATTTTCGCAATTCACTTAATTTTTTCACGTTTTCATGTGAAATACATAAACATACATAACCAGACTAGTCCCCACTAGAGATGGAAGACTACTTGGTCATAGGCCTGACCTGGTTATTTCATACCTTTATATAAACAGACATTTTTGTACTGGAAATAAATTTCCACAAACATGAGGAATTCTACTATTTATATATTTTTTTAATTAAAAACAAAATTTCAAACATTTGCTTTTGTGATTACATTCCAAACGTGATGCATCTTTATGTTCTGCAAGAGCTCTTACCTCTTCGTTATATCCGTCTGCGTCGGAGAGCACCAGGATCTTGCCCACGTTGGGGATCTCCACCTCAGACACTTCATTCTCAGGCTGTCTACGTCCGGTCTCCTCTGCAGATGCAGCCTCTGCTCCACTCTCCAAAGGCTCCTCAGGCCCCTCAGGCTCAGCCTGCGGCTCAGACCCTTCATCTGGTCTGGTCTGCTCGTTATCTGTCTGACTGGGCTTCTTAGTGTCTGCTTCCACTGACCCCTGCTCCTCATGAAATGTCGATACAGGGCTCTAAGAGGGAAACGAAGCAAATATCACTTGTGTACAAAGCCAGTTTTTTTTTTTTTTATCAAGATGGCATCTGTGAATCAAGAGTGGAAAAAGCTATTTGCTTGGCCATCTGAAAATATATTAGCGTAAAAACAATATCTGGACCTCACCACTAGAGGTCACATCACTACCATTTATTAAGACCTTGAGCGCACTATTTACAATGCCGTTGCTGCCTTCAAGAACAGTGGGTCACATTGAGGAACATCAATCAGATATATGAGTCAAAGGCCTGATTAAAATCAAGAGAAAACTCACGTATTGATGTCTGAATCAGAACCCAGAGCTGTGTGTTCTAATGACAGAGCTGGTGTGCTGATTGAAGATGAGCGACTGAGTTAAAAGCTTCAGTAGCTACTTTTCTCCCTAGAGATCGAAGAACTTGAAGCGAAGATGACTCAGAGCGCAAACAATTGCCTGTTGATTGTAGCGTCATGAGCGAGTTCTTGACAATTACTCTGAACAATTGAACAAATGAGGCCTCATGTCGTTGGTGCCCATAACTACAGGAACCCGAGACCCCATCTATTTAAAGCATTAGTGTCTTGCTGTGGACACAAAGTGCCCAACAACCCTCAGTGAGGGTCAAGAATGCTGGGCAGACCCTCAGTTTCCTGTGCACACTCTGCCTTTCTGCCTTATCTTCTTACCAGAGGTCAGAGGATTTTGCAACAAGACAAAATATTTTACAGGGATAAAATGAACTTCAACAGCAAATTAAATCAAATGCTAATGTTAACTGTATTACATAAGTTTAACTGTGCATACAGTATATCTCCTGTTCACACTTGCTCTTACACTCATCGCCCAGAACAGCCTAGTATATATAATGAAATTAAACCCCTTCCCTCCTAAAAAGGCCGACTGCACGTACAAAAGAGTTAAAGTACTACCACTTAACAAGGACATGGTGTTATTGATGCGAAGAACTGACAACTATTCAGAACAGTGCCCCCTGTTAGCCTCTGTAAGGATCGGTTGCTCTTGTCGAATGGTTATATTTACCACTCAAACCTTTGAGACCATTAAGACCAGGATAAACCGACAAGAAAGGCATCCCTGCTCTTTACATATCCACAAATAACCTGGTGTTTACGTTGCAGAGTCTACCACTTGTATTTGTCTATAATTATTTCTCACTTAATGAAAACAACCCATGTATACTATATGGATCATTGTGAAGGTTTGACTACATTCAGCAACAAGAGCAATAGTGAGGTCAGGACATTGGATGATCACCACCGACCTCATTCCCAACTCCCCACCTCATCCCAAAAGTATTGGATGAAGCACCTTCATTCCAGAGAATACAGTTCCACTGTGGGCTTTATACCCTTCTAGCCCACGCCTAGCAGTAGGCATGGTGCCAATAGGTCCATGTTTATCAGCTCCAGAGAGTCCCATTCTATTGGCAATACTTCTCTACAGGGACAAGCTGTTTCAGCACAGGAATGGGTGCAACCTAAAGGAGCTGAATGCATTTATTAAAAAAGGTGTCCACATACATTTGGACATACAGTGCATTTGGATCATTTAGAACATCTACAAAACAAACTAGAACATTGGTCAAAAGTACAGTAACCAATGTGTGACCTACAGGGCGATTTTTGTGTGACTAATTTTTGAAGGGGATCAAATTACAGGCTCACCTGACTCCTCTCTGGCCTCTCATCCAACTGGCTTTGGACCAGATTTTGAGAGGAAACCTCCTCAGCCCCCTCCTTCACCTCTTCACTGCTCTGTGGTGACAACGTCTCAGTAGCTATTGGACTGACAACAGCTTCTGGAGAGCACAAGAACCCGTCATACGATGATGAGCTGTAACAGATGTCACGCGTTATCCTACCTCGTGTTGAAAAGTAACTGACCTTCTGTTTCCTGGACTAGTTCCTGCACTGGCTCTGTGACTGGTTCTTCAGCTGCCTCCTGAGCATGTTCTTGGTCTGAGGCTGGCGTTGGTTCTGGCTTTGGATTCTGTGGTTCTGAGCTGGGCTCCTCTCTTTGGAGGTCAGTATGAGCTGAGGGAACCGGTGGCTCCTCCTGAGAAGCTTGACAGAACTGCTCCTCCCATTCCCTCAGCTCCTGCTGGAACCAGCGGTTGTCCTCGCGAACGTAGCGCCTCAGGATGGGAGGAAGAGAATCCATGCCTTGCAAAACCTGTCCTGTCTCGTCATCTGTATCTTCTGAAAAGAACGAAGGAGATATTTAAACTTTAAAGCAGACACCTTTCTTACATTCATAACTTTATAGTCTGCAGTAGCACAGTTGCTGAATTATTTATAGTTGTTACTGAATAATAAGCCTTAAGGCCACAGTTTAGCCAGTTTACAGTTTGACATACTGCATTTTAGGTGAGGAGAAAAAAGAACCTATTAATCCACTGCTTTAAGATTAAATATGTAAGATTCAGTAAAAGATTAACCAAATAAGCCTGCAGTTTAAAGAATCCTGACTGCTAGCTGCTATACACAAAGAGGATTAGACTGTACAAGGACAAACAAGACACAGAACTCAATCATGTACTGTACAAAAAAAACAACAACGAACAAACAAATAAATAAATAGCTTTTTTATATAAATTCAAATACAATAATCTGCAGAAAGAAATATGATTTGTTAACTTCAATACAATCCAATTCAATTCAAATTTATTTATACAGTGCTTTCCACAATGTTGTCACAAAGCCGCTTTCCAGAGATCTGGGTCCGAGCGTCTTTTGAGCAAGCCAGTGGCAACAGTGGCAAGGGAAAAACTCCCTCAGATCAAGGGGAAGAAACCTCAAGAGCAACCTAAGGCTCAAAGGGGGGGACCCAGCCTCATCTGGTCAAACAAAACAGTAATCTCAAACACATGGAATTGAGGTCTGGACTCTGTGAGTGGGCAAAAACCTGAGCAAATATGAGCAAAACCTTACATTCTGTATTTATTTCTAAATATCTCCAACTTTGAGCTCAGTCATTTTCCTACATGGTGACATCTTAAGGCTGTATTATTTTCATGCACATTTCTAATCTGGCATCCCTAAAATGTTAGGCTACGGCATGGAAAAAGTACCTGTTATGAGGTGGGGCAGTCTGTCGTTGATGTACATGAGACAGTAAGCACTGGCGTTAGTCATGCCTCCGTAAGAGTCTCGCACTAGCTCCTCCCAGGACGACTCTGTCACCATGACATCGTTGTACTTGAGCCAGCATTTGTTGGCATGGTCATAGATGTAGGCCCAGTAATGTCCAGCAGAAGCCTGTCCCTCATGGACGAGGACTGCATGTAGTCTATAAGGCACCTGAAAAAAAGACACCAGAGAAGAAATCATTGTCTCAGCAAAAGCAGTTAAAGACTAAATGCTGGGACCTAAAGTGATGCCATTGCAAAGAGCACTGGAAATATAAAAACATCTCCAGCTCCAGTCTCAAGTGCCAAGGGCTGTTTGGGATATAGACTTTACCTGACACAAACTGTTATCTGAGTACATGCCCTCCAGAGCCTGGCTGACCTTGTCAATGCTGGCCTTCAGCTCTGAACGCAGGGAGAGAACAGCGATCAATAGGGTGCACCCGAGGCCACGCTCCTGATACACTCAACACATTAGGATATCTTCTCGAAAATAAGGCTGCGCTCTAATACAATACGGTAAAGGGCACAACATGTGGTCCTTGAACAACAGTCAATACTAGTGGGCTGAAAGGAACAAAACATTTTCTGCAACACTTGGTGGCACATAAGGATTCGTTTTTTCTCTTGTTCTGTTTCTCTTGATATTTCACACAAACAGAAAAGAGCTTTAAAATGCCTAAAGGTCTGAGCCAAAGACGCACCATTGATGTTGTTCTCCACTTCGGTTCTCCAGCGCGTCAGGCAGCTTCTGACGAAGTGCAGCTCCTCCTCTGTCACACTGTGGGGGGCCGGGTGCAGAGGCCCATCCATGGGGGGTCTGCACTGCGTAAAGGGCTTGTGTATGGGCGTCCTCTGTGTAGTGGTCTGTGTGCAGCCTGAACCATCTGATGAGCCTGCATCTTCTGGTTCTGTTTGGCTGGCAAAGTTTCAAGGAATGAAGCTGATTATTAAATTTGACAATTTGTTGTCTGAAGGACAGCAGAAGTTTGTGGAAGTTTTTTAAATTCTATATACACACACACACACACACACACACACACACACACACGTGGAATCGAAATTCTTCAAACTCATTTCAGGTTTATTGGCAAAATTGACAAACTTTCAGCTGTTTGCAACAAACCAATCAAACCAGAACAATTTAAATAGCTCAACACAACTAATTTAACTGCTTGTACAAACAGCTCTGAAAAGTTCCCTGAGAAACATCACCAAGACGTTTTGTTCTGTAGAGTGATAAAACTTTTCTGCACTATGAATCAGAAGTATGTCTGCATGACAAAGAATAAAGCATACACTGAAAAGCACACCCAGTCTACAGTAAAGCATTTCAGTGGCTCTGTGACTGATTTGCTTCCTCTGGCACTGGAAACCTGCAGAGTGTAGCAAGATGAATTCAAACATGTATTAAGATATCATGGAGAAAACGCCATGCCTTTTTTAAGGAACGTAAAGCATGGGCGTCATTTGGCCTTTTTAACAGAACAATTATCCCAAGCATATATCAAAGTCCACCAAGGACTTTGAGGTGCGCAAGTAGTAGTCCTGGAAGATTCTGAAGTGGCCATCGCGGTCACCAGACTTGAACCCCATTGAAAATCTTTGGTGGGATTTGAAGACTGCAGCCCACAAACCCAAACATATTAGTGATCTGGAGGCCATTGCACATAAACAGTGAGTTAAAATTCTGCAGGATCGCTGTACACATCATGTTTGCAGCAGATCATAATAGCAAAAGTGTGCAAGTACTACAAATGCTTGTCATGAAGGGGTTGAAAGATTCTGGTTTGATTTGTTTATTGCAGCTGACAGCTGAAAGTCCATAATGTTTGCCAATAAACCTAATTTAAAAAGGGGGTTGAATGATTTCAACTGCAACTGTATTTAATAGCTAATGTACATAATTTCCTTCTTACCCAAATCCATGTGGTGTTAATTCCTTTAGGGTTTGCACTGGACATTTAAGGCTAATATGGTGTTATATACATGTTATATAAATAGGAATTAAAATATTATATATGTGCTAAAATAAAAATGTAGGAGTACCATAATGCTTAACCTTTTACAGTATTATTACAGTAAGTATACATATAATAAGCAGGGTTCTGATAGTATTGCTGACTTTATATTGTTGTGTATTTCTGTTTTTGAAGAAACGTTTTTGATGGCTCTTTGTAAAACGGTACAGCAGCCTTCACCCCTGTAATCCTGTTTTTCTGACAGTTAATGGACATCACATCTTTATTTTGTTGACCTTTTCTACTCTAAATATCACAGTGAGTCTGAAGATTGCATTGCAAACTTTTCCATGAGCTGTGAAGATGCCAGGATGAGTAACATACTAAAACAGCTATATAAACAGCTGTACAACATAAAGCATGAGCATCATTTTCTGACTGTGTGATGGTAGCTTATCAAACAGGAGCTGCTCTGCATATCTAAAGGTTCTCTAATAAAAAAGCCAATTTGTTTGACTCTAATGCAGTGATGGTTTTGCGTAGCGCCTATGATAATAATACTGTCACAGGATATTTTGACCTTATTAACGGGACATGTCTAAACACCAGTTTCCCTAATGACAGTAATTATATAAGCAGGTTTACCTGACATTACTTTACAGTTCAACAGGGTTTGAAGCAAGTTTGTAATCACTGTATGCACATTGCACAATGTTAATTGGTGGCCATGCTATTCTATTACTACTTAGCTTCATTCGCTTCCAGTGCAGAAAGAAGGAAGCATGAAGTCTTGGCTGATCAATTTGGGAGTGAGTGGAAAATCATGTACACATGATTTAAAATCGCTTAAAAAAATGCAGTTTTTTGGAAAACAGCAGATCCTTGCCTGGTGTTTTCTGAGCTGAGATCCGTGTGTGCAGCAGGGTTGGCAGGCGCTGTCGCAGTAGGAGATGTGTTTGTGGGCTTTGTGGTGGCAAACTCCAGCACATACTGCAGCATGTCTGCCAGGGGATACTTGGTTGGCCCAGAACCATAATGTTTGTAGCTTTAAAACAAAGAGAAAAGCTAATGCAGTGTTTGCGGAAAACACAGAATGTCCAATTTTCAAAATGTCCAATTTTGTACTGACCTCTCAAGTTTCTGCTGTAGAACTGTTAACTGGTCCTTGAGCCGCTTCACCTCTCCTCTTCTTCCATTAGTCTGTTCAACGTTTTTGTGAAGGTATCTGCTCACAAAGTATGGAGAACACAGCAGATATGGTCAGCAATTTTTTCATAATCTATGTATCAGCTCTCATTAGTTAATAAAAAGTCCTCTACGTATATAACATATTTCTTTTTACCTGTCCATATAGATAACCTGGGGAAACTCCAGTTTTTTGTGTATTTTTTCTGGCCGTCCTAAAGACTGATTGAACTCAAATCTAGAAAGTTCAAAGGTCAACACTGGTGGGAGCTTTGAGAACCATCTCTGAAAAATATACACAAACACACATCATGTTTAAACAATATATACTGCAGTACAGGGGGAAAACTAATGTGTCACCTTGGGTCAGAATTCTCACCTCTTGGCCAGAAGAAATTGTCTGATCACAATGCAGAGATTCAATCTCTCCTTCTACCATCGCACCCTCTAAACATTCATCCAAGTTGTTGAAACCATTCACCTGAAGGGGGTACTGTCCGAACTGTTCAATGGTGGACAGAGTCTTACCTGGATAAAGTGAATTCAGTGATGAATTTCTGCGATACAGTGCTGTGCAAAATCAGAAACCACACCTTGTTTATTTAAATTCTAGTCAAACGGCCATTGAGCATTCATTTTTCAGTGGCAAAAAAAATAAAAATAAAAATTATATATATATATATGTGTGTGTGTATGTGTATATTATAATATATAATATATATATACATACTGACTTTTGTATTTAGTAGTATCTTAGATCATTTGGATCCTAGCCTATACAAACTAGCAAAGGATATTGCGGCAAAAAATTTTCTACTTCTCACCATCCAAGTTATCCCATATATTCAATAATGTCAAGGTCTGGATTCTGATGTGGTCAGTTCATTGTTCTGATTTGCAAATGGCCTCCTTTGTCTGTTTTCTTTTTGTAGTAAGGGCGTTTGATCATCTCTTCATATCCTATATTCTTCAGTGTTCACCTGTCTTTTCATCTTGATCTTGACTGTCTCCTCTCTATCAAAGATGAAAGCTTTAAGTGCTGTTTACCTGATGATCAGAGTTTTGAAGGTCCCAGGCCTTGTACTAATCTTTATTACAAGTACAACATCTAAAATCACACATTTAAAAAAAATAGACAACTAATGGCCAATTTGGCTGAAAATAAAGTCAAAGAAAGGTGGTTGCTGACCTTTGCACATCACTGTGTATCTTACAAATATGACAAGAAAACTGTTTGGTCGTACCCTCGTGAACTCTCTGAGCTACAAATGTGCCGTAGAAAAGCTGGACCATTGGGTTGTCTTGTTTATCTTCAGGATTACTGGAAAATCGGAGAATCCATTTTAAGGCACATTTGCTTTTAATTGAAACAAATAAAAACAAGTCAAACTTCCTTTAAGCTTTTAAGCTCACCTTCCATTAGCTGCCAGCTGGAAGGCGTCCTCTAGCCAGTCAAGCAGCTTGTGTGTGAATTCACTAACATCCTAGAACAGGGATAAACACTGCTGTCTCACACACTCAAATCACAGTCCCTACTTAACCAGATCACTGTGCCTTAATCATCTGCTGTTCGGTGAGAGCAAATAAGGCATACATTATACACAGTGCTAAGTTTTGGGTTAATGAAGGCCAAATGCGTAATAAATCATTTCTGCATGTTAAAGTCATTTGCTTAACCCAATACTCCGTACCTGTTGCGCCTCGCTGGTCCTGAAGGCATCCCTGAGCAGCTCTACGGCTGCAGAGGGGTCTACGAACCTGCGGTTGGAGCCCACCATCAGCGCAAAGAGGCACCGCAGCTCCTGCATGAAAGCAATGTTTCTCTTTTCCTGAAAAAGAAATAAAGACGTAAACACATTTACAATTACTTATACAGTGACCCTGCACTCATATTGCTGAAATGTACTTCCCATTATAAAATATACAAACAAAGGGTCTTCTAAAGCTTTCACATATCATCAGAGTTTGATTGAAAAGCACCCTGAGAAGCACTTTTATATCCCAGAGTGGATCTAAAGCTGTGCATGTGAGAACGTCAGTCAGAATATGAGCCAGATCCTCACAGGCGGCTGATTACTCACAGAGTGGCTCTTGCATTTCTCCAGCACGCGCTCCGACAAGCAGTAATTGAGCACCAGTCTGCGGAACACCGGCAGATGGAACAGAGACTGAGAACAACAAGAGCAAAAAGATTCTCCATAACTCAGGCATATCATCTTTTTCATTTGCTTTCATTTACAGCAAGACATGCTCATCAATAGAGAGTAATGGCAGAGGTGGGTTTTTTGGATGTTAAAACACCCAGAAGTGGGTAATTGCTGGGGTCGGAGCTGAGGATAACATCAATGCTTTTTTGTCACACAACAAAATGACAGGGGGCGGATGAGCTCTCGAGTCCTCGAACTGAGCCCATTAATACTCAAGTGGTGGAAACATCTGCTCCAATTAACCTATGTCAACTTGGAAATCTGGCACTTTGTTTCTAGCAACTCTAAAAATAAATCTCATGTCTAAAATATCATATCATGAGGCAGAGTGCAGCAAATATATGCCAAACATCTAGGGCTGGAATTATTATGAGGCAGTAAATTATACATTGTACATACATACACTGAAAACTAATATTGGCCTACAGTAGGGCACCTACACATATTGAGTGAAAGGCACTCAGCAAGTGGACAAACAGTAAAACATAATGCATCAAAATTTTGAGTTTTCAGTTTACTATATATACTGTCACTGTCACACAAAACCCTGTATATTCAAACTATCAGCTTTACAGGAGAATAAAAAAACCTTTGAACTTTCAGTGGATGATTCCAAATCATTTTGGAGCATTTATATTGGTCCATTCCTCATAATATGTTTTGACACAATGTAAAGAACAACAAGAACCAATAAGGGCAAAATGGAGATGGTTTTGCCCAACAACAATGCTATATATACACAGCATTTTATGTATGAATATCGGTGCTGTCCAATGAAAACATGTATCTGCATTTTTGTCCTTTCAGCTTTTTGACATACAGTTTTTTTGTTTTTTTTCCCCCTCCTTTGAACCCTAAAGCTGCTCTGCACACTATGTAGATATTTCTGGATGAATGGACCAATAGAAATGCTCAAAAATGAACTGGAATGAAATTGTTTTACACTGACTTCCACTTAAAGTTCAGAAGGCTTTTACCTTCTCCTGTAAAGCTGCTGTTTTGAACATAGTTTTTCAATGGACAGCGACGATATACAACAGACTGCATCTTCTCATTTGGAAGAAATGTACACACACGGAAATTTAACACATTACTTTGTTTTTCAGTGTATAAGAGCTCTTAAGCCAAATGACACCACACCCATAATGTTTGTTTCAAAGAATAACAGTGAACTAACAGCATTTGCCTCAACTAATCGCTTATCAACCTGCAACCTGTTTGTATGAAACATAGCCTTTAAAGTTAATTGCAGTGTGTATCATCCTGCACTATTTAATTAGCTCTGTGGTCTATCAATATCAATGAAGGCTTGAATTTCCACACTGAAATCTGAGAAGCTCAGCTAAATTCATTCTGGAGTGACTGTAATAAAATTAGAGCACTGAGATGCTTTTGCACCGGTGGAAAGAAAAAAAAAACAAAAAAACCTGCCTCATCTTTTCAAGCCTCCTGTCATTAGCAACACCGGTAATATCATTTGCACAGTATGGCTCGATTACATGGTAACAGGCTGTGGAAGAACATTCTGAATCATTTTTGATCCCGCTAGAACACAGAGTTCTGTAACTGCAGTCTGTTTACATACAGTACCGTCCAAATGTCACATACTGTGCAAACGGCACAAACACAAACGCCTAAAGCTGAAAATGTAAAACATCCTAAAATCCCACTCAGATCCACCACAGCAGGCCCCTGACGTCTATTTGACGTCAAAAAGACATCGGACTCCAAAATCGGACAGACGTTGAACTTGAAAACCTGGTCGATGTCAAAATCCAACATTTAATTGTGGTTGAAAATCACATATTGGTCAAAAAACAACATTGGATTCACACCAAGCTCAAACATTAGACAGATGTTAATTTTTGATTGGAAGTTACCTGTCTGTCAAAGACCAACACTGGATTGAAACTAAGCTCAAATGTTAGACAGATATTGATTTTTTAGTTGCTTAACACCACAGAATTTTAACAACATCAGAATTTTACGTTGTGTTATGAAGTTTAGCAGACGTTGTGTTATGAAGTTTAGCAGACGTTGGGTTATGAAGTTCAGCAGACACTGGGTTTGGTCATCATAGCACAACTAAATGTTATTTTTTTGTCAATAAACATTGGCATGGGATGTTTGTGAGATGTTGGATTTTGGTCACTTAACATTACACCTTAAAAGCAATAAAATATCAGCTGTTGAAAGATGAAAGCTTTAAGTGCTGTTTTTGAGGGACAGAGTTTTGATGGTACACCAGGGCTTGCACAGTTGTTAGAAGTCCCAATTTCTCTGTATCTTTGAATACTTCTTTGAACTTTGGTTTTGGGAATTTTGAAATTACCAGGCTAATGTAGCCAGTAAAGGTAGGTGTGATTTAGTAAAGAACCTTTACATCAAGTAAAGGTTCCTTTAAAAGGTTCTACACATTCACAAATTTATTTTACAAACTTTGCTCTTTATGGAACCAAAATGGGTTCTTCTATGACATCCCTCAAAGAACCATCTGAAGCACTTTAATTACTTACGTATCAGAAACCACGTAAGCAAGGCTGTTTGTGATTGCTTAACAAGTCAGTGCAAGTGTGTGATTTAGGCATGCAGTGTAGCTTGCATAGTAGCTTCTAGTACCTATTAGCAACATTAGCCTCATTGCTAAGTGCAAAATGAAAGGAGCAAACTTCAGTCTCCAAAGACATCTTGGCTGAGAGACTTCATTTAACGAAAGAAGGAAAACTGTGTAAATTGTACAACCATGCCAAGACAGTAACAGTGACTCACCTGAATGACAGCGCTGAACCAGCAGGTGTTACCCACATTCCGGATGCCCACTGGCCAACCCTCCTGTCTAATCCAATCTGCTGGGCTGCAACTCTCTCTTGACGGCTCGCTCCTCTTCCTCTTCACACGAGCGGCGTTCTCCTCAGCGCTGGCCTCCAGAGCTCTGCAGGACATCAGGCCTAGTCAACACTACAGCTCCACTCTTACTCAAAGGACCAACTAATGTATGTGTTTAATAGTGTGTCTGCTGTTTATGGTTTCTTTGATTTAGAAGGTAGAGGTAAGTTTCAGAGCATGCTGGGATACCTGTGGAGCTCTCTCTCCTCAGCCTGGGCCTGCTGCGACTCCTGCAAACTAAGCTCAATTGCAGCCTGCAGTTCATCCTTAGCTTCGTCTAAAGACAAACAGTAGTTACAGAGAAGTGTGGACATGCTCAAGTTGTTCAAGAAGAATAAATGTGGCGCAGTAAAATGTAAACTCTGATTTTAACAAGAAAACTTCAGTCATTTAAACAGGAATTACACAGGTTTCATTTGTATAATATCTGCATAATTTGGTGCAGTGTAGCATAGTGGGTAACAATGCCTTCCCCATGGCCTTGAGTCATTGAGCAAAACTCCTCCTGCTACAATCACCTGCCTTTGTAACAAGATTCAAATATAAGTTGTTCTGGGTGAAAGCATCAACTTATCGTACATGATAAGGACATGACCTCTAACTATATATATATATATATATATATATATATATATATATATATATATATACACATATATACATATATACATATACATATACACACACACACACACACACAAACATATATATAGCATAAAATGGTCAATCACAATGGTCAATCAAAATCACAATTATTTCTGGGACAATAATCGACATGAAAGTAAAAGTAATTTAGTCAATAAGATGTAGACAAAATCGTTGTTTGGTATTAAACGTTGTAGAGAAACATACAGGCTTCTTTTTCTCCACAGTTGTGGTGAAACTACAAGCTACAATGCAAATATTGCTTTGTTTTATACTATCCTGGCTTTAAAACTTAGGAACAACTCAGCCAGTCTGCATTGCTTGGCATGCAATCACTGATTAAAATATCTGAGCAATAAGTTATACATAACATTCTTTTTTCAACTTAACTCATCAAATTAAGCTTTGTGATAAAACTGGATATATCACACATATTACTCAACTATTCTGAATTTGTCAGAATAGTATTATAAGTCAACTTATAATAAATAAGTTTAGTTGGTTTCTATTGGCAAACAGACAGTGTGTAATGCAGTCACTTTGAGTAAAACTCACACCTTTCCTATTTGCTCCTGACGGCATCTATTTGCATTCTGGGCATGGTTTTCTCCCCTGGCTCGTTGTCAGTGTGTAGCTGACTATATGATTTTTTTCCTTATGGACTCTTCTGGACTTTCTGACCACTGTTGTTTTCAGCTGCTAAAAAACACAGTTCTGTACAAAGAAGAATTTAACTGCACCTAAATACTTATTTTTTAAGCTCAGTGTTCGCATTCCTTCAAAAGATTTGGCCATGTTGGAGCATGCTGAACAAATGGCAAAAAGTTTTTTTTTTTTTTTTTTCGGCTGTTGAGTGTTTTTAAGATACATTTTTCTTGTGAGCTTACTGTTGTGAACATTGGAGGCTTCTGTGTTCTGGGCTACAGCAGAAGGCTCCTCGGGCACCTGCTCCTCCTCTGGTGTTTGTGTTGTGAGGACGCCAACAGCATGGCTAATGTCACCCTGGCTTGCCTGGTGTGAAAATAAATCAGTTTATCACTGCACAATCGCGGCACTTGGTCATTAAATCATTATCCATGAGCTTTTCTGTGAATATGTTAGCACAATGTGTAAACTAGAAATCCAAATCACAATATATATATAGAAGCTGATGTTCAATTGAGCCAGCAGCAGTAAGGCTAGGGGGAAAAACCCCACATGGTGTAATTGACATATTTACAAACACCAGTCTGGTTTATGTTCTTGAAATCTAGGTCAATGGGTTCACATTACTGCTTATGCAGAGGTGTCGGCTTGAACCTACGTTAAGGGCACTCTGAAGAACCTGCATGTCCTGAATGCCAGTGATCTCCTTCAGTTGGTTAAGCAGCATTTCATTCTGAACAGACAAACAAACAAACAAACATTCAACAAAATCAGCCCTCATTTTTTTTTTTAATTGGCACTTAAAATCAAGCAAGTTGCAAAGGTGTTCAAGCAGGAGAGAATACTGCATGTGTAAACCACCGACTTCAAAAACACTGCAAACCATATGAGAAGCAATTTGCCCTTAGATTTATCACCTCAGCTACTTCACTTCAGGCTCTAATTTCACCTGAATGAGGGCTGAAGGCGGCGGGGAGCCACAGAGCGCAGACCAAATTGCATATGACAGACTCTTATAAGATAACATCTTACCAGAGACATTCTTCATACAGACACACATGCCTCTCAGGGTGAGGCATATTAGACAGCAAGAGTCAAAGAAATCCACCTTGCACAGTCTCAATCTCTTCTTCGCTCAATCTCTCAGATTGGGCCGGCTCCATTTGTTAAATACTGCATGGGACCCAGTCTTTGTCAAAGGTGGGATGTAAACATAAAAAAGGGCTATGGGCCAAATGAGAGGAGCGGGGGTGGTGGTGGTGGTTTGGGGAGGTGTGAGGGGCTATATAAAGCAGCTCAGGCAGCAGGTGGAAATGTCAGAGAGGCAGTGGAGGCAGCCAGAGACACTAGCCTGGGAGCAGGAGACATATATGGAGAGCTGAAGGCCTGGAAGCCTTGGCTCACACTCTATTTTAGGCCTCCGACACAGATAACGCCGCTGTTTATCATGCCACCCAGGTTTGAGTGACAAAAGCAGTGGAAACTTTTCAGTTAAAAAAGTACAGTGACCCCTGATACAGGTTTGAGTATATTTAGGGAAATTAACATCACAGATGAAATCTTTAAAGGTTAAACTTGAGAAGGAGCTAGTTACCACAGCAAAACTACAGAAAAGTCCAAAACATGCAAGAACACAAGGAAAAATGACTATTGCAGAATTTGATGGAAATGTTTCCATTACAGGTTTAACTAATAAAATATCTGAAGAAGTGAAGTAGAGTTAACAATGGTGTACAACACAGCCCTAACTAAAGGGGAAGGTCTATGCTCTTCACTCATGTAATAAACTTCATTATCACTCTCTCAGTACTCAGCATTCTGTAAAAGCAGCTTTCACAAAAAGTAAGCACACACTGCCGTGTGTTCACAACATATAAACAGCGTCAACGTGATTTTGCCTCCAAAAATAAACATTTTCATATTTTAACGCACACTTCTCACCAAGTTTGCAGAGTTTTCCCCATGTTCACAGTCTTGTTCCACTTTCATGGCAGCAGTGCAGGACAGTTGGATTTTTTGCCCCCAAATTCCTTCGCCCTGACTTCGGAGTATGACCTCCTCCATGGAGAACTCTCGCGCAGGTTTTTCCCACCCGTAATCCGTCCAACCCCGCCTCTCGCGCCGCGATTGGCTAGTGGTATCCCATTACCGTCGCTAGGATTGGAGACGGGCTGCTCTTAGCCAATCATAGCAAAGGAACAGCTGATCCTACTAGCCAATCAAAGCGCACGACCCAAGCATTATTACCCAATCCCAGTTCAAGAAGAGGCCTTTTCCGGAATACAGGTGGGCTAAACTTCACACTGATTAGAGACGTTAGGTTAAAGGTTATCAATCAGCAGACCACCAAATGATCAGCAGTGAGACCATCAGGGATGCTCCTTCAGAAATGTACTACACTTTAACTGAAGACGAAAAAGTTGATCAAAATAAAGGAGCCACCACAAAATAAAAAGCCCTTCATATTTGACTAATCTCTCTCTCTCTCTCTCTCTCTCTCTATATATATATATATATATGACATTTCTGGTCATTTTCTTACACTAAATACATATAAATGCAAATTCATTTTTGGTAATAATTTTGTATAAATCCCAAGTCTTTAGCCTAGCGTTGATATCCGCTGGTCTCGCTTCCCAAGGTGTTTGCTTGCCGCATGCCACCCTTGAGTGCTCCATCTGATATGTAGTGCTAGGTAGGTAGCTCTTGTCTGAGCTTTTAGCCTAGCACTGGTCCCGCGCACACCTGGGCCTGGTTTGAGTAGCAGCACGTTTTTCCTATTGGAATTCTAGCACCAGTGTAGTTGGGTGGTGATGTGCTGCTTGTCTCAGAAAACACCATATTTTCCCGAAGCGTCAATAACCTTCTGTAGGCTTTTGATAGTGGGCTGGGGTCATAAATAAAATTAGTCATGACTGTAAAATAATAGTTTTGTGGTTTTGAATTTGACACATTTTAAAATTGTGTTTTTAGTGAAGAGACAAATTTTGTTTCGAAGTTTGGGTCATGTCATTTCTATATACCAAACCCCACTATTATACAACTATGCCATGGTCAAAAACACAGTTTACTGTTCTAGGACATCTTTAAAAGAGACGTGGTAAAATTCTTTTCAGTTTTTAGTAAATCTCATTTAAATCTGCTGGGGCTATTGAACTGCTTCATGACAGTATCAACAAAGAAAAGACCCTGATACTTCCTAAAAGCAAACTGCTCTGAGGGAGGGGGGCAGTCACAAGAGATGTCAATTTCCTGCTCTCTGGCAATATCATCTTACCATCATCATAGAAAATCAATGAACTCTTGTGGGCACCAAATCTTTGTTGCTGCTGTACAATGTAGACATGCAAGGGATACCCATTGTGAAAAGATTGTGGATACTGTTGCTTTTGAGAAGAATATTGCCAGAGAGAGATCATTTCATCGTTTCTACTGGATAAGAGTTTGGATTTTGTTGAAGTTCTAACCAAAAGTTATGTCTTCTGTCATCTTGTTGTGGATACTTCTGTCAGGTAAGACTAAGACTATTACTAAAGAAGCCTATATAAGAATTGTGTAGACTGTTAGTATCTAGAAAATGGGTATTGTAACGTGCCTTTTTAACATGAAGCACAGACCTGTGTGGCCCTTTAAAGTATGTGTCCTGTGCAACAGTTAAGTTATACTTGATTGACACAAACATTGTGTTCTTTAGTGTGTAATTATGCTGCAAAAAAATACAAAAATTAAGTCATTTGTCAAACATACTTAAACCTATTTTTTGTGCTCATAATTGTTTACCGTTGCTAATTTTAAATTTTCTCTTCTGAAGTAATTTGTCAGGCTGATTCTGTACCAGAGAAGCCAAAGAGATCAGCCTTAAACCAGCTGACTCGCATGCTGCTCCGCAGATATGACTGCGGGGTCCGGCCCGTTCTTAACTGGACCAGTCCTACTGTGGTCTACATCGACCTCATCATCCAGTCCGTACTGGACGTGGTAAGCCTCATCACCAGCATAAGCAAATTATTCTTTAACTCTACTGATTAAAGCTTATTATTTTATATCTACTATTTCCTGGTAAAGTAATTTATTAAGCTAATATAGCAAATATATTAGATTTAGCTTAATGATATATTTGTGTATATATTTTGCACATTTTTGGAATTAAATATAAAGTACAATAAATATGTTTCTGCACACAATATGTTCCTGCTTTTTGCAGGATGGACAGATGCAGAAGGTGACCACGAGTATTTGGTATCGCCAGGTTAGTACCAGCTTATAGTAGACTGCATTAATCTTGCAATCATCCAAGGTTTTTATTTTTATAGTTCACGCTAAACCATCTCATATTTAAATTACAGATTTGGAAAGACGAGTTTCTTGTGTGGGATCCTGAGGAATTTGATGGAATTACAGAAATATCACTTTCCTCCGACGCCATCTGGGTGCCTGATGTCATCATCAGTGAATTGTTAGAATTGAAATGTTGCTCTCAGAATTAAACTGTTTATTAAAGGATTCAGTTTAGGAGCTGTCACATCCCTCCACCCCTATGCAAAGTGGGGCGATCTGGCCATTAGGCAAAAGCAGATTTGTCCAATTGAATTACATACATGATAATTACCAGAGCTTAATAATATTCACATGACCTGCACCTCTGTTTCACACATGCTCATTCATCTCTCTTTAGCGTAGATGAGGGTAAGTCTCCCATCATCCCATATGTTTATGTCAACTCCTCTGGGACAGTAAAGAACTACAAACCCATCCAGGTGGTCTCTGCTTGCGACTTGGAGATTTACGCCTTTCCCTTTGATAAGCAGAACTGCACTCTGACCTTTCGCAGCTGGCTTCACTCAGGTAAAGCCCTCGCTTTTAGCCTTCGTGTGTTTATCACTCTCTTTCAGCTTAGACTTCGCATATGTAAACAGTGCCACTAAAAACAGTTTTTTATCATCCAAAGTAAACAAAAACAAGGTGTCTATGACAAATGTATATTGTAAATCATAAACAGTGAAACTGTTTGCCCTGTGTTTGCAGTAAGCGAGGTGGACCTGGCTCTGTGGAGGACTGCTGAGGAAATTGCCACTGACACCAGAGAGTTCATGAATGATGGTGAATGGGAGCTGCTTTCTGTGCCATCTCATTACTGGAAGATGAATTTGGGTGACAGGGACTACGCCCACATTCAGTTCAACGTGAGGATGAGCTTATTCAGTTAAAAAAAAGGTTCCTCAAAGGTTCCTGACATGGACCTAGCGTATACTTTATTCATAGCTTTAATTGGTGCAAAGGCCTTTACATTATTCTGAAGACTCTTAAGACTTGATCATCATTTACCAAGAGGGTTCTTTAATGAATTCATTAAGACCTTTAAGGCCATTGGTTTTAAGGCCAAACACTGGTCACATTTTCAAGCTGTTAACACACCTGATCTAAGCCATCATGAACTTTGAGAGCTTTGAGAACCTACAGGTGTGTTATGATCTGAGAGGGGCAAATATATGGACTGGCTGGTGGGTCATGAACACTAGTTTGAGAACCACAGCTTTAGAGAACCAAAATTGGTTTTCATTACCACCGCTTGTCTCAGAGACAGAGAAAAAGTGCTCTGTTCTCCACCTTTGCCAGTCCTCATGAACAGAGACACTGAATATAAAAAAGTCTTCAGGATGAGCTTGAGTATTGACAGTAGTCTGACATGTGTCACACCCAGTGCACTAAGCGCTAAGCGGCTGTTAGCAATGGTGCACTAATGCTTATAGATGAGGCTTAACGGAGGACAGCGCGCTGTGAGGATGACGATAATGAGACTGTCTCAGTGGCGTTTGATCAATGGCCGTCTTGTTGGGTGGGTGGACTAGGCCAATAGCACTGAGGGGTCCGGGTGAGCCACCCTGTTCCGCCAAGATGAGCACGTAGGGGGGAGCAACACCAAGGCACTTTGATTACCTTTGCTCCATGGCTCATTGGCACAGGCCATTTGGGGATCCATATTTGTGTTTTCATTCATTGGCCAAATGGGTGGGGTGGGGTGGGGGGGTGTCGTTTAAGTCAGTGTGAAATTGCTCTTTGTTATCCAGCGAAAGTTTAAGCAGCCTTAAAAGAGCCAAAGTGAAATGGATGGTTAGATGGTTTGGGTAAAGTGTAAGTGCTGAGAGCAAACAGAGAGGGATTTTCACTCGTTTTCTCCAAAGGAGCTACTGTAGCTCTTGTGTAGTGCTTGGGGGATCACAGAAAGCCAGTTTAGCTCTAAAATGAGCATTTATACTTCGGAGTAGCCCAGAAAGGCCCTTTGTAATAAAGGGGAATTGCATTGATTTGTCCAATTTTCTGAATAATTAGATCATTTAAGATGATGAAGATTTGATGTGAAATATTCTATTTTAGAGATACTTAAAAAGAATTGTTCACAGTGGCGGTGACAGAAAGCAGACAGCTGCATTTTTCTAACGGCTGTAAAAGCTATACTACAGAAAATTATTAACACGAGTTTGAGAAGTCTTTGGCTTAAATTGGACATCTTGTATATTGTTCTTGTATCTTGTATAAATATGCAGTTCTGGCTTATACCTCCTGTGTCCCTTTAGGTATTGATCCGCCGTCGCCCCCTGCTGTATGTGGTGAGTGTACTCATCCCCAGCATCTTTCTCATGGTGGTGGATGTCATCAGCTTCTACTTGCCACCAAACAGCGGTACCCGCATCACCTTCAAAACCAGCATTCTGCTGGGCTACACAGTGTTCAGGGTTAATATGATGGATGAGATCCCCGCTACAGCCATCAAGACTCCTCTAATTGGTGTGTCAGCAAACTGTGTCTTAACATTTTATCATTTATACCGAATAGGGATGCCTACTCCCATCACCAGTCTGTCTTTTTCCAGGAACACAAACCATATAGATACACTTTTTAGGTTTTACAGTTACTATCTGTAACTAGTTTATCTGTTGCTACACAGTTTATCGGGCACCCATGCAAGGTAGGTGTGGCTTATAGAGTTTCCAGTTATAGAACTGTGTCCTGTTCACTGTATAGTGCGCTACTTTGGAATTCTACCATTTTGTAGTGGTGTCCGAAACCCTTCACTCCATATAGTGATCTGAATTTTTGCATATATGGGTCACAGTAGGTCACTGTTTCGGACACAGGCGCTGTTACTACCATACTGTGCTAAGGTCTTCCACTCAAATGATGTTTGACCAGCAGTGGCCCTATGGTGGTTCTCTTTAATTGGCGATGTAGAGGGAGGCTTGCAAGTTGTGCAAAAGATAAGCTACAGCCTGTGATGGGTGTATGTGGTGCATGTACGCTATGTGATAGTACACCTGCTACCTGTGATAGTGTTTAAAACATTTCGGCCTTGTCTTTGTGTTTGTGTATTGCAGGGGTTTTCTTTGCTGTTTGCATGGCGCTCCTGGTGCTCAGTCTGGCCAAGTCTATTTTTGTAGTGAAGCTTCTGCATCACAGCGAGAAAGAGGTTAAGGAGATGTCGATCTCTGCCTGCTTATTGGACAAGTACGGTTCAACTGACCAAACCTTCAGCGAGAGTCTGTTCACCTCAGTCAGGACCCTCGATGATGTGGATCAGTCAGGAGGTGTGGAAGACGAAAAACATGAACACATTATGTACATTCATAAAAAACTTTTAGGCTGTTTATATAACCTACAGTTAGAAAGGCCTTCTAATCCTCATAGATAACCTAGTCAGAGAAACCTTCTAATCCTCATAGATAACCTAGTCAGAGAAACCTTCTAATCCTCGTAGATTACCTGCAGTAACCACAGCATGATGCGCTCCTCCCAAGAAATGTAACTACGCATTGTGGCAAGTAATGCCTAAGAACTGTGATTGGTCCTCTTAAAACATTGTATTTCATCTCCACTTGGATTATGACTTGTATGTACACTAATGTGAGATATAAAAGGTTGCAGATAAAGAACCAAAACATCAAATTATTATCCGCATTTTCTGGTCCATGCCTCTTAGTGGCCGGGCAAGCACAAAAAATTGACCCTCTTTCTGCCTTAATTGGTTCAATGGCACTACAAACCTTTTCTTCTCTCTCGTCCTCAGCTATAAGCTACGAAATAGTTTCAAATTCACTCAGTTTCAGCCACCTTTGTTTGTAGCACACCAAGAAAGCCAACACTGTGGCACAGAATCCTTATTTCCAGAGCAGTTAGTAATTATGATCAGTAATATGATTCAAGCCTTACTTGCTAATCAAACTATGAAGCCATGCCCAAAAACAATCCAAACCTTTGCAGTGCAGATTAGGGTACCCAAACATTTGCACAGGTCACATTGATTAAAAAAAAGTGTTATGAAAGAAAGAGTAAATGTGCTTTAAGATTAAGATGCTGAAAATATGTTTTTTAATGTTTGATTAGCTACAAATTCCAAAATTTGGCCACAATTTAAATTTATATAATTATTTTGAAATGCTTCGGTGTTCACAAATACTTTAAATGCAGGCCAGATAATGTTGAAGCAGAGCAAACATTCTACAGACAGCATGCGGGTGTGTTAGTCCAGGTGTTGTAGGATGTAGAGCAGAACCAAATTAATTGGCATCATCTACAGACCTGTTAGCTCTGCGTGCAAACTGCAGAGGAGGGCATTGCTCACGGTTTTGTAAGACTGCAGCCTCCCGAAGCATTTAATGATTACTGAGGTCTGTAATCTTTCTGGTAGGAGATGTTCTGCTCTGACTAGAGGAACTACTTCCACAGCAGTAGGTTTATATTCATATAAAGGGTGTCAACGGTGTGCCATATTTCAGTTAAACCAAACCAAATTGAATATTCTTTATTGGATATATTGTTTTATACTTACTACAGTATATTTCTTGAGTCCTTTCTCAGCTTATATAAAGTTCTATGCTACTCAGTAGATATGTCTACCAGCACTGCTGCATGGGTACGTGCCTTTCAGCTAAACTCCTGTGTGTTTCTGTTGTATTCTAAGGTTATGAGTTTGACCTGTCCCCTGAGGCAGACCTACTCTCTCTGACTGAAGCTCAGGATGGCACACCCCATCTGGAGAAAGTCCTTCAGGAGGTGATCTCCCTCAAGCTGTATCTACAGGAGGAGGAGAACGAGGGCACAGCTCAGGCAGACTGGCTGGCGCTCTGTTACAAAGTAGACAAGTTCCTGTTCCGCATTTATCTGCTCATTCTGCTGATTTACTCCAGTACCCTCCTGCTGCTGTGGAGCAGCTGGAGCTCAGGCTGAGGATGGTCCAGAAGGACAGACGGACAAATTAATGGACAGATGTCCATCCAGTATATACACGTTGGAGAAAATCAGTTAAGAATGATCGTAATATCCTGTGTGTGTGTCTAAAATGTATAGTAATGCTCACAACATGAAATAAAACCATGATAGTATTAACAAATGTAGAACTGTATGATTGAATGACTGAACAAAGTCATAGCTGTCATACTGTGGTCTGTAAACAATCAAGTCCAAAAATAAAAAGGTTTGATCCCATGTTGTATAACACTGTAAGGGTAAATCTTTGAATTATTAAGTTCTGCAGATACACAGATTTGTGTAGAGTGTCCTAAACTCGTACTCAAGTAAATGTATTGTTACTGAGGCACAATAATCCCAAGTAGAAGTAAAGCTACGTTTTCAAATACCTCGAGTAATAATGCAAAAGTATTTATATAAGTAACTATATATTATAATGGAAGTAGAACGTCTTGCTTTCAACATCAGTCAGCACTGGAATTCTCTTTTTGTTTCTCTCACAAAAAATAAAATAATAAATGTAAAAATTAGGATGTATCTTACTGTAACATATGAGGTGCTGTAACATTTAAAACATATGAAAAAAAATTGAATTGTTTATTTATTGAATTATTTGTAATTTATTATATGTAATTACATACTTGCAGACTCAAGTAAGAGTTTTCTCATCTGGAAAAATTAAACAAATGACAAATATTTAAAACATACCCTTTACTATGTGTAACTGAATAAATGTAACTACATGTTGCCTGAGATGTGTCTGAACATTTGAGAGCCATAAACCACATCCTACCCACATCCATTTTAAATAATTACAAAAATACATTTTAAAGTGTATGTACTTTAAGTCCCTGAAGTCTTGGGGGCTCTGCTTTTCTGCTAAACCATTTAATAGCAGGAAACAGCCCTGGTGACATCTAATCAAGTATAGACCATCCATTTGTAACAGCTTTGATTATTGTTTAAAGACCAAACAACTAAATAAATCTGATAAATAATATTTTAATAAAATGTTATTAAAAATATTTTAATAACAGCTTAATGACTCTTCATATATCACTGAACTATTGTGTTTGTAATGCCAGCTCCCAACCTCTTATTACACTGATACCACTTAAGCCATTCATTCATCCTCAACCACAGTTTTACAAAATTCACTCTAACAGACCTTCATTCCATCATCTTCATTCCAATAAAATTCAACATCTGTATTTTACAAGTCGTCGTTAGAGGGAGACTGTCTGATGATCAGCTCAAGTATCAATAAAATATGATTATAAATTAAGAATGCGCATCCTTTTAAAAAAAATATATACACTGAGAGTATCATCTGTCCAGCTCTCACTTGCTTACCGAAAGATAAACTGCAGCCACGTCCAGGTCACTACAGTTAGTCTTCATTACACAATGTATCTGAACTGGCGGTCCAGTATGAAAATAAAACCTAATTCAATTCCTCAACAAATTTCTGGTAATATTTTCCTGACACAAATCTAATCAGCTGACTAATGTAGACCTAATGAAGTCTCATCATGGCAGGGCAGAGTATAGTATCTCGGTTTAATGTAGTAAGTGCTCATGGAAATTGGCTTGAACTTGGCTGAGAAATATGACCCCGGCAATGTGACGAACGGCTGTTATGGATATGCAGCCAGACGATCAGCACATAAGTGTGGGAAAAATCATTAACAAGAGCGCTACATTATTCCTTCTTCACATTATGGATTTCTAAACAAATGATCCAGTGGCCACTGGTTACAAGATGTGCTACTTTCTAAAGGGCATGAATGTGTAGACTTTAATAGATCAAGGCTTTTAAAAAAAAGCTACATTGGCTGTCAAAAAGCACCTTCAGTGCTGTTTAAAGGATTGGAACAGAGAAGATTTATATAAAATAAACAATTAATGAAATGTTTAAAAACCAAAAAGTTGCACTGAAAGATTTAACCATCATTATAATCCTCTACAGCTCTAGGCTGGGTCTAGAAAGAGCATCTAAGGATTGAGATGATCATCACACTAAACACGCATCACACTAGAGCAAGCATCACACTAAACACTCTCTCTACCAGTTAGGACAATCTCACCTCTAAGATTTATTATTCCAAACAATATTCCAACAGATTACAATTCCAAACTTTTGAGCGCTGGTGTAGCCCATACACTAATGCTTGGCAACTGCTGCAGCTGGATGTGATTAACTGGATTTAGAACCACCAAAAATGAAGTTGAGGAAGTTGAAATCTATGAGTATTTGGACATACTCTTGTTAATCTTGGACAGCCTGTTTTGGATGATTGCTATCAGTCTGATCTGGCCTTTCTGTTCTTGAGTGTTACCAGTGAGTTGTATCCTGAAGTAAACCCTCTGCATTTGCTTTCATGAAGGCATTTTCTTGATTGTAGACTTTGACAATGATATGCCCACCTTCTGAAGAGTGTTCTTGACTTTAATAGATGTTGTGAAGAGGTTTTCCCTTACTAAGGAAAGAATTTTGCATCCATCTATTTTAGGTGTTGTCGTGCTCCTCCAGACCTTTTGGTGTAGCAGAGCTACACAAAGTGCATTTGTTTCTCCCAAATTGTGAATTTAGTCACTCCTAACGTTTCTGCTATGTCTCTGCTAGGCTTTTTTGGTATTTACTTTTGGCCTTCTTAAATTACATCAACACTTCTTCTGACTGCATATTCAGAGTTTTCACGAGCAGCTACAAAAAAGCTGTAAATTTAACACATGGAATCAACTCCTGAACGTTTATCTCTTTAGTTTGCCATGAAAACAAGCTTAACCTGGCTATACTTACCAGCAAATTGTTCAATTACTTTTGAGCCTGTAAAAATCAAGGGACCATGTCAAAATGGCTGATATTCCTGAACGGTTACTGCAACACTTTTGATGAGGCCCTTGAAATAAAGCTAAAAGTCTACATTTCAATCACATCATGGTTTCTTCACTTCAACTCCACTGAGGTGGTGTATAGAGGCAAAATGTCCAAATACTTATGGAACTGACTATAGATATTATGCAATTATGTGTCCAGCTAATCCAAATGTGTCCAGCTGTTTTTTCCATGCAATAGAGGTCATAGCAGATTCATCACATGCTCTCTTTGGCGGTGATCTCAGCTGGAGCTGGACGGACGCAGGGGATGAGGGAGGAGGGGAGTAATTAATTGGTCCAGCAGTCAGCAGTCAGGTGCTTCTGGTCAGCTCACAGACACAGACTGCAGGGTGCATCATCAGTTGAAGGAGGCAGGCCAGAGCAAACAACCAGCAAGAGAGCCACTCCTGATTAGAGCAACACTGGAGCAGTGAGCAGAATGCAGCCTTTAGCCCTGTGGACAGTGCTCAGCGTGTGCATGTACGGCGCAGTGAAAGCTTGCTCAGGTAACTCTGTCAAACCTATAACTTTCTTTGAACTTTCTTGATAATATTGGAACATCTTAGGCACCTAAGCAAACTGTTGAAAACGGTATTGGTAAAAGAAATGTGTGCATGCTTGTAAAAGGTCACTATGGCAAACAGAATAAATGCAAAAAAAGAGGTAGTAGCAAAAAAATAGCAGCTGTTTGAAGAACACAGGTTTGGTTCCATAATGAATTCAACCATTGAATACATTTGTTCGGTTCCAGCAGCAGTGCACCTAAAAAGACTGATTGACCAAACCAGGAGCTGATAACATATACAAATAATTCAGTATTTCTTTAAGAAGTAATTTAGAATTGTTAAACAAGCACATTAATCAACATGCATTCATATACTATTTTATATAGTAATATTACTTGCTTGTATACTGATATTAGTGTTTTCCTAAACAAACAAACTACTGAAACTAACAGCATTTTAAATATACCATTTGCACAGTACTGTACACGTCTGTACACAAAACGAAAGTGCTTTCTTTATTTACAAAGCTCCACTGAAACCTCTGAAACAGCTCTTTTAAAACCACACATTACAACGTACTACATTACAACCTCCTCACATTTAGAACAAATGGAAAAGGCATTAGATAGAATGATTGGTGGTTATGAAAGTACCATTTAAATCCAAAGAATGTGGTAAGAAGCCGTTTTCATTTTCACGCAATACCCCATTACTGTGAAATAACTTCATCATATGTTCATAAAACATGTTTTAGCTTTGGGTCAGTTTGAACTACTTTTAAATAATTCATGATAGCAGTGTATTATGAACCTTACTTGCATACGTATTTTATTATTTTATTATATACTGTTTCGATTTTTTACTGTATAACTTGCAGAGCCCTACTAAAAATGGGCCCTTGTTCACTCAGTATGTTAACTAGAAAAAAAATTGCTATACTTATCTGTAACAATTACACATTATAATTATGAGTACAGCAATGATAGTTTGTATTAAAGTGCATGTCTCTATATTCTCTCTCAATTTTGCAGTTAAAAAGCTTGGCAGCAATACAGGGAGATTTGCCAATGCCACTTTGGTCCGACTGTCCGAGTTCTTAAGCGCTGGATACAAGAAAGGAGTTCGACCAGTTAAGGACTGGCGGGATTCGACAATGGTGGCCATTGACTTGATGGTCTATTCTATTCTGAATGTGGTGGGTTGAATAACTGCTACAGATGTACCCATACATTTACTATATTATCCGTTTTCATATCTTTACTAACGTATTTAACCCCTTAAAATGCCTGAAGCCCACCGGCGGGCAGGAAGTGTTATTACAAACTTAGAATAGCCCCACCAGTTTTTTGCAGAAGTCCCTGTAGTTACTGAATAATTTGCCTTAGTGTGTAAAAAGCATGTTAAGGCTTAATGTGAATGGACTGTATACTGTGCTTGTGTTACAGGATGAGAAGAACCAGGTTTTAACAACGTATGTGTGGTATAGACAGGTAGGCTTTGATGACAAATAGTACATAGAAATTGTATGACAACTAGTCTAGAATGCATGCTTGGTAAAATTGATTACAGAATTTACACAATTACATTTTATTAATTGATCAAATTCATTATTGACTTTTTTGTTCGTTATTTATTGACATAACTCAAATACATGTCTCATATGAAGCAATGGATAGATGAATTCCTTGTGTGGAATCCAGAAGAGTTTGATGATGTCAAAAAGATCTCCATGCCCACTGCGAACGTCTGGGTCCCTGATATTGTCATCAATGAGTTGTAAGTAAAGTTGGCAGGGCTGTTTTTGATGGTTTGATTGTTGTTGTTTTAATTGCTAATTTTAATCTGTAATTACACTGCAGTGTTAAGCGCTGACCTTAGAGTCAAAACTAGCATAACTGTTCTAATAATCATCACCTACATAAAAGTTCTGCTTCTTCAGTACTGCTTCTTTCATTTGCTTCATTCATCTCTAATACCTCTACAGTGTGGATGTGGGAAAGTCTCCAGATATTCCATATGTGTATGTGAGCAATGATGGACTGGTGCAGAACTACAAGCCCATCCAGGTGGTGACCGCCTGCTCCCTAAACATCTACAACTTCCCCTTCGACGTCCAGAAATGCAGCCTTACTTTCCAGAGTTGGCTGCACACTAGTGAGTTCCCTCTTATAATACATACTGTAGTATGAGAAAGGGTAAATGAATACATACAATGCACTAAATAATAATGACAATAATAATAATAATAATACTAATAATAATAATAACATTATTTCCCAACAAGCAGACGCCAAATTAATCAAGCATAGGTTAAGCCATTCTACCTTATACCGCGCTCCAGGAGGCTGCAATCAGTCTGAATGAAGTGACCTTTAGCATATCTCATCCTGTAGTTAATGACATCAACATCACGCTAATGAGGAGCCCGGAGGAAGTGATGGTGGATAAGTCTGTGTTCATGAACCAGGGCGAGTGGGAGCTGCTGCACGTCCTCTCCAAATACAAGTGCTTTAGCGTGGACAATGACGACTACTACGCCGAGATGAAATTCCATGTAAGTTCTGAAGGTATATTGTTACACCCAGAATAACCATCTATCTAACCATCAATCAGCTATAGAGAGCACAAAGTTTACAGACAGCTACTGTAAAGAAAAGCCTGAGTGTTGTAATAATTGTTGTAATACAAATATCCAAGCCCAAATGTTCATTTTTCATTTTCAAGTTTACTTCCATCACCTAGCTTTAGTCCTGTACTTCCAATGCTAAGCCAAAGCATCAAACATGACCACACTGGTCAACTATTTTTGGGAAAAACTGTACATTTCAAGTTTCACTCTCTTAAATAACAGAATATTACATTCGCAGATTTGAGGGAACACTACTGGGAGATTTGTTCTTGTCCTGTAACCCTCAGGTGGTGATTCGCCGCAGACCTCTGTTCTACACCGTCAACCTGCTCCTGCCCAGCATCTTCCTGATGGTGATGGACATTGTGGGCTTCTATCTGCCTCCAGACAGTGGCGAGAGAGTATCCTTCAAGATCACTTTGCTGCTGGGCTACTCAGTCTTCCTCATCATCGTCTCTGACACACTGCCCGCCACTGCCATCGGCACCCCGCTCATTGGTAAACTGGTGAATCTTGTTCTGAATGAGAAAAAAAAGCAAGAAAAGTCAGTGGTACAGAGTAACAGAGTGGTGTAGAGTAACAAAGTGTTTGTGGTGTATAGAAGCAATATGAGTGATGAGAGCTTCATGCAGTGGGCATGCAGAGAATGCAAATGGCCTTGTCTGAATGAATTGATGTTGTTTATTTGGTGAACATGGTCATTATACCTGATTATACCTTTAGATCTTTCAGAGCTGTTTAAATCATCATTTCGACACTAAGGCTGCAGAATATTTGGGGGTTTAAAAAAAAATAGAAACTTCACATGAAAGTACCCCACTTTATTTTATCAGATATACCCGCCCTATACAGCCACTGCACTGAACTATGGCCCACATGTTGCACCATCTCAGCCACCTTATACCCCATCCATCAAATAAAAGGGAACAATCATAGGCCTAAAGCTGACCAGACATTATATAGGTGTTGCTTAGGTTTTACACCTTGGTTTGAAAATGGTCTTGTGGTCAGACTATGACCTCACTCTTAAAAATAATGGTGCTACATTAAATAAAGAACCATGTTTGTCATAGTGATTTGTGAGTGTGAGGAACCTTTAAGAGAGAACCACCAAAATGTTTTTCAAATGTTCAATTCAATTTAATCAAATTAATGGTTGCATCTCTATTGCCTGTAAAATGGTTCTTTATGGAACCAGAAGGGGATCTTCTATGGCATTGCTCTTATAATCTTTTGTAGCTCCTTTATTTTTTAGAGTGTAGAGCAGGAGTGGGCAATTCCACTCCTACATTCTACTTTCTACACAGTTTTGTGCTTTTCCTACTCAAACACATACGTTTTAACCCACCTGTTAATTGCCAGGTTTAGTAGGACTACTAGAGCAGGGAAATCACCAAACTTTGCTGTGCTGAACTCCAGCCTCCATTGTCCACCCCTGGAGTTAAGGAACTACAACATACCATTACAAATATATGATACAGTGAATAAAGTGGCCAGTAAGTGCCCACCAAACCCCCACCAAAAGATGGACACAACCATGCTGGTTTCACTGCTGTGCTGATAGTGTGCTACTACTCAAATTATCTAGTAAGTGGTGGTCCTGTGGTGGTCCATGATGGAAGGGGTGGAGGGAGCTGATAAATTGTGCAGCAACCCAGGGGCTGAGTCTGTAATTGTAAACATACAGAGTGCACCTATATGGTTGATGTAGTTGATGAAATGCCAATGGCTGTAAATATTTCATGTGGGGTTTTCATTATTTTGTATGCCTGGCACCCAGTTCAGCTGCATATTGGACCTCATTCACCAGCCCTTCTTGAGAAGACATTTCTTCCTGAAACTCACATATGCAGTTTTCACATTCACAGATGTTTTCTTATTTGGGATGTGTTTAATTTACGAGTGCAATCTGCTTTATCATTATAAATCATACCTGCGAATAATTCTGCAGATTAAAAACACATCATGAATTGGACATAGACTTTTCCATTGCACAAATTTAAGAAAGATATTGACATGTAAGACCTATTTAATGTTGATTGTTAATTGATTATTAAATATAAGATATTCCTAATAAGGTTCTGTGGGTGTTTCCCTAAGAAAATTTACAAGATTTGTATTCCAAGTCATTTTGGAGCATTTCTATTGGTCAATTCGTCATGAAACGTTGACACAATGTAAAGAACAACTTTGATTGACATTGACATTATGACAAAAACTGAAACACTGCAAAAATGGAGACAGCAATGCTTCAAATATTGTAGGTCATACTGTATCATGTCACCACATGCAGCAAAATAATTACAATGTAGTATTTTCTTCTTATTGAACAGCCCTAATCTATTATGATGTTACTTTTCTGAATGTGTGTGTGTGGGTGGTTAGGTGTGTATTTCGTGGTGTGCATGGCCTTGCTGGTGATCAGCCTGACAGAAACAGTGCTGATTGTAAGGCTGGTGCATAAGCAGGATCTGCAGTCTCATGTGCCTCAGTGGGTAAAGCACCTGGTGCTGGAGAAGGCCACAGTGCTGCTCTGCATCCGCAACAAGAAGTTCTGCTCTCTGCTGGCCCGTGATTCTGACCTGCCGCACTACAAAGAGAACAACATGAACACAGGTGAGCTTTTAGAAAAGCTACTACAGAACTACACATCAGAACGGATTATTTTAATAGAAGTATGCACAGTTTCAGGTATGTTCAAGTAATGAGGAGAATTGGGAATTAGACTAATTAAGTATTAACATTAGAACATAAGTGTGGCTGAAACCATAAGAATTACACTCCAGTCCAAGCTTTGGTGATTTGCACACTACCATTCAAATGTTGGAAATTATATACAGCTGTAACTTTTAAAGACATTCTTAGCTGTATGTTTTCAATATTTTGGAAACAACTAAAGTTATTAAATGATAAATCATACAGTGTCACTGTCTTCTATTGATTGTTTCTTAAATATGAGGCATTCTGTACAGTCATTTGAATTTATATTGAATTTGAGTCAAGTAAAATGTATTGGTATAGTGCTTCTTAGGACAGCTCTACATAAATCTGTAAACAGGACAAAAAAAAGGAAATCGAGGGAAGACCCATAACTCAGAAAAGGGGAACCATCATCCTCTTGTCAAAAACCACATCAACACAGAGGTGGACAATCCCAGTCCTGGAGGCCAGAATCTTGAATGGTGTTTTGCCTTTTCCTGTTCAAGCTCACCTGATTCAGCTCAACTGTAAATTACCAGGTTTAGCTGGCCTGTTGGAGCAGGGAAATCAGCAAACTTTGCTGGACCCCTTTGCCCACCTATGCCTTAACACCACATAAGTCCATTATTAAACTTGCTAAATTGTGCTTTTATAGTCATTAGTGCGCTTAACAGTAGTTATAGTAATAAGTAGAGCAGATTCTGTCCCATAATATATCCAAGTGTCCATACATCAGGATGACACAGAGATGCAGCTTAAAGGCGTTTGATGCCAGGAATGGAGGGTAGGCAACTGGTCTCTGGCAGGTAGCAGGAGACCCTAACGGTCAGTCTTCTGACAGCATCAGCCCAGACAGGTGGGCAGTCACAAACTCAGGAAAGAGTAAAGAGATGGAATTTGGATTTGTGGAGTATAGAGAATATGAATATTATCAGAGTGTGGCTAGTGACACCTGCATATCTGACTGGAACTAGAAGCACTATTTATTGCTTCATGCATTGCATTTCATTAAAAGGACATTCCAAGCTGAATAAGTTCTTTTTTTTACCTGCAGTACGCTGTAACCACCACTGTGAAAGCTCCAGAGACATGGAGAGGGGGCTGGGTATCGGGATGCCCGTGCGGGACAGCACCCCTCCAGTTATGGACAACATCCTGCATGAGGTCTCCTCCATCCGGCAGTTTATGGAGAAGAGGGAGGCAAGCAGGGAAATCGCTAAAGAGTGGCTACAGGTCGGCTACGTGCTGGACGTGCTGCTCTTCAGGGTCTACCTGCTGGCCATGCTGGCCTACAGCATCACCCTGGGTGCACTATGGTCTGTCTGGCAGTACGCCTGAGAAGGCTGAATGCTGTTTGTTGACATAACTGGTTTGTGAAAAATGAACATGCAGCGGACACAATGGGTGTCCCACAGCAGAATGGCTAGTTCATGGTACGTGGAGTGGGTTAAGCTGTTAGACATATTTTGGAACAGCTTGCTGAACTAGCAGAGTAAGCAGAAAGGCCCTTGTCAAAGCCCGATATTTAGAAAGGCATTTTGGTTATTCAAACAAATCTGTGTATTTGAACACATATGTAGTTGTGCATAGTGTATACCATAATACAACTGTACAGAGCTATTGTAGGACATGTGTTTAAGGAAGACTACAGTGTGTTTGTCAGTGAAAAACACTGTAAGTGCAAGTATTTGCTTTAACTTTTACTCCAAAAGACTGTATGTAACTTCTTAAATCCTCATAAAAGATAGCTAAAAGGTGGTTAATGGCCCACATATGGGATCTGTGTGAGTAGTCATCAGAAATCATGAAAGGAACAGGGTAAATCAATTACAGACTATCCATCAGACATTTCACAATGTTTTAGGAATGCTGCACAGCCTGAAATTTGGAAAAAGACCTAAGAACATACTCAATGCATTCAAAGGTATCCAAACATCCCCTTATAATTTATGAATTCAGCTGCTTTTAGGTGCACCTATGGCTATGGGCATTCAGTTATGCACAAACAGCTTCTAGTACTGCCAATAGAGCAGTGGAACTGTGCTCTCTGGAGTGATGCAGCTCCACTCAATGCCTTAGGAATGAGTTAGAGTGGTGTATGTGTTCTACTAATCATCTAAGGAGTCATTCATTATCTGTATCTGACTCACTTGTGGCTCAATGCAATCAAATTGCGTTCCTCACAGCAGTGTTCCAGCATCTAGGGCAAAGCCTTCCCAGAGGAGCAAAGCTTGTTTCTGTAGAAAACTGCGGATGAACCCCTAATGAATTCCTTTAATTTCCGAAGAAACACTGGATGAACAGATGTCTACAGACTTTTGGACATGTTGTGTGTTCCTATACTGTTGAAAGTAACAGAAGGAAAAATATGTTCTACTAAGGGAAGCAGAAAGTCATGTATTACTACTTGTAGCACTTCTGAGTTCCTATTTAATCATGCTTACAAAGGTTTCGTACACTCTTCAACATAAAGGTCCATCAGGACCTCATTAATTATCTACCAGAGTGAAAAACAAGAACCGAAAAAGGTTCTTAATGTCATCTGAGAAGCTCTTTTGGTTATCTAAACTTTTACTGGAGGGCTCCTTAAAGAAGCACTTTTGATGAATGAGTTGTGTGAGGTCACTTAAAGATCTTCCCCATATTGTAAATGTTGTCAACCAATGAAAGGCCAAGCAGTTCTGAACCTTTATATCAAAGAATGCACCTCAGTTTGTTTTGTTGCTCAGAAAACAACAGAGATATCCTCAAACAACGCACTGGAAAAGCCATAACATTAAAACCACTGATGTAAAGTGAATGATTATCTCATTATGATGGGGTGGGATATTCATATGGAATCTATTGTGTATCTATTTTTGCTTTTGTTACTTTATCAAAGTGGCCAAGCTATAGCATGTATAGTTGTGATATGTATAGAAGTAACTCTGAAACACTGGCCTGGAAACTGTTCTGACTCAACCCCCCCCCCCACACACACACACACACACTTGTCTATAGAGCTATTTGTTATTAATCCTTGCCTTAGGACTAACACTAAATGCACTAATTGTAAAGATTTCTTTTTACCTCGATGAGAATGCACTCAACAGGCCTGTGGTGATTGGATAACTGCCACTGACAGTCGCCATAATTAAAGCAAAAATGAGTTAGACAGTAAATGGGAGCATTGATTCCAATACAATCAATAAGACTGCATGTTTGTGGCCTGTCAGAGCGAGGTTTGTGCAATTCACAAGCCATTACCATCACTCAGAGGCTGAAAACAAGAAGTCATTTGTTTTATCTATTGTTACAGAAATGTAGGTAAAACGACTTACGAGTTGTATTATCTTTCATATTGCTTTTTTCTCACACTCAGCGTTGATGTGATCATGGAGATGGTAAAGATCAATAGACTGTACAAATGTTCTGTTAACTTCAAAAAGTAAGTAACCTGGATGTTTTCAAATTCTCAGCTATTCTCAGATATTATGTTAATAAAAATGTACATTTGAAGGCAGCCAGGTTCTTTTTCTTTTAATAAAGTGACCGTGTGAACAATGGCAAACGCTCCCATGCTGAAGTCTACTGGAGTGCATGTCATGCTCACTCACCATCACTAGAGGGCTATAAAAGCTAAAAATCGTCCACTGTAGCACTGGCTTTGTCTGAGGCCCTCACAAAATATCTCCATGAATAAGTCTCACTAGGGTTTGAAATGAGGAATAGCAGACAGTTCATAATCAGCAAGGTCCTGGTGAACAGCAATCAGCGGCAGTTTCACAAACGCCAAACCATAAAGGGGCAAAAAAGACACAAAATCAACACTCACTGTGACAAATTAGCAAGCAAAATTCAGTCGGCGATTAGCCACTGACTGTCTTTCAGAGAACCCGAACCCTGACAAAACACCTCTGAATGAATGGCTTCCGTGGGTTCTTGTAGGACATCACTTGTTTTGTAAATGCGCTTGTCAATAGACATCCCCTCGCTGCAGGCTGAGTCGGTTCGGCCTGCTGACGCCTACAGGCACGGTTTAGCTGGGAACACAATCGGGGGGATTTGGACAAGACCACGTCCGCCATTCAGCACATCACTGTCTAAACTCCCCTCGTCCATTAGATCATATCTGGGTCAAAGAGCACCCAAAGATGGGACCCCCTTGGCCGCCACACAAAGGCTATTCAGTGGCAGATCCGCATTCACTGCAGCCCCTCTCTCACATGGCTGGGAGGGTCACATGACCCTAACTGAGACCCAGCGGCCCAGGGTGCCAGCTCGGACGCTTCTTAATGATTGCAGGAGAAAAGGAGGCACCTTTAATGTGATTAGAAGGCCTTACAGGCGCGAGATGGGCTTTGGACCCCAACTCAGTTCTTCCAAAACATGTGTTTGACATTGAAATATGATTTTTGCTTTGTGGGAATTGCTACAGGGAGACCTCACAAAACACACTCAAATAAGAACTATAAACAGAATACATGTGTGATAATATAGAAAGCAGTATTTTACACATTGTTCACTCTCCAGTCCATGTATGCAAACTAAGCTGTAAAAACAACCCATTTTAAATTCCCTGTTTTTGAGATGTCACAAAAATGAAAGCATTTACATATATCCACCTATCTAGCCCGCAGCTATTTACCCCTGCCAATTCACACTGAAGTGTATAAGCACTGTTCCAGAGCTGCTTTTAAAGATAAAGGATAAAGAGAGTTTGGAAAATGGTCATGTAAAAATAAATAGTTTTTGGTACATCATGCATTGTAAGAGGAGATTCTCAGGTCAGAACAAAATGATTAAATATTAAGATAAATACTATTAAAATAATAGATTAATTTGAATCTAAATACATTATATTTAATAATTTAATACATTATATTTAATAATTGTTGATCATAAAAAAAAAAACTGTCTGAGCACTGTCTAACTGGTGATATACCAATCAGCCATAACATTAAAACCACTGAGGTAAGGTGACAAACAATAATTACCTTGCTGCAGTGGTATGTGTCAAAGGGGTGGGATTATTAGTACGGCAGTAAGTAAACAGTAAGTCATATTGTGATGGCTAGATGACTGCATCAGAGCATCTCCAAAACAGCAGGTCTTGTTGGGGTGTTCCTGGTGTGCAGTGGTCAGTGCCTACCAACAATGGCCCAACTGGTGGACAACTAGTGTGACAGCAACCGGACCACATGGGTGCTCAAGTCTCACTGATGGGCTTAGGAAGCGAAGGCTAGATCACCTGGTCCAATCCCACAAAAGAGCCAAATTTACATTCAGACTTACAGCATTTAGCAGACGCTCTTATCCAAGCAAAGTGCTTAATCATTGACTCGCAATGTCCAAAGCTAGTGTAGATAGACCCCCAACTCAAGCCATGACCCTGCCAGAAATGAGCACCCAGTAACCCTAATGCAACAATTTGCAAGCAATACACGATTCCAAGAACCTGAATGTAGTGATTACTAAACTATGCAAAACCCCCGGAGAAGAACAAGCCAACTTTTTCTTTTAATAGATATTAGTGCTTTATTAATTGCTTAAGAGCTACTGTGTCACAAATTGGTGCTCTGGAGTCTTCTGGACTCCACATCTTGCTGTGGCAGAGCTTCTTTGGAAGCACAAGGGGAACCTATACAATATTATGAAGGTGGTTATTTAATGTTCTGGCTGATCAGTGTATCGTCACACTGGACTGGATGGAAAATAAAGCAATTTGTAAATGTGGTCTTTGGGTGCGTCAAAATATATGTCAAATTAGTCAAATTAGGCACTTAGCTTGCTGTTCCTTAGTGAGAGAGCAAGAGAGAGAGGAAGCAAGAGAGTGAGGGAGCAACAGTTTGGTCCATTTTTAATAAATAAAAATAGTTTGCTTGGTTTGTAAATCCAATTTTAACAGTGCTGGACATGCATACTATTTTAAAGAGCATATGTCTTATCTTGTGGCTGAAACACTCCTTTTAATTGCAGCAACAGCCAAGGTTCCTTTCAAAACATGTATATTATTTGAATAAGGAGCTTACGATGACAGATCATTATGCCATTTATATCTGACATGCCTGACTGGCTTCATTTGAATAAATCCAGGTCTAGTATTTCCAAGCTTACTTGTTCAACACATTTCCAGTCCACTGTCCACATCACTAGCTACGTTTAACGAGTACATTAGCTGGATAATAGAATCCCTGTTTTCAGAGCAAATAATACCGAATTTAACGCCGAGATCCCAGAGACAGTTTTACTATTGTAGTGGATTGCCGCTGTTTGTTCAAACGATTCCTCAGAGCTGTGTGTAAAGGGCCCAGGCAGACAGGGGAGAGCTCAGTGCCTCTGCGCAGGGCTTACGTTTGTATTCTCCACTCGTCTGCTTTCTGGAGAAAACGAGAGCAGAGACTCTTTTGTTTCAGTCTATTTCCCTCCAAATGGTAATCAGAGCAGGCTGTGATGGCACAAGCCCTGCACAGCTAATGCTACAGTACATGTGTGACTCCCCTTCACTAAGCAAGGCCTTTATCTGGGGGCTGTGTTTTTCCACTGCAGGAGATGCAAGTGCTAACAGCTATAGTTTGTATTCATCGCTCTCATGCTCACTCTCGCTCAAACTGGTGTACAATATTGGACACCGCAGCTGGATGTGGAGTTCTTTCACTTTATACTGATTCAAGATGGATTTATAAACATTATACAATACATTATACAATATCCTAAGCAGCTGCATCACTGCCTGGTTTGGGACCTGCACAGCCTCTGACTGCAAGACCCTTCAACGCATCGTGAGGACAGCTGAGAGGATCATCGGAGTCTCTCTCCCCTCCGTCATGGACATTTACACTGCCCGCTGCATCCGCAAAGCAACCAGCATTGTGGATGATCCCACCCACCCTTCACACAGACTCTTCTCCCTCCTGCCATCAGGAAGAAGGTACCGCAGCATCCGGTCCAACACGACCAGACTCTGCAATAGCTTCTTCCCCCAAGTCATCAGACTCCTCAACTCAACTCAACTTCTGAACTGATGTCTTTTCTGTTACATGCACACACACACACACACACACACACACACACACACACACACACACACACACACTCTCTCTCTCTCTCTCTCCAACCATTTACCCCAGATAATATGGGAAGCATTTTGCACTAATAACTTTACTACCTCACTGGACTCAATATTTATAACACACTGCATAATTTGCACACTACTGGCAATTATTTATTATTCTCTGTCTGTACTGTGTTGTGTTGTCTGTCCGCACTTGTGTTGTGTTGCACTTGTGTTCTATATGCACTGTGTCTATGTTGCACCATGGTCCTGGAGGAACGTTGTTTCGTTTCACTGTGTACTCTGTATATAGTTGAAATGACAATAAAACCCACTTGACTTGACTTGACATATTAAAAGTCCCTTGGCTTGTCCGTGGTTTCTAGATAAAACTTTAACAGTTTTGTAAAAGATAATCTATTTTTTACACTTTAAAATGGTTCTTCACACTCTCACCTTTGATTTACCAAAAAATGGTTTCTTTAAAGCTAATTTGCAGAGGCAAAATTAACGTTACAAGATCAGCCACAACACCAGGCTCATCACTCTGAAAATCAGCTAAAATCAGCTAATAGCACGTATACGATGAACGTTGAGGTTTTAGTGTCTCAAGGTTCTAGCTAATAATGCTAGATCTGGTTACAAAGCACCATAAAAATATCACCAAATAATGCAAAAATGAAAAGAGCAATCTTCAGAATAGTGAGCTGAGCTGATCACTAAAAGCTGAAAAATGACTGGAGAAGCTTGCGCACTCATCAGTTCCGTACAGTACATGGTGCATATTTACTTAAAAATTGTAACTGTTGGAATGCACTCATAAAATGAGTCTGTACGGGTCTGTGGGTTAACACAGGAAGTGGCCACTGGCTGCTGAAAGTTGAATGAATGCTTAAAAGGACCCTTTTCTGTTTGCTTGCTTGGAGTGAACACAGCGGGGGTGTCCTTATACAGTCTGAAAGTTCTGTACTTGAGCTGATCGAAAGATGTTTTAGTGTCCAGTCAGGTCCATAAGTATTTGGACAGTGACACAATGTTTGTACACCATGGTGCTTCTGTACACCACCTAAATAGATTTGGAATGAAGCATGAAGATGTGCTGGAATTGTAGCTTTTCAGCTTCAGGGGGTTTAACAACAATATATTTCCCCAACCGTTTAGATATTAGCCAATTTTACGCAGTCCCTCCATTCTTACAAAATTCACTATCAAGATGCTTTGAAGGCATGTTCAGAAGTCTGAGCATTCTCCAGGTATTAGGCAGGTCACTTTTGTGAGCATCCTTGAAAAATGAAACTCCCAGTAGCAGGTTCTAACCACTGCGCACACGTCTGTAGTTACACATTTCATGTATAGAAAGCTTTACCAATTGCATGCATATGGAGTAAAATTAATTTAAACATTGTGCAGAGGTTTCAGGCGCCTAAGCGTTCGTCTAACCGATCAGGGTTTACTTGTAAACAGATGCAGGCAAACATAAGTACAGTAACAATGGTTTCTCATTTTGAAGAAAGTACACCAGCAAACATGCTCATGTGGGGCTCGCACGGGTGGAAGGTGCGTTCCAAGTGGGCATGGGCTGAGTGTGTTTGTTACAACCCACCTTAATCTCACATGGGTCTCATCTAGGCCCTGTATGCAGTGTACAACCCAGATGGGGCTTTTGAAACAGATGTACGTCATCATTTACTTTATTTTTATTTATATTCAGTATTTTTAACAACTTCTTTTTTCTAATCTTTTTTGAAAATCTTTCTTCTTTTAATCTTTTTTGTTTTATTGTTTGGCCAAAAAAAAATTGACAAAATAAATCAACAAAAACCTAAACACCTAAATAATTGATTATTAATGTAATTAAAGCAAACTGACTGTTCCATAACATTGCTAGGAAAGTTCTCCCAACAGTCCCTTTTTTTGTAAATACATAGCATAGCATTTTTTTGTTTAAACAAGCTGCTAAAACCATTACGGAACATGTACGTTTACTAACCTTTATCATGCAGAACACCCTTGGCTGACATTAGGCCCTACTGATGTTAATGAGCATAGTTAAAAGACATGGAAAAAGCCAGACAAACTTAAGTCCACTTTTTATTTTTTTTCCTAACTGCAGATTTTAGGAATACAACTGAACATTTGTTATTTGATGAGACTCATAAATAAAAATACAAAAAAAAAAAAAATCACTACAAAACAATCTACTGTTAGTAGGATGTAAAAAGTCTCTCACTATTAAAGGCACACAATTTACTTAGTAACAACATTGAGAAGAAAACCTGCAGCATTAAATCTCTTTAATTTCTTTATTTTTTTTTCCACACTCCATCAGAGAACACTGAAATGTTACAAAGAGATGTGTCTGATTCTACACAGAAAGAAAAACTACATCAGAAACTGATGCCGATATCTGTAGCACAGTTGCCAGAAAGTAGTGCTACAAAAATAGCATGTTGCTGGAAAAGACAAAGGACCTTTGCAAAGCTTAATGCAAATTAATCATCTTTTTTTTTTTGTTTTGTTTTTTTTGTTTTTTACAATTGACAACCAACAGAAAAAAATAATAAATGGGCACCTTCTAAGATTAGGCTAAGATTAGGTGCTGAGGTAGACGTAACTATAACAATTCAAATAATTATAAAAACACTATTTTTTTTAGTACAGAGCAACTGGACTGGCACTTGTGCTGTCACAACAAGGAAGGAAAAAAAACAAAACAAAACCAAATGTAAGCCATAAAAAGTGGGGGTACAAGTGAAAAGAGGGAGGGGGTGGGGGGGCAAGAGAGAGAGAAAGAAAGAAAGAGGCAGAGAACAAGAGAGCGAGAGAGAGAGACAGAGAGAAATAATGGAGAAACAGTGAGAGAGAGATGCTTTGTTACAATAATAATAAAAAAAAAAAAAAAAAAAAAAAAAGCTTTGTTATGCTTGGTCCGACAGGGCAATTGGTCCTCAGTGCTAATTAAAAAAACCAACAAAACAACAACAAAAAAACCCCACAACAACAACAACGACAAAAAAACAAAACAAAAACAAAAAAACGACAATGTCTTGGTGCTTTGTTACTCAAACAGTTTAGTCTAGACCTCAATGGCACATGCATGGCAACACGGCATGAAATGGCTACTCTTTCAAGAACACCACACTTGAACACAGTGAGCCACTCCAGGGATGCCAGGATGACGTCTTGTTTTACTGTCGCTATGCAGTGACAGTATAAGTACTCTAGCAAAACAACAGTCATGTCAAGCTGGGGCAGTAATCTCAATCTTGCAAAAAAAAAAAATATATATATAAATTGGTTATTGTCAGTGTTCCTCGGCAAACCTGTTGCCGACAAAGAAACAGTGCCAAAAGAAACCAAAAAACAAAAACCCAAACCTCTCAAAACAGAAGTTCCTTCAACATTCGTAGAGATTAACGCACAATGTTTCATACCAAGGAATGTTTATATTATCCAGCTTCAATTTGCATACAAAACACCACATCTATGCAGTTGATATTTTTACCATTACTGAAAAAGTAGACCACGCCACCATCCAAAAGAACTTTTTTTTTGAGTCTCGTCTTGGAGAGAGGAGATCCTCAGCCAGGATCTGATCATTATGGCATCCCTGGAGCTCTAGAGACACCAATTATTTTCTTTTCTTTTTTTCAGTTTTTTTTGGAAAATACAGAAACTAAGCAGATATAGATGGACAATTTGTTGAACAATTTCATTTAGGCACGAATATTACAGAAACATCAGAAGAACATTGAGGGAAGAACTATATCAACGCCAAGATCTTTTAATCATATAAAGAGAAAAGTGGCATAGAACATCACTGTTTGATTAGTGCATATCCACACTAATATACTCTCTCGCTCTCTCTCTCTCTCTCACTCTCTCAAACATACACAGACACTCTCACACTCATACTATATGCGCACACACACACATACAAAGTAAAGTAAATAAAAAGAAGTATATAGAACAGTGACACTGGTATGTGGCTTAATATCTATTATTGTCTCCCCCCACGTTACAGACTCTTCCATATCTCTTCAGGATCGGCCGCCGTTCGCCACGCATAGAAAAGCAATACTCATTCCGTCTCTTACACTGAGCTACTTATGCTTGTTTTTTTTTTTTTTTTTTTTTTTAATCTCACAGGAGGGGGCTCGAAAGAAGCCCCCCAAACTCACAGTGTTTTCCAGGATAGAACAACAAGACACAATACAGTAACTGCCCGCCCCCCACCCGTGTCTGCCCATCCCTTATTTTAGTCACTCTTTTCAAGTAAAGAAACAAAAATGTTGGCAACATGATTGTTTGAAAATCTTGTGTGCAATGTATATTTGATCATTGGCATCACATTAAATCTCTCTTTCTCTTTTTTCGTCTTCTTTTTTTCTTCTTATTTTCACAAAAACAAAACAAAAAAGGAGTTTGTGGCTGATTTAGTCCTTCACCTACAATGTATTGACATCCAGAAATCAACACTTACCACAACAGGTTCACACACTTATGTCCAACATTACCAAAGAGGAGCAAGGCAAACGATTCAAACCAGAAAGTAAAACATGTTAAAGAAAACAAACAAACAAACAAAAAAAATACAAATATTTGCCCTGCTGAAGCCTCGACAAATGGAAAAGGGACCGACACTTAATACAAAAATATCACAATTTTATATATCAAATGGCCTCTGTTGGCTCTTGCTCAGGACTACACGCATATAAAGAAACGTTGACCGATAGGATTTCTTTTTTTCTTTTTCTTTTTTTTTTTTTTACTTTTTTCCCCAACTTCTTTTCTTTCATCTTCGATTACCACTTGCAGTCCCAATTGTCCAACGCACAATGCACAGCTGCATATGACCTGTTCTCAGCGGCTCAGGCTTAGTGAACCATCTTTTTTTTTCACATTACAAAACTACAATTCTATTCACATATTTTCAAGTTTAATGCTTTTTTTTTTTTACTTTAAAGTACTACACTTCGTCGACCCCGTACACACCTCCCCAGATCAACTCTTACCCCAAAACTTAAGGCTTCAAAATCTCTTCTCTGCTCTTAAGGAGAAGGTTTGAGGGGGGGGGGTTGGGACTGTAAGAGAAAATAAAACACTTGTGTTCACAAATCTTACCCTTTTGTACACGTCACTTACAAATCTCACCAGACGAAGCATGAGATGAAAATGTTGCAATAATGCAAAACTCCAATCATACACGCATACACACACACATACACACAAAAATGTGCTTTTGCCAATGAAAGTAAAACATACAAACAAGGAACAGAACAAAACTTAGAGGTAGCTTACAAAAAAACAAAAGACAAAACCCACAAGCTCTTCAATAAGCAGGGTTAATAAAAAACAAACAAACAAAATACCAAGTTTGGTAACAATAACAACAAGAACAACAATGCATTAATAATCTCTCCACTGTGGCACTTAATTTCTGAGTACACATCGTTTTTCACATCTCTTCTGCATGACATAGCAGACAGACACGTGCGCTCACGATCAAATATACAGAAAACAAAACGGAAAAAAAGGAAACAAAGGAAAAATTAAAAACACAAGCCCATGAGGTCACAAAAATACGAGGTAATTCAAGTACAATGTGCTGCGATAAATCAAGGTAAAAGGAAACAGACATAGCAAAGGAGCAAAAAAAAAAAAAAAAAAAGAAGAAAGTTGATCTATTCTTTCATGGTAGCCCTCTGGGCTGGACAGGCCAGGCCTCATACCAAGTGTGAAACTCTTTTTCACTAATTATTCAGATATGTAGGGGCCAGTCCTGAACGTCACAGTGCCCTTTAGTGTCCAAGCCACTGGCGAAAGCAGCTTTAGTCTATATTTTGGTCTCTATATCAGAACAGCATAAACAGTTGATTAGATTTCTAGTGGGTGGATGTTCTTAATGCACTGCCAAGAGTCTTGTTGCTGATCTTAACTGCTGATTATTGTGGGTTAAAGGTGGTTCGGAACCGGTCAATAAAAGAGAAAAAAAAAAAGAAAGAAAAATGAGAACATGAGCAATAAAAAGAACCAAAAAAACATCCAGTTAATATTCAATAAAAAAAATAAAATACAAGAAAAAAAGGAAGTACAGTGTGCGCTGAAAGAGAACTGAAAAGGAAACGCAGAAGAGCAGTGAAACGTGAAACATGGCACTCAATAATGTCAGATAAGGAATATCAAACAGAAACTGTCGTCGTAGTGCGAGAGTTTGCAGGTCGTGCGATGAAGCTATGGAAGGCTATGATGCGGCACAGGAGATTATGCAGAGAAATGAAATGACATTTATGAATGGAGCTTTGAGAGCTTGGCTGATTTGTATGCTGGTTAAACCAATAAACACTTAATGGACGTGAATCATGCAGGAAGGCTCTACTCTATTGGTACGTCGATTAATAAAAACGCTCTTTGCGAAGCTTCTCATCTTGCTTCCTCATAAGCAGTACCAACAGACGTGACCTACTGTGCTGGATTTCAGATGTAAGTGCTTGGCAGTAGGCATAGCAGGCTTCAGTATCCTGCTTCAGGTGTAAAGTGGGATCACGTGACCTCAGGGAGTAGAGATGACCTCCTGTTTGAGACAATGCGAGCAACGAAACGCTGTTTACAACAACACAACAGAACGCAACACCACCACGCGATTCACAACGACGCCATCCTGAAGGGGTAAGTTTTTTTTTTTTTTTTTTGCCTCGTGTCCTATCTCTCTCTCTCTACTTCCCATTCTTTCCCACTTCGCTTAGCCCAGCCCCTCTGCCAAAAAACCAAAACCAAAAAAAACAGTGTCCCCCCCCCCCCCCCCCCCTCTGCAATTTCGCTACTTCCTCCTGCATTCTGTCTAGTATCCGTGCTTCTCTCCCCATTTTAACCCCCTGCCCGCGACCTCCCTTAGACGTAGCACAGGTACAGGTACGTCTTCTCTATCCTCCAGTCCGGCGGGATGTCCTCGGGCTTGTGGCCCTTCATGTGCTTCTGCATGGCCGACAGGCTGGGGCAGTACTCCAGGCAGATGGTGCACTGGTAGGGCGAGGCGCCGTTGTGGGTGCGCAGGTGCTTGATCATGGCAGAGTAGTCCCTGGAGCGCTGGTGGCACAGCTTGCACTCAAACGGCTTCTCACCTGCAGGGAGTAAAAAGACAGGGTCAGGAACCAGCAACGCTAAGCCAGCACAGGGGCGGACCTCCGTCAAAGGTCTGTCAAACTTAAACACCTGGGTAGTTTTTATTATTATTATTATTTTTTTTTTTTACTATTGTTTTTAATATTCATACTCAAAAAAAAAGAGAATTCTATTTTTAGGAGAAGATAATTACTCTGTTTCTGCTGTGCCTTGTTATGACATTTCTGCTGAACAGCAACAGAATTTCACTACAATTCCATGTATCTATAGGGCTAAAATTTGTTTCTTGCTCCCCCTTCCATGCCATTCCACATTTCTGCTACAATAAGGTAAAACTAATTACATGCAATTGCACATTTTATGCATCAACTCTGCTGCCCCCAATTTGTCCGTCATTACGATTACACTGAGGGTGCAGTGATTTCAATATGTAGATAGTCGGTTGGATTAGGGGCAGATTATGTTCTCACCACAAACAAACCACTCCAGAGTTTGTTTGGACTGGACCGAGACCACCTTGGTCCAAACTAATCACACCAAGGGTGAAAACAAACCAGAGTCCAATTTAACCAGACTAAAAAGTGCTCTCAAGGTTCTCGCATATATCATACATCTTTTGTTGGAACTGCGGTCAACATGGCATCTGAATGGCGTTTGAGCCTAAGCTGGTCTAACTAACCAAGCCAAAGTAACCATGTGTTAACATCTCTCAACTGATAAAGAGCTTTTTCTAAAAAAAAAAACAAAACACAAAAAACAGACTGTCAACAGTTCATTGTAGGAATGATTAAAAACTACGTTATCCGTCCTGATCCGGTTCGGAACCAACATATCTGGTTGGTGAAGACGCATTGTGGTGACAATGACTATGCACTACATGATCCTCTTAGTAACTGATTTGCATGCAAACGTATCTGCACTCATTTTTAAAATGAACACGTTTCTTCACATTTTAATGCACTATTACTGAAAATCTGCTGAATTTACCATTTCAGAATAAATGTGGCATGTACAAAGATTATGGCACATTTTATATCTTTAGTTTTTTCTAATATGTTGAATTTAGCATTATTATTATTTTTTTAATTATTATTATTTTACTATTATATAATATATAATAATTCATCCAAAGCATCAAAAACAGGCTTCAAACTTTTGGACAAGACTGTGCCTACAGTGTAAAATGTTTACTTCAAATGTTTGTCTAGTTAAAGAATCACTGGTTTGGCCACAGACTAAAACAAACCTTCTCTGGTGAAGACTATATATCAAAAAATATCATAGATAATATCTACTCTGTTAAATGAAAGAAACTGTAGATCACAATAATGTCTCCTAAACTGAGAGTGCTGGGAGACAGTGCTGACAGTGAAATGAAGATACATAGCCCAAACTCATCAGACAAATGGATGCAGCATCTAGTCTACATCTCCTAGATCTTTCATCTATATATTTATACATTCAAATTTAAAAGTATTCACTTAGAAGATGCTTTTATCTGAAGTGACTTCAAGTTCTTGTCATAGCTGTATGATAGGATTGTACTTGCCTCACTAGGAAAACAAAAAGTCTACGTCAGATTCATGATGTGGTTTTTTTAAATTGCAGAATTGTTGGCAGCTCTTCTCCTATAAGGATGAAGCCCATTGTCCTTGTAAACTGAACACATCCCAAATAAGAAAGCATCTGTGAATGTCAGAAGCTTTGTAAGAACTGTGCAAGAATGGTAAGAAGGGTTATAAGAAGAAATTTCTCAAGAATGTAAGGTGAATAAGGCCCATTGTTTTGCCAAATTTGTAAAATTGAAGGCCTGTTTTTTTTTTTTTAACATCGGAATTTAGAGAAGAATACTTTGAGACCGCTGCAAAATCAATCCTCCATATATTCAGACAGTGGCACATAAGTCATCTAAATGTTGACCTTTAAAAATGTCACTAGAGAATGCAGAAACAAGGTGAAGAGCAAATCCACATCTTGTGTAGGGTCATCTCTGTGAGGCTCTGAACACAGTGTTTGTTTGTTCACGTCTTTCCCTGCATTGACAGTGCACTAGACCAACCTTGACCTAGGCGGCGGGAGCAATGTCACGTCCGTCCGCGGCTGTCTATGCAAACGGCCCTAATGAGGTGGTCATTAAAGCTTTAGGAGGCTGCAGCACGCGCATGTGTGGCCAGTGTACTTTTAACCACACTGTAAACAGGGTGGCCTCAGATAACCAGGCAATAATGAATTGCAAATGGAGCCCGGCTATCGATCGGCCATTGACGGCGCAGGGCTGCCAATGTCAATGCTTCATCAAGCGGCTCTCTTTTGTGTGCGCTGGCCTTTGACTGCGAGCTTGTCACTGCTCTTGTTATCTCGGGTGCGCTCGGCCCTGGCCCGACAAAAAAAAAAAAGCCAATTATTTGACAGGCTGCCTTGATAGTGTGGCTTAACGGCAGCCTTTAGCGAGCGGCAGAGGGAAAGAGAAGGCCCGGCCTGGGTGTACACTGGTCTCTCTGCTACTGCCCTAATCCCCCCCCCTGTCACGGGGGGGGAGCTGACAGCACTGGAAATGCCCTGCCCTTTGGTGAAGGCCTTATAGAAAGACTAAGACCTTGGAATCAATCAGACTTCCTCTTAACAGCACCATGAGGCTTCTTTAAGAAGAAAGTGATGCAACAACATAGTCATGTTGGAGTTGGAAAGAAAACACACTCAATTCAAGACATAAAAGGGACATGAATACTGCATAAGAACCGCAAAGACATTAAACGGGAACAACGTTCTCCTCCCTAGGTGGGGAAGCATTCTAATTAGGGCTGAATGATGTGGACAAAGTGTCATCTATATGCGTCTCCTGATGTGCTCAGAAAACACTGCCAAAACCTTGATGTGGTTTGAGATCAGCCTGCATTCACATTGACTGGTTTGTGGAAGAACATGGTTGCCTTCATTCCTTAAAACATCCGCAAGGCAATCCTCAGGGACGTCTGTGATTGGTCGGCATGGTCACAATATACAATTTTGGAATTGGTTGGAGAGCCATTTATATAAGGCCAATATTGTAGGAATGACTAAAAAGCTATACATTAACCACCCTGATCCAGTTCTGATTTAACAGCAGAGTCACCTAGCTGGTATACAGGCACTTTACTGGCCGATGGGGGATGGACGCACCTGTGTGCACTCGGTAGTGGGTCTCCAGCTGGTGTTTGAGGCTGAACTTCTTGCCGCAGCCATTACATTCGTAGGGCTTCTCTCCGGTGTGGATGCGCTTGTGGCCCTTCAGTGTGCTCTCGTCCCGGAAGCAGCTTCCACAGAACTCACACTCAAACGGGTGGTCACCTGACACACAGACAAAGACCAGCATATTTTAGGACATTTGGGAAGTGATATGAAATTGATATTAATCGATATTAAATTGATTAAAAAACACAGATGAAACTGCCATGCAATTGTTGCAACCTTTGCACTACAGGGCTATTATCACTATTGTTCTTTCTAATTATAGCAAAACCAATAGTTTTGGTTAAACAGTATATGGACACTTTTTATTATGTTTTTTGATTAGGTAGTTTTAGTACTTTAATTCTCAGTGATCTGGTGAAAGACTATTGATGTCCAGTTAAAGGTTCAAAATGTTTCCCAATTTAAACTACAAAATCTACTGTTGTGAAACGCACAGTTCAAAACACACTATCCTGATGCACTGCATTTTCAGTAATAGTGTCAAATTTTGAATACTACATCAGTGCAGGAGTGCTATAACAACACTTCCCACAAAGTCAATTACATTCCACTCTGCCTGTGTGAACCAGTATGTGTAAAACATTAAGAGTAATTTGCAAGGCCAACAGTTCCCTGGTTTATCCAACAACAGGTGTGACAAAAGCAAGGAAGAATAAAAATTAATTAAACAGCAGAAAATTGAACAAAATGAAATGAAGTTTTTTTATCCTTTCTATTTTTCTAAGATTTTTTTTCTATTGACTTTTCATTTCATTAGAGTTCCAGTTTTTTTGTTTTTGCAGGCGTATTCTTTATTTCAGTTTGGTAAATCATATTTATTATAAAAGGACAGGTCGAGCTCTATAATCTGATTAGCTGAGATGCATTCAAATCTGCTGCAAAATACTTGACATACTTGGCACAGCATACTATAACTGCCTCACAACAACTAGATTCTTTATTAATACACCAAGAGAATTGACCTATGGAACTGAAAAGTATTAACTCTGTTTTATTTAAACTGAGGAGCTGGCAAATTCGTTTCTTAACAATTAGAACTCAAATGGCCAGCTTGGCTAAGAACTAGCTAACAGGCTGAACTGCTTCTCCATTCATAGTCAACTGAAGTTACTCCAATTAATTACTTTAATAGAAGTAATTCTGCAGAGACAAAGAATATGTTACTTGAATGTCTAATCAGCTCCAGATGTCTGCGGTTAGATCTGCCTCCTGCAGAATTTCAATTGGCTCTGTTCTCTCTTTATAATGCTCGGTCAACATTATGACAGTTGAAGTTTGGGTGCAGGAGCGGTTATTTTGCAACCTATATAGTGTGCTATGTAGTGAGTAGATTCTGTAGGGAGTAGAGATTCTGATCCAATGTGGTGAAAATGGACTTGATGCTAACAAACACCTGAAATCACAAAAATGCTAATGGAACTTAGCATTACTGTAATTTAGAGGACCAGGAAAATGTTTCAATATCCTCATCAAACACTAGCAATTTTTATTATTCTATGATAAACAACTGAAGTCAGGCAATAATGCAATATGCAATACGTTTTTGTCTTCAGTGGTCCTTGGTTCTTGGACAACAGTAACTTACTATTATGAATAAACAGCCTCTTGTGGCTTATTGTTTTATCGGAATGAGATTTTTTTGTAATTTCATTAACAATAACCATGGAGACGTTTTAGATAAATTTGTCTTCAATTTTACTCGATAAAATTTGATCAAACACCGCTAAATACAGCTCCTTAGCTAGGCATCCTGACAATCTGGAAAGCCACCGCCTACAGAGTTTGACGTACAGTGGACCATGGCATTTTGCTAGTGGGTTAACATAGCATCTTATTTGCATATTATGATCCTCTTCTTACAGGCCAAGTTTCATCACGGCATTCTTGGAGCCTGGGCACGTATGTAATGGATATTCAGATGTCAATAATCGGGGATATTATGATATGCAGGGATGCTCTTTCTTGCCCTTTGCTAATTGCTTTCCTGTGTCTGACTAGCAGCCTGCTCATATATCATTCTCGCCCTGTACAGATGCGCGACGCTGCCAGGCGTGTAATGTTCTCGATTAATGCATTTCACTACGGCGCTGAAGGTTTAAGTCATCGTGAATGACCTACGTGTTTCATTATCTGTCTGTCCGAGCGGCACCGTGCCAAGGAATAAATTGCATTTCTCGTTATGTACTGTCATGCTCAGCCACTCGCCACAGCCACCCCCTCCCCCCTCCCGTTACGAGACAATGTCAATTTCCTTGGGCAGGTTTGGCGGGAGACGCAACCTGAAGACTCTGCACGTTTTACACTCGGCTATTTGGGCTCAAATGTCACCGCTTTACGTTCTGAGAAGAGCCCGAGCCTAATGGGAACAGAAAGAATAACAGGAGGAAGAATCAAGAATCTGAAAAAACAAAAGGAGGTTGGGGGAGGGGGAAGGAAAAAGAAAAATCAATAAAAGTGACAGTCTTTATTTGTCTGCATGAAGTTATCTGTGGCTCATGCTGTAAGACATTCTGCTCTTCCCAGTGTCTCTAGCCACCGCGCGAAGTGCAATCCATCACGCTCTGTATCTAGGCTCCAGCACGCGACCGGAATAGTAATCCCGCCAAATTTCACCTGCCTTTAATTGCGACTAAGCCCGTGCTTCAATCAAAGACATCTGTGCTGAGCCCACGGAAGAAAAAACAGAAAGTTCCTCGCTGCAAAATGCCCTGGAGTTAAATTCTGTGACTTGCTCCCACACTCAGCGCAAGCATCTTTAATCTTTATTTGGCAGAATAATTGGTGACAGCTCGCACTCGACACTACAGGGCACAAATTCATATATCTAATATGGGGCGTTATTTTTAGGGTTACGGGGCTCCGTGTAAATACAGCATTCGCTTGCCACAGACACGGGCCAATCTGCTTATCAAATTTCGCAGTGGTTTGAGGGGCTTGGCACAGCTCGAGTTTTGTTAGGAATGCGTTGTGCTCGGAGGCAGTAAAGATACAAGGTGATAGATCAAGACACTGCGTCTGTTGCTGTGCTTCTCCCCTCCCTGCCTGTAATGTAGAAAGCCATCAGGCACAGACAGAGTGAGAATCTGGTTATGTGGGGGGGTGTTGGAGGGGTGTGTGTGTGTTTGTGTCGGGTGGTGGTGGTAGTGAGGGGGTGGAGGAGGGGGAGTTTTGTTCAGAAAGCTCGGGGGCTGCCACCTGCGTCCCAGTGCCCCCGGAGGGGGGTCCGTGGCGCTGCTGTACCTGGCCGGGGCGCGTGGGTGCTGGGGCCGCGGCTGAGGGCCCAGTTCATTATGCACTAAAGCGGCGTAAATCAGGGATCCATCACTGCCAGGGCCTCGGCTGGCCTGCGCTATCAAACACAGCTGCGAACACAAAACACCCGCCGCAGATGGAAAATGGGCCCCCGAATAAAACACAAGCGCCGAACAACAACGGAATATTAACGAGGCCCAGCCGGCAGCGAGGGGAGGGAGCGAGTGAGTGAGCTAGCGGCCATGATTGTTAACCCCTTACATACACCAGAGCTTGCTGGTACTGTAAATGGGCACTTTTGTAAGGGAACACTGCAGCTATGAAATGGCAGCTTTAAACAAGATGAGGCAAAGATCCCCTCCCCAAAAACAGTCTGTGATAAATGCAATGAATGGCTAGGATTTGCTATTGGTCCACAGAAACTGGATGAACTGCTCAGAATTGCTATCGGTTTTGTTTTTAAGTGATGCAAAATGAGATAAACTGAGGAAAAATGTTCAATTGGTGTTAACAGTGGCAATATGAGACTTCATTTTACTTCATTTGTTTGCGTAGGCAAGGCCGACTGTTTCGTTTTTGTTCTCTGGAGGGAAAGTATTCACCAACCAGTGTAATCACTTTAGTCACCCTGAAGTAGCAACTTTGCTGATATTCTGATGTGAGGGTCTATATTGGAGTGCCAAGAGCTATAGGAATACATCAATCAGTTTCTAAATTTGTCCAACGGGAGGAAAAAAAATGAAAAAGAGCATGACGCTGAGATGTTAATTACTCTACACAGAATATTAATGCAATTTTCAAGTAGGGGTTAAAAGGGGTGAAAGCAGGAGCTGCATGGGTGTCTGCTCTATCTGCAGCAGAACATCAAGTGTGTTTTTACACCAGTGATCCCTTCTACAGCATGAGAAAAATATGAATGAGATTAAGAAGATCAAAGGAGAACTAAATGTGAGCATTGGTTTTCTCTCTCTCTCTCTCTCTCTCTCTCTCTCTCTCTCTCTCTCTCTCTCTCTCAAAAAAAAAAAAACAGACTTATTTTTGGTGCTTTTGCCTGGGCCAATTGCAGTTTTTCTTTTTAAATCCCTTGACAAAAGCCCCCACATCACATTAAACGGGTGCTTGTGATGCTCATTGTAATTTAATACACGCCTACAGAGAATTGGGTTCAAAGAAGCGCGACGCTGCATCTTTCTCCCTCTCTCTCTCGTCTCGGCAGCGGGGAGAGCCGCTGACATTTATGCGTGCAGGCGGGAGCGGCGGCACGTCGCCTCTGATGTGGCGTCCGGCGCCGACGAGTGTGTACAGTATCTCCACCCAATAAGGGCCATCCCTCGGCCCGTAAACAGGCCCCGGCTCTGCTCATCTCACCACTTTCGCTTCAAATATTTATCCCAGGCGCAGCAGCCCGGAGCGGCTTTGACACACCAGCCTGTTATTTAAGGTCAGAGACGGAGTGTGGAGGGGGGGGGGGCGGGGGGGTTTGGTGGTGAGAGAAGCCTTTTCGAGAGAAAATGGGATTCATTTCCATCGTCTCATATTCTCAGCGCGTAATAGAGGCTGTTCCCTGAGTCACCTCATCTGCTCGCGCACGCGCTGGGCCAGCCCGGGACAGCCGAATAACGGCACTGTCACAAACCATCACAGTGCAGCGCCCTTCGCTAAATGACCTGTCAATTCAGCATTGCTGTTCTCCAAAGGCCCGGCCTTGCTGCTGAATGGCACGAGCGATCAAAGAGCGAACGCTACAGTGCAGAGCCTCCACATCCACAGCTATAAACATTCCTGAATGCTTCCAGCCTTGAATATATACTTTCGGGGAAAACTTTTAAATTAGTAGGACCTTCCCATTATGTGGAGGTGCTTTAAACTGTAAAAAGATTCCTCACACCTTTACATTTTATTTACAAAAACAGCTCTTGAAAGAATTAACCACTGAAAGGTTCGAATGGAAGCCGTTTTTCTGTGGCATTTCAAGGAATTAATTCATTTTTAAAAGAGTATACACTGATTAGGGCATATATTTTAATTGACCAATGTCCTCTATCTTAGGTCGAGTCCAGTTATGATTGTTTGTTAAGGCTATTTAACCGTATGTAAACTCAAAATCTACAATGTGATGTGTATGTCAAGTGGTGTACATTACTATGGCGTAATTGAGCTACAGACAAAGAGCTTAAGCATGCAACACAGACTGATGAAAGTAATGCAGAACACAATTTTAACAAGTGCAGCTTCCACCCGGAATACTTTAGCTATAAGCAGTTAGCAAGTATGGAACTGCCTGGTATTGTGGAAACTGTATTGAATTGATGAGTCGGTCATCTTCCCCTTCCTCCTTATGTGGGAAAGGGTCAAGTAAGTTTCTTTTCTTACTCTTTCTTATCTCTCACTGTTCTTTGTGTGAGATGACTGAAAAACAAATACCGTTAAATCCCTAAGCTCAGCCCGACACGTCATCCCAGTACTTTGGTTGCACCAGTCTACAGTCATGGTTAGCATGATTTATAGTATCTGTGTGCAAAAATGTGACTCCTTAGCTACTATTTAGCAATTCAGTATTAAGAGTTATTTGTCTAACTCATGCAAGACTGGGGTACCATTTTCATCAGCGGGAGGATCATGACTGTACAGTGCGATGCAACATGGCGTGGGTGCACATATGGCGTTACAGCTGAAGTGTGCACTGTGCCACATTATTAAAGAAACATAAATGTTGCATCAGGTATCGGCAGATATTCGATATTAAAGTACTTAAAACAACCGGATTGGGACATCCCTAACACACAGGCCGTCATTCCACATAGGAATATATCTCGAAGCCATTGGAGCTTCAAGAGCTGGAGTTTCAAACCCTGGAATTCCCTGTGCTGTGTTAGAAATGGAGGGATTACAAATTCCGTCTGTTTACGAGTCAAAACATCAAAGCGGCCTGACTATTTGGGCCGCTTCATAAACTAGGATGCGTGCGTGCGTTTGTTTGTTTATTTATTTTATTTTGGCATAGCTGACGGAACATCTGGACCATCGGTGCTGTGGAGGGCTTGAGGGGGGATGCGGTGCAGACCTGTGTGGGAACGGAGGTGGCGCTTGAGGGCCGTGTGGCTGGGGAAGGTGCGGTTGCATTCGCTGCAGATGTAGCTGCGCACGCCTGCGTGGACCTCCATGTGCTGCTGCAGGGCCGTCTGCGTCTGAAAGCGCTTCCCGCATAACAGACAGAAGATGGCCATGTCCGATCCTAGAGAGAGAGAGAAAGAGAAAGAGAGAGAGAGAGAGAGAGAGAGAGTCTTAATATGTATACATTGACACAAACAAGTGGGCGTGTAAAATATTAAATAAATTAATGTGTGAAGACGTGTTTGTTGTCGCATTAAAGTCTTGCAATTTTATTCATTTAAACAGCACTTAAAAACACCAGCTGCTTTTGTGAGAACATTTCATGACGAATGGTCAACAGAAATACTTTAAAATGACCTCTTAATATATTAATATCTTAATATATTTATATCCATTAAATGTTTTGTACACTTTTTCTTGTATGACTGTACCCATTTCAGATGATATAAGGTTTTATGTTTATTCGCTACTACTGTTGTCACTATCTTTTGTCATTATTGTTGCTGTTATTGTTATAAAGCTGGCAATATTGTACTCATTACAGTCATGCCAATAAAGTTACAAACATTTGAACATATGGTGTGGACACCACTTCTAATGAATGCATTCAGCTACTTTAAGTTGCACCCATTACTGACACAGATGTGCAAATGCACAGGCGTGGGCTAGAGGGGTATAAAGCCCACCAGTGGATCTGTGGAGTAGTGGAACGGTATTCTCTGGAATGGTGGTGCCCCATCCAGTACTTTTGGGATGAGTTGGGGGGTTGGGGATAAGTTGGGAATTGATTTCAAATCTTCAAATGATTTTGTATCAGTTAGACAATCAATAGAGATGGGCTATACATTCCAAAAAAGTACATCATAGCTCTTATTAGATATAAATTGGATGGCTAGACCAAATACAGAACCCATGATCTAAAGCTGTGCGAGGTCAGGAGCAGTTAGACTGAGTAATCAAAGCTACACTTCAAATATACATCAACCCAAACTTCGCACAGCTGCAGGCCTCACTCTCTATTCGGACTCAGAACTCAAAGTACTCAAGCTCTCTTGCCTCTCACTGTCTGTCTCTCTCTATCTTGCTCTCTCTTTCTCGCACACACACACACACACACTTTTTCAATTACTAGACTCTAGAAAACTCTGGGGAAAGCGGGAGTGTTTCAAGCGCAGCTTCTATTCCATCAATCAATAATGCATCTTTGGGGCAAAGCTGCTGCTAATTTAAAAATCTATGAGGAGCCTCAACCTCATGTTCATAAACGTGGATCAATCAGTGAGAAAGAGAGAGAAAATGAGAGAGAGAAAGAAATAAAATGAAAGAGAGCGAGAAAGAGAGAGAGAGCGAGCACGGGGGAGAGAGTGAGAAGCAAGACGGGAGCAGTCGTGTTCTTAAATCTCAGACAGTGCGGCTGAATTGCTGCTTCTGTGCAAATAAATACTGACAAGGCTTCCTTCTGGCTCTCTCTGTCTAACTCTCTCCTTCCCCCTCCGTTTGCTTTCAGCCCACAGCCCCCCCCCCCCCACTCCCACCCCCTCCTTCCAGCTGTCTGTCTCCACATCTCTCACTCTCTCCTGCCCTGCTACTTCCTGCTCTTCATTTATCAATGAAAAGGGAACCATTGATTGGAGATGATTGTGGCGTTAGACCCAGCGGGACGGGCCAGTTTGGAGATGGAGCTGAATGATAGACACACATCGCACTCGAACATTAGCCGGGGTTGCTTCAGGACTGTCTGCTTGTCTGGTGTATTCTCGTCTGCCGCTCAGCCCAACGTGCATAAAGAATTCATGCCAAAGTAGAGAGAGAGGGGGGAGAGAGAAAAAGACAGAGAGAGAACGAGAGAGAGAGACAGATAGTCTAAAAACACAAACACTCACTAGCGTTTTTGGGGCAGGAAGATGAAAAAGAGAGACAGGGGAAGAGGAGGGGGTTGAGGAACAGGAGGGGCTGGAATGCAGGAGGTTACAGGGCGTGATTCTGGACTGTGACCTAGAGGACACAAAGGTCTGGACAGGGCAGGGGATAACCAAAGCCATATCAACCAGTGCAGCTTTGTTTGCTTTGTAAATCCCCCATTCCTCTTCCTCTAACTCAAAACTGATGAAGGTTAAAGGAACACTCATCATATTTCAGAGTAATCTCTGTCTGCTGCATGTGTAGTATTATAACAGTATTTAGTGCCAGTGACTTGTCTGGGCTTTTATAAGCGAAGTGAAACACATCTACATTATTGGAGATAGTGTGGATGTGTTTCACTTTGCTTATAAAAGTCCAGACAAGTCACTGGCACTAAATACAGTTATAATAGCAGCCCACAGGCAGGTGTTGAAGTCTGTTAGTAAACATTTATGCAAAAATCAGCCAGGAACAGAAAGCTGAGGCTGCCGTGAGAACTTTAGTCTCAAGAAAACTGTAGAACATGTTCACACTTTCCTGTGAAAGACAGTATTGGCACACCTTCTGAAACCAAGACTATTATTTTGTTGGAGTAACTGCATATATTTTCCTGGGAAGGCTTTCTAATAGACTCTGGAGTGTTGCTGTGAGAATCTGAATGGATTCAGCAATAAGAGTGTTATTGAGGTCAGGATGTTGGATGATCACCTCACTCCACCTTATCCAAAAGCAGTGGATGGAGCACAAACATCCCAAAAAGCACAGTTCCACAGACTTGAAAAGTTGCGTGTGTGCATTTGAACATATGTGTTAGAAAAGGGTGCAACTTAAAGCAGCTTGATGCTGAACAGCATTTATTAGGAGGGGTGTCCACAAACAATTGGACATATCGTGTATATTCACACTATATACAAAATATACAAAAGTCTGGGCATCCCAGACACTTTGGCACTTTTGAACACAACAAACCACTGTGGTGTGTGTTCATGTGTTCATTATGTAAAAATTAGCAATTATACAGACGCTCCACATTTTGCAGAGAAAAGCAGTTACTTTTAATTTTACTTAAACATCATTTATAGCAACACTATGCAGCATGATTACTTTCAAATAACAGCTTTAAAATCATGCTGATGCTCCACTTACTGCAATAGGCAGAACAGCTTTACTGTTGTTACTACTCCAGGCTCGGCATGCTGCTGACTGCTGTATGTAAATCTGGACAAGGTCATATTTATGAAAAATCCTGTAGTATTACTACTACTGCCTCAGCACACGTGCTTCTTTCACTCTCATTGACAGTGCTGTATCTCTCATCCTTTAGAGATAGCTCAAAGTGTGAAGTACACTTTCTCACTGTAGGGGGAAATTCCAATTTTCCATACTGTTGCTTTGAGTAGGACAGTCCCACCTTTGCACACAACTGCAAAATGATCTATGAGGAGCCTCAGGAAGGAAACAGATTTGAAAGCTGGACAAAACTTCAAGTCAGTTTCTCTCCGGTCTCTCCTATAACCTCTCCTTGTTAAAGGCTAATGGCTGTGGTCTGGAGTTTGCGCGGTGTAGACACATACTTCAAATGTTTATGCACGGAATTCAGCATCTGTCCCAATGACTTCAATTACGTGAGCATTGGAGTCAATAGCTTTCCTGTTCTTTTCTAAATACAGGGAAGCATGTGAAAATTCCTGTCAGTGGTAATTAACTCTATGATACAGACGCAGAAGGAAAAAAGCTAAAGTGTTCCTTTAACGTTAATCAGGACAATTAAATCATCTTTCCACTCTCATCATTCCCATTAAAGCCAAAATCCATTTACAGAGACGTCAAGGCTTGAGTTACACATTGTAATGACAGCATCCCAATCTGAGTCGAGGTGTATTACACAGCAATACACATTTGTTGTCAATGTAGGTGCTGGGCTTTGTGTTTATAAAGGTGTGTGTGGGCAATTGCGTGTGCCTGTGTGTGCAGCAGACAGACTGCCCTTTCACCCCAGTGTCTAAACATATCCCGTATGTAATTAGCTAGCGGCACAATAACCTACATTCATTCGCCCACCTTCAGCACATTGGGGGGGTATACAAATGAACCACCCGCTTCACCACTTCTAAAAAAACAGTAAACAGATGATGTGAAGCTATAAGATTAAATGTACATGTCCAACTACAAACCTTTACATTTCAACTATGGAAAAAAAGAGCTCTGTAAACAATCCCTCAGTATTTCACTGGAGGTCACAAGGCCAAGCCAACAAGTCAAAACCAAGCAAGGCAGTAAGCAGTAATAGTGACAGATTTTACTACAGCTCTGCTGCTGATAATATTTTTTCAATCTGAGACAGATATTGGGAGTTCACTCAACTGGTAAAAACACTTTCGCTGGGGGAAAAAAAACTATTTTGGAGAAAGAGAGAGAGAGAGACAGCTGATAGAGCACAGGCCGGGAAAGGAAGTGCACTGTCCATCTGATTGGTGTTAGCTGGAATTAAGTGTTCCACAGTGAGAAGTTAGGAGAGGCAGGAGAAAATGGACTGGCGGAGGGAAGCTCTGCTCAAAGGTAGAGAGCGAGCCAGAGAGAGAGAGAGAGACCCAGCCACCTCTATTACAGTGTAAAATTGAGTCGGACAAAGTGGCACCTGGACAGAGAAGTGCTTAGCCTGCCGCTGCCTGCTGCTGCCGCCGCCTGAGTTTTGGCATAATTTACCTCCACTCATGTGTCTATTTGTAAGGGCCTCTTTGCTCTACTTGCAGCGTTAAGTTAATGGGCCTGTAGTGCCTCTGGCCGTTGCTTAACAGTGTCCATACAGTGCCGTCCAGCCCCTGTGGAGAAATCCAGTACTTCGTGTTCTTTATGGGTGCAATACATGTGTTTTGTTTGTGTGATCTATAGCCTACTATTGAGGACATGGTGAGAATTAAACAGAGCTCTGATTCAATTGAAACACGTGAAGGGGACGGGAACGGGGCTGCTCGGGCTGTCAGTTTCAGTGCGAGGGGGAAGAGGCACCATGAGACTGTGTGTTTGTAAGTGTGTAAGTGTGTGTGAGTGATTTGAAAGCCAGCGACTGTCATTCGAGACTGTAGTCAATTAGCTTGTTTTTCATTTCGGCGGTGTTGATGGAAAACAAACTCCTGCTGCTCTGTCTGTCACCCCAGCAGTGGGGTGTGATGTCACCTGTTGCTCAATGAAGATCTCTCCATGATGGTGCTGATGGAGAGGCACACTGCTGCTCTGATCAACAGGAGAGCATACATTAATGCTGGAACGCTGCATGTAGGAAGCTATGAGCTGACCAGCCTTGACCGAGGGGTTTGGTTTGTAATGCATATTTGAAGTGGCGGGTGGCGCGAGTCAGTATGTAATACTGTCGCTGTCGGAGCAAACTCCGAACCGTATCTCAGAAATAAGCTATGGAAGAATTAAAGAGCAGAAAAGCATATGCTGTCACCATCATCTTAAAGCGTAGTCTCCTCAAAATGTTAACTTTACAGAGAGTGGGGGAAAAATGCAGAGTTAATATAAGGGGCCGTTTGAACTATTTATACCGGTTCACTCGTCACAAATAAATAAAAAAGGGAAGCTGGCATGGTGCCAAAATATAAGAGCAAATTAAACAGTGACATGTGAAATACATCACTGTGAGGCCAAAAAAAAACCAACCAAACAAACAAACAAACAAAAAAACTTAAATTCCTCCTTAACTTTCAATGGAATATGATTAACTGATACAGGTTCTCAATATAAATAAATAAATAAATAAATAAATAAATAGAGTCATGCTATTAGCCTATGCACAATGTGTATAGCATGCTAGGTTGTACACTGAGGTCATACTGTATTCTGGTATGTGCAAGTCGTGATGAATTATGTATTATGAAGACGTTAGTAAATGCAAGCTTGAAGTCAGACGTTGTGTGTGTGTGTGTGTGTGTGTGTGTGTGTGTGTGTGTGTGTGTACTTAATGTAAACTTCTACAGGACATGGAACTGGATGAACTGGGAACTGTGCAACACATGCGTTCTCGTTACTGTGATGTATTATAACATGAGATCAGTACTCTTCTTAGCCTGGGTGTGTTGTTTTATAAGACACCTTTACCTGGTATAGAACTTTGACATCATGTGGAGGTTGTTTCTTCTTATTAATTTTTTAATGCTTTCCATGCCTACTACATCTAATTTACAAAAAACGTTTTTAAAGAACCATGTGTTCAAAAGTTCTTGATGAATCAAATGGTGTTCTTTTATGGCTTATTTCTGTAAATATTCTGTACATTTCTGTAATATTTGAATTACCAAGAATGTGGAATACTAATAACAGCATGTAATATAAAAAGGACCAATGTAGAGCAGTCATTAAGATCACATAAACAGAGCCAGTGTACTCCAGAAATGATGTTTTTTTTTTTTCTTTTTTCAATATTTTATAAATTTTATAAACATTTTCAATTTGTGTCCACCATGTGTTTTGTTTACAATCATGTACTGTGAGGTTATACTTTTGGATGGACCTTACTGGATGGATGGAGATCAATACTAAGATTCTGGGGTGTAATGGAGATATATGGCACATATGGCATTCATGGAGGTGTGTGGCATTCACTCCTGCATGTGTGTCCCGCTTGCTGTGTGTTGCTTGAAGTGTTAACACACGGTGTGAAGAGCTGACAGGCGGTGTGCTGTATGTACACACTGCAGTCGTGTGGTATGCACAGTGCTGTGGGAGAGGCTGGGCCGAACAGCAGGAGGGGTGAGGGGTCAGTGGGGGCAGCTGCGAAGGCCAAGTGGGGGGTGGAGGCACTGGGCGCCCTGGCAGCCCTGTTGAGGCCGAGGGACAATGGGGGCTGCAGGGGCGCAGGCGGACACACAATATGGCCAAAACGGTGCCAAAACTCACAGACCCATCTACAGGAGCAATGTGGGGGCAGAAAGAAAAAAAAAAGAAAAGAAAAAGCAAAACCACTAAATCTTTACAATACTTGGGGTCCGAGGTTGAAGACAGCTGAAGTAAGGTTGGATGGCTTCTGCATCCAAACTGAACGTGGTTAACCAGATCTTATTCTCCGATAGTTGTTTACAAGATGCAGTACAGCGTATGAACCACTCAATTCAACTTTTGATATGGGGCTCATGATTCAATATATGCATCCATTTAACCTAAATGAAGAAAAATGATGACCAATGTTGCTGGTTATTTGCATACTTGGGGGAATGTTTTTTTTTATTTTAATTTTATTTTATTTTATAATACACTGTATTTTTTGCACTGCGATATTACAATCAGTCCTACTATTTTTCTTTTTGATTTCTTTGTTGGAATATGGCGCTTTCATCTGCCCGCAGTTTGAAAACAGGCAGTGGCTGACTTTGCATGTATCGGAGGAGACATGTGTTAAGTCCTTACCCCCCTAGTGTTAGAAGCATTGCTATGTGATAGGGGGAGCTACAAACGGGTGATAAAATTCATTTGTGTTTTCATTCTCCTGTAAAGTTCTCATGTTAAAAGACACAAGATTTTTTATGGCAGCGATTGGTTATACAATTAGGAGTTAAAAACTTGAATCATTATTCCATTATTAAAAGCAGATTTAAGAATGTATATCTCTCAATATCTGATTATGTATTTGGAACATTTCAGAAACACTGGCCATGTGCTAGAAATCTAGAAATAAACATTTTAACCTACAGGATAAATTCAATAATTCTCCATAGTAGTCCTAATCCCCACACTGTAAACATATCATTGCCTTCATGCAAAAAAAAAAAACATGTCTCCACAATGTCAACTTTATAGGAGAAGGAAAAAAAAATCCTTCTAAACTTTCAATGGAAGTCAATGTTAAAAGATCATGGAAATTGGACAGATTATGTAAAAATGGCAAAAAAGTGAGGTTTGCATGACAGTGATTTCTTATTAAAGATAAGCACTTTATCTTACAATATTGGATACTACAATTCCCATGTTGACACATCCCTAGAAAATATATGACATACATAATAATACAAGAAGCAGCAGAACTGAGCGCAGCCTGAACCGCCTGCAGTAGTAAATGTGGAACATACAGGGGGCTGAACTGAGAGCACTGTAACTGCTCTCCTCTTTGAGCTGGGTAATGATTTTCTTAAAGAGTGTGTCTTAATTATAATTGGGAGGCATAAACGAGCACATTGTGGGTTTCGCTGGGGGCCGACACTGCTACAGGCTGCTCTCTGTTCGCTGCTGTGTTTCGGGGTTTGGAGGGCAAAGGCACATCTAAAGTCTTCCCGATCCATTCATTTCCACGGTAACCCGATGCTCAATGAAAACCAAACACCGAGGGGTCTCGCGTCTGTGCCTCCGACAGACAAGCACGACCAATTGCAGAGCGCACGTATGCACACACACACACACACCTCCCTATCGTCCTTTATCGCTCTCTTTCTGTCTCAAACATGGCAGGCAGAGACCATGTCTGCCTCCGAGAGAAAGAGAGAGAGGGCCAGGAGGACATGTAAAGAAATGCATCATGCATGTCTATGACCGGCAACTGAGGAGTCAACAGGTACAAACTGTTCCTGCAGTGTCTGCAGCAGTCTGGACATGTAAGAGTGTGTGTGTACATGATGTGATGAGTCCAGTGCCTCACGGTGACCACAATTTTCACTCGCTCACTCACCGAGGCTGACACCTAATGAGGCCAGACTACAGGAGAAGCGCACATCCATGTAATCCCAGTGAGTGTCTGGGCATAATGTGGTATTAGAGCAGCCGCCGGCTGACAGCTCCACTCTGCAATACAGAGCATGTGACAGTAGAGAGAGAGAGAGAGAGAAAAAGAGAGAGAGAACGCGGCTTTAATGCATTCAAAACGCCTCTGCGCCTCTGACAAGAAAAGCAAAGAGAAGAGCCCGAATGAATTGTTTATTGATCTAACAGGAGGAGGGATGGGTAATGGCAAGAGAGACAGAGCAAAAGCAAGCAAGAGAGAGTAAGCGAGCGAGCGAGCAAGAAGCAAAATAACATTTTGTATGTTACCATCAAAATGCCACTGGCCTCTTAGGACATGCCGTCCAAATGCAAGTCGGTTTTACTGCTCTGCTCACAAACTGGCTCTTCATGTAGGGTTCTTTTCTTCAACCCCCCCCCCAAAAAAACTGTGAAAATGCCCTAAAATGACCACTTTCAGGCGAGAGAGGCAAAAAGGAATGAGAATGGTGCACCTTCCATTAACACAGTGAGACAATTACTTCTCTTCACTCAGAGGTTGAGGCCTTTCCCAGACTTTGCACCAATAATAGCTCCAGATAATTCACTTTCATGTTGGTCTGCTGTAGTCCGGGCACGGCGAGATGCACCGTGCTGCTCGCGGACAGATTAATGCCACCAGATGTCATTGTAGATGCCATATTAATTACCTCAAGATAATGTCATGGAACCATATGGTTCCTCCAGTGTCCATTTAGACAGAGAAAATGTCTTCATCACTCACAGACCCCACATGGAAGAAATTGGCCCTACTGAGTTTGACAGGTGTTGGAAGCAGATTCTTCATAATTAACTGAGCTTTCAACACTATCCCCGATGTGATCGGAAAGGACAAACTGTAAACAATTGAGATTGCGAAGGCTGATAAAAGCAAGAATGAACCGGTACTCTGGTCTCAGATCAGTGTTCTTGCTTTCTCGTACAGACAACACAGGACAGGCAGTGCATCAGCCACAGTAAGTCTGTATTTCAAGCTGATCCTGCTGGTCATTACATCAGGTGGACAGAGCTGCAATTAGTACACCATTTGGACAAAAGTATTGGGACACTTGCTCATTGATTGCTTCTTCTGAATTCAAGGGTGTTTCTACTCTCCAGGAAAGGCTTTCCAGATTTTGGAGCATTGTTGTGAGGATTTAATTGCATTCAACAAGGGCAGGTGTTAGTGAGGTCAGGATGTGGGATGATTACCACCCCACCTCAGCCGTAACGCCCTAACTCATCCAGTATTGGATGGAGCATGATCATTCCAGAGAACACAGTTCCACTGCTCCACAGTTCAGTGCTGGGACCCCTCTGGTGTATGCATGGAGTCACTGGGTTCATGTTTATAGGTGTATAGGTCAACAAACCTATCCTCAGTTCTGAGATCAGTTTGATTAGTCGATTAATTGAACAGTACTTGATAGATTATTATCAACAGATAATATAGTCACCACATAATCAATAACAAATGTTCCTGAAGAAGGCCCATATAAATTGTGCCTTTGCGGGCCTTGGCTCTTTTGGAAGACATTCGACCGATTAATCTGTGCTATACTTATGGATGGAGTGTTAATCCACCATAAACGTTCCAACTTCCTGAGACCCTACTAGTTCATACAGCTGAGATGTTCTTTCAAAAGGGGAGAATTTACAGTGGCAGGTCTGTGTCTTGGCTCACGGATCGTTTACAAAGCACAGGGCCGCTCTCGCTCTCCCCTGCACCCTCCACCCATTCCCACAAATCCGATTTAATCAGACAACCCTTGCAGTGCGGCTCCCAGTAAGAAAAAGGATAATTAGTAAACAGGCAGCCTCTCCTCGGCTTCATTGGCATTCGAGCGGGGTTAGTGTGTCGCATTTAAAATGCAGTCTGATGAAGTCTACAAAATCAAACCATTTGTTACTCCTATTGAGGAGGCTTCAGGCCACTGGCAATTAAATTGGAATTAGTGCTGGGAATGAGATACGGCAGATTCATACCAAGGAGGGGAGAGAGTCTGGAGGATGTCTGGAGCTCTCTCAAGTTTACAGTGCTGATGGCTCCCTCAGTAACTGATGCTGTTCTTTGTGGGGGTGTAGTGATGCACGCAGTCTCAGGTCTGATGTGATTTTAGTAAAGTAAGTAAATTTAAGTAAAGATTCCATTTGATTTTTGAGATTTTCTGCATGAAAAATGTCTCAATTTTACAGACTAATATAGTATACGGCTTTAGAAAATTATAATGAATACAAAGTTGATCAATAGTATTGAAGCTTTTGCACAGCAGTGCAAACCATGGCAGTGAACAAAGACACACTCATTAGTGAATAACGCAGTGAGAACATGCACCCGGAGTGGTGGGCAGCCACCTCAGCACCTGGGGAGCAACTAGGGGTTAGGTGCCTAGATGCTTCAACCACAATTGTTGAGGGAGGACAAAGTACCTCATTCCCTCAAACCTGACTTCCTGCTGGTCCAGGGGACTGAACTGACAACTTTCTGGTTCCAGGCCTGCTTCTCTAACCTTTAGGTCATGGATGACTAGATGCCTAGATAATAAAAGAGACCCTTAGAAAAGGGCTGTATAGGTGATACACTTTTAAAACCATAGCCATAGATATCATGATGATCAGACCAAGACATGTATGCTCCATAATGACTTTGAATAATCATACTAATCATTTTTTTTACAGCGATGATATACAGTTTCAAACATTTTTTCAGTTTTTTTCACACTGTCCCAAAATTGTTACACTCTTAGCACTGCTCTTAGGGAGCTACACACGTTTCCTGGCGATGTTATCAGCCTCATTTGATTTGTATGACGGTCATGTACGAGACTAGATCTTATCGTCTCTAGCTCAATACCAACCGCTCCGGATCAGATGCTTTTTCCCTTTCTACCTTTGCCAAGAAAGGCACAAGAGGCGCAGACGCTCAGCCATAAACTCACACTCGACAAACCCTCATCGGTTAATAGATGCTGCAAACAGAAAATACAGTCTTGCGCTCAGCTGCCACGACAACAACACTGGGGCTGAAGTGGATGCCTTGCCCAATGTCAGTTTTGACATTGTTATTGATCTGTGGTTTAGGAGTAAGTGCTGCTCAATGCCTGGGTGTATCAGCGAGTGTATGTGTATGTGTGTAAACGTACACGTCTGCACGACAGCATGATGTCTGCATACTGATGTCTCGGCTGGTGTGTTTTGTGGGGAGGACAGTGCTGGCTGAGGCGTGCATGTGCGAGCTATTTTGAATGAATAAAAGGCGGAGGGAAGAGATGCCATTTACTTTGCACAGCTGATTGGGCACAATGGAGATGGGGTTACCACTGGGAGCTTGTGTGTGTGTGTGTGTGTGTGCGTGCGTGCGTGCGCGCGCTGGCGAGGGTTGCGGAGATGGGAGATAAATGAACTGCAAATGAGAAGGAACAGCTCCTGCAGTACAGCTGGCTTCCGAATTGCTTGCTTGCTTGGCTGTGGCAACCAGCCGAACGGTTGCCAAGCGTGTCAGTATTCAGTGTCCCTCATTGGCCACGAGTGAGCATTTCACAGGCTGCAGTTCGACACTGTGGCCAGCAGGGGCTGCTGCACTTAGCAAATCGATGGCACCTGCCTTTGCTCTTGTACACTGGAAAGGCCAAAATGTTACAATGTTATATACAAATACGAAGTCGTTTGTGTCTGGGCAAAGACATGGCGAACTTGAAGCTGAGCTCACAAAAAATAGAACAGAACCAGACTGGATTAATATTTTCACACTTGCTGTTCTCCTTTATGATATGAACTGCATGCTGAGCCAATCTATTCAGGCTACTGGATCAACTCTACTGGATTTTCTGCATGCTGTAGATCCGCAATCACTCTACGAGCTGTTATTTGCTGTGAGTGAGGCTGGGGCGAGTGTGTGTGTGTATGTGTGTGTGTGTGTGTGTTTTCCCCTCAGGGTGTATGCAGAAATGCTCTCTATGCGAGCCCATTACTGGGAAACACATCAGGAGGATGGAAATAAATTACACTGTTCCACCAAATGACAAACTGCCACTATGAAAAAGATCTGCACAGAAGAAAACAACGTAAAAGTTCAGTGTTTTTCCTACCCCCCCCCACTTCCCTTCCTAAAAATGCCCGACTGTTTGTTTACCGCTTCTAGTTCACTTTGATCCTTATCTATTTTGGCTAATAATGGAGCTGGCTAATCTTTTAAAACGGTTTAACATGATCTTTCCAATCAATGCGAGCGGCTAAGATGTATTTCTAATCCGTTTGACAGATCTGATATACAAGCTTATTTGAATCCTGCCGTGTGAATGGAATACTGAATATTCAGAGATTGTAAACAATTAAAAACGCTCCCATTCAAAAGAGGAAAAGAGATAAAAACAAACAAACAAACAAACAGGGAAATCTGTGTGCAAGGAATGAAGTCTAATTAAACATGGGCTGTTACCGCATCAGTATGAATAAGCCATGTTGTCATGGGCGGGGCCTAACCGGTGCATAAGGGAAAGAGCGGAGACTGTGATTGACCGCAGGTGGCCCCACCCCTTTGGAGTGTGCAGAAGGGCTTTAGGGTGACGAATGTACACAGAACCCCTCAACCTGCTTGCTTACCTACCTTCTACACCTCCAGCCAATCCGTAGGAGCAGGAGCAGGCCAATCTCCTTCACATCACTAACCCCTTCCAATATGTTCGTTTATGGCTTTTCTCTCTCTATAGTTCCAAATGCTCTATGATGGACATTTGGCATGCACGGCTGCGGCAGCTGCTCATTCAGTAGGAACAGGCAGATAACTCCTGCGCTTCGGAGTGCGCCGGGCGACTTTCTTCGCTACATGATAATCTGACTGGAAGCCTTGCTCTGGAATTCATTCAGCCACTCTCTTCCCATGCTTTGTTCCCCCCACTGGCCATCTGGACAGTGGACAGACAATGTGGCAGGGGCTATGAATGACCGGCCGCATTAGTCATAGGCTCTTGGCTCGACCCCCTTACGTCCCTAATCTTTACATTTTCAGGCTTTTACTGTGGCCAAATGACCGGAGCACCTTTTCTCACTGGCCGCTGACACGGTCTTTCCCGCTGGACAAAAGGCTTTAGGCAGCCCCCCACCCTCCGCACCACTGTCACCCCAACGCCCCCCCCCCCCCAAAAAAAAAGAAAAAGCAAAAAGCTCTTGCCGGACCATCACAGACGGCTGCATTGAGAATAGAAGTGCGATGCTTTCATGGCTACAGAAAACAGGAAAGTGGTGGGAGTAGAGGGGGAAAGAGAAAGCAAGGCATGATCCCCTTCTGAATACCCCTCCCTCCAAAAAAAAAAACAAAAAAAAAAAAAAAAAAAAAAAAAACAGAAAACAGAAAGAAGAAAGAGTGGTGCTAATCATATTCAAATGCATTAAGAGAACCATGGCCAAATGACTTATAAAGATAAAGGTATTAGGTATAATAGGAATGCCATGCCTCTTTCCAGCTTAATGTAGGCTTTTGTAGGGCTATTAGAGGAAATGGGGCTGAGGGACAAGGCTACGGCCGGCAGAATCACCTTCCTGATGGCAGGCACAAGTTTGCTTTATTGGGCTCGGCTGAAAGAGTGGCGTGGTTTAAATGCACCACTCAGAAAAAATGCTCAGCAAGATACCTACAGCTGCAGTGAAGGCACTCTCTGTAACAGAAAGAGGCTTAAATAGAAAAATGGATGGTAATCAACATGCTCCATAAATTGGAAGCTGGTGGCATTACAGAGCAACAGTGTCTTCTCCGCAGCATAACTCTGGGGCACCGTAAACAAAATAACAGGAATAAAATGGAAAACGACAGTCGCGGTTTGTCTAAACGACTGGCAGCCGCTCGTAAAAACAAGGATATTTCTTGTGCAAAACAGGGTCATACGGAGCGGCGCAGAGCGCATTTCGGCTATCACGAGGGAAGACAAACACCGAATAAATATTCCCATTCAAAGGCTGTGTGTGTATGTAAGCGGCTACTGTACCGTCCATCACTGCACGATTTACACAAATGTATCTTGACGGCTTAACACCAGGTGTCGAAACAAATTCAAAAACAGCCCGAATATCTATTTAACCAGCAAAAGAACTACGAGTGAGCCACGGCCAACGGTGAAAAGAACCCCGCCCCCCCCCCCAAAAAAAAGCATTTTCTGGGGAGCCCCCTTTTTTCTAAATAGTTGACAGAGAGCGACCGTCTCAATTAGGCTTGGGTCATTTTCCAAATGATCTCCAAAACGTGTTTATTCAAAGCGGGCTGCCCCTGACCTTGAAGACAAACCGTCAACCACAAAGCCTTTGTGAGGGAAGAAAAGACTTTATTTATAGATCAGCTGAGTGTCGATCAAGCCGCATCAGAGCTCTGGGAAGAGGGGCCTAGGGGGAGCGCTTTTGAAGCAACTAATATAGCAGTCTGCCTCCATCACTTCAACCCTTTTTAATTCCATTAGAAAGCCAATTGATTTAGCTTTGTAGCCACACAGCACAGCAGACGATGTACACTTACAAGCAGAGAAAGAAAGAAAAAGAAAAAGAAAAAGAAGGAAAGACAGGAAAAAAATAAAACCTCAGTGGAACTGAACGATAGAAACTGAAAAAAAAAAACAGAGATGTACTTGTCGAGAGTGTGCATTAGAAAACATTAGATTGGGAACACTTAGAGATGCAATAGGATGAAGAGTCAAGAGCATTCCACTTCAAAAATGACACACACACACACACACACACACACACACACACACACACACACACACACACACACACACACACACACACACACACACACACAAAAAAAATAAATGAGAGCAAGGCAAAAACCTTCAGTTTCTACAGACTGGGATTTCAGAATGTTTAAAAAGTGCAAATGTGTTTGTGATTATTTAGCAAGCTCTTCAATTTAGATAGAATCTAATTAATTTCTGTCTGATACTGGAGGAGATGCTCTCATCGCTTTGTCAGTTAGCCCGTGTGATAACACCTGTTAATTTACTGTCTCGGTGGTAATGAGCTTTTAAAAGGGTGGAGGCCCCAGAAGCCCAGACACATTCCCAAATGACTGTACACTGTTAGAACACCTGCAAACACCCACCTCACCCCCAATACACGTAAGTGTACACCCCTAGTATTGTGCACAGATTATCGAGCTAAACGAGATCCTAACTGACTGGTGCTCTGCCGGCTGACCGCCATCAAATAAAGTGCATTCTTTCTCTGAAAGGAAAAATCAACCCACTTTTGCTTGCAAACGAATCCGTTCTTTGGTAGCACCAAATTTTACGGGAACAACCATGGTTTCTTTTCCAATACCGATCAGGCCCCCAACAAATTACTATTTTGATAAATGGTCAAATAATCTATTGATTACTGAAAAAAATATATCTTTTTCTGTCTAAAACCAAGGATGTGCAAAGTAGCAGCAATAACATATAACAAAACTCCCACTGAGCATTATGAGAACTTCTGTTTATATTCCATCCAGTGACTGGTCTCCTCATTTAGAAAACGTCTCTGGGTTGACTTACTGACTGTCGATTTCTCCTCTTTACACTTAGCCCATGTCCACATGAGGCTCCCACACCTCACATTAATATACCTCTGCTCTCTACACACACACACCAGAGTGATGCCACTGCAGATGTGTGGCCGTGTTGCCTTATGGGTCCATAACATGCATAAAGTTGTTGCGCCTCCTATACTGATATTGAAATCTTCAGTATCTGCTGATCCCAAAACTAATTTACTTAACATAAGCATCTCCAGTAGTTCATCAGGTGAATGTAACATGAGGAGCCTTGCCCATGGGTCGAAGCATTTTCCACTGGTATTAGCCCATCTTTCATTCCACCATAATGAATCTAGCTTGGAGTTTAGATTTAAGTTTCCCGTTTATTCAGTTTGGAAACAGCACATCAGCTTGATGATATGACAAAAGCTACTGTCAATCACTCTGAACAGCATGACCTTTTAAACACAAACAAAATAAATATCATGTGGGAGAAATATCACACTCTCAAACCCATATTTTGAGAAAAAAGCCTAGTTTTAAGCTACAATTTCATATCAGCTAAAACAACATTCTGTGAAGCTTCTTGTTCAACCTTCAAACAGCTGCTGTGAAAGCACGCATTTGTGGACAGAGGTCAGATAGGTCAACGGAAGATAATGGCTTAATATTCCTTCCATATCACTCGTGTACCTATCAGAACATGACCTCCTCCTTCATCACGCTGTTAACAGAAGCCTTGCACAACTAATCTGCATGACCTTTTGTTCTGTTTGAACAAATGAAGGAAAAAAATAATAATAAAAACCTGTGTCTCTCAGTGATGTACTAATTACTTGCATTACGTTTCTTCATGAACCAGATCAAAAACAAATCACTGGGTGTGCTTCCTTCATTTGCTCTAACTGCTACTGTAAATTGTGAACCGTAATGTTCCTGAACCCTGCTGGAGTTCCTGGAATGATAGGTAACAGTATTTCTACTTTCAGACAGCGGCGTCCTGCCCAGTCAGCTCAAAAGCAGAGTTCCGTAACCCTGCAGTAGCCAGTCTCCTCATGCCGTGTAAGCCTACTATTCGCTTGAGGAGTCAAATAAATACGGACAGACGTGCATAAGGAGCTGCAGACAAATCGAATCAATGAGATCTCACAACACGTCCAACTAATCTGTTTGTGTCATGGAGGACATCACTGCGCTTAATTACTTTTGCTTTGTCAGTGGCAGAGATTACACAAATATATGGGGGAAATTACTAAAAATTCATGTCCATATCATGCACCATATCTACACATATAATATAATATGCATGCATGCAATAAATATGTTAAAGATAGAGAATATGATATTTTTCTGAAAGAAAAAAATAAAAAGGATTCTCTGTTCTTAAACTGCAAGTCTAGCAATCAAGCCCTGCAAGAACCTCAGGTGTATCTCATTAAATTATATTCTTTTAGCATCACATTCATTTTAGCAGCACCGACAAGCTAGAACAGCAATACGAGACTGGAGCTTAAACTTCACCTGAAAGAAAAAGAAAAAAAAAACTGAGGGAACAGTAAGGAAGGACAGACCGTCTGGAAGGGTCCAATGAGTGCACCAACACACAGTCTACCAGCAGGGGGAGCTATGTTAGCTCGTCTGACCTCTGAGGCTATGACCACATGAGCTTGACCAAAGCAGAGAACAGAAAAGCACTCAAATGACCACCCTCGGAAAAGACATGCATACAAAGCTTGAAAACCATCAAGGTTGCTCATTTAACGTTAATCAAGCTCAGTTTAAAGATTCAGAAGGCTGGTTTTATTGGTGGAATACAGAAAAAAAGGAGGACATGCAGTTCAGACATGCCTGAAAGGACTAAATTATATTTATTATTTATTATTAATAATCAGCAGAAACCAAAAACCTTTACTGACTCAAAGAATCGTTCTAAGCTTTAATTGTTAGAGAATCAATTGTTAACTACAAATATAATGAGCTAGATCACACTCATCTTCCTTAAGATGGGCTCAGCTTAGTATCTCTCAGACCTAGTATGCACTGTAAAAGCAGGGTGTAGAACAGTGGTCACCAGACCTCCTTCTGGAGATCTTCTGACCTGCAGGCTTCACCTCCAGGTGGGGTCGATTAGGGCTTGAGCTAGAGTGTGCAGGAAGACAGGTCTCTAGAAGCAGGGTTGGTGACCACTACCACAGAAAAACTACAGCACCTTTGGTTCTGTAACGAGCCCCTCAATGTTGGTCTTGTTCCTCTAGCATCTTTCAACCTAACCTTCGCCTCCCTTAATAATTTAGACTGTTGCCTTGTACCTAATAAAAGACTCAAAACACAGTTGGGTTCTGAGTCCATATTTAGTTCTTTTACATTGACTGGGGAACACGTGAGGGGGAACCCCACGTGTTAGATGGTTCTATGGAAATCCTTGTTAAAATGATAAAAATACAACATGATATTTCAGTCTATTTGGTGCACAATATGGCTTTGCAATAGTTGGAATGGCCAAAGCAAAAGAGCGGGCTACAAAAAAAGCTCTTTTACATATTTAAACTTATGGAAACAATGAGTTGTTCTTTTGTGCATTTCCAAAAATAAAGGAAGGAACAGTTACAGCAATATTTCCTACTGTTTAAGCTTTTTTAACTGCTTTCAACCATGCTTTTCTTTTGCATTTTAGAAAAATAGACCCATACTCAGACCCCTAGAAATAACCTTTTTGTGCTTTTGTTTTTAAGTGCACAAAAACAGACATTAACCACGACTAGATCAAATCATTTAAGAGCTCGTTTCTGTATGAGTCTGGAACTGATGAGCCCTGTGCTTCTCACATTCACATGAGGAATGCACTCCAGCAGGACAGCGTCATCTGTTTGTTACAAGATGCGTCTCAGAGCACTGCGGAGCGAGTGAGGCTCAGGGCAGCTTCGGCCCAAAGTGACATTCTTAACAGGATTCAGGTGAATGTTTCTCACAGGGGGGAAAAGAAGCCCCTGACCACGGAGACTGCTGGGTAAAAAGATACTGCATTCCAGACTGAAGGGAAAGGGCTTACTCTCTCTCTCTCTCTCTCTTTTTTTTTTTTTTTTTTAAAGATCACTGGCCTTTCACCCTGCCCAGAGACCTTCCTCGGGGTTAAAGTATAATCCAGGTCCACTGACCACAAAGACTGGACCCTGAGGGCCAAGGACTAGCACATTTTCTGAATTGCACTGTCATCCTGAGGCCTGACTGACCACACATCAAAGGCTTCCATGGCAGGGTGGCTAATGGTGGCTTTACCTCAGTTGTCAAAGTTCAGCAAATTGCCAAACCAATTCCCTTTTAGAGCAAGGGGTGGGAGTAGTGGTCATTGTATCCTAGATTCTGGCCAGAACAAAATGGTTAAACAGTGTCTAGGGTTTGGACAGTTGAACAGTGCATTATCCTAGTAAATAAAGTTAGCATGCTAAACACACTATGTGGAGGTTCTTTAGGCTTTACAAAAGGTTCTTCACACTCACATCTCATTTAAAGCAGTGGTTACTAAATAATCATCCTTTGAAAGGTACTATGGCATCAAACCAAAGAATCCTTTCTGGCACCTTTATTTTTATGAGTGCAGATTTCTTCGTTCCATATTTACATATTCATATATTGAGCAGAATTTCCCAAACTGAGCTCCTGTTATTGCCATGTCTTTAATAAGTTAAACATTTCTTTAATAACTGCAGTCCAATAAAGCAGACGGCACTTTTAATATGCACTAACATCATTGTTCTCTTTATGAAGCAAAAATTTGAGACATTTTACAGCCTAGTAACTTGTGCTTCAGTTGCCTGTTTTACTTCAACAAATTTTATGCCGATGCTTTTTAAAAAGGAACGAACTCGCTCTTTAAAGAAGGGCGAAGGGGGAGACAGTGAAAGAGTGAGAAAGAAAGAATGAGAGAGAGAAGTTGTTTAATTGACATTCCCTTCCCCCACTTTCCCAGGGTGAAGGAGAAGAAAAAAAGGGGTTTTGTGCGGCTCTTCTCCTGGCCCTCACTGTACAAAAGGAAGCCGATTTGCGGATGAGATGACCCCGTAACCCCTGGAGCTGCTGAAAGGTTCTCAATGGCACAAATCCCACATAATCAATCACATTCCAGTGCTAGTGGTCAGCGCTGGGCCACGAGGCCTGCCCACTGAGCCGGACTGTAAACGGACACCCACTCCTGCGTGGGGTGGTGGGGGTTGCATAGAATTCAGCATTCCTTTCTCTTCTATTTGGATTGATAGGCTGTAGATATTACTACTCTTCTGGTTCTTTGCTTTATGGTACGGTAAAGTACGGTTCTAGGACCAATATTTAATTGGTGTAGTATGTTAACATGGTGTGTGTGTGTGTGTGTGGGGGGGGGGGGGGGGGGTGTCTTTAAACTCAACATAACCACATAACCATTAAAATAAAATAATCTTTAAAGATCCACCCATTGAAAGGTTCTACAGGGGAAGTTGTTCTATAGGGTACCGCCAAGGAATTCTTTTGGCACCTTTAGATTTAAGAGTGGAAATATGGCATTTAATACTGCGAGAGAAGTGGAACGTCATACATTCAACAGAAAAGGCATCATCAGTTAGACACAGTAGAAAAAAATGCTGCCGGAAAGTTTTAGTTTCAAGCGGTGAACACAAATAAAGCTAAATATTGGTGCTAATTCCAACACAAACACACATTACTCCCTCAGAGTCTTGCTCTACAAACACGGCCAATTTTTAGTTGAACACAGACCAAGTGTCTTGAAAAAGATTAACTCTCACCGCCCCTCTCAGCTTTTATGAACACAGGGCAATCGATAGATGGGGATTTTTAGTGATAGCTTATCTAAGCAGGCATTTCATTTCTTGCTGCTTTGTGCAAGTGCTGAGTGACTGACCAGGTGTCATCTATCAAAACAATCCTAGTCCTTGGAAACCTGCTATTAACTGATAAGGGCAAGCCTTCATGGCGTAATGGCTCCCATCTGAGTTCCCAACTCAACTCCAGCCATCAGAGAAAGAGAGGGAGAAAGATCAGAGCACAAAAGTCAGAGGAAGACGGCGAGTGCTGGTTTGTTCTTTTCGAGTCTCTTCCTTGACGAGGCGAGCATGAACCCCACCGCTATGATTATGGAGCCACTGTTACTCCATCAGTGGAATGGGTACAGGTAGTTGGAGCCAACTATCCGTCTAAATTGGCCAACGTGAAAACCATGTCACTAGGCAACCGGACCTGATCGCTCCTTTGTTTGAGGTGAAAGGTTGGAAGTGTTCGCACTAATCTTGGCGTTCACAATTAAGTAACAGAAGAGAGTTTTTTCCCCCTTTCCTTCTCCTCCTTTTTTTTTGGAGGCCGGGGGTTGGGGGGGTGGGAGGGCTGAACAAAGCCAAATCCCTCCATTGCTAATGGAAAGGTATTTGCACTGTAAATTAAAGGGTTCACTTTTTTCTACGCATTATACCGATCACTTTTGAGATGTCTGCAAACAGCTCAAATCTAATTACAGGGGGGGAGATTTACTCCAAACGCTGAGGGAACAAAAGGAGCCCGGTCCATTGTGGAGCTTCGCTGTTGCGCCTCTAGTGAATCCTTTTCTATTCAGCCACTCATGGCACAGGGGTTAATCCATTACAGGGATACTTCAAGGTGGGAAACTCAATCACAAAAGCGTCTCCCTGTGTGTGCGGACATTTTTTTTTTCTTTTTATCAAAGCAGAACATTTTCCTGTACTTTATGCACCCCCGACCACCACCCCCATATCTCACCTCCTCCATGCTAGCTAATTAACTATGACCATTAGTATTTGAGATACAATACAATCAGATTTGAGAGGGGGGCTAATGCTTGTTCAACACAGGATGAGTCTCATTGTGGCAGGACGATACGACACATCTCTGGCTAGGATGCTGGCGGATTGGGAGATTCCTGCTGGCTCCTTTTCGCCATGTATGAATCGCTGAGTCTACAGGAGTCCATAATCTCTGGACAAAACTTTCTTCGCTCTCTTTTTTTTTTCCCCTGGACATGTGCTGCTGTCTCCTCCTCACAATGCTCATGAAAGGCCCTCTCTCGTGGAGATTCTCCCCTAACGCCAGGCCAAACGGATTTAGATATCAACGTTCTCTGTCAAATCGGTGGCGGGAGACAATGTTGACCATGGCAGTCATGCAGAGACCCCACAAAGGACCACCGGCATCTATGCTAAGCCGGCCCAGAGAAGCCCAGAGCAGAGAGTCGTGGTGGGTCTGAGGAGGCTTCTCTCTGAAGGGCCAGCAGCCCGTGTTCCCAAGCAGAACACGCAGCCAGACTGTGACCAGAATGCAAGGAGTCAGTCAATAAACGAGCGACTCATTGTGGGAATTTATACTTCGCCTAATGGCTAAACATTCTTGCCAGCAGATGATTACTTCTGGGTGTTGGCTGCACGTCTGCACATGGTATCTATCAGCCAGCTGAGCATCGCAGCCACTGGAAAACTCATTTAGATCCTATCTGGGGAAAAAATTAGTTTGGAGGGAGAAAAAAAGGAGAGAGAGAGCGAGAAAGAGAGGCTAGTCTGGCCTGCACTTGATTTAATTTGGTCACTGATACAGCGGCCAAAGCACTTGTGCGCTCCTTATTTTTGGGATGTAAAGAGGAGAAAAAGCCTTCTGTTCAAGAGTGTGGTTGTAAGGACACACACACACACACACACATGCACGCACACACACCCCACTTCAAAGCATTTAAGCATTACAGAGGAGATAGGTTGCCGCTGCTTCAGCTGGACCAACCGCAATCCAAATCACCACATTGAAATGAAGCTTTTCAGTCTCGTCATTTCAAGACCTTCGTGGTGATGCTCCAAAAGCTCTCTGGAGCTCAGGGTCAAACGCTAATGCAGGAGCCAGGAGCTATGTTCAGAAAGCCTGGGCTACGCCACCCGTTATCCACTCAATAAACTCCAAACTGAAAGCACTGCTTCTTTGGAAGCAGACATTTTCTTAACAGACGGGAGTAATAACAGAGCTTTGCTGGAGATATTTAGCTTACTGACTCACAAAAAGTATGACAACCACTGCAATAATTACAAGACCACTATAAACTGTAATACTAGAATCTGACTGTAAGTAAGCTATACAGATAGTGAGAGGGACTCAGACAGATGGGCCCTCCGCTGGAGTGGGGGACAGCTTGCGCAGTAATGGATGTAAAATGAGATATGGGGATAGAGTCTGGCACAGCTAATAAGACATTTAATCATCGGCAGCTGACCGGCACATGGACGCTTGTTGCCACACAAGCTTTGGCCAAACCATCCACTTCAACCTTTCAGATAGGGATACGTGTACATAGCATGTTGGGTATTGATGTACCCTTTTGCTTGCATTATTCCGTCAACAAAATTCAATCGAGTCAAGATGGCAATAGACATCATGTCAACAAAGACAAAATAGTCTCCATTTCTTCCCTTTGTGCATGGTGAATTACCATTGCAATTTACATTTGCCTGGGCTTAGATTTAATCTGTGGTCTAACAAACTGGTTCCAAATGTTTACTGGACTGAACACAGAAAAACATGACATTTGTAACTCTTTCTTTAGTCTCCATTCACGCCAAACTCTTCTATTTTTTTTTAAATAAATAAACACTGAAAAGTACTAATGTGTAATGTACTTCATTAAATCAATATTCTAATAAAATGAATCAATAATTCAATAAATTGAATTTTGTCCTGAATTTGTCTCGTAAACTGTGCAGTGCATCCAACAATAAAGGCATAAGTTAACTTTTTTTTCAATGTACACTAAACGACTGCACCGCTCGACACACTACTCGATTCTGTCTTCAAGTGTTGACTCTGACTGGCGAAACAAAATCTGTAGACTGGAGCCAACCAGCACAGAATCGGGGTAAAATCGCATAGTGTAAACCTGGCTTTAGATATAGAACTTCTTACACTGGTCAGTCTGAATATCTCTTGTCAATAATTAGGTGTACCTGGCCTGATTATTTTTTATATTAATACTTATTATTGCACATAATTTTCATTTTCTCTATTCCATAACTCTCATAGCTCTTAAAAATAAAGATGTTACAAATGGTTCTTTAAGTGAGAACTACTTTTGGTTCCATTTAAAAAAACAAACAAACAAAAACACAAACATGCTCTTAACAGAGTGCGATTGAGAGGAAGATGGGCTTTACTTTTGAGCCTTTGCTCCTCCAAAAGTTTCTTCCGCACTCTGGGAAAGTTTTCCCTTGCCACTGTTGCCTTAGGCTTGCTCACTTAGGCCCTGGACCGAAATTCTGCAAAGCTGCTTTGTGTCAAAAAGTGCTAATTGGGATAGAACTGAACTGAATGCATCTCTGACAGAGCATGTAAGCAAGGATCCACATTGGCTTTCCTTCCACTAACAGCTGTGTACCTTACATTTCACTGTGACAACGGATGCTGAGTAATTCTTAGCAGGTTCTATAATGGATAATATGGCTTATGATTGATAACGAAATAATAAATCTTGAATTAGAGGGGTTTACAAATTTGCCTTTGTACAAATCTGCGGCCTTCCCCGGCACACAAGCCCTCACATTGTGTTGTCCAACTTTAATGCACTCTGACAAGTTAATAACGTCACAATTAACTAAATGCTTAACAGACGCCTGCTCGCACTGCTATGATTGAGATAATAGACATGTATGACATGACCTTTATTTACCAGTGGCACAGACCTCATTTGTAAGTGACAGGTAGGAGGGAGGAGATGGGGGTGAAAGTAGGGGGGGGGTTCATAGAGCTGTGGTCATAATTGGGGGGGGGGGTTTATAAGTTAAAGAAAAAAGAAAAAAAGGGGATGGGGGGGGGGGTGTACTCCCTTCTCCCTTTTCTCTCTGCACCACAACACAGGCGTGTTGTCCTCCTGCTTTTCTCTCGCTCTGTCAAAACTATTTCTGGCTTGAGAAAGAAAGTGTTTACTCTGTGGCCTGCTTCGCTGGAGTCACGCCGTGTTCCCACCGAGCAAATCCACTGTTCCCCATCCAAAATGGTTTGCATATTTTCCCTGTAACACAAGACTTAAAAAGGACGAGGGGAAATCGAGAGGGAAGGGGGGGGCAGTGGCTGCCATTATTTCTGGATTTACATGCAGTCAGTCAGCTGCTCTGCCTAGTGCCTTGTTTGCTGAGCTTCTCTGGAAACATTGAAGAAAAAAAAATTTGCTCTCTCTCTCGGAAACAGTCGCTGCTCATCTGGTGCACACTACGAAAACATCTCGGGCAGCCCCGAAAGGTCGAAATAGGAGCTGAAAATCTGACTAATACTGACTAATCAGGGTCCCAATGGATGCGTGATTCACTAAGAGGCATCCGTTCTAGCGGAGTCGGAGGGGTTTCCTGGTCAGTTTGTTCTGCACAGTCATAATAGCATTGTTAACGGAGATTCCAGGCACTATTCCTAGCCACCCACTTTGCCGAAGCTGCCACAGACAACCTAGAACTTTCCTCCCCTATCATATCCTCTCATCACAGGGAGGATAACAGCACCCCAGTGTGCTAAATACGGCTCTCCGCCACATATATCACATCACTCCGCTTAAACACTGACTCAAACCGAAGCGCGACTGAAATCAATACTGCTCATTTCAAATGCACGCTACATAACGCGAAAGCCCCTTTAGCAACATTCACGACTGCTCCCCCCCCTCATTCTTTCTCTCTCTTTCGCTGTTCTGCTTCGTTCCAATCCCAAGAGATGAGTGATCCTGGATTTGAAGTCTCTTCAAATTGGGCTCTGCCCTTTAAAGTAGGTCAGACTCTAGCAGTGCTGGAGCTGTGCGTCAACAACAGCACATGATGTTGTTTTTCTCTCAAAGTCCTGGCACTGAACACCAACTATTTCGGGGCCTTAACCAGCCCCTGCACTGTCTTAAAGAGCCACTGCTCGCACGTCAGCGGGAGCGACACCTAGCCAAAGAATGAGCAGCGTTGGGGACCAACACCACTGTCTACCAGATTATGTTTGTGTGTCATCTAAATGTTTTTCGGTTATTGAAATGAGATTATCTCCTTGCGTAGCTGCTGTGCACTGAGTCATGCCGGTTACTCAAGAGGATTAGACACTAGATTAATAGAGCAGGTAAATAAATCGTTAATAACAGCCAGGGAAAGGCAATGAAATGTAAACAATGCGGGTCAGCGCCCTTCCAGAAGCTCAACTACGGCAACAGCTGATTCCTCTGATGTCAGCGGCACACAGTGGGTGCTACAAAGGAGCCCATTGAAGGGTCGGTGTTACCCTGGAATGAACATGACTTCAGAATACTGGCAGAATACTGGCATTCGCCACTGCTGCCAAGTGTTCGCTAAGACAGGGCTGACCATCAAAAGCTTAAATGCGGCTTTCATTCGACACCTTGCACCTTTTCATATTTAAACGCTCTGGCGCTGTTGCGCAGCATGGTGAAGGCATGAACCGAGAGCAGATGGTACTGGGAAAGTAATGATTTCTGAAAAGAAGCTCTCAACCAGATCAATCATAAAGTAAGTCATCTGTGCCATTTGGGGTATGTTTTAACTACAGCCAACCCATGTAACTTTTCCATGAATGACCGATTTGGCGACGGAGGCTTTTCCAACAACTCAGCCCACTTCAGCAGCAGCACTTCAGATAACGTTACAGGAAATGACCGCTGCTCTCTGTACTTCTCTGGTGCTGTGCTGGACCAGCTGCCAACTTGAAAACGGAGACCTGGATGTTTACAATGACATGAAAACTTTGGCCATCATAAACACCACCTCCATGCCGACAGTCATTAACTATTTATAAGGTGGATGCAACACTGAGTTACATATCCACTAGAGAAGGTGTGTGTGTGTGGATTGGGGAGGCGGGGAGGTGGGGGGTGGGGGTGAGTAGGAGTGACTGTTACTGTGAAGCAACAGTGATCCCGATTGTGCCTGATTGTGCAAAAAAAAAAAAAAGAAAGGAAAGAAAAGAAAAAGATGAGAGACCTTGGTTTAGCGATATCTAAACGATCACCAAACAAGCGTAATTCCTCTTCCTGTTGCAGACTTCACACCATCACTAAAACGGCATTAAACTGCATTCTGCGAGCGTAAAACACACTTCAGAATGGAGCTTGTGCGTCAGTAATCTCTTCTCAAAAAGTGTATTTTCCACACATAAAAACCCCCTGATAACCCACTTCCAGTCTATCTAGGCTGCAGAGATGAAGCATATGGGTGAGCATATTGAGGGACTGCGCAGAAAAAAAAGGAGAAAAAAAAAAGGCCCAGCGTATCAAACTAGCCATGCGTTATAGCACATTTAAAATATAAGCCTGGTAGCCACAGGGGAGGCTGGCCTCGCTGCTGTTCAGCTCCCTGGCAGGAGGACAAGTCTCGCTGCCCGTTTTTTTTTTTTTTGTTTTTTTTTTTTTTTGCTCCAGACTCCAGTTCTATATTTAGCCAGGCTTTCCGCTGGTATGCCTCTCTGATCGTTAGCCCCGTTTAACCCCTCTTTACAACGGGCCCCATATTGGTCAAGGCCCTGTGGAGGCCCCATCAGTAGGGGCATGTCGAGCTCTTTACATGTGCCTGTCAGACACTTGTGAGCCTGTCCAGAGCCGTTCTGGGATCAGTTGCGGTGCTGTATGAGGCCTGGATGAGAAGTATAGAGTGCTGACCATGTTTATTGCAGTATTAAAGACTGTTCTCTTCTACCGGAGTACCTGCTGTGTTTACATACTGTATGTTATAAGCTGACTGTGCTTACCTATAGGTCATAGCACACATTCAGTACTGAGTGCAGTGTCAGCGCTGCACTGTCCTGTCCTGTCTGTTTACGGTGTCTAATGTGGTATTTATTGTATTTATAGTATTGTTCTGACTCCAGGTTGCACCACTGTCCTGGAGGAACGCCATTTCTCTCCACAGTGTACTTGTATGCAGATGGCATGACAATAAAAGCCTCTTGATTTGAGTAAAGCATTTTTGTTTTTAATAGTGTACTACCGTACAAGTAATCACAATTCCTGCCCGAAACTGCGTTGGCCTTCTACAGCATATAAATATATATCATATAACATATACATGTTATTTATATCATTTTCCTGGGGTGCTCTAGAGTAAAACCTGCTCTGAAAACAGGCTGAAATTAGGGATATCCCGATCTAATCCAGTAACTCTGCTTCAGCTTTTTGGTTCTGATCCACTTCCGATTATTAGGTTAGCTGTAGCAGAGTGCCATCTGGAGTCCACTAGGCACCAATAACAGACGTGATCCTCAGCTGCAGCAGACAAACTTCTTATTTTTTCAACAACTACCCCAGACAGTTCATTTGTGAACTTATTTTGGTGAGCAAAACAAAAAGAGCTTTATGTGAACTGATAGGTGTGGGGACACACCAGTTAGAACAGAACTGCTGCATTATTTAAGGTGGAATGGAAAGGTTAAGGAAGAGGAAAACTTTAGCTTAGACTTAGCTTAGAGCCTCGCTGTAAACGTGACAGCGAGCAACAACAAACGGCACACAGAGCAGCAGTTAAGGAGCTTGATATTTAATCTGTCAGAAGGATTTAAACGTCCCTCTTCCATAAAATGTTTGTCTACTTTCTGAAGTTTTTCCACTCTGAAAACATGGTTTGTTTGTGTGTTATTTGTATATAATTAAACTGTGTATAATAATTCTCTTTAGTGTAGGTTTAAGACATAAAAACAGTCTAGGCCAGGTTTGAAAGCCATTCATATAGCATACAGTGGCAGCCCCCGGGACTATGGGTTTATTTACTTTATTAATCCAAACTAAAATGTCATTTGACACAGTCATATATCTGGAAGAAGATGTGATGCTGAACTGAATCAATACAACCCAGGACTAACTATGTTTATGCTGCACTGCCACTGAGCCACACTCTATTCATAGCCAGCCTACGCTGAACAATACATCAGGCACACTGCATTTCATCACATTTGCCTGAATGGATAAGAGCATTCGAAGGTGTTTATGTCTGATGCTTAAATTTAAAGGGATTCTCTTATGAGAACGTTTAAGCGTTTGAGTGTGAATCACTCTGCATTGTGCTTAACATGAACCCCTGACTCCAATTTACTTAACTAAAGAAAATACAGGACACACACAAATGCGTTTTTTTCCTTTTCCCCCCACAAACTATGGAAGACGGTACATTACATTATCACTTTATGCAAGAGCGTGTAAAAATAAATCTAAATGCTCAGCATCTATCATTTTTTTCTGGGTCTGGTTCATGGCTACAAATGAACACAATATGCAGCTATGAATTACAGTAACAGGATATTAATATTAACCCTATAAATTGCCTGGAAGATGACCCACATTTCCATTTCTTGATCTTATACATATGTAATATCCTTAGTTACATTACATAACTTTCAGATAATACAAAACAAGTGTATTATAGCACTTTATTATACCACTGTTCGTTCCAATCTCACAATATGACTGAGATGCACATTATGAGTGAATATCTGTAAGCATCAGTCTGCTTTGTTTGTCTATAACATAGCAAAGACCATTAAAAAGTTACATTTTCTAAGTTTAAAATGACAGTGAGTCTACTGAAAAGAATTAACTTCTAATAAACAAAAAAACCCATGTCCTAACAGCAAACAAATATATAAACGTGCATAAAATACATTAAATGCTCGTAAAACAATAAAGCTCTAAAACACAAAGTACTGCAGTTAAGTCACCCATCTTTCCCTAAAAAAAGGAAGCTATGGACGAGAAGACACTAATATGGGAGGTGGAGAACAGAGAGCTGTTTGACTCTTCCTCAGTATTCAACTGCAGTAGTGCTCACCCCTACAGATTAGAATTATTTTTATTGCTGGATTTAACTATATTTTTTTCTTCCTTATCAGTTATGTCTTTATTGACTGAAAATCTAATATTGAATCAGGACTACAACTGTGGTATAAAATCACAAATATGCACTTGATGTGATATTGGCGCTGTTATACACTCCCTCTAGTGTATAATTATTATGGAATTAGTTTCATAGCAGCTACTTGATAATTTATGGTGTTATTGGGCTTGTATCTCAGTCAAGGATGAAGCCCAGACCTGGACTACACAGTATTTTAAATGTTTTTTTTTTATTTGAAAGGAAAACACAGTCCATGACCTGGCATTAGCCCTGTCCAGAATTTACACAATTGTCTCCCTAACCTATACAGTCAGGCATTATTAGTGTTGGAAGTTTACTTTTTTAGATTTGAACTGGATTTGAACTATAAAGCTAATGTAGCCAACAAGAAATTGAAGTCACACTACTATTGTACGTTTGGGTATGTGTGGGGAAATTGAGTAAATATCCTTTTTAAGCAAACTGTCTTTAACAACTGACTAATACTGCTTTGGTTTAAATGACCCACGATAAACTATTGTACCATAACAAATGATTCCACATGCATGAATTTACATGCAGAATGATCTAAGTGAGAGTGACTGCTACACTGTGGCGTGCTAGACTTGTGTGTGTATGTGTGTCTGGGTGCTGGAACATTCTCCCAGGGGCAGATAGCCGGGCCTGTCGGGAGAGTGAGGAGTCAGAGCATGGCAGGATCCCAATGTACCGAGGGCCGCATGCATCACCACATCACTAACTCCCTCTCCCTCTCCTTTACCCCAGTCCTCCATCACCCAGCAGCCCAACAGCCAAGCAGCAGAGGTCATCGTGCACTGGACAGCGTCACGGCATCACGTCAGCAAATACCCCACTCTGGTGCCAACCCAACACAGGCAGAGGCAGAAACTGGAGAAGCCGTGCTGTAGCTGAGGCTAAATAAAGTGGTATGCGCTTACACACGTCACATGGAGGGTTCCTTCACCCAGCATCGTTATTGTAGGAACGCTAATAAACAAACAAGGCCAGCCAAGATCGCCCAATGGCTATTCCGTTACTCTGTAACTCCATAATTCTCCTTTTCGTAATGACAAGTAGCTCGGGGGAGGGGGGGGGGGGGGGGCAGTGGACGAGCTCATGACCACCAACTGCGTTCTCCTCATCCACAGAAAAGGTTGGCTGGCCTTTCCAGCCGTTTTCCAGTAAGCGCTCATCTGCTGGCCTGCGTGCCAGGGAAGATTCCAGACCCGTCTCCAAATACACACATGACCATGACTCAAGCTTTATCTGTTTATAAATACTCCGGACTATCGCATTGCCTAACGTTCACTCATGTAAACAACTTTACGGTGCTAGGAAAAAAAATATGCTATACAGTCCAAGATACATCACGGGACATTACGAGGCTGAGGGGTATCTAAAATTGGCCTGGCCAGGATGTGCATGCATGTGTGTTTGTGTGTGTGTGTTTCTCACAATGGGCGGGTGGCAGTGGCATTACCTGGTGTGGGTGGGCACTTGGATATGTACAGATTAAAAAATAGAGGTGCTACAAATAGTTCTTTAAGAAAGGCCATAGAAGAACCATTTTTGTAGAAGAGTTGCATGGTTGCATAATATCAGAATCATATTGACAAATAATTAAATAGATACATAAAATATTATTTAAAAAAATGGAAAAAATTGCCTCTGGACATTTAGGTAGGCTCAATTCGTCCAATGTTTTAAAATGATATTTAATGATAAGTGGGTGCAATTTCAGTTTTTACATGTGTCATCTGCATCTGTGTTTATACATATTCACTCACCACAGAGTTCCCATATCAGTGAATCCCCAGTAAAAAAGTGGAATGGGTTTCTCCTATGTAGGTTACTTTTTGGGAGGGCCTGCACATATGCACCCAGCGAGTGGATGCAGAGGTCATGGTCTTACCTGTGTGGATCTGTCTGTGTGCTTCCAAAGCATCTTCCTTCTGGAACTGAGCTCCACACTGGTCACACACTATGGCCTTCTCTCCAGCTGCACACAATAAAAAGACAGGCCTTTCAACCCAGGAGGCACTAAGAGGAGGGTAGGCAATAGAATGCAATGCAGGCATAGTACAACATCTAAAAATAATGACAAAAAAACAACAACATGGTTACCAAGGACCCCCCCCCCCCCCCCCCAAAAAAAAAAAATAAAAAAGCATCCCCTCTATTAGTCACTCTCCTAGAATGTGGATGTGCAAAAGTGTTGCAATCTGGATCCAAACACAGGAACTAACACAGTGCACACAGCACTCACAGACTGCCTCTGCCTCTTGTGTCTGATCAGAGGGGGTCATCTCAGGTCAGAGCCTTCATATTGTACTGTATTCATTCTGGCGCAGGTGTGGCTCAGGCTGAGGTGGAGCCATCTTTTCTTTTTTTTTTTTTTACAATAAGGCCCAGTGTATTCACAACACCATGTCCTCTGGTTACGGCACCTCAGCAATCAAAACAGGAAGTCATAGTTAAGATAAAACAGTGCGATGGAGATGAAGCGAAGGCCCTGTTTCACAACCATTGTGAAGTTACAAAACATACTGTACCCTCGCCTGACACAGGAAGAGCCACTTTTCATCTTTCACTGGTGGAATACGTGGTGCAACAACACGTTCTGCTTTATGCGCAAAACTCTGGTCAGATGTGGCACCATCAATTCAGAGAAACACTACCAGAAACCTACAGTCGCAACAGGCTGCAGTTTCAATGACCCCTCTGGAGTTAGACTAACAATTCACAGCATATAGCTTGTGTGTAGCTAACATAGTATATTATAGTATATTATGTTATAATATAATGACATTATCATCAGTAATATTTACTTACAATATGTATCAAAATGATCTGCACAGACAAGGTTTTCCAATTTGTCTTGACAAAAAAAATTATATTATACAAAATTGGGGAAAAAAAACACACAAATGTGTTATTTTTTTGTAGAATTTACACTTTTTCATAGAATCTTAACATAATATCTTCAATTCTCAGAAAGTTTAAAGTTAAGTAAAAAAAAAAAAAAGAAATCAATAATCAATTGTCTGTCATGACCACAGAGGTGCTTGGAGAACAGAGCAGGTGGTGGTAGGGTTGGGCAATATGCATTTTTTCATACCATTTTCATACCCGACTCAGAATACCACGTATATGGTGTTATCAGAGGCGGAAAGTAGTGTAAGTTGCACAAGTAGAGCAGATGGTTTTACGTTTACGTGGCTTTCATACAATCTCATCCTGTGTTCAGTTCAGTTTGCTCATGGACTGAACGCCGTGCACAATTTAAAATAAATCATTAAATGAAAGTTAAACCATTAATCTGACGATTACACATTTCAGTTCAACTGCCCTGAAAAAGTATGATACGTCTGCTGTTACAAGGACAGAAAGCTGAATTGATTTTTATTAATTTTTTCCCCCTGTGGTTTTGGACCTGTAGCTCACTCGCTAAGCTAGCCTTTGCTTAGCTAGCTCAGCTAACGACGCAGCTCCACCGTGTATCAGGCAGCTCAGCACAGACACTGTTGACTTGCTAACTGCTGAGCTTCCGACACAAGTGTTGACAAGAAAGACTTGTCTTAGAGAGCGAATTCGAGCTACTGGGGTTGGGAGTAGCAGAAAGACGGAATCAGGCAGGTTCTGCCATGCGTGTACTGAAGGCTGGCTAGCTTAACACGTTAGTAGCTAACAGGCTAAACATAGCACAGACTGTGTTCCAGCTAACCGAGGCTCCAATCACACATGTTCAGCCTCATATCGGAGAGCACAGGGTTGAGTGAATGGTCTTAGGAGTGCTTTCAGCTGTTTTCAGGCACATTTAACGGACTGGTTTATCCAGGTTTGCTTGCTCTCCTTAATCGAGCGTCACTAAACTCGCAACGATGGTGAGCTTGTTTTTCCCCCGACTTCGTTTCTTAGTGTGACCCATTATTGAGCTCCAACAGCACCTCCACCTTGTGGCCCTCTCAAATGCACATGAATGTAGTAGATGGCCAAATAAGCTCATTCATTCTATGTCACCTTTAAAGCTAACCCAGATGGATTTAGTCTCAATTTATGACTTTTTATAAATGTGGATTCGGCATGGAAATATTGCAATATCGGTTCATCCCTAATTAAGGAACAACCATTTCTATCACCAGGCACCAAGATTACACACATATACACTACACTGTCCTGTCATGAAGGTGTTGGGGCACAGTGAGGTTTGGTGGGGGGTGGGGGGTGATAAAGCAGCCCCACGTCTGGCCACAGGGCAGCTGGGTCCAGGTACTGCAGCAACAGCCTCAGGTGGGCAGGTGGGACACATTAATCATCGCATTAAGTGGTCGAGAGAAAGCATAGGAGCCGGTCTGAAACCCACCCGCAACACAAGCAGTAGCCTATCAGAGCGGGTCATTATCTCACAGGGGGGGTCAGGGTGTCCAGCCACCCAGCGGGAGTGTGCTTTCAGGCCTCCGCTAAAAAGTCATGAAATTAAAGTGATAAATTCTAGCCCTCCTCTTTGATCAATAGGTGCTTTCCTGTTAAGTGAGGGTGAAAAGGGTGAAAGAAAAACACCTCTTTCAGGTTTGGCACAGAGTCACCCTGCTCCTTAACCCTCCTCGTTCCGCCCCTCACTCCCCACGTCTCTCTCACTCGTCGAGTTTCTCTCTCTCTCTCTGGGCTGTGGTGCAGAAAGAGAGCAGAGGGCCAAGGCTAGAAATAACTGGCTCTCGAACACAACGAGAAGGAAAAAAAAAGTGGCTATAAAAGAACTGTTTTCTAACAACTCCCACTTCCTTCTTCCCCCCCACCTCCTTGGAGTTGCCACAGCGGGGCCGAACCTGACATAATGGGCCCTTACACAACACGAGGTTCCCAACAAGCGCAGGAGAGGTGCCACGTGCCACCCTGGCCTGTTCCCTTTTCACTTCCCCTCTGAAATATTGCACAACTGGAAGAGAGGGATTTACAGCTGCTAAAGAGACACTCTGTTGGGCTGGAGAAGTTCAGCCTTGTGCCTTGTTTTTGCAAGAATGAATGTATGTGTGTGTGTGTGTCTATGGGTTAAAAAACAAGGGCTGCATGAAGTATCATGATTTTTCAGGATTCTGACCTTTGAGATACTGATACTGCTGACAGCCACCAGAACCAACGTTCTGTTAAGCATCTGTAATAACTATGTAATTGCACATTAACAGCTGTATTAACAACAAAAACTTAACTACTGGTGGTGTATTTGCGGTTTCAGATGAATGACAGTAATACAGCTTATGCAATTACATGTGTATCAGCTATTCCCGCTTTTGAAATGATATACATGTAATCATTTTTGTGTGAAGAACCGTTTAAAGTTTTCAAAGATGTAAACTTTTACTTAATGTAGTGCTCCTATCACAATCAC